>NC_134139.1:130576666-131207500 GCF_033958435.1 Carettochelys insculpta | reverse complement strand
ATGACGTTACCTTGGGTACATGACAGTCAGCACCTAACCAGGCTCTTTTTCACAGGCCTAGGTGACACTCTGTTTAAATCCTTGGGTAAGATACGAACTTGTGGTAATTGGGATAACCGTGGCAGACGTTTCCACTGTTCTTTTCTTCCCAGTCTTGTTTGACTCTATTGCTGTTGATTTTTAATTAAAATAAATATGCTGAAGGTGGTGGGCTTTTTAGGAATCATTGTAGCGCTATTGTGTCTAAGTGTCTGACTGGCAGGGCCTAGGAGCAACTACGTCACAAAGGTACTTTTCTACTTTTTTCCCAGCAGAGTTCAAGGCAGAGTCTGGCGCTGGAGTTGGCTGTCATGCCCAAATCTGTCACTTTTTTTTAAAATTGTTTAAAACAGCAAGGGTAAGATGGACTGCAGGGTAAAATGGGCTGGTTTGGATCAAATAGTCCAGTCGTGATACCACATTTTTTGGCTTTTTTTTGTTGTATTGCCATTGTAATATTTGCATAACTTCCAGTTATCTGAACACCTGTTACCTTGCTGGACCAGGTCTTTAATTAGGCCGTGTCTACCCTAGGTCCCAACTTCGGAGGAAGTGTGGTAAGTAGGGTGTTGGGAGATTTTTAATGAGGTGTCACGGTGCATATGCAGCACTTCATTAAGCTAATTCTCCCCCGCGGCAACTTCAAAGTGTTAAAGGGAGTAAAGGGACTTCTACTTTGGGTTAGCTGCAGCTACGTGCAAGCCGGCACCTCGAAGTGTAGCACCTCGAAGTTGCCGTGGGGGAGAATTAGCTTAATGAAGTGCTGCATATGCACCACAGCACTTCATTAATAATCTCCCGACACCCTACTTACCATGCTCCCTTCGAAGTTGGGAGCTAGTGTAGACATAGCCTTAATGTAATACAAAAACCATAATTTAGGAATAAAACAGTCCATCTTGCTTTCATTCCATTTTACCCAAAGAGTGAAAATGAAATATCTGTTAGTTAAATTAAATAATCTAATACTTTAACTCATCGATATAGCAATACTTCTAACATGTTAATTTAAAAATTAATATAAACTTAAAGTTTACAAATATATAGACAATATATTTATTGTTTATGGAAAAACTTGAAATTGTTTATCCTATGATATTGCTTTTTCTCTTTAGTTATTATTGAATGGAAAAATCCATACTTGTCAGTTTACAATTATGTTTCTGATGCAAATTAATTAAGTTGAATTCCATTTTTCCCTGTTTATAGTAATTAAGCACACAAGGAGGTCATGTGCTACAAATTCTTTCATTAGCCTCTACATTGGAATTAATAATTATGCAAATTACCATACAATGTCTGTTCTATAGTGTCATGAACAGGCAACTCCAGCAATGCATTATAATCTATTTTATATAGTTTATACATAACAGTCTAATATTGTCCCTGCTGCTCTATTAAGTGTGAAGTGTGGCACAGCCACCCATGTTTCTCTGAAATTGTGGGCTAATTATAGAGATGGGAGATGTTTTCTTTTTATCTGAGAAATTGTCAAATGTAACTTTATTACCATACAAGTAGAAGAAGTCAAGGATTCTTGTAGCTTTTGGGGGGTTGAAATACTCAGTTTTCTGTCTGCTTTCTCCAGCAACAGCATAGTTTCTTTCAGCAAAAAAGTTTTAATGAACTGCTTAATTATCTTTAAGTGCTTTGAAGAAAAAGCACCGTAGAAGGGCTACAGTAAGTATTATTGTTAACTTAGAGGCTCAAGCCGGCTGCCAGGTTTTTTTTTAATTTATTTATGTATTTATTTATTTAGTATAAAGCTTCTTTAATAAGCCAGTTCAAATGAATGCTTTTGCCTGTTGTTTTCTATTGCCATGAAATAAAAAAGTAAAAATAGGGTTATACATTATTTCATGCCAGAACTGCACTTTGAGTCTCCCATTACTATACTTCGTTTCCCACAGACCCAAAATCTCTGTCTTGTAAGTGTAATCAGTCCTTATTTTCCATTTCAACTGTGTTTGTTTGTACAAGCAATAATGTAAGCCTGTAGTTTAAAGAAATTTTTGCACAGTGTTTCCATTTGCACCACTGTGGCAAAAAGTGCTGAATTCTTGTGTATTGTTTTCTGTGCATTGGTTTCACCTTTCTCCCCTGATTTCCATTAGGTTCTGAGCTTATGCCCAAAGCTCTCTCCACCAGGATAGTGGGAGGCATTTGGTGGTTTTTCACACTTATCATCATTTCCTCGTACACTGCTAACTTAGCCGCCTTTCTGACAGTGGAGCGAATGGAATCTCCCATTGATTCAGCTGATGATTTAGCCAAGCAAACAAAGATAGAGTATGGTGCAGTTGAAGACGGAGCAACCATGACTTTCTTCAAGGTAGGCCCTTTATATTCAGTCTGGCTGAAATATGATTCTGAAAGTGAAAAAAAACTTTGATTTAAGCCTGTTGAGCAGGGATATACTACATGAGAGATTCCTACTGCAATCAATCCTGTTTAGAAAAATATCACAAGACAGCAAAAGGCACATCTTTGTTCGTACATAAATTTTCTCATGAACATGAAAAGGCAGTTTTTATTTCCTGAAATTTTCTCCTGAAATTTAAAAAAAAAAAAAAAACAAAAAAAAACAGAGCACTTTGATCTGTGGTGTGCTTTGATTTTTCTTCAAAATGCTGTGTACTGTAATGGTGTAAGTCAAAAATACTGAAGTTTATGGTCAGGCGAATCACCAATCACTGGATCTGAGTATGAGTTTTACTTGAATAAGAATAGCAAGATCAGGTCAATAATTTGATCATAGTTAATTAGATCTATAGCTGTCTAACCTGAGATATCTAGATCACAATACTGCAGGTGTCACTGTCACAGCCGTCCTGGGCAAATCTTCAGTGATCGCATTTCTGAGAATATTCAAACTGAATTTTGACTAGCTTAGACTCATATACTTTCTCCCCACCCTTCACCTTGTAGTAAGGGTGATTGAACAAACAATATAACATGCCAATTTCTAGCTAAAGTGAAGCCTGTGCTGTTCAACTGAATGGAGAAGAAATGCCACTTCTATAGCTCCATGAATTATCTAAATTGGCACAAATTGTCTATGGCACTTTACACTGGTAACACAAGAGATTCTTATGGATCCCCAGTGCAGAGACATACTCCAGGCATGGAAAATGCATATTGCTCTGGAGATCCTTAGCTGGCATCCTTGCCACTTGTGAGCAATTACAAGCCAGTACAACAAAGAACAGTCCTGAGTCTTCCCTGTATTACAGAGGGTGGCCAGAGACTTGGGGAGTGCCCAGAGTGAATTGAAGGTACCTTTATATCCCGTTGCTCAGCTGCACAAAATGTCACCATACATTAAGCTAAAAAAGCCAATAAATCATCTACTCTTATGGTAGCTATATATAGGCAAGTCCATAATTTCTGAATTCTCACTTTAAGCTTTTACCTAGAAAATAAGAAATTAATAATCTTTGGTGACTGAGAAATTTGCAAGCTTCTTGCTGCAGAGGTTCTGTTAAGAAGATTCAGAAGAGCTTCCACAGAGACTTTTTTTTTTGTTCAAATGGAGCTGAAGAAATGCATGCGACTAATTTCAGTTGGAGCTGCCTTGATGACAGGAAGTACGTAGAGCAATCCTATAAAAGAACATTCAGAAAAAGTTTAAAAATTGAAAATTTAAAGTATCAAATGATTAAAATTCCAGAATGCAAAAGGTATTTCTTGCATTACCAGAAAACACTACAGGAATTCAATGTGTATTTTTTGCCTGGTGGAAGACTTTGATATTTTACTATTTCAGATTGGAAGGCTGAACTCTAATACAGTTCCATTTTATTTTGTTGCAGTCTCTTTTTCTCCATTGTTTTTCTCTGCCCTTTGCTTTTGTTTTTCTAATTAAAAAAAATCTTCATGGCACTTTCCTTTCTTCTCCAGACAATATTTCTCCCTTTTTATTTTTGTCTCTTCCTGTCTCCTTTCTGCATATTTTCTCCAAAATATATTGGTCTTATTGTTTCCCATTCTTTACACACTTTTTACATATTCTCGTGTGCTTCTCTGTGTTGTTTTTTTGTTTGGCTCTGTATCTTGTTTTGTTTCTGATCCTTCTCACATTTCTTCCTTTAATTCTTTGTGGCTGCCTCTGTATTGCCTGCAAGAACAGGAGACTTTTTACACTCATCAGAGCAACAACTACATCACTTACACAGGGTTATTTTCCCCTCAGTGTCACACAGAAATTTGAAATTTACTAGACTTGACTTGTAAACCAATAGAAACATGGCATCAGAAAACACAATTATGTAGTGTTCTCATACGTATTTATTGCATTCTACCACTTCAGCAAGAGTGAACAAGAAAAGCAAGGTCAGAGCATTCAGTTGTTAAATTTAGGGTAAATTTTTTACTACAGTGAATATGGATTTTCAACAATGCACCTAAAGGAGTGCTCAATTTGTGTCAGAGCTTACCTGGGTAAGGTCTGGCACTGCTAGGCTTGGCTAGTCATAGCCATGGCTTGCTGCATCAGCTAAGAAGGTACCAATATTATTTGAACCATTCACTTGTTTCATTACAAATGGAGCACTGATCAAAAGGCAAATAATTTTTCAGGGAATATATACATAGAAGCCAGTGGCTCTTTTGCGAGAATCAGTCAAACTCTTCCTTACATTTTTGTGACCCTTTTGTTGCCATTTTTTGATCTACGGAAGTGGTTGCTCCCCTATATTTGGCACTGGTGAGGCCACATATGGAATATTGTGTCCAGTTTTGGGCATCCCAGTATAAAAAGGATGTGGATGTGCTGGAGCAGGTTCAGCGGAGGGTAACAAAAATGATTAAGTGGCTAGAGTACATGACCTGTGAGGAAAGGCTGAGGAATTTGGGCTTGTTTAGTTTATAGAAGAGAAGACTAAGAGGTAATTTAATAGCAGCCTTCAACTTCCTGAAGGGAGGTCTAAAGAGGATGGTAAAAAACTGTTCTCAGTGGTGTCAGATAGCGGAACAAGGAGCAATGGTCTGACGTGAAAGAGGGAGAGGTGTAGGTTGGATATTAGGAAAAACTACTTCACAAGGAAGGTGGTGAAGCACTGGAATGTGTTGCCTAGAGAGGTGGTGGATTCTCCATCCCTACAGGTTTTTAAATCTCAGCTTGACAAAGTCTGGGCTGGGTTGACTTAGTGGGGATTGATCCTGCTTGAAGCAGGGGGCTGACTAGATGACCTCCTCAGGTCCCTTCCAGCCCTATGCTTCTATGATTCTATGATTTTAACTTAATATTGGCAAGTAACAGAGAGGTATCTGTCTTAGTCTGTACTCCAACAAAGCAAAGCATCAGAAATGTAGCATTTTAAAGAATAACAAAATGATTTATTTGGTGAAGTGGATCTGACCCATGAAAGCTCATCACCGAGTAAATCATTTTGCTAGTCTTTAAAATGCTACATTTCTGCTGCTTTGTTTTGTTAATATTGGCAGTTAATGAGTAGCATTTTATACATGGTACTGAGGAGCTAAGCTTAAAAGCAGTTGAGGAATTCACAGTTTGTTTGAATCAGTAAGACCTATGGAAGGAAAGGAGCTGGGAAGATGAGGTATCACGCCAGAACCCCCTCTTGCGGTTGCACTGGGACTATCAGTAGAGGAAATATGGAGCTCACATGGAAGGGGAAAATGAAATCTTCACAATTTCATTTGATTAATTCAATATTCATTAGCCTCTTCCTTGTGAAAAGAGTGTCCCTGCTACACATGCTGTTGATAGCAATTAAGTATATAAGGAAGTATATAAGGAAGATATTTCACTACTCAGATGGATAAGGCCTATAAAATATATAACAGTGGATTAATTCACTCCCCCTTACGCCAAGGGGACTTCATTGACAAAACTGATGGTTGACTATGAGAAAATGATCATGATCTAATTTCATTTATTATGAGCTAAGAAAACACAGTCCCATATGGTACAATATGTATTTGTTGGTCCTTGGAGACCAGTTTCCCAACACTGAAAATGAGCATGAGCAAAATCCAGTGGGTGGAGATACATAGATATAAAAATCCAAATGACACATGGTGATTGTTTCAGAATACTTCACTGAATGCCCCACATCACAAAATTCTTTAATCAGAAAAGAAGGCTAATTTGCTTTAAAAATCATAATGGTAAAGACAGAAGAAGGTGAAAGGAACAATCATTTTGTCTTTTATGTAACTAAGGGGAAACAGAGAATACAGTGAATACAAATCAGAGGCTGGAGAATATGGAATCTGTAGGTATTAGTAAAGATTCTATGGCCAATAGAGTTTAGGACAGTATGAAGACTTTTTATTGTATTAGAAACAAATTAAATCTTAGCAATGGATTGGGATCAGTTATTGCATAGAAAATGCAGAAATATTCACTATTTCTTCTGTTTTGTTTTTGGAAAGAATCAGAAGATGTATTCATATTTAAATACTGATTTTGAAATGCTTTCTATTCCATTGCTAACTAGGGAAGATGTTAATCAGGAAATATGCAATTTGAATTTTTATTTTTAAATCTGTGGGATCGGAGCACCTGCATCTCTGAGTATTAAATAATTGGCCAAGACATTCTCTGAATAATTATTTTTTTAACAAAGCTCATAACACTGATGATGTTCCAGAGAACTAGAATAATGTTAATTTGCCAATTTATTAAAAATGGAACATAGGATGAACTAAGGAATTATAGATTAGTTAACCTGACATTAATCCTGGGCAAAGTCATAGAAAGACTGATATTGGATATACTCAGTAAAGAGTTAAAACATGGTGGCATAATTAATGCTAACCTACATGATTTTATGGAAAAATAGGTTGGATCAAATAAACTTGAAATGACTTTTGAGCAGAATACAAGTTTGATTAATAAAAAGGATTGTGTTGATATAATAAAGTTAGACTTTTTATGATATAATAGCACAATATATGGTCCAGATTAAATACATTAAAATGGCTAGCTAGTAAATTTCAAGAAGTACATGGGTGGTGGTGGTTTGAGTGGGGTCCCAGAGGCTTTGTTCTGACCCCCAGGCTTTTCAAAATTTTTATCAATGATCTGGAGGAAAATAGAAAATCATTGCTGGTAAAACGTTCAGATTGCACAAAAATGATGGAGCAGTAAATAATGGGAGTTGAACTATTTTACAAATTGATCTATCACTTCATAAGGTGGGTGAATTTGAACAGCATATGTTTTAATAGAGCAAATACAAGGTCATATATCTAAAATAAAATTAAGTCACACTTATAAAAAGGGAGCTCATAGCCTGGAAAGCAGTGACTCTGAAAAGGACTAAGAGGTCATGGTATATATTCAGATGAACAGGATCTTATACTGTAATGTTGTAGCCAAAACACCAATGCAGTCTTTGCACCTATAAATAGGAGATGTCAAGTAGAAGGTGGGAGGGAGTATTACCTTGGTTTTAACTTCAGTGAGACTGTTGCTGCAATATTGTGTCCGTTTCTGATGTCCACATTTCAAAAGGGGTATGGGCAGATTGAAGGGAGATCAGAAAAGTGCTACAAAAGAGATCAAAGATATGAAAAAAATGCCTTGCAGTGAGAGATTGAGTGTCTTTAATCCACTTGAGGTTAGCAGGTGACTTGACCATGGCTTACAAGTTCCTGCATGGGAATGAGATTTTTGACAGCAAGAAGCTTTTTAGTTTACCAGAAGAAAACATACCAAGATTCAATAGCTGAAAGCTGAAGTTAGCCGTATGCAGACTGGAAATAAGGCACACATGTTTACTAGGAAAGGTAATGTCATTTGAAACAACTAACCACAAGGTATAGTGGATTCTCCTTCCCTTGTAATTTTATGTCAAGACTGAATAGATTTTGAAAAGATAGTCTGTAGGTGAAGATAGTTCTTGGGGTGAAACAGGATTTGACTCAGAGATGACAATGTGGAGTTCATAGGCAGGTATTATGCAGGAGAACACAGTAGAACTGATCTTAAATTCTATGAAAATATGGTTTCAGCAGAAATGCACAAATATTACTGAAGGTATAACTGGATTCTGTGTGTGTATTTTCTTTCTTATTATTGCAAGATAAAGCAGCTGACTATATTGAGCACAACTGTGGCATCATGTGTTAGCATGAAATAAGGGCTCCAGATGGTTTCTTAATCTTAAATGAAAATATGAAATCCTGGTAATAGCTATTAGCTCCAATCACAGTGAGGCACAGTAGCAGCCCTGAGACTGACAATAATTTCAGCATAAATTATTGAAATAAAAGCTCACAGAAATTTTTATTTTTATATCATTGGAACCCAGCAAATTTTGGGAAGCCAACGTAAATTAACATGTTTTTGTTTTTGTTTTTGCAACTTCTCTCACTTGGAGCCACTTTACTGATCTGAGGGTGCTAATACATCTAATTTCCACACTAGCTAATATTGGCTTGATGAGTCTTCACTGTTATGGATCTCCCAAACTTTGCTTTTTAGATGTTCTTCTATGTGAATAATGGTAGTGACAAACTCTGTTGGTGCTCAGAGAGTTCCTAAGCAGTAGCAACCTAAACATGACATCTGTGGTGTGCATAGCCAATTTATACCTTCAGAGCTGCCGGCAGTTTCTGAGAAACAGCTGTGAAACCAACTCAAGAATTGTTCATTTCAGTCTGGTGTTACTTGGCATAACTCTGTCATCAGACTCAGTAAAGAAAACACCACAGAACATCAGTTTACATGAGGTCCAGCTGGGAGCTTTCTCTTTGCATTCATGAGGCCTGATTTAAAAAACAATTCTAAAATTCTTTCCAAATCCACCATTGAGGGTAAGCATTCGTTCAGCTTTTGTGCTTCTGTAAGAGAGTGTGTGTGTGTGTGTGTGTGTGTGTGTGTGTGTGTGTGTGTGTGTGTGTGTGTGAGGAGAGAGAGGGAGAGAGAGAGAGAGAGAGGACATAGCTGTGAAGCATAGTCACGAGCCAGCAGCTAGTTTTTAAAAGCGGTATAGATATACCCATAGTTTCCTTTACCTTCCTCCTCCTTCCAATCTTTCTGCCCCATCTCTAGTTTTTTTTTCCCTATCCTTTTTCTAACCCTCTTTCCATAATTCTCCTTTCTCTTCAGTTGAACACTTCAATCCTTTCTCTCCCTTCTTAAACTTTCTTGTTCTGTGCCCCTCCTTTAAGGCTATTTGTTGGGGGTGGAATGTACTCATGGTCAGAGATCAGTAGTGTTGGTTACCTCCTATTTCTCAGTTCCTGCTGGGTTGGGTGGCGCTCAGAGTGACATTGGTAGCAAAGGAGCAGTAAAAAGTGGGAGGGAGAAAAAGATTTGGCTGCACAGAAGTGTCTAGTAGCCAGAACAAGGAACTAAGGGGAAAACCTTGCTCATTGCCTGCAGCTTAGCTTCGAGGGATACTTCAGCTGGCATGATTTGAGAGAGTGACAGAAAGAGCAAATGTGTAAATGCCATTCCAGATGAGTGACACAAGCATGTAATCAGTATTGGTGAATGAATGGTTCAGTGCCTTTTTCCAAACACTGTTCTCCTTTTACTGAGTAATTCCAATGACGCATGACATAACTAAGAATTGGAAAAGAGCTTTTAGTTATCTGTTATTCTCACCTGATAGTGTGAGATTGTTCTGTAGAGAATTTTTTTTTTAAATCCACCAAGTAGTGTTAATTTCACTATGCTGTCATTTGGCATAACTCAGTCATCAGATGCAGTAAAGAAAACCCCACAGCACATCATAGTATGCCATCTCTGCCTAAGCAATGTGGCTTCCTCCTTTACCATTGGAAGGCTAATCTCTGTATAAAAGATTTAATGGTTGAGAAATGTTCATGATACTAAATTTACATTTTCTTGTTCTTAATTTCCTCAGTTAAAAATCCCTTCTAGAGAGCACAGCGGTTCTGGCAGTAAATAAGGCTAGTCAATTTTTTTCCATCAATACTATTTGTCAGAAAAATGGATTTTTGAATAAATGACATTTTTCATAAAAAGTGTGTGGGCTTTCCAAGGAAAGCTTTCACGTTTCAGTGACATATTCCAGCCACAGTGGTTTAAGGATCAAAATACTACTACTGGTACTATTACTACTACTACTACGAATAATAACAAAATTAAATTGATGCTTCAGTGCCTCATGTAATTTGTTGTTCAGGTGCCTTATCCTCCAAGTCTCTGCAGGTTGGACATATTCCATAATGCAGCATTTTGTCCCATCTTAAGGATAGAAGGTGCTTTATACCAGCCCTTGATTTTGATGCATCATGGGAGATATGGTGTGGCCAGAGAGCCTGGTCAATATATATAGAAGGATGGGAATACTACAAGTTCCACAAGGCACCACAGCACTCCTTTGATATTAAATCATTTTTCAGCAGAAATGCTTTGCCAAAAAGCTGAATTTTTCAATTGGGGAAATACTATTTTCCTACCAGCTCTACTGGTAAGAGCTCTAAAAGTCAAATGGGCCTTAATGCATGCACCATCATACCAACAGAGGAAATTACTGTTCTGCTTGGTTTTATAGACAGTTGGTTTATAATAATTAGGAGATATCCATTAATTAGGGAGGTTTTATCCAGGCTTTTCCATATAGCTTAATTGTCCAAAAGCACTTTTTCCATCTTTATTTGATTTGTTTTTGTGTCTTGGGAGCAGTTTTTCATTCCCATTTATTTGACATTTCATACTGTTTTGTAATTAGCAGGAACAAAATTAATTTAACATTTGACTGTTCTCCTTTAACTAGAAACCCCAGTAAGGCAATCAACAATGTATATAAAAGTTCAGTCTCAGCTATATTAAAAATCAGTTAGTTTATTTTTTTTTCAATTATATCTTTGCACATTTTTTCCAAACAGGAAGAAAAAAGGATTTCACTACTTTGTTTCCAACAGATTTCACTACCATTTTGTCTGTTCATTTATTCTTTTTAATATCAGTATGTGGCTCTGTATATGGGCCCATCTAAATTCTTTTACTGTTTTTTTTTCATGTGATGACCATACCAGCATGGAACAGAGGAAATGCCTCTAGGCATAACTGCTCAACTCTGAGAAATGATCTCTATTCTAGAATCAAAACAATTTCTATCTTGATGTACTATTAAGATCTGCAGGGATTTCCATAGAGCAGAGCACTGGAAACAACTGATTCTGTAACATCCCCCAAAGACTACACCAGTGCAGTCATGCATGCCTTCTCCTGAAGCCTCACTGCAATCTACTACTCCTCTGACAGCTTGCTTGTAGGTCCAGTGTATGAAGCTGTGGCAAAATTTCCAGAATCAAGGAAGAATTATTTCTTGCGGTTCTGCTTACTTTTAAAAAAAAACTCCATGTATTGAAGCTATTGCTATCACAGATTAAAGCAGCAGATAAAACAGAAAATACACATTGCTTTCCAGCATGGACAGGATTAATCACACACAATAATTACAACAGTAAATAACATATTGATAATATTTATCAAGTAAACAGCTGAAGAAATTGACTGCTAGCTTTTTTAAGGGGATGTGGTGGGGAGAAACCCAAACAAATAAAAAGCTGACATTAGAAAAAAATCTCCTCTACATTGAGTTAAGCAGAATCAATATTTCCACAGCTCAAGCACCATCTGTTTCCTTCTTATTCAGAAATATTCATGGCAGGGAAGGAATTATAGGTTCGTCTCCACAGAGAACTCTCATTTCAGCACAACTGCCTCATCCAAAGTCCATCCTGACTAATAGTCAGATATGCCTCCCACTGTCAAACAACAACAAAATTGTCATCAACAGAAAATGAAAATAGCAATTCATAGTTGATAGTGTGTCAGTTTCCAAACTTTCCTCTCATTATAACAGAATGTTAGTCTTCAATTTAATTATTATAGAGTGTGCCACAAATTGCAGCATGGATAGACATACTTATAGTACTTTTACACTAGGGTAACAATAGCAACGAAAACACCATGTCAGGGGACACTGGTACAATGCCTATTCAGAGTCTCACGGGCAGCTGGCCACCCCATCCTCATTACTACATCTTTATTTTCCATGGTTACCTGTGTCAGCTACGTTAAAGCTGGTATGGATGTCCATTAGGCACTGATGCACCCCAGAACTGCAATTACATAACTCAAGGAAATCTAAGCAAGACATGCAGTTAGGAGGTCAACCAACACACATATTAACAAAAAACAATTATGTCAGCTGCCCTCTGAACAAAACAAAACAATAGTCCAAATAGCAGGTATGTGTCAACAACCACTAAGTGCCTGCACACACCCAATGCTATGAACACATACAAAGAGACACAGGAAGTAGAACACTGAGTCCTGGGAGCAGAAACACACACACACAGAGTCATCAGATTTTTCCTACCTGTTCTGTTCTCACACCTTCATTTGTGGTGTAATAAACAGTATGTGGTGATGGTCTTCCTAAGGCTATGAGGCACCATTAAACAGTGCGACCTGACTATAACCATCTGTTTTAATTTGCTTTAATTACAGTATGCAAAAGCTTAAAAAACAAGGAAAAAAATGCAAAGTATGTCAAACATCATTTAAATTGTTGACTGTAATTGGCTAGACTTGGAATTACAAGAGTTTGACTAGTTAAACTGTGATATTCCCAAAGAAAGACTGGTGAAAAAATTAAGGCTGAACCAGGTGACAAATCAGCACTTATCTGAATCTTGTAGTTAAGAGTCCTTGCCCTAAAACTTCTTGTGTGTTTTCTAGGTAACTCAAGCAGTATCATCATTCATATTCATAAACTCATGACAGCTCTTTACAGAATTTAGAGGGGCAAGGAAAAACCTTGTCTTGTTGAAGGGAAGGTGAAGGTGCTCTGAGACTGAGCAAAGTATGGGCTTTATTAGACTCTGTTTTGAGTTAGCTACCTTTTATTTAGTACCTGCTGCTGTGAACTAGCACATAGCACACCTGTCTATACATTATCTTAAGGAAATGTCCCCATTCTTCTTCTTTCCTTTTCAGCTTTCTGCCCCACCTTCTCTCTCTCTCCTCCTACCATGAATAAGAGAAGAAATTGAGTCACACTAGAGCCACAGAGAAAGATTTAATTCTAAACAGGGGTGATCAACTAGGTATAATTGTGTAACAGACACTTTTCAAGTTGAGGGTTTATTTGGGAAATTGGAAGTGTACCCATTGGGAATACAGCCTGCTCTCAAAAATGGGGGATAACATATTACATTTGCATATTTTTGAAAGCAAACACATCAGTCTATGGGTAACCATCCCAAAGACTGCAATTTGATCTGTGTCTCAGTCTGGCTCTGACTTAGAAGCCATGCTCCAGAATAAACAGTCTCTTGGCTCAACTAGTCTGCAGCATGGTGTGATCTTGCTGTGTGAGCAGCCTTTGGAGTCACATCCCGTCCACAGAAGCCACCTGAGACCATCTATTCATTAGCCAGGATGAACTTCTGGTTCCGCCTTGTCAGTTTATATATGATACTGCTGAGGTGTTGTCCAACTGCATTAGTATTGCTTTGTGTGTAAGAAATGTTTTCAGTGCCAGAATTGTTCTGCTCCTTGAACCACCTTGAATCCTATAACACTGGTACACTTCCCTCCAGTTTTTTTTATTGGCTTAAACAGAATGCTTGTCAAGGTTTGTTACCTGCCTTTTTGAAGATGCATATATGGTGATAATCATGCAAGCTGGCTCTGACATGTATATTATTTTCAGTAATTTTCAGTATTTACCTAAGAATTTAAATAGTGTTTTACTCCAATTTGGTGCTTAATTTGGACCATATAGATAGGAACTATTGTCCTGAGTCGTACCACCTAAAGACATTCATAAAGCTTCACTCAGGTAATTATCTATACATGAGGACATCAGACTAAAAGGATGCCAGTTTCTTTCTTTCTTTCTTTCTTTCTTTCTTTCTTTTCTGCAAATAAACATGGTCCTTTTCCTACCCTTTCCTGAGCTGGAAGTCAAATGTTATAGCTCTTAAGTGATAAAATTCAGCAATGACTTAGTGATTTTCTTAATACTTTCTAGCAGCTATTGAGTGTTGAATTGTGTTGTGATTTTTTAAAGTGATTTCCCAAATGTCATGGTCAACCAGTTCAGAGCAGGTAGTAAATAAATTTTGTTGTTGTTTTTGTAAGGTTGTGAGTCTTTGTGGCCTTGGGGAGAGTGAAAGATTTTGTGCAGCACATATTAGTGTAGGTGATGCTGGATTTTTGATATGGGAATATACATCATGCAAATCAATAAATGCAAGTAATCCTCTTGATTAACTGCTGTGATATACAACCTCAGTGCAACCATTCTGAAATGCTTGCATTTGATTAATTCATTCAATCATTTGAGGACTGAACTTGCCTGACCTTTTGGGACCTATAAAACATAAGAAATACAGCTGCAGACCCTTTGAGGATTTGCCATGAGAATTATGGTTTTGATGTTTAACAGATGTTCTCTGATAAGGTAAAGACTTCTCTCTTTTTCAGGGGCAGGAGACATTTATGTTCCCCACCTTAAACAGAATCTTCCAAAGCTTAAACAATACCAGTATGAAATGACTGACAGAAGCCTCTTGTCCTATGTAATCTCTGCACATTTTTGACACAGAATGACAACCTCATCCTTAAAGGAAATTTCTGTGAGATAAGAAGAATAGCATCAAACATTTCCTGTGATATGATGGGTTGGTCACATTGTACTCTCTCTGCCTTATCTGGCAAAGAAGCTCCAATAACAGTGCCTGTTATATGTGGACTTTTAACTAACTAACTAACTACCCCAAAACTTATTCTTCTTCCCCACCCCCTGCCCAGGCTGAACTGCTGAAGCTTTTCTCCTGGCTGTAGGGCAGCAACAATTTTGTTTGTTAATTTACTTTATGGTAGTATCTAGCTGTTCTCAAGCAGCTTGTGTTCCTTGATAGCTAGAGGCACAAAACCTAGTTTATTATAGATGAAAAAACCCATGTCCGATATTTTAGTCAGAAAACTTTTGTTGCTATGAAATTATGAGACACTTTGAGGTAATGGAAATTACATGTGTAACTGCATTACACAAGCCACCTCTAGTAAGGAATTGACAAAGAACTTAGGCTTTGAACACTTTCAGAATTGAAAGAGCACAAATTTCACTAGTATTTTCATATATCAGCTCAGTCTACTTAGCTCTTTAAGGCTACATTTACATGAGAAGCCTCTGTCAACAGAAGTCAGTGTCAGAAGTGATTTCCTGGCAAAACTTCTGCATTTACACATAAAAGCAGAATGAAAGAGCAATCTGCTTTGTTGACAGAGAGCAGCCTGAGGCTATGTCTACATGGGAGTCTTTTCCTGGTAAAACTGGGCTTTTCTCAGGAAGAGCTGTGAAGTGTCTATATGCAAAATGCTCTTTGTCGACAGTGTGTCGACAAAACCTGGCACATCCACCAGCAGCATTATACCTCCCGCCCTACAGGTATAATGCCTCTCTCGACAGTGTTCTGTTGAGAAAACAGCTGTGTAGATGCTCCAGGGCCCTTTTGTTGACAGGCAGGGCTTTTGATTCACTGGGAAACCCCGTTTGCAGAGCTTCTGGTCAGCCGCTCTGTCAAGAGAGGGCCAGGCAGTCTGTCTGCCCTCTTTCGATAAAGCAGATTGTTCTTCTGATTTGCTTTTATGTATAGACACAATCAGTTGACAGTAGTTTTGTCAGGAAATCCCTTCCGACAGTGACTTCTGTCAACAAAGGCTTCTTGTGTAGATGTAGCTGGACTGCCCAGGGCTCTCGACAGAATGCCTGACCAGAAGCTCTACAAACAGGGCTGCCTGGTGAACCGAAAGGCCTGTCTGTTCACAAAATGGCCCTGGAGCATCTATATGGCTCTTATGCTGACAGAACACTGTGGAGAGAAGTGTTACACCTGAACAGGGAGAAGTATGATGCTGCCGGAGGATGTGCAGAGTTTTGTCAACAAACTGTCAACAAAGAGCATTTTGTGTGTAGACGTTCCAGAGTTGTTTTCCTGACAAGAGCCCAGTGTTGCTGGGAAAATCTTTCATCTAGACACAGCCCAAGTCAGCTTACAATGGTATTGGAGACATGAGGATAGAATAGGCTTTGAAAAAACTCACTCTGAGGTGTCTTACTCCTTCAACAGAAAAGTGTTAATTTCCCTATCATAGTAATATAATATTTCTTATCAGGATTTATTTTCAGGGTTATCAGTTCTATTCCTAAATGTCTTACCTTACCATTACTGGCAATTTTAGTTAGTTTTATGCCGGTTCATTTTTATCATCATACCTTCAATTTTCCATCCACTGGACTTCAAGTTTCCAAACTTACTGTTGATTCTTGCTGTTGTTGTCTGAATCATGCTAAGCTTTTATCATTGTTCCCTCAAGTTCCTGTTAAATCTGACATCACTCGATAAGTTAAAGCTATGTCATCTATAAATATAGAACCAGAAGTGCACTGACCTTGATTTATAGTGCTTAAGAGCAACAATATTGTTTCTTTTGGGGATGCTAATAGTATATTTCCAGGGACTGATGATACGTTCATAATGTTAAGAGTCAACCTTTTGCTTTAGTTGTAGGTTTCTAATTGGAATAACATCTAATTCATCTTATAGAATACGTCCTCATTATGCTAACCTTTTGTTTGTTATATTCAGGGGTTTGTTATAGTGAAAGGACAATAAAAATAAGCCATAAACTGTTGAAGTAAGGTAACTAAGTCATCTGGAATAAAGGTGTTAGCTAAATAATAATAATAATAATAATAATAATAATAATAATAAAGTTGGACAGGGAGGATGACTTCTGCTATTTCAGTCTCAGGTAAAGGATCTCTTCTTTTCAGTCCCTACAGCAGCCAGGCTGTTGGCTCCTAGCTGTCCATCCCCACGGCATTTGTGCTTCCAGCTGCCAGTTCCCACAGTTGCACCACCATTGGGGTCAGCTTCAACCTGGGTGGCAGAAGGTGCTGGCATGAGGGTTGCTCGATCCTGGATAGAAATTGTGCAAATGTGTTCAACATATTATTATTTTTTATTTGTGTGTTTTACTGTTCTAACTGCAGTTTATTCTAGGAACTGGTTTCCTTAAGGATAGAGGATTATAATCATGAAGGATGCTCTAGTAAGGGTGTACTGAATTGCTAAAATTACATGTTAATAAAGGTAATAGGGCATTGCTTTTCATCAATTTATCTGAACATGCTTTACAAAGGAATCATGATCTTCCTTTTACTGTTGGGGAAACTGAGGCATGCATAGGCAATATGACTTGCCCAAGGGCACCTAGTAGCCCCAGTAGGCCAGTGGGTGAACTGGGCTCAGAATCTAGGCTTCTTGAGCCTTAGTCCTTTGTTGTGTCCACTCGGCCACAAGGCCTCCCAATTGAGAACAGCAAGACAGCAACCACTGTTCAGTTAACAACCATTTAGCTTGCTTGTGTTTTAGCTTGTTTAAATGATATTATTGTAATTTTTTCTTTTTTTCTGGTGTCCTGATCTACTGTATATCAAGACTACAAATTATTCAAAAATCAGTAAGATATTTTATTGTGAATATAGAGATCATAAATACAGCATTTTCCACAGGAATATTTTTGTGACAGAATATAAAGTTTTTGCACAGTTATAAGTTCCCTTGTGAATATTTTGATTTCCCAAATACGTGTTGATGTTCTGTTTGGAAAATTCACCTGGAGTGTTTTCTTTGACTCCCACACCCACACACAATCGATTGACTTGCCTTGTAGTGCAAAACTAAACACAGAATAACTACAGGGAAGCATACAGCCATGATTTTGTTCTGCCCATGTGATTCCATCTGCCTGATCACATTAAGAGCTTGAATACATTTATCTTCCATCAGCAGGGCAGATGTAGCTATGTCTCCTGTTGCACAGATTTAGATAGATCACTACTAACGTCAAATCATTTGCATATTTTTGGAAGCGTGTTGTAAGCCTGATAATTTTAAATGCCAGAATTTTCTTGGGGATTCTGTAAATTGAAAGATACTGTACAGCAAATTGGTCAAATGAATTATTAAAAGCAAGATAGGAATTCAAGGGAAGCTGAAAAATCTAAAGATGCATTCAGTCTAGAATTTTTAAACTGCTGTGTCATTTCAGTTGCAGCTATTCAGTCAATGTGACATTAAGTGTTGGTGATTTAATTTACTAGAAGAGGACCATTATTTAAAACAGATCTTCTCGGTTAAAGACAGCTATAATAAATGTAAGCATAGAATTAATTTAATAAATGCTTGTACGTTCATTTTTAAAATTTCACTTGAGAAGATTTAAAGCAAAACAAAAGAAACAAAGAATTGCTATCATTATATTTTCTTATCAAGTGTAACTGGAAATTGATTTGGACTGGACTCTGAAAAGAAGCACACACATACACACACACAAAGGGAGAAATATCTAGCTGCAGCAGATAGTCAAATCTCTCTCTCTCTCCGTATAAAACATTCCTATTTTTACTATAGGAAATCCTCCTCAAAAATACATTACCAGTTTGTAATCACTCTTTGTATATTTTCACTTAAATTAGAGATGAGTGAACTGACTTGGTATAACTAAGAACCACATCTGAAAACTCTCCTAGTAACTGCTTATACATCAAACAAACCAAACCTTTTGGAAAATGATGAACTACTATTCCACTTTGTTATTTTCCATTTTCACAACCCTTTTAAATTCTAGAATATATGCTGACACTGCAGAGAAAAATCGCTGAAATTCTAGGAGAGAGTGATTTTGAGTTATTCTGATTTGTGGCCTTACAGCTGGAAGTATTATTTTTGAGGTAATTAATTATTTAATGACTGATATAAAATATACAGTGCAGTAGTATCTAAAGTACCTGAACAATACATCATCTGTAAATATATAACTTAATTCTCCTTCCCTATTATGGTTTATGGGATTCTGATTTCAGTCATGGAGATTTAACACTGGTATAACATTATTGATTTTAATGAATTGAATTAGCCTTGATTTATGATAAAAGGAATACCAGATTTAGACTCTAAAAGTATAACTGATAACAAACTGCACAAGTCAAGCATGACTATTTGTAAAATGATCTGTAATTGTTAGAGTTTATAGTAATATTTGGAATCACATTTTAAAAAAAGAGGTTTTTTTTTTCATTTTTTACAAACCAGATTTTGCAAATTCAGCGGGTTTGACCAAAGTTAAAATATCTATTCATGCAAAACCAAAATGCCAGACTAATCAAAATTCCAGTTAAGTTAAACAGTTTTGAAATAAAGTATTCCACAACTGTTCTTTGTTTGAGTGCAAAGAAATATACAGTTCCTTGACCTTTGTGATTTTGGTGAATAATACAATGTTGTGAAAGTTTGCCATGAACATATACTTTTTTTTTTTTTATTTTTGGTATTTTTCTCTGTAAAGGGTAGAATCATCTAATTTCAATAGTTTAGTTCTTTAAAGACATGTGCTAACTTTATTGTTTATTTTTTAATAACAAAGAATTCTGTGTGCCTTTGGATTTTGTATTATTTAAAGAAAAATTCTGAATGCTGGGGCACAATAGTTCATTACTATGCATTTAAGAGAGATTTATAAAAGTCATTTTTTTTGCTGAATCTCATATTTAGTAATAACCTATTTTTAGGTCCATTTATAATGAGAATGGCTTTTTATATTTTGCTATGGATATTTTACATGAGACATGGACTACCGGTAGTTCTTCATTTGATTAACAAATCCCAAATCAAATCTGCATTAAATATTTGCACAATTTCATTTAGGCAGTGTTTTAGAACAACAGGAACAGACACTCTTCCCCGTCCAGTTCACACACTTTATTGTACATAAGAGATGACTAAATGTTCATCTCCATAATTTGCATACAGCCTTTCTCATGAACATATAGGAAACAAACTGCTCCTTTTTTATACTGTCTTTCTGAAAAAGGAAGTGGTATAATTGAATGGAATTGCCTCTTCAGGCACACTAGATTGTGTCTTGCCAAGCTGCAGTGATCAATGGAGAAGCAGCAGATGTGAAAGTTAGTTGGCATCAAAGAATATGAGTGGAAGACCTTCCTACGGGAAAGAAGGTGCTTCATTGCATTTTATCTATACTAAAACCTTTGGTTCTATCAAGCTGTCAGAAAATTAGAATATGATGGGTTTTATTACCCAGCTCTGCCAGAGTGAATTCAATCGTTAAAGAGAGAACACTCTCCATTTTGGGAATTACAATAAGTGATAAGGATGTTAGCATATTTAATCTAAAAGGCTGCAGCTTCCTTTGTCTCTGATTAGAGTAGGTGCAGTAGAATGTCTGGGGTACAGAAGTATGATCCCACAAGTGATCGTCACAAGCTAAATATGTATAAATGCCACTTTAGGGGGTATTTTAATTACGAAATGAAACAGTGTCTCTGCCTGACATGAAGAATTTAGAAGCACAATAACATCAGCCCTTTCCCCCACCCTCAAGCATTAATGTTCAAGACTTCTGCTTCTCAAATGTCATTGCTTGGGGTTTTGTTTTTAATATACTGCTTTGCATTGTTTGTCCAGTTAGGAATTGCAGCTGGAGAACTGTGAGTCTCACCACATCAATCAAGGGGGCACTCTAGAGAAATTGCGTCACAGGGAGTGGGAAAATGTGAAAGTCAGTTAACGGAGTAATGTTGAGCTGGCACATATGTCACTGGCTAATGGAGAATAGTTGTCAGTATGGGAATTTACAGCATCTCATAGTGTTAGGCTGCATTTCTGAGGGTGCTAAATAGGGGGAACAAGTATGAGTGCTAAAAGGTAGAAAGTAGGAAAAATAATGTTTATTGACATTGGAGATTTGGTTCCTTTCACATTCTGGAGAGTTATGTTGTGTTTTCAAGAAAGCAAGCTCAAGGTTTCCAGATCTCAACTTGAACAAGGTTATTTAGATCAAAAAACTCCTCTTGTTTAGTGAGGCTAAGGCTTACACTATGTTTTTTTTTTTGGGATACATGTGGGTCCCGAAGTAGAAAGTGCACAGCCAAACAAAGTGCTTGAAATAGCAGGGTTATTTCAAACGTGGTATATTGTTCCTGCTAACCCTCATCACTAACCCTCGCCTGGGGGTCTGTTTGTGTCTAAACACATGTAACTATGTGTTTCCACTAAAATACTGTCAGAATTCTCTTTCCAAATGCCTATTTTAAATTAAAATTTGAATCATATAAATATAAGACTGTCTATGACCTTGAGAAATCATAAAGTCCAACACCCTTCTCTGTGGCAGGACTAAGTAAACATAAACCATCCCTGACAGGAAGGTGTTCATTCAACCTTCTTAAAAAAACAAAAACAAACAAACAAACAAACAAACAAGCAAACAAACAATTTCCAATGGTAAGGATTCCATAAGAACCTATTCAAGAGCTTAACTTAACTATCCTTATACTAAGGAAGTTTTTCATAGAATGTAACGTAAATCTCCCTTGATGCAGATGAAGCCTTTTATTTCTTGTACTAACTTCTGTAGCATGGAGAAAAGTTGACCAGCTTCCACTTAATAACAACCCTTAATATATTTGAAGACAATTCTCTGGTTCTCCCTCAGTATTCTTTTCTCAAAGCTGTACTTGCCTAGTTTTATTAAGCTTTGTCCATAAGTCAGGCTTTCTAAACCTTTTAACTGGGTCTATGCTACAAAGTTCTGACTACAGAAGTCACTGTTGACAGAGTTTTGCCAACAGAACCACTATCTACAGAACACATCCACACTTAATAGAGGCTTCCCCGTCAATGCCCTCTGTTGACAGAGAGCCAGCCAGACTGCCCATCCTTCTGTTGACGGAACAGCCAACTAGAGCAATGTCTACACTAGAAGCATCTGTCAGTAGAAGTTACTGTTACTATTGACAGAACCTCTCTCAACAGATTGCATCTACACACAACTTGCTCTGTTGACAGAGAACTCCCAGACTGCACTGCCCTCTGGTCCCAGAAAGTGGAATGGCAGCTATGCAAAGAGGGCTTCCTGTCAACAAGAAGTCCTTTCTGTCGACAGAAGTGTCTACACTACACTACACTTTTTTTGACAGTACTCTGTCCAGAGATTGCTATGCCTCAAATTTTTGAGGGATAATACTGTCAGGGAAAATGCAGAGTTCTGTCGAGATTTTGTCAACAGAATGCTTTAAGTGTGTGGACGCTCCCTGAGTTGTCGACAGAATGCTGGAGTGTAGCCCCAGACTAGAAGCTCTGCAAACAGATGAACTGGAAGCCCTCTCTGTCGACAGAAGGCCCCCACCCTGGAGCATCTACATTATTTTTCTGTCTAGAGAATCTGTTTACAGAGGTGCTATGGCTCAAATTTTCAAGATATCACTCTTCCAAGAAAAAAAAGCAGTCCAGTAGTACTTTAAAGACTAACAAAATAATTTATTAGGTGATGAGCTTTCGTGGGACAGACCCACTTCTTCAGATCATAGCCATACCAGAACAGACTCAATATTTAAGGTACAGAGAACCAAAAATAGTAATCAAGGTGACAAATCAGAAAAATATTATCAAGGTGAGCAAATCAGAGAGCAGTGGGGCATAAGTGGGGGGCGGGAGTCAAGAATTAAATAAAGCAAAATATGCAAAAGAACCCCTATAATAAGCTAGAAAATTCCCATCCCGGTGCAAACCATGTGTTAATGTGTTGAATTTGTATGTAAAAAAAGAGTTCAGCAGTCTCTCTTTCCAAACTGTTGTGAAAATTCCTCTTTAGTAAAATGCATACTTTCAGGTCATTAACAGAATGGCCCACTCCATTAAAGTGCTGGTTGACAGGTTTGTGAATCACGAGTGGTTTTATGTCTGTTTTATGCCCATTAATTCTTTGTCTAAGAGAGTTTGAAGTCTGTCCAATATACAAAGCATCTGGGCATTGTTGGCGCATGATGGCATATATGATAGTGGAGGAACACGAGAATGTGCCCGTGATTCTGTGAATAACCTGGTTAGGTCCAGTGATAGTATCTCCAGAATAGATATGTGGACAAAGTTGGCAATGGCTTTGTTGCAAGGAAAAATTCCAAGATTGGTGTTCCTGTGGTATAGACCGTGGTTGTTGGTGAGAATCCTCATAAGGTTGGGAGGTTGTCTATAGGACAGAACAGACCTGTCACCTAGGGCCTTCTGGAGTGTGGCATCCTGATTAAGGATAGGTTGTAGATCTTTAATAATGCGTTGCAGTGGTTTGAGTTGGGGGCTTTAGTCAGTGACCAGTGTTCTGTTCTTGGCTTTTTTGTGCCTATCTTGGAGTAGCTGATCTATGGGTATTCATCTGGCCCTGTCAATTTGTTTTTTATTTCTCCTGGTGGGTAATTCAGGATTATGAATATTTGGTAGAGATCTTGTAGTTTTCAGTCTCTGTCAGTAGGATAAGAGCAAATGCGATTGTACCTAAGGGCTTGACTATAAACAATGAATCTAGTTGTGCATGCGGGATGAAGCTAGAAGCATGTAGGTAAGTATAGCGATCAGTGGGGTTTCTGGGAGAGTGTGGTACTGGTCAGGCCATCCTTGATTTGTACTGTAGTGTCCAGGAAATGTATCTCTCACGTGGAGTAGTTGAGGCATAAATTGATGGTGGGGTGCAGATTGTTAAAGTCTCTGTGGAATTCTTCTAGAGTCTCTATAGCATGGGAATTGTTGTTACAGGTCAGCCATAAATATATTAGCATATTGTGGGGCCATGAGGGTGCAGTTCCATTAATCTGGAGGCATAAATTGTCCCCAAATCAGAAATAATTGGAGGTCAGAACAAAGTTACAGAGGTCAGACACCAGATTTGCTATCGTGACATCAGGGATGGTATTCCTGATTGCTTATAAAATGTTTTCATGTGGAATATTAGTGTACAGAGCCTCTACATCCATGGTGGCAAGGATGGTGTTGTCAGGAACTTTTCCAATGTTTTGTAATTTCCTCAGGAAGTCAGTGGTATCTTGGAGATAGCTGGGAGTGTTGGCGGCATAGGGTTTGAGGAGGGAGTCCACATAACTGGATAGTCCGGTGGTAAGGGTGCCAATACCTGAAAGGATAGGGCGTCCAGGGTTTACAGGCTTGTGGATTTTGGCAAGTAAATAGAATAATCCAGGTTGGGGCTCAGATGGTGTGTCTGAGTGAATAAGGTCCCAAGTAGCAGCAGGGAGTTCTTAAGTAGTTGTTGTAATTTCTTTTGGAATTCCAAAGTGGGATCAGAGGAGAGAGGTCTGTAAAATTTGGTGTTGGAGAGTTGTCTGGCTGCCTCCTGTTCATAGTCTGAATTATTCATGATGACAACAGCACCCCCTTTGTCAGCTGGTTTGATTATAATGTCTGGGTTATTTTTGCGACTGGCTGCTGCTCGAGACCTTATATAGACTAGCATGGCTCTCTCTCTGTTACTGCTGAGAAAAAGGTTGTGTTCTGTAAATAGTTTTTTGACAGAATACATCTGTAGCATAGACGCTCCCTAGTTTTGTCAACAGGAGGCCTCTTCTGTCCACAAAACTTTGTAGTGTAGTCACAACTTTTATAATTTTTGTTGCTTTCCTCTGGGCTCTCTCCAGTCTTTCCTAAAGTGCAGTGACTAGAGGGACAGTACTCCAGCTGAGTCATCACCATTCCAGGTAAAGAAGGACATTTACTTCTGTGTCTTACATACAACACTTCAGCTAATACACCCCAGGAAGTTTCTTTCTTTCTTTCTTTCTTTCTTTTGTAGCTGCATCACATTGATAACATCTTCAGTTGTTTTCCACTGAACCCCACCCTTCAGATCCTTTTCAGCAGTATTCTTACCTAGTCAGTTATCTTCCATTTTGTAATTGTGTGCTTGTTTTTAACAAATTCAACTCTGTAGAGTTCAGACCAATTATCCAATCTGTCACTGTCATTTGGAATTCTAACAATGTCCTCCAGTACATTTGCAATCCCTCCAACTTTGATGAACACTCTGGTTACTGTAAACATGCTCCCCACTCCGTTATTCAGGTACTTAATGAAAATGCTGAACAGTATCAAACCCAGAACCAACACATTATTTATCGTACTGGACACAACCTCTCAGTTTGACAGTAAACCATTGATAACTATGTTTTAGGACAGTCTGTGTACGTGCCTTATATTAAATTAATCTAGAGCATATTTCCATAGTCTGTTTACGAGAATATTGTCCCTCGCCCTTTTGGTCTGTCCACTAATTCCTAGACAAATGCACTAAAACTTGCATGTGATCAAAGATTACACTGGCATTTTAGATACTTGTTTGGTCCTACGTGATAGTAGCCTCTTGGGAGCTGTATTCTTTTGCCAGAGATGGGGATTTGATCTTTTGTACATTTTGATTTGTTGAATTGTCTGTGCATTCTCACTAACCCCATCCACATTCCCTACTGAACAAATAACTATGAAAACGTTGATTTTTTTGGAAATTAGGTAGATGAATGCCACACAATATAGCGTGAGTTTGTTCTTTCTTTCTATCATAATGTTCTTTCTTTCTATCATAGGTAATACTGTTTAGAAGTGCTCTGTCTCTGCCTTCAGTGCCTACAGTTGGTTTTGGAGACAAAGCAAAACTTTTTTTTCCTTTTGGCCTTTAAGCAAAGCTGTGGAATTTTGTCATTCACCAGTCTAAGGCTATGCCTACACTTACCCAGGGGGTTGATGGCTACTACACAATTTTTTGGTATGCCAAGATGTGTACCAAAAATTGACTTTGCACCCACTGACTTCTGTAGCTGCCTTCGCATCATAAAGTCAACAGGAGCACTCCTCCTGTCGACCTTTCTTAATCTTCATGGCTCATGAGGAGTTCTGGGACCCTGGCATGTGCAAAAAGGGGCCCAAAAGATCGAATCTAATCGGCTGATCTTCCTGAGTTAGTGTAGATGGAACCTACGACAATATAGTCTTTATCACCTCAAAAGACATAGCCATAGCACTGTGAAACCCTGAAAAATCATCCCTTCCTTTTTATGACCTTTGTTGTTGTTCGTTTCATTTTTTATATAAAACATAGCATCAAACTAAACTGAATTCAGGCAGCCATAATCTTTAATGCTCTGGCATCATTTACAACCTGATTTTTATTTGGGTGATTTAAAAACAGTAAACCCTGCATCAATAATGGCACAAACAACCTTATTTAATTTCATTGGAGAAGTTAAATGTCAAGTGTTTGAAGTGGTGAGAGGATGAAAGCACTGCAGGCTGAACTCCTCAACTTCTGTTGTCTAATGTGGGTGGACATGACACAGTCCATTAGCTTCTCCTGACTGCTGTTCCACAATAGTCTAGTGCTTAAACAATGATAACTCTACAACTTTCAAATCTAGACAGAGAGACAAACTGAACGCCTGCACTGCTAGCAGAAGAGTCTACTGCTTTCTTGCTGAACAACTCTGACAGCTGTTTACCTCGCCTAACGGGTGTTGCTTTAATTAAAGTTAAATTACAAATGTGTAACAAATATAAACAACTTTTCTGTCTTCTTCTAAAATAGGGTAGTTTTCGGGGTGGGGACAGGCAAAGAGAATAACCTAAGGTACTACATTTTCTGTCTGTGTGAACTGTGTCCCCAGTTAGTATTAGCATTATGCAACTCACTTTTTTTTGAAAGCCGTACAAACTAAGCATAGTTCATTGAAGAGATTTAATTATCACTACAGATAGGCATTTCATTTCTTAAATACTGCAATTATAGCTAATTACGGCCTTCAAACTGTATTATTTTTTCATTGCAGGTCTCCTGACAGTTTTCTGAAAACTGTGTGTGCAATTAATTTTAATTTATTACTGAAACAATTACTAAAGGCAATGGAATTAAGTTTAACTCATTTTCCTTGGGATGTGCACTTTAGTGATGCAAGTAAAAGATTAGGAGGCACTGAATTGCTTCTCATTTCAGAGGCTGAGAACTTTCTAGATAGCATGGACACAACTGGATGACACAAAGACAAAGTTTTATCATATTTAGAACTTGGTTCTTTATTAATTTAGAACTATGTATCAGATTCTGATGTCTTCATAGACCTGCACACTTGCAAAATGATTACATAAATTTAAACTAAGCGAATATGGTATAGAGAGGTACTTTACATTTTCAGCACAGTATATACACCAAGGTTGTGTCTACACTAGACCAAAACTCCAAAATGAAAGTTTACTACTGAAGCACTGAAATACATATTCAGCGCCTCATTAGAATGCCGGCAGCCGTGGCACTTCAAAATTGCTGTGGCTAGCCGCCGCTCAGCTCGTCCAGATGGGGCTCCTTTTCGAAAGGACTCTGGCAACTTCGAAATCCATAGGGGTAAGGGGATTTTGAAGTTGCCAGGGTCTTTTCAATAAGGAGCCCCATCTGGACGCGCCGTGCGGCGGTAAGCCGCAGCAATTTCGAAGTGCTGCGGCTGCTGGCATTCTAATAGGCGCTGAGTATGTATTTCAGTGCTTCAGTAGTAAACTTTGAAATGGCCATTTGCATGGCCATTTCAAAGTTTTGGGCTAGTGTAGACATAGCCCTACACTTTTCTCAAGCCAAAGGCCCCATACCCACTTAGATTAACAAGAGCTGTATATGTTGATTAAAGATAGTAAGCTTATTACCACCCTTGTTTTTGAATCTTGGCCTTTAGGTCCACATGCAACTTCCATTGAAGAAAATGAAGGGCTCCGTCTACACATGCCCCCTTCTTTGAAGCAGGCATGGTAATCAGGCTGATGGGAGATTACTAATGAAGTGCTGTGATGAATATGCAGCACTTCATTAGGCTAATTCTCCCCTGCAGCAACTTTGAAGTGTCCAAACTACTTCAGAGTGCCTTTACTCCCCAAAATTTTTCACTGAACAAATAGTTAAAATCATTGGTAGGTTTACTATGTGCTGCAGCAAGAGTCACAAAAGAGCACAATCCTGAATGGAATCCATGTTACTTTTCCTCATAAGTTTCCTTATGAGTGGAAGAAAGGATTATAAAACATGAATGAGCTGGAATTTTATGTGGTACCAATGGCTTTTTGCTGTTATTGGCTCCTACTTCTAAATGTAATAATCTAGTTACCTTTTTAGCTGTAAATCTACGTTAATTAGCTTTCATATGGCCACTGCAGCGAAGGTTCCTTAACCCAGAGTCCTGTCACAGCAGCTTGTTTGCCTGCAGCCTTCTCATTGCTCCATCAGAGCATTCAGTACCCACAACATTCCTTAAGGAGACAGTTGCATGAAACAAGGAGCAGTTCCACAGCAGGAATAATTTAAAGCGGGATGATGGGAGGAATAGTTAGTGTTTATACAGTGTCTTGCCCATGTCAGTATTACAAATGCAGCATATTAGCATTTAGTCATATGACAACCATTAGTATATGCCATGCACCTAAGTCACTACAGTGAAAAAGTTCCTTTTTTGTGTCACGGAGAGTATAAAATACTCTTAGATCTTTAATTCACCCTTACTCTGCGTGTGTATAAAACTGATCATCAAAAAGTGAGAAAGCATCTTGATACTGGGATTGAGGTAACTTGGATTAAAATTCCATTAGATATGAGCCCCACCCTGTTGAAAGATGAGAAATAAGAGTTCATGTGCTTGTTCATAAAATCCATTCTTTTTCTGAACACATAGTTTTTCAGGTTTGTCTCAAGTGTATTGTAGGATAACAATAAATGGCACTTCCAGACAGCTGTTTATTGCAACCCATTTTATTCTTCCCTCATACACCCCAGAAAGAAAGGCAGAACTCCATTAATTATATAGCAAAAATATATTTATCAGCGAAAGACAATGGATGGCATTTTGTTCTGGTTCACATTCACAGAAATTATGTTGAAAAGCCTCAGGTTAGGTTAATGTTATTCTAAAGAATTTGTAATTTTGGGGAGATTTAGATCCTGAATTGCAAGTAGATATGATACCCTTGGTATTATAAGCGTCTGTCAGCACAAAGTGGTTTAACCAGACTTTCAATTTCTTAATTCCTCTTCTCTTGCAATCTGGTCTTTGCTGACTTGAGTTTAGAGAGCCATGAAAGTTAACCATACTCTACATAAGTTTTCCTGAGGACAGTCGGGCTTCAAATCATTGCAGCATGTGCCAATGTAGTTCACATTGCAAGGCTGGGCCTTAAGGTTGAAATATTTGTGAAGTCAGTTGATTTTTTTTTTTTTGCATTGAAAAGGGTTTTGTTAAAAAAAATGGCCATTTTTCTAATGCAGAATATTTTTTAAAAAAAGTGTTAGTTTATTTAGATTTTCTGATTTTTTTCAAGTGTTCCATGCCATTTTATCAACATTGCTGTCTAAAAATCTAGAAATATTTTGTTGACCGGAGCTCTTGTTTTCAGGAAGAAAACATTATCTATGACTTATGAGAAAAGTTTGAATTTGCTGTTTTTACAACAGCTTTTAGGAAAATTGAGATGCAATGCAAAAATGGAAAATTGGTCCCTATTTCACCTCTGTAAAATGGTAACCATTTTCAGATTTGGAAATATGCAAATAATTTGACAGTTTGCCCTGACTGGTAGTTTAGGTACAATGTTTAAAAGAAAGGAAGGCTGCTTAGAGCACAGCATAATTTTCATTTTGTCTCAGAGCAGTTGTTTTCGCAGTTTTTGCTCCTCCTTCTGTGCTATAGCAGAATGAACATCTACCACCTGCTGGTATATGTTAATCATTAGTTAGGAGATATACTTTTTTTTAACAATATTTTCTAGTTAAATAGACAATATCGGCTCTTTCAAAATATGTAGGATTTATTATTTTAACTCAAATATTGACACAACAGTATTAACTGTAGCATCCATAGACAGTGAACAAAACAATGACATTTCTTACAGTTCTTTCAAAAGTAATTATTTGGATTAAAATCTCTCAGCTGTTTTGTTGTTTATTTCCCAGTGCCTAATGCAACTACAACATGTTTGAATCTGAAAATTTCTCTCTTGAAATGAAGCCTTTGGCTGGGTCTACACTTCCTATCTTCAAAGGGGGCATGTTAATCAGGGCGATGGGAGATTACTAATGAAGTGCTGCAGTGAATACCCAGCACTTCATTAGGCTAATCCTCCCCCATGGCAACTTTGAAGTGTCAAACTTCAAAGTGAGGGCATGGGTGTAGCTGTGGGCACTTTGAAGTGCCCGCATTACTTCAAAGTGCCTTTGCTCCTCAAAATTTTGGGGAGTATAGGCACTTCAAAGTAGCATGAGCACTTTGAAGTGCCTGCACCTACACACATGGTGGCACTTCAAAGTTTGACACTTCAAAGTTGCCGCGGGAGGGAGAATTAGGCTAATGAAGTGCTGGGTATTCACTGCAGCACTTCATTAGTAATCTCCCATCACCCTGATTAACATGCCCCCTTCGAAGTTGGGGCGAGTGTAGACAAGCCCTTTAAGTAGTAGAAACAAAGACAAATCTGAGGTTAGTGCATTATCTCTTGATTCATTTTTAATTGCATTTCTTAAACTTTTAAAAATGAACCCCCAGGCCCTGATTGACTTTTTCAGATAATTAAAATGAAAATTCTTGGGTTCAGATCTGCACTAAGTCCATCAGGTTTCAGCCTGAAGAATAGTTTTATAGGCAGGTTATTAAACCCAGAGAAGAAGAGATTTACAGTATGATTGAGATACTTAAACGTTGTTAATAACAGCACTATTGCCAGGTGCCACAGTCATAATTTGACATAAGCAAAATGCTTATAGCTTAATTAACGATGCTGTCTTCATTTACTTTTTACTTGTTTTATTAGTAGATGGCTATAGCCTGGGATGAAAAAGCAGTGAAGAATGAAAGTCTTTCTTTTGCTATAAATTGCATTTGACAGGTCCACTACAATGCTCCTAAATGTTACATTTTCAATGCAGCATGATTTCTGTGTCTTAGAACATTTTTCTGAAATATAATATTTATATTTATATCTTTTTTGTCTAATATTTATATTTACTGCAGTATCCAGAAAAGAAAGTGAGTATTAGGTGACTGTAGTTCAGAGCAGTGCAAATCTTTTCAGTGCAAAAAAGGTTAGATAATTTTTGGGATTACTAGTTTTTACATTCCCTGTTCAGGTTATTTTCCCTTAAAAAAGCCTTATTAACTTCCATTCTGCCAAGCGAAATGTAATTTTGTTATTTCCTGGCAATATTTCTAACCTCTCAGGTTCCTTTTGTGTCATTTTTAGCTTAGTAAGGAGGGTGTTAGGAATGACTGAGCCTAACCCTTGTCCTTTCACCATTTTATCCCAACCAGGTGCTTTTCTTCATTAGTCTTGGTCTTTAGTCATTTGGCAAGTTTTCAATCCACGAGACAGTGTTTAAGGTCAATAGTGTCTGAAATTTGTTTTGAGATAAATTTTGTGAGACCAAGATGAAGACCCATATTCTGGCTCTTTTACATTGAGTAGTTCCTGACTGTTCCCCTTTTGGTCCTTATGGAGTAGACCTTATATCCAAGCTGAAACTTTCCTACATCATGGAATTCCTCAGTTTCTGGGAACCACTGACAACCATTTGTAAGTGAAGGAACCTTTGGGATGCTCTGCTTTATGCTGAGGGCCAGATTAGCAGTGTCTGTTTTTGGGATCAGGAAAGAGGTGCAAAAAAAAAAAAAGTGAATGAATGACAGCTTTGTCCTTCCTTGAACGTTGCTAACTCATGCCATGTTCAGGCCCATTGTGTCAAATGCTCTACTAAAAATCAACATTCCCTTCAGCCATTATTAATGTAGTAACTTTTTTAAAAAGACCATAAAGTTTGCCTGGCATGATTTGTTCTTCATATAAATTCACATTGCTAGTTGCTCATGACACCATTACACTCCATTAATATTTGTTCCATTATTTTACGAGAGATTGAAATCAGACTTAACTGGATCATTCATTGTTGCATCATTCTTCTTTCTAGCGCTTTTGTAATTAGAACTGCATCAGGTTTTATTTTCAGTCCTTTTGTATCTCTTGCATGCTCTCTGGTCTTTTATGTGATTGTCTGTGGTTCAGTAAGTTTATTAGCCAATTCTTTTTACACCCCAGGGTGCATGCCAAATTGTATACATTCAAGTGTTCAAAGTGTGTCTCTTTTTATTGCTTTCTAATTGTTCAAACATATTTTCTGTAGTTTTCTTGTTAGAGACAGTTTACAAAAAGCAATTGAAGTATCTCAGGCATTCTAGTCACCATCAGTCCTATACCATTTTTGGGTTGTGTTTGGTTTTGTCTCCCAAAAGATAAGCACAGTTTGGCCAGATTCTTACTTGACTTTGATACTTCTAAATTTGGAAAAAAAATGGTGAGGAAAGAGGCGTTGATGATTTAATAGAGCCTTCATCTGTGTTTATCTTGCGTTATGTTAGGAACAACAATGTGGTTAGTGTGCAATTTTTGATGACCTGTATGATCAAGATTTCCTGGGACATTTCTCCACTCTGTGCCTACCTAAATTGTCCATGCAAGTCCAGCTGGATACCTAAGCCTCAGTTTTTTTGTTCCAATCTTCTGTGCTGTGTGACTGTCCCATGTTACTTGGCTGTTTTAATCTGCACAAAAGTTTGGCCGTTGCATTTCAGTAGCATGTGAGTTAACTCCTATAATTTGCAGAGTGCTTTGTGTTCCTTTTAATTAAATGTATTATAATTACAAGACATTATTATTGCAATACTACTTATTATGATAAATGATTGCAACTTATAAGACTTTTATTTGTATTTCCATAAAGTCTAAGCTAAGTTTCCAACATGGGAGCATCATTCGTAATAGCAATAATATCCATTGCGGAAAAAGAAAATGTACATATGAATAGAAAAATTACAACTTTCAATGATTTGGAAGACAACATAAGAACCTTGAAGTAGATTATTTTAAATTCTGAAGCTTGAGAATAAATGCAATGTCATAAAAGTTGTCTTTAAGTATGATAACTTGCCATCTAAACGTCCAGTCTCTCTTTGGTTCTTGTTAAATTTTTGGCAACAATAACTTCCTGTGTCAGTGAGTACCACAGTTTAATCGAAATATTTCCTTTTATCAGGGTTGAATATGCCACCTTTTAATTCCATTGCATGACTCTTTGTTCTTGTGTTATCAGACTCATGGACAGACTTTCCCAATCTAAATATAAATATCATTTAAATAGGCTGGGGATAAAGTATTACTTCCTTTTATTTCTCCTTCCAATTTGTATTATATATTATGAATAAAATTCTCATTTTGACAGTTAATTTCTCCCCTTGATCTACTAGGTAAACTTATCACTCATTTCCCTTATGAGTATAAAGTCAAATGAGGAGAACCAACCAAAGAGCAGCTAGAATATACAACCTGCATGCCTTTGGTTTAATAAAATGAAAAAAGAAACATATTGTCAATTTAAGGCAAGTTATGGGCAGCTTTAATTTTCACCTTGTTGATTTTTATAAGATTTTAACATAGCAATTATGAGTATTCATGTAAAATGGGTAATTATTATAGCACATTTACAAAGAGGTTCATCAGAGCCTTAAATAATTGTGTAAAACACAGCATGCAGTAAAACCTCAGTGTTACAAAATGACCAGTCAACCCCATGCCTCACTTGAAACTAGAAGTATGCAATCAGGCATCAGCAGGTAGACAGAGATTTAAAAAAAAATCAGTACTGTGTTAGATATAAACTTCCTTAAAAAAAAAAACAACAGCATTTTTCTTCTGCATGGTTAAGTTACAAAGATATTTTAAGTCAATGTCAGGTGTAAACATTTGAAAGAACAGCTGTAACTTTGTTCAGAGTTACAAACATTTCAGACTTTGCAACTATGGAAAGTTACTGTATGTGTCTGTAACAGGTCTCCAATCACCATTAAAGATCAGCTCTTTCTAGGTCCCACGTCCTCTTCTGCTGCTCACTGAATGCCCGGCCTCCTCTCTCTCTCTCTCTCTCTCTCTCTCTCTCTCTCTCTCAATCTAATCAGCAGCTAAGGCAGGGTTCAGCAATATTTCCAAGGCAGAGTGCTGTACTTTGACCTTTTGACCTCTATGCATAGTGTGAGTGCTGGTGAAACACTTTAAAGTCACTGATAGTCCTGCTTACAACAACTTCACTAATAAATTAATAAATAAAGTTGCAAATGTTTAAGTGGTGGTTGGTAACGTTACCTGGTCTTTTGTTAATCCACAGGCAGTGTGGCTTTGAGCAAACTCCTGTCTGCAACGAAGATGGGGGTGGGGGCTGAACTCCTCCTTCGCGTGGCTATGAAAATCAGCCCATGTGCCACTCTTGGCACTCATGCCAATGGTTGATGACCTCTGGGCTAAGGTCTTCTCCCCTTAAGCTGTGCAACCTTTTACCTAAGTGTCCTAGTTTCCCTTCTCTCCCTCTCTTCTGTCTCGAGACACTTAGGTAAAAGGTTGCAAGGCTTAACGGGAGGAGATCTTAGCTCAGGGTTCCCTCACAGCAACCCCATTCTGCAGCAAACTTACAGGCTTTGTCTTAGGCCTGCCTGTTCCTTCTTAGCTCTTTCATGATTTAGGGATTAACGAAGAGAGTTAATGCTCCTCAGGTGTTGCTTCTCCAGGCTTCTTTATTTGTTTGTTTGAACACTCCTCAGTCCCACTTCCCATTAGTGTTTTTTTTTACTGTCCATACTTTCTATTGTTTTATTTAATGATAAATGTGTGCATAGAATTATATATATTGCTTTTTATTTCATATATCTGTATTCATTTTCAGTGGTAACTGGTGTGTGTGTGTGTGAAGAAAACTACTAGAAACTCAACAATATATTATTTACTTACCATGTTGGTGTTTAAACAGTCATGTCACCTGAGATGGCTCAAAGGGATAATACAGGCATTTAAAATCAGTAAGCTCCAAGAAGGAGCTAATTATAGCTGCTAGAAAGAGGGGCTCCCAGGAGAAAAAGTGTGTAGGTGAGGGGAGATGATCTCCTTGAAGGAAATGGTTCCGATCAGAGCAGACTGGCAATTTGGACATTTAAGACTGTGTCCACCTTCCCAAGGTGAATTTATCCTGATATGTAAACAGAGGCTTAGCTGAAGCAATTTGGTTTGACTTCCTGAAACAGTTTATTCTAAGGGCTACTCTACAGTAGAAGCAGTACATTGATACAATGGCATTGACAAGCTAGCACATCACACATGCAAAAAAGTGAAAGGACAATGTTAGTTAATGGAGAAACAGGTAGCTGGATTATTTGTATCTCACAGTTCAAAAGAGTTTAACATCACGATAGTTTGCAATAAGAAGCAGAGATACTTTCTCCTACTTCCTCTGCTGATTGTTGTTCTGCCTTGTCTTTTGTTTGGAAAGCTAAGGTTGTCTCTTCCCCTCCTCTGAAGTTCAGTAACAAATTAAAAATGTCAGTGCGAATTGTAGCATTGAAATCGTATGAGGACAGAGAAATACTGGATCCTTTGTAAAACTCTTTGGGATCTATCAGTGAGAACAGTTATTTAAGACCTCTTTTTTATTATTATTATTATGATTATTATTATTATTATTAGAAATATATGCTACACTTCTGTGTAGTTTTGAAAAGTCAGTGGCAATCAGTCCGACTATTCTCTCATGATTACTGCATTTTAATTTTTCCTGAACCCAATAGAGGCTGTAGAAGCAGAAAATGCAGATTAAATTAATCTTTTATGGAGACAAAACTTCAGATAAACTAGCAATATACATTTAAAGGACCACATATGATGATAGATGGCATAATTTTAAAATAATTATATGGAAAATGCTTCAGGGAAAAGCCGTGTCTTTCTCCTAAACTTTTGGTAGAGAAATATAGTGTTTGGAGCATCCCTGCTCTGTTCCTGACACTATCATCATAATACATGGGGACTCATCACAGCTTACTGTGCTTTTGAGACTCACTGTTGGATGTCTTTGTGCATACACTGGTATGTATACAAAGCCGGTATCCCGGTGAGTGCACTAGGCTCATTCAAACTATTCTCTTTATTCAGAATGAATTACCCAACTGGGGGAGCCCTTTTCATGTCTGTAGAGTACAGGCTTTGTAGACCAGTATTGTGATGGTCACAGGTAAATCCCTGTGTGAAATGGATTCTTGATCTGTATCTCGCTGACACTGCAGCTGCATTATAAAGATGAACGTGGCCAGTTAAAAATCACTAGGGTCTGAATGCCTTACATCTGTTGAGGACAAGGTCTGCTTCACAATATTATCTTACAGTTGCTAAGGGAAAGAAGTCTGCATATTATTTCCCATCCTCCTCCCCTCCCCAACTACAGTGCTCCACAATCAGTCTTAAAACCTAAGAGTCCATGGAAAATATGAAGCACAGTTGTGATTCTGAGAAAATAAAAAACTGCAGCTGTGTTTTCTCCACATATAGTTGGGAGCTGAAACTTTCAGTTGCTCTGCAGGGGATTTTCTGCTCTATGGAGCAAAGTATGCTGAATAACATTGACTCTCTGTTGGAAAAAAAATAGATAAATGCTAGTCAGAAGTTCAATTACTTCCAATACAGATAGTGATTGTAACGTATCGGTTCAAAAGCACAGAATTCAAACATGTAGGCCTACCTGTAAATTGCACAAAGGAGCTGGCTGTGACTCCCTGTACCTACCATGTCATAATCTGTGATTCTGCTACTTGGAATTGCCAGAGTGCAGCAGCACTCCAGTTACGCAGAGACACCATATGGTAATAAAGAACTGGCCTTTTAATCTCTAGTGCTACCATATCTTCCTACCTGTATGCTCAGATTCTTCAGAACTGCAGGCCACATACACAGCTAATCTTTTCATGAACCTCAGTGTATATTGGTCTTTGCACTCTTCTGGAGAAGACAGTTTTAAAGCCGATTTCCAAGTAAATGCACTTCCTGCGTAGTTTGGCTAGTTAATGTAGATAGGGTCCGTCCTCCCCCCGCTTTTTTCCCCTCTCTAGGTTTGATGTGATTTTTTAAAAATAAAATATACTGACCCTATTGACAGTGGCTGGTAAAAGCATACCAGAAACTGGTTTAATTATAAGCTATTTTTTAAATGAACTCACAACGTATTTTTCAATGAGATTCAAAACCTGCGCCCTGCTCCTGTAAGCCACAGTGCATACACATGCTTCTACAAATAGCCTCTTTGCATTCCATGGGACCAGTAACGTGTAAAGCTGAGCACCTGCAGCATGTGTTTGTAGGATCAGGCCCTAGTATATAATCAGTGATGCTTTTCTGTACCTTTTTGCGTGTGCAAGCATTTCAAGTGCTCTTATAGTTGTTCATTCTAAAATCACACCAGAAGATGAATTAATTTCCTGTCTTATAACATAGGCTTATTAAGGGCGCTTGGGTTATACTTACTATTTATTATCTGTTGTTACTGTTTGTGTTCCAGTAACATCTAAAGGAATCAGTCAAGGACAGGGCTCCTTGTACTAGATAAAAACTCGTCAAAAGATACAATTAAGCTTAAGGGTGCTTGTCCATACAGGGATGTTTTATACTGGTATATGCTAAGGTGTGAATTTAAACTCATGTAATTACACTGCTATAATTCCCTGTGTGAGTTTTCATATTCTGGTGTGAAGACCTAGTTTTGGTTTTAGCTTATATCACATTAAAAGGAATTTAAACTAAACAGCAGAAAAAGCTAATCTTATATTATAAAAGGAGTACCTACACGAGAAGTTGCAGTTGTACAATTATATTAGTGTAATTATACTGGTATATAAGGTACAATATTCATGTATAGACAAGCCCTAATTTAAAGCTAATCATAACAAGTGACAAACAATAGGAGAGAAGGAGGAGGGTAAGGCATGGCTGGGCTGACAGTAATAAGTTCAAGTAATTACACAAACTAGCTATGCGTACAACTTCATAGTGCAGATATTACCAAGCATTTTTATGCATCCAGCTCTTATTTGTTGTCTGATTTCTTGCAGCTCAAGACAACTGCATATAAATGCTCCCATGGTTTGGTAAGGATATCCAGCCATCACCTTGTGAGGGGAGACCCACCCCTTCCTGACTGGAGGTTTCTCAGGTTGCACACTCTCTTCCCCCAGCAAACCATACTGTCTGAATGGTCTGAATCTGCACTTCTCTGTCTTTTCCAAGGCAATGTACAGTGCAAGTGCCTACCTTTACAATTTATCACGTAGCCACTGTTGAGTGGGCACATTTATTCTTGTGCTCTGGCTAGACCAGAAAGAAGGCAGTTTAAACACCGGCTATTGATTCAGTTTGAACTAGTATATGCAAGCTCCACACATAGACAGTGGTACTTCTCTAGAGGTGGTATCACCAGAATGAGTTCTTTGTCAGGTTATACTAACTGCCTCCATGAAATTAGATACTATCCCAAATCCACATTGGTACATTCACTTAATACAGTAAGATCTCCCAAAGATACTACAGGAAATTGTTATATCAGTCACAGTCATTACAAAAAAAGTGGAACACAATGTACTTGAAGGAGAAGGTAGCAGTGGCTTTACAGACTAATTACAGAGTAAGGAATGGTGTTTCCTTTTAAGGAGTGGCGTGAAAGAATGCAGGAAGATGACAGATCAATTCCTGACCAAGGTTCACATCACTGAGAAAACAGTAACAGAGAGAAAGTCATGCTAGTCCATATACTATCAAAACAAAAAGCAGTCCAGTAACACTTTAAAGACTAAGAGAATAGTTTATTAGGTGGTGAGCTTTCATGGGACAAACCTACTTCTTCAGATCATAGCCACACCAGAACATGATCTGTAGAAGTGGTTCTGTCCCACAAAAGCTCATCACCTTGTAAATTATTCCCGTAGTCTTTAAAGTGCTACTGGACTGCTTTTTCATTTTTAGTGAGAAAACAGTGTGTATCAGGAGAATGATTTAAGAAGAGATAAATAGGGAGGCGGTAGATATATGAATTACCTTATAGACAAATTCACAGTTATTGAATTTGATATTGTGGAAAACCTGGGGCAGTGTGTGGATTTAATCTTAGAATTCAGTGAGTTCAGTGGAAGTGTACACAGGTTTAAAAGCTGTGGATGTACGTAAAACTTTGCTGGGTGTGCATGTCTTTAGGTCACTACCTTTGTTCCAGCACTTGTCTGTAAAATACTTAACCCACTTTTGCAATATAGTAAAATGTGGGCATCCCTCTGTACCTGTCAGTATTCTAGGGACTGTAGTACAGCTGTTAATCTGAATGTGAGAAGAGCAACTGGCCTGCTGTTCTGCTGGAATCAAGGAAGTCAGAGAGCAGGAAAATCAGAGAGTCTGAAGAAAAGTTAGGCCAACTAATAGCGGGAACGGGCAGAAATACTAGTGGAAAGTCAGACAGGTTGTCATGTAGGCTGTTTTGAGGGCTCATGACATGGCAGGAGCAGGACAGATTGGCAGGTGAAGTCAAGCTTCTCCATTGCTTGTCTGCTGCCTTAATTCTGCTTCCTTCAGTACAGGGCAAAGTCTGAGGCTATGTCTACACTAGAGCATAAAGTCGATTTTAAGGGAGTTAGGTCAATTTTTTAATGTGCCTGTCTTCACTACAAATATCATTAGGTCAATTTTAAGTGGTCCTAAGGTCAACTTTTCTACTTTAACTTTTTCATGAGGAGTACCACCAAATTCAAATTTACAAGGTCAATTTAATGCTAGCATAGACACAGTGTTATTTAATTCAATTTTATTGGCCTGGAGAAGTATCCCAAAATGACCCCAACATGTCCATTCTGACCATCGTTTTCACCTCCAATGCTGTCCAAGTTAGCAGGAAACAGGAATCAGCCTGGGTTCTCAAGCTGCCTCCTCGCCCCCCCGCCTCCCCCCCATACCATGTGGCTGCTGGACTTTTCAGCATGACCCCCTGTCTCCATCATGCACCTGCTGGGGCTTTCCATCTGCTCTCTGCACCACTCAGCTGCTGGGCTCTCTGGCTGTTCCTCACACCACATTGCTGCCCCATCACCACACAGCTGCTGGGTCACATGAAATAAATCAAAATAACACTGTCAAAATGAAGCAGTTCAATAATACAAAAAATAAATAAATAAAACTTTTCAATAGCTCCAAACTGAAACTTTTCAGATTTTTATTTCTGCATTTTTTCCCATAACATGCTGGCACAGAAAGCCAGAGTGAAATGGGGGTGTAGGAACTGTGGGATAGGTTCCCACAATGCACTGCTGACACAGTTGAACTTAGCAAAGGTAATAGGGACACCCTATGTCAACTGTGAACATGCACCATTGACTTTGTAGAATCTAGTGGTAAAACGTCGACTTTAATAAATTCAACTTAATTGTCTAGTGCAGACATAGACATTTCCCTTGGCCAGCCTGGTGGTACTGATTGTGTTCCGTTATAAGGTCCAGGAAAGGGTCTTTTGAATTACTCATTTCCCTGGTTTGGTCTGCTCATTCTTGTATCTCACACTGCAGGTGCAGTATAGACTCTATCAAGACTACTTTACCAAAATGAATGCGTTGTTCAAAGGGGCTTGGATTCTTAACAAACATTTTAACTTTCCATATATTATGACTGAATGACCATTACATTATATAGTAATGAACATAATAAAATAAGTATATAATATGTATGATAGAAAGTGCTCCTAAGTTATATATGTACCAGATAGCCTGCAATCAGAGACTGTTGAGTAATTAGGTCTTTGAAAATAGATGTTATTTACTGTCTAGTTCATGGTTTCTCTAGAGCCCTCAGTGACTATTCTGTAATTATGTAATTGGTACATTTTACAGACAATATATTTGTGTATTCAAGTTTCTGTAAAAGATAGAAATCTGCATCTGGGAGCATGCTGCTTTTTTGGACATCTTGTAGAGTAAGTTGATATAAATAATGCAGGTGACCCTGGCTAGATTCAGAGACCTGCATCATTCTGAGAAATGGAAGAAGAAACACTGGATTATAGTCATACAGTAGGTAGCAGTTGTAATTCCTATATTACAAGGCCCATTGTAACCTTTTACTAATGTGATGTGAAATGGAGGAGAGGATAGCCACACTTTTTATTAGCAAGTCAGTCATTTGGTTTTGCCCTGTAGATGAACTGAGCCACGAATCTGTATACTACACTAGACACTATGTTAGCTTACTGTGTTTTATATTCAGTTTACTAGACTTAGCCAAAATTTAGTGCATTGAATTCAGGGCTGGAGTCTAAAATTCCTGGGTTCAAATCCCTGCTTACGAACTGATTCTATTTATAGCTCTGAGCCAATTATCTACCCTCTTTTTATTTCAGCGTCACTATTCATAAAATTGAGAAATTACTAACAAGCATACTCACAATGGTACTGCTATGATTTATTGATGTTTGTTTAATGCTTTGAAAATGTGAAGTACTATATAGATATTGAATAATAGTATTTTTTCTGACCACGTACCCTTCCTAGAGCACAGAATAAAACTATTCCCTAGCTTTTGCACCATCACTTTCTTTCTTTCCCTGTTCCTTTCTTTGGGGAAAATGACACCTACAGATCTTTTTCACAATCAGTTGTTAATAAACTTCCCTTTAAGAAGCACGGTGTATTAACACCCACAGGGATGTGTTGAACTACCTCCTCTGTGTGTGTGTGTGTAAGGGAATTCTGAGAAGATTTCCTTTGAGAACTCTCCTTGGAAATATTTTGCAGATTCTAAATTAGAAGCCTGCTCCTCTGGCATGTGCTATGTCATAAACAGGCTGCCATTTCATGCTCTGAGAATAAGTCTCCGTTGGCTGTGAAGAATTTCAGCATTGTCCTGTCTATTCCTGATACATGTATGGCATTGTGCTGCCAGCTCAGTTTGATTCTCTGGTTTAACAATAACAGAGAGTAAGCCGTGCTAGCCTATAAACTATCAAAACAAAAAGCAGTCAAGTAGCACTTTAAAGACTAGCAAAATAGTTTATTAGGTGACCATGGTCTGGCTATGGTCTGAAGAAGTGGGTCTGTCCCACGAAAGCTCACCTAATAAACTATTTTGCTAGTCTTTAAAGTGCTACTTGACTGCTTCTGGTTTAACAAGTAAGTAAAGGAGTTTAAAAAAAGAAAAAAAAAGGTGCAAAGTCTAACTGAAATAGTGACAGCACTTGTGGAAGGCATCACAACTACAATTTTGTATCTCACTGTTCATTTCCATTCCTGTGAGAGCCCTTTGTAGTGGCAGTTTGCACTAATACCTTAGCAGAAGCCATGTGTGATCACAGTGGGGCACAGGGGGTAATGGAAAGAGAAGAAAGGGGTGACACTGACCTTTTAAGTGGGAGCACAGGCAGCACACCGTTTGCTTTCTCAATACACCCCAATTCTGCTAATTAATTGGACTTAAAAGGAGGCACCTATGCCCTAAGAGAGGAGACACATGGACAATGAGAATTGCTTTACAGCACAGTCAGTCAGGGAAGGTTCTGGAAGCCTTATCTGGTTCCTGGAAAGAGACGACTAAATACAGGGCCAGATGTCTGCTGGACCAATCTGCTCACATCTCCTTGGCTAGAGCACTGGACTAAGTGTGACTGGACCGAGAAGAGTGAGGGATTCTCCCCTAGCAGGGATGTTCCTTGAAGAGAGGTTGTGAGAGTAGCCATCTGAAGAGTGGGATTGCACTCCAGTTTGAGAGGGACAGAAGAGGGTTGATAAAGAATTGAATGTGCCAGAGTGTGATATAAGAGGCACTGTGAAGCAAGGTGATCTAAATGACTATTACACTCGGGGTGATGCATTGCTTTTATTGTGGGACTTCTGTTATGGACTATTTTGCACAAGCTTTTAGTAATAAATCAGCTCCAAGAGGGAGTTCACTGAGAGAGAAGATCCTGAAGCGATATTACTCAAGAGGTAAAACTGAGGCAGAGGGGACACATTTTTTAACCATCAGGCTGTGTCTTGCTGCAGAGGCCGGGGGTGGGTGGGGAAGAGTGGCGTGCTCTAGACAGGATAGTCCCATGATGAGGGACGTGGACAAAATGAATACCTCACTACTGCAAACTGATTGATGCAACAAACTGAATTCCTGCCAAAATAAATGTCCACGTTAAAGGAATATCACCATGTAGTCAGTAACATGAGGTCTGTAATATTAAAACTATTGCATGCCTCCATGGGAATAGATGCTTGTGTGTATATATCTATATTTCATGAACTCTTAGTACAGAATTATTTTAAGACTTTCTTTTTCTTCTTCATTGGAATTAAAATAATTTTCCCCTGCAATCTACCATAACTTTCACCTGTCCCACATAACACATGGCTATCTTTAATGTTAAAATAATTATTACAGAGTGTCTATTGTGAAATTGTAATGTATTTTAATGTACAAGATCGTGAACTCTTAGTACAGAGTGTTGTGTACATGATTTTGTACATTAAAATACATTACAATTTCACAATAGACACTCTTTAATAATTCGTTTAACATTAAAGATAGCCATGTGTTATGTGGGAGAGGTGAAAGTTATAGTAGATTGCAGGGGAAATTATTTTAATTCCAATGAAGAAGAAAAAGAGAGTCTTAAAATAATTCTTTAAGATGGATCCTAAGACCATTACTTCTGCTGAGCCTTCAGGACTTACCTTATTTTTATGGCAAAGAACACAACCAATGCAGACAACCATTCACTCCAGGTATACCAAGAAACAGAGCTAAAAATATTAGCTGCTATTTAGGAGCTTGTTAGTGTGACAGCAGTGTGTGTGTGTGTGTGTGCATAAAAGCCTGTAATAGGCAATTTTCTGAAAATTATTCTGTAAAACACTGCAGGTGTATTGAGATAAAGAGAGAGAACTTAAACAGAAATCTGACTCTGTAAGTATTTGATTGCCCATAACCATTTGTTATGAGAGAAAATTTGAACACTAGCAGACAAGTATTCCAGTTCATATTTTGGATCTCTATATTTTTTTAAGTAATTTATCTACAACAGGGCTGATTGAAGAATTGTAGAGACCTGTTAGTCTGTCATTCATCCACTGGCAGGTAAGTACCCTCACAGTATCATGTAATTCTGATTGGCAGCTGTTGGGTGCTCACCTTCATCTCATTTTTTCTCTTAGAAAATTGTTCACTTTCAGCTTATTATCTCTCCACTCTCTGTAAGTCATAGCCTTAAAGCAATCTGGCAGTTTCTGACAGAAGGAAGTTGGAAAATGGGTAACCTATAGATTACAGCATCTTCACTGTGAAGCTTTCGCCTGCTATTCCTGGTGCTACAGCATGGCTGCTATTCAAAATATTATGAGGCAGAGTTTGAAATTAAGCCATTGTGTCAGTGGAGTTTGACCACAGTTAACTAATCAATATCTGATTAGATGAAATGTATCTCTCCCTAAATTGGATGTGAATGTGTGGGGTTTTTTTTATGCTTCTGGAGAGCTGTGTTTTTCCATTTACTTCGTGGCCATTTAATTTGATAATGTATATTATGTATGGATTATCTCAGATTGCCGGACAAATTGGCTTTTAGGGATCTTTTTGTCAATCACTTACATTTGGATTTGCAAATACTATACTTAGACTTCTGTTTTTCTGTGCATACACACGTAGATCTCTTGATACTTATCTTGTGGTCACAACACGAAATAACACATCTGTAGGTTATAGTCCATGTAAAGTTATATACCTGAACAGGTAAAACTATTAAAGGATGCTAGCCTTAGTGTGCAGTTTGTGAATCGTTAGGACCACATCACTGGGATGAATTTGAAACTTCTATGAGATACCCACCATAGCCACAATTTTTGTGTTATTTTATGCCATTAGAAAATAACCAAATGCTTAGTGTGGTATACATTTGTGCCAAAAACAAGCAGTTATGTAGCACTTTAAAGACTGGTAAATAAATCTGCTAGTCTTTGAGGTGCCACAGGACTGCTTGTTTTTGTGATGCTACAGACTAACACAACTACCCCACTGAGATAAAATTTGTACAGGTTGCACTTCCCTCATCCAGCATTGTTGGGACCTGACATGTCCCAAATAAAAGTATGTGCTGGACCAGGAGAGGTCCACAGCCTCCCAACACCAAGACTGCTGCCTGCTAGAGCCCCCACAGACGTGATGTTTGGTTCACTTCCAACACCTCCCTGTACCTCCCTTGGACATTCTGAGCTGCTTGCCCAGTTGCTGCACAGGGCTGCTGAGAAGGCTTCTGCTGCTGGGTGCAGAGCTCAAGGAGGCTGCCATGGGGAAGCCAGGAGACCTGGGTCCCTGCCTCAGCTTGCCATGGGGAAGCCAGGGAACCCCTACCCTGGCTCCAGCCAGTCATGGGACAGCTGGGGGAACCCCAGCCCCTTCCCCACGAAGCCATGGGACAGCCGAGGAACCCAACCTTGTCCCTGTGCCACTGCTGTGCAGCTGGGGAATCACAGCCCCAGCCACTGCACCACTGTGAGGCTGCCAGGGAAATCCTGGCTGGCGTACCCTGTGCAGCAGTTGTCAGGGGACTCTGGCCTTAGTCACTGCTGGGTGACTCTGCCTCAGACCTGGTGCTACTCCCTGCTGGGTTTCCAAGGCTGTTGCCCCTCCTGCCCTTAGTTTCCCAGGCTGTCTGATCCAGGATGTTCCCCAAACATAGTAGAGAGCCAGTTTTTGGAGGTGCAGCCTATAACTTGTGCAACTAGATGATTTAGGGCAGTGATTCTCAAACTGTGAACTGAGACCCCAAAGTGGATCAGGACCTATGTTCCTGCTAATCTTTTTCATCCTGTGGGTGGATTTTTTTTCATCCATGTGTGGAATACATTTTGGTGTGTGCACTGAAGCATGCGCGGATGCGCCCCACCCAGAGAAGAACAAACCCAACTGTCAGTGCACAGCCTTACAGAGAGCACTTGTCATGATCCAATTTTAAAGGGGCTGCCAGGGCTGTAATTAGACTTGCTGGGGTCTGGGCTTGAAGCGTAATCCTGAGCTCTCCTGCCCATTACTTCATCTTGGGGTTTTGTGGCTCATGTTACGGGCCTCTTCCTGTGGCTGAAACTCCATAGGCAGTGGAGCTTTGGCTCAACTCCCATCCAAGGCAGAGGGGCTCAGGCAGTCTCAGACTTCAGTCTCCCCTTCTGGGGTCCTTTAGTTATTTTTCTTGTCAGAAGGAGTTCATAATGCAATGACGTTTGAGAACCCCCGGCTTTCGGGACTTGTTAATAGGATTAGGATAGCCAGGTGTCCTGATTTTATGGAGACAGTCCTGATAATTGGGGCTTTGTGTTACATAGGCACCTATTCCCTCTGCCCTGATTTTTCAAATTTGCTGTCTGGCCACCCTAAATTATATAGAGAGACTTCCTCTGTATGTGGCAAAGTCTAATTCTGGTAGCCTCCAGAAATAATTATATGGTGGCCTATGAGAATTGAGGAAGATGTTCTCATCCCAGCTCCCACTGCATGTAAATCAACATCACTAAAGACAACACAATAATTGGAACTAACAGACTCTTATGTTAGTAGTCTCAAGAGCTAGGAACTGAATAGGCATGGATGCCTGCTCCTTGGATAAAGGGAGGGATTTCATGGATTGAAAAATCTGCCATCTTTCCCCTGTTACAATAATAAAAATATACACCTCACCCAGCAAAAAATAAAATGTTGATGAGCTATGAAACATTTTTTTTAGTTATAAGGGCTGTCCTGTTGTATAGAGAGACCTTATTTTGCAGTTAAATGAGTGTTATGAAAAAAAATTAGTTTTGTGCCATTTCATTTACATGTTTCCTATTAGGAGAAACTTAAAATTTTACAAACACGGTGATCGGTTTTCTGAAAAGGCACAAGTGTCACAGTGTCAGAGTGATTCACATCAGCAAGTTTTAAAGCAGTCTTACAATACTGTAGCTGTCTGCATATCTTGTGCTTTTATTTCTTCCAAGGCAGATAAAATATCATTGATAAAGATTGTTGGGAATTGTTTGTGAAAAATTTTGCTTAATTTAAAGTGATTTCTTTCTTGAGAACATGTTAGTTTTAATTATTTTTGGTCAGGAACATTGTTGCAGGTCCAGTAATATTTAAGAGAGAGAGGCCCTTCACAGAACAACCAGAGCCCAGTAGAGCAGTCACTTACCTCGGACACTGAAGGTCCAGATTTAAGCAGTTGGCAGAGCTGCACCTGGGACTTCCACAAATCAAGTGAGTGCCTGATCTACTGGGCTATTGGCTATTCTGAAGAGGCAGTTCATCTCTCTGTGTTGCTTTGCAAATAATTTCAAGCAGTCTTAATTTTGTCTTGATGCAAGAAGGGAAAATATTTGAAATCTCCAATCATTTTTAGGACAGGAAAGTCATTTCCTATCCAGCTTTCACTGACATCATTCATTAAATTGAAGGGTAGGATGAAAAAACTTTCAAAATTTTGCACAGTTGGTTTCATCATCATCATCAGTCCCTTGACCGAGGCCGTTGGAGCGCCTTCATGACAACGTTCTTTATAGTGTCTCCATTTTTGGCGGTCATGTGCCAATTCTTGAGTTGCAGCAAAGCTCATCCCTATCCATTCTTTAATGTCGTCTATCCATTGCTTTTTCTGTCTGCCACGTCTCCTTTTACCATTGACTGTGCCTTGCAGTATGGTCTTGGACAGGCCTGATGATCTCATTGTGTGTCCACACCATCTTAGTTTGCTCTTTTTCACTCTGGATAGTAGGTCATGATGAGGTCCTATTGCTGAGTTGATGATGTTTCTGCTCTCTTCATTACTTATACATGCCGTGTAGCGGATGTTAAGAAGCTTGCGGTATAGCCTTATTTTGAGGGCCTTGATCTTGCGCTCTAGTTCTGCTGTCAGAGTCCAGGTCTCACAAGCATATAAAAAGATGGAGTGTACAAGAGCTTGCATGAGCCTTACTTTTGACTTTAGGATATGTTTTTGTCTTTCTAGATTGGTTTTAATTTTGCCATTGCTGCAGTTGTTATTGTTGTTCTGGTGAGTAGTTCTGGTTTTTTACCGGCATCAGAGATGATCGACCCTAAGTATTTAAATTGTTTTACTTTTTCCAATTTTTGTTGTTTTATGGATATTTGTGCGGATATACCCCTAGGATTGTTGGTCATGAGTTTTGTCTTTTCTGCGTTTATTTCCATGCCATATTTTGTTGAAGTGTTATCTAGGCATTTAACAAGTTTATCTAGTTCTTTTTCACTCCCTGCCAGCCCAACAATGTCATCTGAGAAATGTAAGTTGGTTATAGATTGACTGCCAATACTTACAGTTCCAGAGTGGTCATCTAGAGCATCTATCGTGATATGTTCCAGAAGGATGTTAAAAAGTGTAGGAGAGAGTATGCAGCCCTGTTGTACTCCTACAGTGGTACGGAACCAGGCACCAACAGCACCATTGAATAATACTGCACTACTGGCCTTTTAGTATAAATTTTTAATTATGTCAATGAGTTTACTGTTGATGTTAAATTGCTTCATTGTCCACAGTGCTTTGTGCCAAACTCTGTCGAAGGCCTTTTTAAAATCAATTAAAACAAGGTACAAGTCTTGCTGATGTGAATTGTATTTCTGACAGAGTACAGATAGGTTGAAAATCTGTTCAGTGGCACTCCTGCCTGATCGAAAATCAGCCTGTTCTTCAGAAATAATCTTCTCAGCCTGGGGTGTTAGTTTGTTCAGTATGATTTTCAGCAACACCTTACAAGGGTGGCTAATTAAGCTGATGGTCCTGTAGTTTTCACATAACTGTAGGTTTTCTTTTTTAGGAAGCGTTATAATTAGTGATTTAGTCCAAGTTGTTGGCCATTCTCCACTCTGCCATATTTTGTTGCAAATCATCATAAGTATGTCAACCATACTGCTGCCTCCATTTTTTACGAGTTCATATGGGATGTTATCCATGCCAGGTGATTTGCCTGTCTTTAGTGATTTAATGGATGCTTCAACTTCCTCCTGTAGGATGGAAAAGTTTGTTTCTTCTGTTGGATTGTTAACTTTCAGAACATTAGGCTCTCCATTGGAGTTATAGTTGTAGAGCTCAGAGCAGTATTCCGTCCATCTCTTTATGATGTCTTTCTCTTCAGTGAGGCAGTTGCCAGTTTTGTCTTGTATGGTGCTTATTCTGTATTCTATAGTCTGTGTTAACCCTTTAATAGTTTTAAAAGCTTTCTCACTGTTGTTTGAATTTAGGCTCTCTTCAATCTCTAAACAGCAGTTTTCGATCCAATTTTCTTTTGCTGCTTTCATACTGGTTTTTATTTTGTTGTTAATTATCCTATATTGTGTTGCTCCTTCAGCTGATTTTTTCTTTTTTCTTAAATTCTCTTCTTTGGTCACAAAGGTTCAAAATCTCATTTTTAATCCATTGTTTCTTTTTGGGATGATATGTTCCTAGTATCTCTGTAGCTGTTCCTGTGACTACATTTTCGAAGCTTTTAGTGAGTGTTTCTAGGTCTTGCTCAAGTGTGAGCAGGGGAGCAAATTTCCCTCCTATCATAGCTTGGAACTCATTGACAGTATTTGGGTCTTTAAGACAGTACAGATTAAATTTAATGCAACTGTTCTTTGGTTTAGAAATCTTTTTCAGTTGTATCTTAAAACTCATTAGGACCAGGTTATGATCACTCCTGATGTCTGCTCCCAGGAAGCTACATGTCTTGTGTATGTTCACACCAGACCAGAAATGCTTTTTAATGAGGATGTAATCGATCTGGTTATGATGTTGTCCATCGGGGCTATGCCAGGTCCAACATCTTGATGGTTTATGGGCTGCCAGTGTGTTTGTTACTACTTAGGTATTGTAGCTGGCAAATTCCAATAATCAGAAGCCTTGGTCATTAGTCAGTTCATTGCAGGAGGGCCCAATGAGATTCTGCCAGTTGTTTACGGTGTCCATGCCTATTTTGGCATTCCAGTTACCTTGTACAATTACAATATCTTTTTTTGGGATTACATCTATGATATTCTGAAGTTGACTGTAGAAACTTTCCATGTAATCATCATCATAGTCAGTAGTCGGTGCGTACACTTGAATGACGGTAATGTTGAATGGTGAAGCTTTCAAACGTATGGACACGATCCTGCTAGATATCGGGCAGCAAGCAAGAACTGAGTTCTTGATGTCTTTATGTATTAGGAAACCTACTCCATTAAGGTGTTTATCTTCTTCTCCACTGTAATAGAACAAATGGCCTTCGTCTGTTCTGAGCTCTCCAAAATTTTTCCATCTTACTTTGCAGAGTCCAAGGATATGCCAGGTGTAGTTTTTCATTTCATAGGTCAGTTCTTTAAGTTTACCTGTCTGATTTTGTGATCTTATGTTCCACATGCCAGCTGGTTGGGTTGCAAGGAAATGCTCATGCATGTGAGTAACTTGGTCCTGACCCATATGTTTGAAAATGAATTTTCAAGCAGCATGGCCTGAAAAGTCTTACACCTAAGTAAAGTGTTTTAAATTACATTTCCTCAACCAGGAGCTTGTGACAGCTATTACCACCCATGTGGTAGATCAATGGGCAATGTAAAAGTTTGCTTTGAATATGGTAATAAGAATGTCTGTGGTGATATGTGTAGGCACTCTTCCACAAATAAATTCAGAGAACTCTGCAGATGGAGGTAGCAGAAAGTTAAATTAGTCAAGAACAAGATGAACAACTGCATGACAATTTCAGGAATAACAGCAAAACTAGCTACAGAACCAAAAGAAAATAGAATGGTTAACTTAAGATTCTTTAAAAATTAAAACAGTTATTCATTTTTTTCTTGATCTGATTCATATCAAAGTCACAACAGCTTCTTGTTTCAAGATATGCAGTGACAGAAAGCATTCAAAAAGCATTCCTGAAGATACTCCTGATACTCATTCCCATTTACCATTTTAAGCTCATGATAAAAAGCAAATGACAGGAAGCAGCCAACATCGATATAGTTTGTTTAGTTGTAGTTATCTGAAAGAGGAAGTGTAAGGGGGAGTGAAAGACTGTGAATCAGCAACAAAAATTATAAATTTGTACACTCAGTTTCTTTCCCTCTTACATTTCCTCATGGCTTTTAATTAATCCACTCTCGTTGAGAATTAAACTTTCCCAGTATGTGTTTCTTTGATGGTAAAAGGAAAAAAAAAAGCCTTAGTCCTAATATTTGGACAAAAGTGTTATATAAACCAGTATGTTTCCACAAGTTGTCAAAAATCATGTCTTCTGACAAGAAAATGCAGATATGTGTGAACATCGCACAACCTGCTACTAAAATAAAATACATTCCTTTCGGAATATGGCAAGTTTTCCCTCCAGAACCCCAAATTCAATATCTCAGTAGTCTTCACCTGTTAAAAAATCTGATACGTATTTGTAATAATGTATTTCTGCATACTGTGTCACAGTAAGCAATGGGATCTTAGCCCTGGAAACGAATTCTGCTACAGGGAAATCTTTTGTGCCTCGATTCCTATTTATTATTTTCCTCTGTATTTCAATAAATTTTAAAATTTAAAATCTGTAACCCATCAGCCTTCTCCCATCAGCCCCTCTTCACTCAGATTCCTGTGCATCTCAACTGAGAGTCTGAGTGCCCTGCTGCTAGAGTACTGAATATTGTCTCTATTTACTAGTCAGACTTGAACATATCTAAAGGGGAGTGCACCTCAGTATAATGTTTCCCCAAGAAAAGGTATAAAGATTTGTAATTCCTCACATCTGACATGTCCTCAGATGCTGGACTTTCTCTCTCCACCTACAAGACATTGCCTTCATTTCCAAAATAAACTGAGGTGATTGAAATTTAGTGCTGCCTATCATTGATTAATATTTGTGAATGGAAACAAGGGAAAAAAAGTAAATTAGATGAAAAATAAATTGTTAAATAATTCAGGCTGTTCAGCAAAAAAAAAAATTACTTTTTTCTTGTGTGCTGACCAATATTTTTAGAGTTGGATGGATTTTGTACTCCTACTTGTTTTAATTCCCAAAGTTTAAGAAAGAAAGTTTGGTCAAAATGAAAAATGTCTGTTAGGGCTGCCTGACCATTCAGAAATGACCATGTAATCACAAGTTTCATCAGTGTCACAGGTACAAATATTTCAGCTCCTCCTAACTCTTGATTAACCACTTCTGTAAGTAGTTTGTACAATCCTTAAATACAAAATAGCATTACTTGGTTTTAAGACAATGAACTGGCCCTCGTATTGTTTGGATTTCCTTTTATCAAGTACACTTGGGAATACAGATCAAAAAAGAACTGCCAGCAAGGTTTTCAAAGTATTACTGCACAATTTTCTCTGATTCATCTTTCATTTCTCCATAGAACCTTGCCCTTATTAGTATCTAACACCCTTTTCCTGACCCTCACTATTTGCTGTACATTATATCCTACCAGGAGCTCAAGGAGCCAGACTCAAGCAATCTGTCAGCCACTTTGAAGCTGTAAACCTGGGGCTCAATCCGATGCAGTGACTATCCTTTAAAGGGCCAAATCCTACTGTATGGAAGAAAAACAAAGGCTGATCCTGTTTGTTAAAAAAAAAAAAATTCTAAGGCTGAAGAATGATATCTGTAGATGGCTGAGCAGCCTTAAAAACTTGATTTAACTTTTCTTTTAAAAATGACAGGAGGGGGGAGCTCTTTTCTTTTTTGGGGTGCTTGATTACTGGAGCAGTGAAATACACTGATCTGCAAGCCTTACACTCAGCACTCCCATAACCACTCTCTGCTTGTTTCTGGGTTCAGGCACCATGGAGTGGTGCTTATTGGCACTGTTTCCCTCCATGTGCTCTTAGCAGCTGAACTTTTGCACAAGGGATTGCTGCCTTCCCACTGCATTTCCCTCTAAGTCTTTCAGAAAGAGGCACTGACAGATGGCAATATTTGCCTCTTAGCCACAGTCAGCCTTAGCTCCTGAAAATGTAAATTGTATGACTATAACTCAATGCCTGTTTATGGTGCTTTTTCTTAAATGTTATTTCCCCTGAGTTTTACTCTACAGCAGAGGATTGTACTAGTCCAGTTATGAAAGACTTTTAAATTTGACTAACAAGAAAGTTAGCCAGAAGAACATTACAGAGCTGCTGCAGGCTTCAGGAAAGAACAGAAAAGAAAAATCTTCTATCTGCAGCCTAAATGATTCCATATATATATAATGCTTTTCAAATTGGCCCTGCCTCACATTTGCTTTTCTTTGCAGGAGAGCTGAGACTTTGCTAAAGCAGTAATCAACTCCAATTTTAAGTGACATCCTAGGAAGGTAGGGGTTAGCTAAGGATGACTGCATGAACAAGGATGTTAAAATGGAACTGAGGAGTAAGCAGAAAGTGCAGATAGGTGTCCTATTTTTCATGAAAATATGTCCAAGAAATAATCAAGAATGTTACCGTGAAAAAAATCACATCTTATTTTCATTTTCATTTTCAACTTTCTGACATACTTTGATCTTGCTATGCCCCTGTCTGCTGAATTAAATTATTTTCTAGTATCAGATATCTTCCCCCAGCGTAGGTAATGATAGGCCATGGCCAAGTGACCAGTCTTGGTAATCTCACTGAAAGTTGAATATTTGAATATTCTTGGAGTTCTTTTCTTGGAGTTCTATTTTTTGAACCATCTTCACTTGTGAAATATCCTTTTCAAATCTGGGATGCCAGGTATGGGAAGAGTGGTGAGCTAATTCCAGCAGCAGTCCCTCAGCACTGCTGTGTACAGCAATAGAATCTCCTGCCAACTCATGCTACATTATGCTTCTACTAAACAGCACTTCAAAGGATTGTACTGTCTGCTTATGTCACAGCATCCAACTGCAAGCTTCTGATCAAGTGGTGATCAAGAACAGTCCATAAATCTTTTTTAAACTTGTGGTTTCCAGGATTGTGTTCCCATTCTGTAAGTAGGGCCTGTACTCTTTGTTCCTAGGTATGTTCCTTTGTTTTTGACCATATTAAATTGCATGCAGTTTATCAAGTGATCTAGATGGTTCTGTGTCTATGCCATACCTTCATTGTTATCCACCAGCATCTTGTTTTTACATCATTAGCAAACTTTTATCCATGGAGTTAATATTTTCTGCTAGATCACTGATCAAAAATATTGAACAACATTGTGTTTAGACATAAGCTCTCTGGATTCCACCAGAAACATCCCTGGGAGCTAATGATTTCCCATTATCAATTCTGAGTTTTAATGCATGAGATATTTGCAAAAGAGTGTTATTTCAGAACACCAGGAGTTAGTGCAGTGTACAGTAAAACCCCAATTTACAAGCAGATTGTGTGCCTGGGCAACTGTGTGCAAGTCAGATTTCCTGCAAGTTGAGGAGGGGGATAGAACCCCCACCAGCTCCAGCCCTGGGAGCCAGGGGGGATTCCTGGCAGCAAAGGGGGCTGGGGGTTGGCTGCAACAGCAGTGCTCCACCGCCCAGGGAGCCACCTGGCCAGGGGGCAATCCCCAAAGACAAGTAGCTGTGAGCTGGCCTGGTGATGCAGTACTCCACCTGCCGGCTCCTTCCCCCAGCACCTCCAGCTGAGGGAATGTGGGGGCGGACCAGCATGGTGGCATGACTGCTCCCCATCTTCCCCCATCTGGGAGAGCCAGAGGCTAGAGCCAGCAGGTGGAATGCTCTACCACCCAGTTGGTTCCCAGCTGCTTTGTTGCTGGGAAATCCCCCTGGCCACGTGGCTCCATGAGGGTGGAGCTGGTGGTGGAGCTGCACTCCAGCCAGCCTCCAACCAACGTTGCTGCTTTAACATTCACTTGTTCATTTTGACTCATGTTAATCCAATAAACACGTTAGTTGAAATGATGTAAATCAGGGTTTTACTGCATGTTATGGACAGGGATGTGTGAGAAAAGGAAGGTGAGAAAGGAGTCATACATGCATGCAGAGCAGCAGCCCTTCTGATGGACAACCAGATGCATTCATGATTGCCATATCCCCTGTTCAAATGTAGGCACGATATATGGAAAATGTAACTTTGTTTTCCACAGTATAAAATTTGAATACCACATCACTGTGGCATGATGGGAAACTCTGACATTTCTGACCAGAGAGGCTCTGTCTACACTATAGCAATCTTTTAACAGAAGTCACTGTTGGAAGAGCTCTTCTGTCAAAACTTCTGTTGACAGAGTGTGGCCACGTATGAAAGCGAATCACTCTGTCAATCCATTCTGCCAACAGAGAGTGGCCATGCTGCCCAGCCATTCTCTTGACAGAATGGCCAACCAGAAGCACAGCAGACATGGCTGCCTGGTGTCTCAGAATCCCTGTCTGTCAACAGAGGGCCCCCCAGAGTGTCCATGCTGCCTTTCTGTCAACAGATTCTGTTGAGAAAGGCATTCTTCCTCCTGTGGAAATGGCAGAATGCTGCTGACAGAATGCTGTGTTCTGTCAGTTTACTGTCAACAAAACACATTTGTAATGTGGATGATCTGCAAAACACCAGTTTTGTTGACAAAACTCTCTAGTGTAGATGCAGCCAGAGAGAGGGGTGAAAGATCTAGGGTGGTGACGATGAGGCTCACCGCTATCAGAACCCTTAAAAGCATGAATGAATATATCTGTACCACAAGGTTAGCCTGTTCTTAAAGTTTTCTCCAGTGTCTTGTGCACAGACATGATTTACTTCAGAGTTAAGCTTGAAAGATGACTGGTTACTACACTTCAACTGGTCAGACTAACACATGTATTGTGGCTAATGAAAATATAATTCTACTTTCTAACAACATGTCCTAGTAAAGAAGACACCTACCACCAGTTAATAGTTCTGTTTTTCTGAGGTTGGTTTGTTTATTTTGTCACCTACAAAAAAAGGCATTCCCCCATCCAATTACGGACTCATGCCAGGAAATAGTGACACATGTGGAGAAATAACCCTTTAAGGCTTCAGGTTGAACATGTTTAATCCAGCACTCTCTGTTCCAGTAACACTGTAATCTGGCATGATTTTAGTTAGGTAGATGTCCACTTATCATGGATGTGCCCCAGTTTCCGATGGTCCCATAAAGGTTGTTTACAGCCCTCAGTCCTGGCTCTCAGTGTTCCATGATTGTTGGAAACAAAGTCTGGACACAGTATATGAAGAAAGCAGGAGGGTTTATTACACACAGTGCTGGTGGAGTGCCACTTTGCCCATCAGGACTCAGTGGAGCACTGCCAGACAATCGCTTACAATTGATTATATAGATTATTGATGGGTGGGGGGAAAGCTACGGCATATGGGTGTCACCAAACCCTGGATAGGTCCTGGGAGCAAGACGAAATGAGCACAATAAGCCAATAATCTGAAAAAGATTACAGAGTATCCCTGTCCATAGTTTATAGAACATCTTATCTCTAGTACAGGTGTTTTTTCCTAACAAGTTATTAGAACAAAACAGATAGAAAATAACATATTTATGTTGCATAGGATAGATGATATGTCTACAAGGGTAATGATGGTGCCTCCATACTGGCATATTCAGGGGTGCTTATCTAGACGGCTGAAGCAAAAGATGTTAACAGCATAAAGCAATAATATAATTTGGTTTGAGTCTGGGATGGCAGAGGAGAAAACACCATAAATAGGTTCTCATATGCAGGGCTTCTCTTTGGAATGTGGTTGCTGAGGCAACTATCCCTCCCTTCAGACTACAAGGTCCTGACCGAGCTGGGACAACCTTCCCTGAGTTTGGTGTGTGACAGGGTGGGTGGAGGGCGGGGGCAGTGAGATATGTCTCCACTCATGCTAACTGGGTTTCTGAACTTCAGGATTATAAGCCTACTCTAGACTTTAGGATTCAAATAGGGGGTCTTTAGCAGAATATCATAACATGCCTCAGAAGTTTCCATCCTACAATGCTGTTACTTAGTACAACTTTACCCCTAAATTCCTTCTAAGAGCCAGTAAGCAGTAGAAGTTTTAATAATTCTGCTAGACAATATTGGCCTCCTGTGGTTCAGCAAATTCTCTGGTCTGGCACCAGTAAGGTCCCAGGGGTGTCGGACTAGAGAGGTTCAACCTGTATATTATATCGACAGCACTGGCCACTGGTGGATAGAATCTGACAATAGCAGAGAAATTATTAGGGACCATGAGCAGACTAATAATTATCCATGGATCCTATAAGGGGTGCCATGGCTGAGGCTGTAGTCCTCCTATTTCCCGGGCCAATCAGATTACAGTATGTGTTGTGAAGGCCAGGAACTCAGACCTGGCACATCACACCAGACCATTGAGGACTTCCAATGGAATAGTTAGTTGGTGAGGAGTATTGCATCTACACATTTTCTAGCCTTGTATAGTATGTACTCACCTATGTTTTTCATGGCTAAGTACAGTAAACCCTCAAGTATCGGAGGGGTAGCCGTGTTAGTCTGGATCTGTAACAGCAACGAAGGGTCCTGTGGCACCTTATAGACTAACAGAAAAGTTTTGAGCATGAGCTTTCGTGAGCAGAGACTCACTTCATCAGATGTTGGTCATGTAAATCTCACCAGCATCTGATGAAGTGAGTCTGTACTCACGAAAGCTCATGCTCAAAACTTTTCTGTTAGTGTATAAGGTGCCACAGGACCCTTCGTTGCTAGTAAACCCCCAAGTTACGTGGGGGTTGTATTTCTGCAACCCCAATGTAATTCAAATTTCAATGCAAGTCAAGGGGAGCTGGAAACCAGGCTGCAGCTAGTTCCCAGCTCCCCTGGACTTCCAGGAGCTGGAAAACTGACCAGCTCAACATGACTTGTCAGTTTTATGGTTCCCAGAGTGGCAGAGAATCATGAACCACAGGGCAGCTTGATTCCCATCTCCTGGCCGCTTGCCACTTGTGGGACCTGGGAAACTGACTGACTGGTCTGTTTTCTGGATCCCACAAGTGGCAGGGAGCTGGCAATCAGGCAGCAGCCTGGCTTCTGGTTCCCCTCTGCTTGCAGAGAGGGAAAACGGAACAGGGTGTCAGCCTTGTTTAGTTTCCTGGCTCCAGTCAATAGAGGGAAGCCAGGAACCACGGGCAGTCTGTCTCCTGGCTCCCCTCTGCTCCCTGGAGCCAGGAAACTAACCAGGGCTGCTGCCCTGCTCAGTTTCCCAGCTCTGCAAGAGCAGGGGAGCTGGGAGCCAGGCTGTCGCCTGGTTCCCAGCTGTCTGCCACTCTGGAGACTGGGAAACCACTCTTGTCAGGGGCCGCAGCCTGACTCACAGCTGCTGCTCTTGATAGCAAAGGCTGCGGCCCCTGACAGGAGCAGAAAAATGCTCCTGTCAGGTGACAAGAGTCAGTCTCCTTTCCGTGACAGGAGCGGTTTTGTATCTCAAGTGTTTACTGCACGTATCTCAAGCATTTACTGTATAACAGCATAAATACGTTATTTGGCTACATCTGTGTTTGTGTGTGTGTGTGTGTGTGTGTGTTCACTGCTTCACAACCACTGAATATCCTTGAGAGATTTAAACAGTAAACCAAACATTTTAGAGCTGTTGGGCAGTATTCTGGGACAGGAGTGTATTTAAGTATTGGAAAGTGAGTGAGGTGCCCAGAGGGACTAAGTGGATAGACAATGAGATCCATGATTCAGAAGGGGAGGATAGATGGCCTGAGCTATGAGATTATGCATAGGCAGTGCTTTTGTCTATTAAAAAAAAGTGCTGGAACTCAAATCCTGCCAGCAGCCTCAGCCCAGGGATCCCTGAAAGTGAGGGTGGGGTTGCAGCTCCCCAGCTGGAAGCTGGCTGGAGTACAGAGACCTGGCTGGTAGCACCAGCCATGAGAATCCTGGCCGGGGGTGGGGGGCAGAGGAGGACCCCAGCAGCCCTGCAGCTGGAAGCCAGCTGGGGCACTGAGCCTACAGCCTCAGCCACTGGATTCCCCAGCCAGGGGGAAAACAAAACAAAACAAAAAAAAACAGTGCATAGGGATCCCACAACTGAAAGAGTGGCTGGGTTCCATTCATAGAATCTCTGTGCATAGGGATCCCACAACTGAAAGAGTGGCTGGGTTCCATTCATACTCCAGGAAATTGAAATACTTCCTGGGAATGCTGAGCTCAGAAATGTGGATACCCCTCATGACAATCCTAGTGAGTAGCCAGGAAGGAGCGTTCAATGGGTCTGTGACAGTGTATGTGACTTGATTTACTTCCCCAAAACAGAACACCTTGGAAGGTAGTCCTGTATGCTAAGCAAAAAGTGACTTCCAGATTAGACAAATTCATTACAGTGCCAAAGGGACACCTCATTTCAGAAGAGATCCTGTCTGCTAACTAGAAGCATCCTGATTCAAATTTCTTCTGTGGTAGTTTATAGGCTACAAATTCAATTTGGTCACTATATATGAGCTTTCCTAATTGATTTTGTCCACATTAGCGTCGATTTGCAAACTTGACCACATATCAGATAATGGCATAAACTTGACCAGTATGTTATCCCTTTCTGTGCCCAATCCACAGAATATGTAGGTCTGTTGAGTTTCTGTAGTCCATTCCCAGTACATTAGCCAAGATGACAGCTGTTACAAGTGGCTATACTTAATGACTGTGTACATTACAGATTTGCTCTGTTACTTTCAAAATGGTTGTGTGTGTGTGTGTATATATATATATATAGTCCTTGGAAGCTGCCAGTTTGACAGAAGTAGAAACTGAAGCACTGTGCATGCCTGGTGCAGTGAAGGGGCAACATAATCATAAGCATCCTTTCATATTCCCCTGACTATGCATTGTCCACAATGTGCCTCATGCTGTTCTAACCATTAAAAAGTAGTTCCATTTCCAATAATAATTTAGTCCTGAGCCTTTGTGCCGAGACTATGAAGGCTCCATACTGAGATAGATTTCATCAGAACACCTACAGTTTTTTGTTCAAAACTAGTCTAAAATCATCCATTTCACATGCTTGTTTCTCCTTTTAAGTGAAAACAGACTCCACCTCATCACCTGCCAGGACTGGACCATAAGAGAATAATAGAGGGAAATGAAGTTTCATAGCTATATTGCTATTATGGAATTTAAAGATGGATAAACCCTACTTAGATTTTCAGACCATCCCTCAAGTTCTGGATAACTCAGCATACTCTGCCCCAGAAAGAAGCTGAGACAAGTGATCTCGGGCAGTTAGGCACAACTATAGTATAAGGCAAAGGTGTCCCAACTTTTCATGCCCCCCACTTCCCAAACCAGTAATGGAATCTGTCCATGCTCCCACCCACTCCATTGCTTCCTAGCCAATGCATCCCCAGCAGAGCCATATGCGCAGAAGGTGGAGCTAGAGGCAGAAGAGGGGATGGGGGAGGAGACAAAGGAAGGACATAGTTAAACCAGGAGTGGCAGTCAGCTCAGGGCAGTGAGGAGCTGGGAAGGGAGTGGGGCCTGGGACAGGAACAGAGCTGCAACTGGGGCCAGAGGTGGTCTGGGGGCAGAGTGGGGCTAGGTGGCGTTCCCTCCCCATTCCCTGTGAAAGCTGGCTTGGCCCCACTGCATGCCCTTCCCCAAGCATTCCTTCAATCTTCGCTAGCAATTTGGGAGCAACCTGTGGCAGTGATTGTCAGAGTGAGCTATAGCCACTGAAGTACTAAAAATAGCTGAGTAGATATTGAGGCTTGGGCTCTACAGCCACCCATTGTTAGGCTTCAGAGCCTTTTCCCCCACTTGAGCCCAAAATCTGTGCGTAAGTGAACACCTCCTTTTCCAAACTCCAGAAAAATCAAAAGTTTAAGTTTGGTGTGTAACAAATAGCATTTCATATCTCCAGAATAATGCACAATGTATAGGTAATGAGGGACTTCTGTAATATAAGGGGGGTAGTGGGAGTGAATAAATTTGCATTAAAAAAAACTGAAGAGTTTACGAAAATATATACAAGCAATATCTTGAATCTAGAGGGTGATTTCATGGTTCTTTTAACAACCAAGTGTAAATAATATTTAAATGTAAAAGCAATAAATAGAGAGCTAAAATCAATTGAAACATTTAGTCCAGGAATCTCATCTCTGAGTTCCTGAATAAATTCTACATACAAAAGATATGTTTTAATATCAATATTCTTTCTTAAAGGGATTTATATGTCAGATTAATTGAAAACAAAAGCATCAACACTGTATTTGGTCAGCACTACACATTAGACCTTAGAAGATGCTGATCTATTTCTGGATGGTTACATACAAATTATTGAAGAATGAACATTTTAATTCTGAATGACACAATATCGTATCACATTAATATACTTCTTATAAGTCTCGCACTTATGATAAATGAAAAGAAAGATCGTGTCTCTTAATCAATTTGTATAACACACAATATAGGAAAAGCAATATCAGAGCTGAAAAGATCAAACTATCTGATATATTCTTGTACAAAGAATTTAAATATAAATATTCTTGTTAACAGATTCTTCACAGAAGCTTCCTGCACTAAATATTTTGAAATGTTTATGCAAGTCTGCAATATTATCCAATCATTTTCTAATCCTTTATCTGAAAAGTCAAAATATTTTATGTGCTGTTTATCAAAATATCTATAACATTTATTCTAAAATATTATATTTTTATTTTGGATACTGTAATTGGTCTAAGATTTAAATGACACAATAAATACCTAGTCTTAAGTTACACTGTTCAATGTTCAGTTGTCAGAATCTATCTATCAACCTATGCATTTTATCAGCTATGTAGAATAAGTCCCAACATACTCATATTTCTAGGCATCACAGATGTTCAAATGCAATGCTCACATTCCATACTGTTATCTCCTTTATTTGTTCATATTATTTCATTAATGTGTCTTCACATTTTTGTTTCCCTGGAATAATGTCATAGATAGTCTTCTGTCTTGGAGTTAGAAACCTATTTGTGCCCCTATTTATAGATTCCAGGCTCAGAGACAGTTACCTTGGAAACTATTTAAAGTGAATCTTCTTGATGTGATAGAACAAATAGCTGCCAAACTGCCGCCTTTCCTCCTTCATCTATCGCTCTTCAGAGCTTGGTGCTAGCAAACTGCATAATCAGATTCTGTCCTACTGTAACTCCATCTTTTAGGTAATTAAAATGACACTGTCAGATCATTTTTAGGAAGTCACAGAATATCATATTAAAATATTAAAGACAATGTTGGATTTCTAGACACTGCCTTCCATTAATAGCTAGCATTAGAAACCATCTGGTGGTCTGTAGCTATATTAGAAACATAGTTCTCAAACAGCATCAGTTGCTACTGTGTTTCTTTCTCATGAATAATAATTTATTAGAGCTGTGGGAGCAATAAAATAGGGCTGAGAAAACTCTCTTTAATTCTAGTAATTAAAAATAGTAAACAATAATAGTTTTAACATGCCAGACTAAGGTATAGGTTAATTCCAATAATTTGTGGTATCGCCGAGAAACAAAATTGTAAGTTGTTAATTGCTCTGTTTTTTTGTTTTACAAGGGCAAATCCTCAGCAGATATTAATTGATATAACTTTACAGAAGTTCATGGTGTCCTAAGGATGGTGGTTTGTTTCTCTGTCTGTTTTATTTTCTATCTGGCAAATCCAATCTGTTTCCCTAATATTTTCCCTTTTTCTCTTCCTACTCCTTCCTTGTAATTTCATGTGTGACAACAATGAAATGTAAACACGGACAGCTTAATTATTCTAACTTCTCATGCTGAGTTTAACAGTCACGTGGTCGTGAGTTTACAAAGGTGCACATGAGTACATACAATATTGGAATTCTCTTTCACTAGACTTGGTCTTAATTGAAGACTGTACTACGGCTGTGTGAGCAATTCATCTTTACCTCTATGGCCAAATGGGTATTGTAGCATCTTATGAATCTTTACACTGTACCTTATCAATGTTTTATACATAAAGTTAAGTTTGAGAGAGAATATCACAGAATTGCAGGACTGGAAGGGACTTTGAGAGGTCATCTAATCCAGTACCCTCTACTCATTGCAGGACAAAGAATTAAAGATATCAGGATCTTAAAAACTGAAAATCCTTACAAGGACGTTTATAGCTTTAATTTAATAAAAATCAAATCCCAGGAAATTCACTCATATAGGCCATGTCTACACATGCCCCAAACTTCGAAATGGCCATGCAAATGGCCATTTCGAAGTTTACTAATGAAGCGCTGAAATGCATATGCAGCGCTTCATTAGCATGAGGGCGGCAGCCGCGCTTCGAAATTGACGCTCCTTGCTGCCGCGCGGCGCGTCCAGACGGGGCTCCTTTTCGAAAGGACGCCGCCTACTTCGAAGTCCCCTTATTCCCAGGGGACACGGGAATAAGGTGAAGACACGGCCATAGGTGAAAAGACAGGAAAGCCAAACGTGAAGCAGTGAGTGACTGGAGTACCAGACTGAGATCAAAAGTAAACTTGGTCAGGAATATTTCCACTGGAAAACTATGGTTTGATGAAACCAAGACTTTCTAGAAACATATCAGTTTTGACTTATCTTTTGTCAGGAATGTTTCTCAGATTCAAGTCTGTGTTCTGATCAGAACGAAAAAGACACCTACCAAGAATACTTCCTAGCAAGGTGGTGTTAGGGCACTTACCTGGAATGAAGGATGTGATGGGTTCCTCCCTCCTCTTCCATGATCCATCTGATATACTTGGATACCACTGAGACCCCGTACCACCAGCCTGGGATCCTCTCCTGCTTTTCCAGGCTTGTTCAAGCTTAACCCAGCACAAACACATGTAGGGTCATGCCCAAATACAGAAAGGGGCAGACAATAAAATCAGTACTACATGGAAAGGCTTTAGGATAAGGAATTGTCCATTACCCAAATGCAATTGTCCAGTACTCAGAAGTAAAACCCCAAAATTGCATCGTACTGTGCTGCACAGTTAACTGTTCATCATAAGCTAATTGAAATTCACATCTTCCTTCAATGTGGAGGAGTGTGTCCACAGTTTCCTCCACCCATTATGAACTTCACAAACTGTTTTAGAGAAAACAACACAAGTTTATTAAAGGCAAAATATAGATGTAAGTGTTTATAAGAGATAGCAAATGGACCAAAGCAGATTACTGAGCAAATAAAACAAACATGCAAACTAAGCTTAATACACTAAAGAAAAAGGCTACACATTGTAATTTCTCACTCTGTGTCTATGTCTAGATTGCCCAGAATTGTAGGCAAAATATATGCAAAACAAGCAACGTATTTGCGTATCTCCTGCTGACAGTTCAATCAGGCGAGGCTTTCCCAACATTTGGCCTATCCACATAGGGCCAAATGTCAGGAAAACCCCCACTGTTGAGAACGCTTCCAACATGGCAAATTTCTGTTGTGACACCTCTCGGATCCTGACAGAAGCTTGCAGTTTAGACATAGTCTAAACGTTGTTTTAAGAACTTTACAATGTTTCTTTGGAGGAGTCTTCTTTCTTCCAATGGCAAAACCTTTTTAGAGGTTAGATTGTAAAGTCTATCTAGAATGAATAGGACTGGTAAACGTACTTTGGTTTCTGACGAAAGCTGACTGAATGCTTGCATCTTCAGCAGTCATTTTGCATTTCTGTTTTGAGTTCAGTGCCTCAAAAAGCCCTTTTGTTGTTACTTTTAAAGAATCTTTTGTCTTTTTAAATATTTGCTGCATAAGTTTGGAAACGTCTGATACCAGCAGCATATGATAACATTAACTTTCACATATTTTGTGTGAATATATGGAAGCATATTCTAATACAGGATACAGTCACCTGTCTGAAGGAGCCAACAGCAGTAGGGCTGACAATATTTTGGGAGTTAAAGGTAAGCCTATAAGAAGTGCTTAGCTGATGAAGACACTCTGTGACTATACAAAAGATGAGCTGACACCAATTTTCCAAAGTGCTTTGTACCTTTCTGGCCTGTGCTCTCATTGGACTCCACCTAACTTGCTTCCTAAAAGAGGGAGGCGATTGTCCAAAAGGGCAGGTGTCACAGTTCGTCCTGAGCTTACAGTAGTAAGGCCCTTACAACTCCATCCCTTTTAATCATATACTCCCTTCTTCTCTACCTTCTTTGGGGTGGATTGCACATCATAACCTGCGCTCCCCTGAGCACAGACGCTGCCTTTCTGAAGGAAGAGGAACAATTTCTGTTGTGACACATTGAGGGACAGCTCTAGCCCTTAAGGGAGGAGAGGTGCACCAGCTGGCCACAGCACCTGGTGATACAAAAGTGCCCAGAACTCCTGGCCACTGGTGTTGCTCTAGTGACAGTGGTGGTGACTGGACCTCCGGGCTCTTTAAATAATTGCTGGAGTGCTGTATGATGCATTCTGGGTGGCACTGAGAGGAGGGGCACATGAAGTGCTCTCCAGATGTACTGAGAGCTGTCTAGCCCCAGCCCTGCCCCTTTTACCTGAGGCCCCATCCTTTCTAGGTGCATGGAGCAGGGCACCTCTTCCACACCCTCTGCCTTGCCCAGGACCCCTGTAAAACTGTTAGTCCCACAGAGGAAGGATAATTCTGTCAGTAATTGGCTCAGGCAGTCCCCACTGGTTTTTTCCTTTGATGAATCCTCTGTGAGGGTGATTAAATGGAATTCCTCAAAGTACATCTAGAACCAATATTTGTAAGTCTAGTTAAAGCTCAGTTAGGACAGAAGTGCTTTTATGATTTTCTAATTCCCCTGTTTGGCATAATGGATGGTTCAAATAGGAGAGGCAAACCCCACAGAGAATGGGTAGATGATATACTAGACTGGTGCAGAGCTAGTCTACAGAAACTAAGCCACTCCATGCCGTTCAGGGAAAGATGGAAGGAAATAGTGAGAGAGGCATCAGACACCAACGGGCACTGAGCCCACGGTTATTGATGACGATGATGGTGATGAAGATGCTGATTCCCCTGCATCAAATTATACCATTTTGTGTTTGTTGTCTTCATTAGTTATTTTTAATTTGTATTAAAACAAGTGCAAGTGTGTCTTCAGTTCTGTTAGCTTATATATTATTTATTTTCCCTGGCTACATCTATACTTAGAGAAATTTGTGCCAGTGTACACACTGTCCCTGTTACAATGTTTGGGCTCTTGCAGATAGCTTCCACTAGGATGACAAAATGGTGATAGACTCAGATTTCTTTCATGTATTTACAAAAAAATGTACACAAACACAGGTTTCATAAAGCACTGGTGGAATCAAACCAAAAGTGGAAGTTCCAACCCTCTTCTGAGCTGGCACTCTAACAAAAGCTCTCTTTGTACAGTTTTTCTCAATGACACACTCTGGGCTTGTCTACTCTCACTCCCACCTTTGAAGGGGGCATGTTAATCATGGAGATTAACTAATGATGTGAAATTACTAATGAACAGATTTCTAATGAAGTGAGATTACTAATGAAGTGCTGTGGTGCAGAAGCAGCACTTCATTAGGCTAATTCTCCCCCACAGCAACTTTGAAGCATCAAACTTTGAAGTGCCAGCACGCATGTAGCCACAGGCACTTCAAAGTGACCGTGCTACTTTGAAGTGTCTTTACTCCTTAAAATTCGAGTTTGACGCTTTGAAGTTGCTGCGGGGAGAATTAGCGTAATGAAGTGCTGCATATTCAACACAGAACTTCATTAGTAATCTCCCTTTTCCCTGATTAAAATGCCCCCTTCCAAGTTGGGAGCAAGTGTAGACCCAGCCTCAGAGTGCTTTTCTGGCTATCCCATTTTCTTTGGTCTGCTTCTCTTTTCCTGTTCCCTGTGTGCTTCTGTATATAGATGCATATATGTTCATTAAACATTGACCACCACAATCCTTCTAGCCATATAACTAAGTTTTTGACCAGCCTTGTAGGTGGCATCTGTTTTGGCTAGTGGCCTAAGTTTCTCTTTAAGCGTGGTTTAGATGAACCATAGGAATTAATATCAATAGTGGGATACAGTAGTGTCGTTGTGGCTGGGGAAGAGGTAAATAATTTCTAGTAAAGCTTGCTATGAGCTGAGAGCCATTGATTGAATCTAGCTTAGTAACAAAAAGCTTTGTAGCTGAGGCTTAGGGTATATGAAGTTTGCTTTGACTCACATGGATTAATTAATATGAGTTGCTAGATTTCTTGTGGCTGTCCTCAACAATAAATATTAATGTTAATTAATGGAAAAATATTAAAGCACACTAATATATACTCTGTAAATCACTATGGCATATGCGTAGAAAGGAGGAAGTAGCTTAACTGTCTTCACAGAAGGCTCAGCAACTCTTGATACTAAAACAGAGTAAATTTGTGCATGAGCTCATATTAGTTCTTTCTAAGTGAACGCTGCATTCCAAGGAGAGAGGAGGCAATAAAATGTTCCTTCAGTACAGGAGTAGTATTTGGTATTGATTAGATAAAACCTGTTTTAATAGGAGGTGCAATAAGATTGTCACAGAACTCCTGTAGTCTTTCCATCTGATAGAAATTCATATAGACCAGAGAAGACTCTGAGAAAAAAATAGTGCAAGAGAAGAACATTAAATTTGCTTTGACCAGCTCATCAGATCTCTATTTTTGGCATTAATCATATAAACACATTACTGAGGGCTGAAGCAGCTGAATTCAGGAAGGAGTGTTTTGGTGTGGGCAAAATAAGAAAAAAGCAAGAGATTTAAAACCAATTGAAGTTTTTAAAGCATAATATAAAGGTCACAAAATCAAATTCAGAGACACAGTGGGTATGTTTAATGAATTCTCGTCAGAGCCTTTTAAGACAAGCACTGATGACTGAAGTATCGAGATAAAGTAAACCTCATTTTTTCACTTCTCAATAGGAAGAGAGAGATAAAATTCTAGAGAAATATCAAACAGAATTATGAAAGATTGTTTTCAAAGTGGCTATGTCTACACAAGTGAGTTTTTTTCGAAAAAGCTGGGCTTCTTTTGAAAAGTCTCATGAAGTGTCTACACGCAAAATGCATGCTTTCATTTTAAATTGGAAGAATGCAGCACTTTTTCTGGTGGCCCTCTTTCTCCCCCAGATGAAGAAGAATGCCTTTTTTCTGAAAGATGATTTAGGGGAAAAAATAGTGTTTTTTTCATCTTTATATGTTGGAACACTTTAAGAAGAGGCCAGTATGATTATCTTCATTTTATAGGTACAAATGTCATAAAAATTTTGAGAAGCAATTTCTTCACACTTTCAGCAGGTGATTCTTGGAAAACTGGGTTCTAGAGCAACCAAGTGAAAGAATTTCTTCATGCTGCCTCAGACTGATACTTCAAGTGCTTAGCTGTGCTATTTTTCCCAGGGACTGCAGTCTCCTCTTGGTACTGCATAACTCACAGCAGTTGGTTCAAGGAATAGGAATAAGTGAGCCAACAGGTAATAGTGACCACTATATACTTAAGCTGAATATCTGCCAAGAAAAAGAGTGCCTAACCAAAACTAACTTTTAATCATCATAAAGTTCAGAAATAGGAATTTCAAAGCAATGAGAGTTCTAAAGCCAAAAGTGAGGAAATTAAAATCCTTAGACTCAGAAAGGAGGCAGGCATAACATGCTTCACCAGAATCAGGGAGGCTGCCATAGATATCTCTATATATATTACAGTAATCCATTGAGTTATGCGATGGTTGAGTTCCCACGCCCCCTTGCGTAGCTTGAATTTCTTGTAAGTTGGGGTGGGGAAAGCAGCAGGAGCACCTGGAGCTCCTTTTAAAAGGTAAGTCTTGGAGCTGTGGGGGAGGGTGTTGCGGGGGACAGTTGGGGAGAGTTCAGCCTGGCAGTGAGTCAAAGCTGCAGGAGGATGGGAGAGGGTGGAGTTGAGCGGAGCCTCTCAGAGGGGACGGTAGAGCTGGATCCACATGCAGGGGTGATGTGCTGGGCCATGGGGTGGGGGTGGTTGATCTGGGGGTGGGGATAGTGAGCCAGAGTCGTTCCTGAGAGTGGTGAGCTTGAGTCAGGCTGCAGGAGGTGACCCAGGACATGGGGGGTTTGAATTGGGGTGGGGGAGGTCAAATGGGGCTGTGTGGGGCCAGGGTGGGGTTGAGACAGGGCTGGAGGGAGCAAGATTTTGAGTTATGCTTAACATGTGTTAATGAGAGTTAAGCGCAACCTGAAATCATGCATTTTGAGGGTGTACTGTACATGGTTATTATTTAAGGAATTTTGAGGTGTAATGAAAATATGATCAGAATTTGTATTTCTTTCAGTGTTTGTTTTTATTGGTTTGTTGGGCAGGGTGGATGTTGACAACTACTACTCAAAACAAAAATGTACAATGAAATGGCAAATTTGAGAGAAATTTTTGTCAACCAGGTATCATTTGAGGGATTTTCTGGAATAACGGAGACTGAATTGAGGGCAAACACATTTCATAGAAGCTAAATGATTTCTATGAGCAAACTTTCCTGCTAAGGATGTGGAAGAGAGGACTAGCCTATCCATGTAAGGTTGAAGTACAGATCAGTTCTTTTTAAACATTTAGTCAATATATATGTTGTTGCCTGTTTGTTAGTATATTTATAAAATGAGATCTTGTAGTTTCAATCTTTGATCTCCTGAATCTTAAACACAACAAAAATCTTACACCAAATGGTCAAACTTGATTCCTAAAGGTTGGGATTTAAATCCATAATTAGAAGGCACCTAAATAATACTTATTTCTTTCTGGCTTCTGCATATCTGATTATTTTAAATGCCAAGAATTTCTGAAAGTCAAGCAACATTTATTTGGGGTTCACATATAAGTTTAGATAACTAACATGAGGGTGCCAGATTTGAAAATATTTGCTGTCATCATTACAAGTTGAAATTTTACTTGACTGCTCGGCAAATTATAATTGGCATTTTGAAATTTAAAACAGTGGCAGTAGTTTGACTGAATATACGAAAAATACTGGACAAATGGGAAGCAATAATTTTGGTACATTTATTCTACAGTGGCAGAAGGTATAAGACTTAAATATTCCTAAGGCTTCTGTGATGTTGTACAGTGAATATTTGAGGGGATACTTTAAAGTAATATCATAGAAATAATGGGTTAGCCTAATGAAGTGCTGCATATTCACCACAGCCCTTCATTAGTAATCTCCCATTCCTTCTAAGTTGGGGTTCATTAGGTATTTTCTATGTTTTTAACTGTTTGGATAAAGAAAACAGTTGTGCGATCAAGTATTATTTATGCAAAAGTGGCAGTGACATATAAAACATAGGATGAAGCTTGAGTGATTATTTCTCTAGAATGGCAAGGCATTTGTTAATTTTACAATTGTATATTAAATGGTTGTTTATAGTGAATGTGGGGCTTAGGAAATTAGAACTGGGCTATAGAGCTAGGGACCTTAAAGTTAGTGATTTAAAAAATGATCTATATAATTGACATACAACAGTTAACATCTATCAGCTATTCAGGGAGTGTTGTGAAACAAGTTAGTGGTGTCTCAGTGCAGGTAGTATTTACGCTGTTCAAATCAGGAAAAATACTGTGAACTGGCACCAATTTTATCACTCTTAGGATGTGCTACACTTGCATTCCTCTTTTTAAAGAGCATGCAAATGAGGGACATCAAAAATGCAAATGAGGAGCAGATTTACATATCTGGCACATTATTTGCATCTTCTCCTTTCGAAAGAGCTTCTTTCAAAAGAAAGAAAGCAGTGTAGAACGCATTTCTTTTGAAAGTAAACCACATCTTCAACCTTTCTTCCTAAAAAAAATATAGGAAGACGTGTGCTTTTGAAGATGGGGTTTACTTTTGAAAGAGCTGCGTCTACATCGCTTTTTTTATTTTGAAAGGAGAATACACAAATAAGGCACCAGATATGTAAATCAGTATCTCATTTGCATTTTCGATTTCCCTCATTTGCATGTCTCTTTTAAAAGAGGAATGCAAATGTAGATGCAGCCCTACTGATAACTCAAGTAGGGAGTATTCAGAAAGTGCTCCATCCAGAAAATGGCTTTGTTATTACCAGGACAGTGAAAAGTGTTTGTATTATCACTTTCTGTACAATTCCTCTTCTTTGGTTACACAGAGAACTTTGCAGTTCAGTAATGACTTCCGCAAGCATACTATTTCACATGCCTGTTCTTAGCTCCTGTTTGCAATTAGTAAGACTGGTTGGCTTCGGATTCAAGTGTGCATGGAAGTTAAGGAAACTTTAATAGCAAAGTACAATTTATGTAAGAAACTGTTAGCTTTCCTATGCCTTCAGATGATGTTTGTAATAACTTATAGTCCAAAAAAGATGACATTGTGCAAAACCATTTGTAATGTTTTATATAATGATTGTATTTACTTTTGTTGCAATTGTTTGCTACATATTTAGTTGTTTTGCAATAAAATCATTTTAAAGCGGGTGTTCCACAAGCAACATATATGCCTTGAGGTATATTGATCACATTTTCACATATAGAATAATTAAAAGATAAAATGAAGAACTGAATCAATTTTATGTGAGTAAGAAAAAAAAGTTAAATCATTATCATTAGAAATCTACTCAAAGGAATGAGTCAGCAACACCCAGAAGACCTTGGTTTGTGTTGGCAGCTAGGCTAACAAATGTATGATATTAAATTTAACTTGCCGACCACTCAAATTGTGAGTCAGCACTTCTGTTTGCCACCAGCGTGAAGCCAGATTAATGGCAAAATGACTTTTTGACATCCAGTTGGCACACACTGACTGACAGGCGTACAACAGAAGCAGTTTTATATCAGTTTCCTGAAAGAAATCTCTATTGTCCTTGGCCTGTCTGAAAATACTCTAGAATAATCAATACAGTGAGTGTTTTGAAAACTGCTTTACTGTGTATCCGTATATCACATATTCATGGAATATATCATTTACCATATTGGATCATAGATCATATCATTGGTTATGCAAGTCTGCTCTCATAATTCTGACATATGCAAGGTGCTTTAGAGGAGTATGGCAGTTGGGAAGCAGACAGGGGAACAAATATTATACATTAATGTAGAATTTAAAACCTAGTCAGTCCCTCATCAACAACAGTAAAATACAGAAAATGTACTTTCTGTAAAATTAAAATTTTCATTGGGAAATTTGAGTTTTGTCAAAGTTTTCCAATTATAACGGTAAAATCAGAATGAAATATGAATATATTCTTGTTTTGGCCAATATAGTTTAATTTTAATATTATTTATCACATCTTTTGATATTAATGATTAATTTTAACAGTCTATTTTCAGGCATTAGTCTGCATATAGTTGTTCATAGGAAAAGCTGCAACTGAGAAGGTAACTGTAAATTGTGGGGTTTTTCCCACCTAATTTCTCAAATCTACAGAGCAGTTTGTAGCTGTGGGAGGTGTTTTATTTTAGATTTGGGAAACACAGTGCATGGGCTGCACAGTTTGACAGATATGCCCCATCTGACAGCTCACAACTTACTTTTGTCATTTACATTTTTAATCTGCACAAAGTTTCTATGACCAGCTGAATGTGAGCTCATATTAGCACTGATTCGGCATCATTAATATCCTAGCCAACTGGAACAAAAGCTTACAGAAACGCCCTAAGTTACAAACACATGACTTATGACCATCCATGCATATGAACAACAGCTCACCAGCAGCTTCAGGGGGGTAAGCAGGAGGTGCAGTAGGCAGTGGTCAGTATGGCCACTGGTCAGTGCATTGTGGCCAGCCCCACCTCCAACACTCCCACTCCCGCATGAGCTCCTCTCTGCGGGCTACGGCAACCAGCTCCATCTTCCCCTCCCTATGGACTCAGAGCTGTCTTCACCAGTCCTCATCCCCATCCCTCAGTCACCCCCATACCCTCTCCCACTGCAGGTTAAGCTCAGCCCCTGCTCCCCAGGAGACAGTGGTGTTAACATGGGCTGGAAGATTCCCAATAAGCAGAGACCAGCCAGAGGTGGTGCTCAGCCCATGGAGTCAGGGGAGCAAAGAGGAAAATGGCTGGCCCCAGGAGTCAGCATAGAGCCCGAGGTGGGTGGGAGCACTGGCTAAAGGATGCCCAGAAGTCCTCTTCTACGTATCTCCACCTACCACCTTATCCTTGTTTAATTAAATCTCCTTTGCCTCAAGCCCCAACATTCAAGTTCAATAAACAAAAACTATTTGTTAGTTAATTTTATTGGTTTTGTGCTTTGTTTAATTACTAGTATTGCAACAGTATCATTTTCTACAAATTTCAATGCAAATTTACAAAATTTTGGCTACATTATGCATTAAACAGGTTTTATGGGCTAGCTTGAGAACCTAACCACATTTTATAACATTGTTTCTATGGGAAAATGTGTTCTGAGTTCCAAACAACCAACTTACCAATTAGTATTTGGAACACAACCCATTTGGAAGTTGGAGACTTCCTTCATTCATAAATACTGGTATTTCATGAATCAGAATACCCAAATTTTGGACAGCTATAATTATGATCCTTAATGTCTGCCTCTATCATTCAGGGGACAGGGCAATATCCCAGCAACTGTCATCGGAAACATTATGTGAAGGCAAGAAGAATGACTACAAAATACACCTAGATATGTGGTGGGATAAAGCATAACAATACTAATCTGACTGGTGTAATGCTCCAGAATCATGTGATTTTAAAAGCCACTGCATCCTTTATTGCAGTCTGTCATCCTAGACCTTTACAACTTCTTTTTAACATTCAGTTGTTTGGAAGAAGGCAGTTCTTTAAATGTTACATTGTTCATCACTTCAAATACACAGTAACAGAGAGGTAGTCCTGTTAGTACGTCAACAAAACAAAACAGCAGAAACATAGAACTTTAAAGACTAACAAAATGATTTATTCAGTGATGAGCTTTTGTGGGACAGACCCACTTCATCAGATAGATTTCATTTCCAGTACAAACTGACATTTATGAGTGCAGAGGACTAAAAAAAATGCAATAAAAACTGATAAATCAAACAGGATTGAAGGAAGAGGGTGAGGGGTGGGGAGGTTGTAAATTGTCCTGGCTGAGATAAAAACAAAAAGCAGTCAAGTAGCACTTTAAAGACTAGCAAAATAGTTTATTAGGTGAGCTTTCGTGGGACAGACCCACTTCTTCAGACCATAGCCAGAAAAATGTGAGTATCAAAGGAAAGGAAGCAGTCCTTGTAGTGCATGTAACTGATGTCTCTGTTCATGCCATGTGTTAAGGTGTTGAATCTGAATATGAACTCTAACTCGCCAATCTCTCGCTCTAATCTGTTGTTAAATTCTTTTTGTTCCAGGACACAAATTCTCAGGTCTTTAACAGAATGGCCCACTCCACTGAAGTGATCATTGACCGACTTATGTCTTTTGAGTTTCTTGATGTCTGCTCTGTGTCCATTTATTCTTTGCAAAGGTTTTGCCCGGTCTCTCCAATGTACGTGGTGTCAGGGCATTGTTGGCACATAATAGAATATATAATGTTGCTGGAAGTGCACAAGAAAGTGCCTTTGATCTTGTAACTAATGTGGTTAGGTCCAGTAATGATACTAGAATAAATATGTGGACAAAGTTGGCAGCAGGGTTTGGTGCAAGGAAAAGTTACAGGACTAGTATTATTGTGGAGTAGCCTGTGATTGCTGGTGCGAATCTTTCTCAGGTTGGGAGGTTGTCTATAGGAAAGGATGGGTCTGTCACCTAGAGCTTTCTGGAGTGCAGCATCCTGATCCAGAATAGGTTGTAGATCTTCAATGATGTATTGAGAGGGGTTGAGTTGGGGGCTATAGGTGATGACAAGTGGTGTTCTGTTGTTGATCTTCTTGGGACTATCTTGAAGTAGCTGGTTTCTGGGTATTCGTCTGGCCATGTCATTTTTTTTTATTTTACTTCTCCTGGTAGGTAATTTAGTTTTATAAATGCATAGTAGAGGTCTTGTAGTTTTCAGTCTCTGTCAGAATCAGAGCAGATGTGATTGTATCTAAGGGCTTAACTGTAAACAATGGATAGTGTGGTGTGAGCTGAATGTATGCAGGAGGCATTTAGGCTAGTGTAGCAGTCAGTGGGTTTCTGATAGAGGGTCGTGTCGATGTGGCCATCAGTGATTTGTACTGTGGTATCCAGGAAATATATTTCTCATGTGGAATAGTCAAGGTTGAGATTGATGGTAGGATGCAGGTTGTTAACATCTCTGTGGAATTCCTCCAGAATCTCTTTACCATGGGTCCAAGTGATAATCACATCAAGTATGTTGTTTTAGGAGACTAAAGAAGCTTCAAGATAAAACTGCTAGAATTATTCCAAAGGCTGACAGGCTTGCTAACAACAAACTGCTTTTCAGATCACTATAGTAGACTCCTCTACACCTTTGATATCAGCTTCATATGCCAGCAGTCCTATTAGCCTGAAATAGCTGCAAATTTTTAGTGACCAAGGTCGGACAATTACAGATAAGGACTCAACTGTTCTCCCAGCCCATACGTTTCAACTTCATTGGTAATGTATTTACTGCATTAAAGAAGCAATGCTAATTCCAAATCCCTTCACAGCAAAAAAGACCTTGATGTAGACTTGTCTCAAACTAGGTACTGGCAAAAATTTTTGGACAAAACCATTTGTGGGGAAATACTGAAAACTGTTATTTTTTTAGATGTACAATTCTTTTTGCATGGCTTTAGCAACAGGGCTGAAGGGATGGAGCTGCATGAAAGAAACTATATAGAAAATCTTGTCATGGTGGTATTCGATTTTTTTGGAAGTGGATAATGTATGGATATTGATTAGTGCTGATGCTTATTCTAGCCAGGTACAGAGTGGATAACCTGTAAGTGAAACATCAGATGACTTTTTCAAACTTGGTGGCGATACAGACTGGAAAATAAAGGTTGTAATTTTTGTTTTGTTTTAAATTGTGTCCTAAGGTCTTGAACAGGGCACATATGAGAGGTTGTAAGTTTGAATCTTAGCACTGCCTAATCAGCCTGTTTCTTATCTTAGTAGAAGCTAAGTATTCTAGCATAATGTATAATAAACTTTATCCTGAAATGTCTCATGAACTGTTTCTACATCAATATAGCAGCTGTGTGTCTGTTGCTATAGTTAAACATAAGCTGTTGTGATTAAGTCTCAGTCTGTCAGCTGTAAGGCAATTTTTCTTTATCAGGATTTGTGGACTAAATTCTCAGCTTCATCTTTCAAGAGCAACACAAATATTGATGACACTATTGTCTCACTGCATGTAGAAGGTGAGATTCTGTTCAGATATAATGGAGGCCAAATATTTGCATGCAGAGTCCCAAATTCTAATTTCTATTTGACAGCAGGCAGAATGAGCAGAGGTGAAAAATTCATTGCTTTCCGAAGCAAATTGACTACAAGATATTCTTTAAAATCAGATGAAATTGTAATTTGTGAATGCATTGCATCTATTAATAAACTCAAAGACATACAGCAGTATGAAAAGAATCACCCTTAATTCATATTCTTTCATGTTCTTTCGTGAAGCTAGTTATAATTCCAGCATTCACTTTCTGATACACAAAAGAAGAACATTTTCCAAAATTAATTAATGATTTTCTTGCTACAAAATTCTTACTAATTGCCAGGTCAAACATAGCTCATGAAATGTTGTCAAGAAAAACATTTCACTAAGTCAGTATTAACTACTAATTAATTAGTTTTACCTCTAACTCATATTTTAAATGTTAAATTTGCCATCTCTTTGGTTTCCTGAAGCAAAAAGCCAGCACAAATGGCAGCAGAGTAAAATTTATTTTTCCCAGCACTTCATTTTTCATTCCTGGTAACTCCATTCTTGGCAGGAACACCTTTCCTACCTTTCTTCATTTGTGCTCTATGGGCCATGAAAACTGCAGTTACAAAGGAGAGAGCATCATAGGCACTGGTTTTATCGGTTTTATGCTGACACAACAGAAACTAAATCGTCTGGTTCACTTAAGGTTTACAGGCCTCAGCAGTTCTGATTAAATAAAAAAAAAAAATCTGATGTCCTGGAATCTAGGATACTAGTCTGATAACATGGAAAGGGAAGGGTGTCTATTATTCTAGGTGGCATGAATACCAAGCACAGGGCTCAACAGCAGAATTATATGAAAATTTTTCTCTAACTTGATAACCTTTGCAGAAAACCTACCAACACTGAAGTTCATGCATATTGTTCTGCTTTGGTGATAAGCTCTAAATATGCTACTTTTTTCTAGCTCATCATCCTCCATCAGTAGAAGAGCATATACTACTTAGTAAATGATAGCAGAGATTACCACATGTTCCTTACAAAACTACAACAGTATTACATTGCAGTGGCTCAAAGATGCATCTTACATGTGTGAGTTCAGTGTTTAGAATGGTTATTGCATCGTACCATCCTAAATTTTGCACTGAAAGTAGGAATTCAAGGAATAGGTTATGCATAAAAAAATACAGTATACCCTCCCTAGGATTACAGCTCTTAATTTTAAAGTATAGAGTTAATTATCTGAGATTTGCAAGTAACTCTATTCATTACTTTAGGTGTTCAAAATAATTAAAAATGAGTTCCTTAAGAAATTAAGTACCTGGAACTCTGCCCAGTAATGACACCTTAATAGGGAGAGACATGAAATGTTTTTCTTGTTCTGTCTTCAAATATTAGTTTAATTACATTTGAGTCTATGATCACAAAGATGCCATAATAGTAATCTTACAGCTATTATTTCTTATGTGTATTATTATAGCCCCTAGCAATCCTAAGGACTGTGCTGTACAAATATAGAACAAAAAGAGAGTCTATGCCGCAAAGAGGTTATAATCCAAGTATAAAACAGGAGAAAACAGATGGATACAGACATCTTAATGGGCAAAGTATCAAGAAACAATGAAGCAATATTGGATAGCATGTTAGGTAGTGATGTCAGTGCATTAGAGGCCATTATGGATGGTGTCTTTGCAGGTCAGAGCCATTGGCTCTCCTAACTGCAACTTTGTATTTTTGCATGTTCTGATTGTTTTAGGAGCTAAGGAATTGATTCAAATAACTGAAGTGTGAAAATGACTTAAGGAAAAAAACACACACTTGTTCCATGCTAATAAGAAGTGTCTCCAGCTCAGCATACAAATTACACAGGTTATTTTTTCAAAGGATTAACTGCAGAAATTATTATTATGGTTCTTAAAAAAGCATCCTTTGTCTTGCACAGCATGGTAAACTGTCTCAGAGGGGTAGCTGTGTTAGTCTGTAGCTTCACAAAAACCAGCAGTCCTGTGGCACTTTAAAGACTAACGAATTTATTTATTAAGCAAAAAACTTTCATGGGTAAAAAGTGAGTCTTACCCAGGGAAGCTCATTACTTAATAAATACGCTTGTTAGTCTTTAAGATGCTTCAGGCCTTCTTGTATTTTTTGTGAAGCATGGTAGCCTGAAAGGTCACATGAGCCAGCTCTCACTATGCTTACCTGCAAAGTGTATGTGAAATGAAACCTCTCCAACAGAGGCAGGCATTTCTGAGTTTACCATTCTTCTCTTCCCACCACAAACAGAAATGATGGCTGTGGCTACAATAGCCCCTGCCCTTCAGAAGGAGCATGGTAATGAGCCACTTCGGCAGATGCTAATGAGGTGCTGCCATGAATATGCAGCACCTCATTAGCATAATGGCAGCTGTGCACATTTCAAAAGTGCCACTTTTGAAACGCATGCTGCTCGTGTACACGGGGGCCTTTCAAAGGGACCCCTGGACTTTGAAAGCCCCTTCTTCCCATTTGGTGTTGGGAAGAAGGGGCTTTTGAAGTCTGAGGAGTCCTTTCAAAAGGCCCCGTCTACACGGCTGGCGTGTGTTTTGAAAGCGGCCCTTTTGAAATGTGCGCGGCTGCCATTATGCTAATGACGTGATGCATATTCATGGAGGCACCTCATAAGCATCTGATGAAGTGGCTCATTACCATGCTGCTGCTGAAAGGCAGGGGCTAATGTAGCAACAGCCATGTGTTTGAGGCAGGAATTGCTCGATGAGGTTCCATAGCCCGTGTTAGGCAAGAGATCAGATTAAATGATTTTATTAATCTTTTTTGGCTGTATTATCTACCAGTATGGGGCATTGCGGTGCAGCAGTTGCCCTGCAGTGCCTAAGAAGGGGCTAAAACAGCTTTTGGGGAGGATGGGGAAGGAGCCAACCAGGAGAATCATTAAGGCAGCTAATATGGACCTGGGTGGACTCTATAGAAAGGACTGGAAGTCAGAGGGACTCAAGCTCGCTCTCCAGACCTGGAGGGAGAAAGATTGGGTGGCTATACAGGGAGGTACCATGGACAGAACAGTGCTGAGAAAAGTCAGGTGGAGCTGGGGAGCTCAAACCTGACCAACCTAGAGGCTGAGGTCCAGACACAGGAGTCCAGAAAGAGTATTAAGTCTGCATGAGCTGGCCAGGGAAAAAATAGATAGCAGATCCATTAACCTTGCCAATCATGAGAGTGACTGCAAATTGTCCCTGAGGCAAAAGATTAGATTAAGGACTGCAGTGGGTTACCTATGTGAGTGTTGTGAGTAGGTAAAGCCAGTTGCCTGAAGGGGAAGAACGCAGGAGTGGGTACCACCTGAGGGCAGTATCTGTGCTGCCAGTGCTGCACTCTGGTAGGGAAGCAGGTTCTAACATGCTAGAGATCCTGAAGAAGACATTAACATGTAACTGCAGGCAAGTCACTGATACAGAGGGACATTCTGGGATGGCAGAGCTGATTCCCAGGACTGCTGGCAGGAGGCACCACGTCAGTCAATATGACTGTGTTGCACAGTCCTTTGAAAGCAAAGAAGAATAACTACCATATCACTTCCTGAGCGATGCAGTCTCTTGAGATTTTCCTTTTACCTGTGTCTACAGTTGCATTCCTCTTTCGAAAGAGGCATGCAAATGAGGAAAATCAAAAATGCAAATGAGGGACTGATTTACATGCCTGTCACTTCATTTGCATATTCTCCTTTTGAAAGAGCTTCTTTTGAAAGAAAAAAGCAGTGTAGACATGGCTCTTTTGAAAATAAACCCCATCTTTGAAAGAACCCTTGTTCCTGAAACAAAATAGGAAGAAGGGTTCTTTCGAAGATGGGATTTGCTTTCGAAAGAGCCATGCCCACACTGCTTTTTTTTCTTCTGAAAGAAGCTCTTTCAAAAGGAGAATATGCAAATGAGGTGCCAGATATGTAAAATCAATGTCTCCTTTGCATTTTCAATTTCCTTCGTTTGCATCCCTCTTTCAAAAGGAGAATATGCAAATGAGGTGCCAGATATGTAAAATCAATGTCTCCTTTGCATTTTCAATTTCCTTCGTTTGCATCCCTCTTTCAAAAGGAGAATATGCAGGAGAACAGCTTTTGGGATTACATATAAACTCATGGGACCTAATTCTCATTCACATGAAGGCCCCTTCACACTGTAAAAGGCCGAAGTGTAAAATAATTAGATTGTTGGGTTTAAAAAAAGAGAGAGAAAATGAGGATGTACACAATATACCTGATCTGCCCATACAACTTGTATGAATTAGAGGTCATATGAGTATTCCTGAGACTAGGACTAATTTAAAGGATTTTAGATGTTAAGAACAACATCCTGGTATAATGAAAGCACACTTTACCTATTGTTGTAATTACAAAAGCAGACCAATGCATCAGTTCTTGCACTGCACACTTTTCCTATAAAATCTTCCTGCTTGCTCTCACTGACACATCATTTGATCTTGTGTACATACCAAATCTGGTACCTTTCTTTTGATCTTTACTTATTTTGGCATAGTCTCATGCCATTTTACAGAGTCCCAATAATTTCCCCTTCCCACCTCTTTCATTCCATTCTCCTGCTGCGCTGTGATATTTGTCTTTTCTGTCCACCACTTCAATATATAACAGGAACATTGCATTAGTAAAGACACTGTTTCCTATTTTCAGCCTTCATAGACATGCATTGTAATAGGATAGCTCAAAGGTGTCACTGTTGTTACGCTCATGATCTCTGAAACACACAATGTTGTCTTCAAATTACCTTTAATTTGTGAGTATTGAACACACCCTGGACATCTGCCTCCTGATGTCATTGTGATAGCTGCCATCTCCATGCATAAAGAGAAACTGATTTTCTTAATATCCTTCCAATTTTCCTGCTTGTTAGGATGGGCTGCAATGTTTCCATTGCCATCTTCTCTTTTGTATTCCAGTGTAATGCAAATTTTACCAAGTGTGAGCAGCTGGCTTTATTAGTCACTGCATTATTTGCTTCATTGCTATGGAAGAACAAGCATAGTAAATCTTGTCCCCACAAGTTATCCCACCTAGACATCACCTCCAGCAGAGAGAGAGATTTTCAGTTAGGTCAGAGATGGTGTGCTAACCAAAAATAACACAGTGAACTTTGCTACAAGTCAGTTCCTCTGGTTTGCTGACAAATAAGTAAGAGCAGAAGCAAAATATAAACAGGAATATCTGCTTCTGTCATTATGAGTGTCACAATCATCACTGCCAGAAGCAAAATGTAGTGTCATTCTCTGTAGTTCAGTGTCAAACCAGACTGTGATGATTTTGATTGTTCTGACTTTTAGTTTCTGGTCATAACAGACACTATACAGTAAAGTAGTTCAGTAAATACAGGGGAAAATCATTTGTGATTTGTTTCAATCACAAGGTATTTTGTCTATGTCAAAAGGTTCCCTCTTGTGAATAGAACACATCCCACCTCTCTACCTTACAATATTAAAGTATGGTAAATAGAAGATCTAGCGTTCATTTGTAAGCAGTCTGTTTTTTCTTGGCATCACTTCAAATCTGATCTTTATCATTTCTAGGATAATAGAAACAATACAGTTTTTTTTTTTTAAATTATGGCGATTTGTTTTTCCTGCATGAGAAATGAATACTATAATGCATGCTCACTTCAGAGCTACACTTTTTGGCATATAGGTGAACAGTGTCTTTCATTAATTGCTCTATCTTCCATGTATCCTCACAAATTGTTAATAAAATGTTGATACACTCATAAGACTGTTTTAATCTTTCCAGCAAGTAACACTGCCTGTGATTCCAGACACCCTGAAATTAGCGTAGAAATTATCTTTGTATTCTCTCTATTGAGTCTCTTGTGTATTTCAACATGCTGTAATGCTTCAATACAGAGCATCAGATTCCACTTTTGACACATTTTCATCCTAGTCTTTTCCTTGATTCTCTCATGCAGCTCATTTGGATTTTTTCCCTCTCAGCTCACACAATACCAATGTGTGTAATTGTTTGCCAAAGTTGTTCTCTACACCAGTTTTCAGAGTTGTTCAGTTTATTCCATTGTGGATAAATTAATTGTTTTATGCGCCTTGAGTAAACCTGTAATGGTGAACTTATTAAATGGTGATATGGGAACTTTGGAGAGTTTGTAATAATTGGAAAACATTGATTTTCCCCCCTTTTCTGCATGATGTAATAATTTTGATTCCCATCAAGCTAATGCACAGAGCTTGAGTGCATTCTCTTACACTGTAATATTGATATAAAGTGTTTGTAAGAATCATTTGATTTTTCAGACCAGAAATTACCGAATAAGAAGAGACTGTTGGTTTCTTGTAGTCCATGTCTCCACATGTATATTCGTATACATAACCTTTTCTGAACTTTGACACTGAAACTCTCTGCAACCAACATCATATCATGTTTTGGCTCATTACCACCAATGCTTGCAGATTCGGTGTCAAACTTTTCAATGTTATTAGTTTTGACTACTGGAGTTGGTTCACATATTTAAATCACAGACATTCTGAAGTGTCCAGGCAGATTGAAATAAGCTGTGAGTTGTATCTCAGCAGGAATACAAAGTCATCCTTATTCAGAATAAATGTTGCCATTTTTATCTCATATAAGCCGCGTCTACATGTGCTGGCTACTTCGAAGTAGCCACGTCAACTTCAAAATAGCACCCGCCATGTCTACACGGGGCGAGCGCTATTTCGAAGTTGACATCGACATAAGGCGGCGAGACGTCAAAGTCACTATCCCCATCAGGGGATGGGAATAGCGCCCTACTTCAACATTGAACGTCGAAGTAGAGCACGTGTAGCCAATTCGCGTCCTGCAACATCGAAAGAGCGGGGTCCGCCATGGTGGCCATCAGCTGAGGGGTTGAGAGATGCTCTCTCCAGCCCCTGAGCTCTATGGTCGCCACGTGCAGCGGCCCCTTAAAGCTCCCTGCCCCCTGCCTTCCTGTACAGGAAGCTGAGAGCACGTGCAGGCAGCAGCATTGCTGTGCGGCTAGCCTGCACACACCTCTGCAGCCCCAAGCCACCCCCCCGCTGCGATGGCTGCCTGCCAGCCCCACAAGCGCCCCCAGGGCACCCCCCCCAAGGGGAGCCAGGGCTCCCAGGCATCCAGCCAGCCTGGGAAAAGGCAGCAGGGCCCCTCCTGGACGGAGGCCGAGATCTGGGACCTGCTGGGACTCTGGAGCGAGGAGGAAGTGCTCCAGGTAATGGGGAGCAAGGGGTGGAACGCAGATGCGTTCGCTCGGCTGGCCGAGGGCCTGGCGGCCCGGGTCACCCTGCCCGCACTCCTGACCATGTCAGGAGTAAGGTTAAGGCGCTGCGGCAGGGTTATGCCCGGTCCCAGGATGCGGCCAGCCGATCTGGGGCCGCCCCCGCCACTTGCCCCTTTTACAGGGAGCTCAGGGAAATCCTGGGCCCCCGGTACACCTCCTCCACACCGGCCACTCTTGACACCTCGGCCGACGAGCCCCAGCAGGCCCCGGAGGCGGAGTCCGCCCTGGAGGCAAGCCCCACACCCCAGGGGCCCCCCCAGGAGCCCACCCCTGGGATGCCAGAGGAGGAGGAGGGGGAATCCTCCTCCAGCGATGGGGGGCTGCACATCATCCTGCCGTCCCGGACCTCCAGCAGGGCGTCTGCCCAGAGGGTGTCCCCTGACCGTGGGAGCGGACCGTCAGGTATGTACCCGCCCCGGTGCCACCCCTGGGGTTGAGGGGAAGGGACAAGAGACATGACCAGGGCCCTTCACATGCCCAGATGACCATGGCCCTGAGGACAGCAGTGGCATGTCCCTCAGAAGAGTGCATCAGCCCCTGCCCACCCAGCAGGACAGTGCCATGCCCCATCCCTGGGGATGGGCGGAGCGGAACCTAGGGTCCCCCGGGGAGGGGAGGGAGTGGGACACCCATCAGCAGCAGCAGCATCTCCTGGGGACGGGGATGGGGAACCAGCAGCAGAGGGGTGGGGGGACAAGGGCCACAGCTCGGGGGCCACACTAGTGGCTGTCTCCACTCTTCTTACCCCCTGTGTTCCGCAGCTGCACCATCGGAGGGCCCGGAGAGCGCTGGCGAGGTGTCCGTGATCCCAGAGAGACCACCGGGACCATCCCAGCAAGCCAGCCCCTCGGCGGAGCACCAACCAGCCCCAGGGCAGGGCCGACGGCGGAGCCACCATCACCAGAGGACAGCGACAGACCCCCCAGGTGCTCACGACCCTCTGGCGTCAGCTGGAGGTGTCAGAGCGGCGCCTGCAGGTGGACGAGCGGCAGCTGGAACTGCGAGAGTGGGCGCTGGCCTGGCACCAGGAGGCATGGGGGGCCTTTATGCACACTTTTGAGTGCATAGCAGACTACCTGGCCCCCCATGCCGCTCCGCCTGCCGCTCTGCCTGCCCTGCCCGCCGCTCCACCTGCTGCTCCACCCGCTGCTCCGAACGCCGTCCCACCACCGTCCGCCACCCCGGGGCCTTCTGCCAAGGGCTGAGGCCAAGGCAAGGGTCGCACCCGCCAACCCCGGGTGCCGGACAGTAGAGGGGTGCGGGGCCCAGGATGTGGCCCCCCTCCTCCTTTGTACATATCCCCCATCATATATTTGTGTATATAGTTTGCGTTAGACCCCTGTTCTTTTGTGGTACCTGCCCCCCCATGTAAATAGTTCCCCCCTTTTGTTCTTACTATATATATATATATACATATAAGAGAATTCACTGGTTTTTTTTGGTTTCAAAAACAACAGCTCCATTTCTATTTGCAAGAAAAGTGGGGGGCGTGTGCTCTTGGTTGCTCTGTGGTGTGGGCGTGGGGGCAGGGAGTGTTGTGGAGGATGGTGGGGTGCAGTGGGGGGCCTGCCAGTGTTCACCCCGTGGCCTGGTTGAAATGGGCCCGCAGGGCCTCCTGGACCTGGATCCCCTCGGGGTCCACCTGGTGACTGGGGGCAGCGGGTGGCTGCATGTCAGCCCTGCCAGCCTCCACAGCCCAGCCCTGAAAGAAGGCCTCCCCCCTGCTCTCGACCAGGTTGTGGAGTGCGCTGCATGTGCCCACAATCTGGGGGATGTTGGTGGGGCCTGCATCAAGGTGGGTGAGGAGGCACCTCCAGCGCCCTTTGAGGCGGCCAAAAGTGCATTCAACCACCTGGCGCACATGGTTCAGGCACGTGTTGAAGTGCTCCTGCCTGGCTGACAGATGGCCCGTGTAAGGGTGCATGAGCCAGGGCCAGAGAGGGTATGCTGCATCTGCGATGACGCAGAGGGTTATGGTGGTGTCCCCCACAGGGATCTCCTGCTGGGGGATGTAAGTCCCCACCTCCAGCCAGCGGCACAGGCCCGAATTCCTGAACACGCGGGCGTCATGGGTGCTGCCAGACCACCCAAAATAAATGTCCAGGAAGCAGCCCCGGCTGTCAACGAAGGCCTGGAGGACCACAGAATGGTAGCCCTTCCTGTTGAGGAAGCGTCCTCCGCTGTGCTCCGGAGCACGGATGGGGATATGGGTCCCATCCAGAGCCCCAAAGGAATTTGGAAAGCCCAGGCTGGCAAACCCCGCAATGGCGGCATCCAGGTCCCCAAGCCACACAAGCCTGTGGAGGAGCAGGGCATTGATGGCATGGACGACCTGCAGGGGAAGGACATGGGAGAGCACCAGTGAGGGGTGTGCAGGGTGTGTCTGGCCCTCCTCCCCGAGGGCTCCCTCCACCCCCCAGGGCTGCCTTCCCCCCCAGGGCTGCCCTCTCCCCCAGGGCTCCCCCCTCCCCGTGGGTCCTTTTACCTCCATGAAGACAGCCCTGACGGTGGCCTTACCCACGCCAAACTGCTGCCCCACGGATCAATACCTGTCTGGAGTGGCCAGCTTCCAGACAGCGATGCCGACCCGTTTCTCGACGCTGAGGGCATGCCACAAGGCGGAGTCCTGGTGCCTCAGTGCGGGGGTGAGCCACTGGCAGACCTCCAGGAATGTCTGCCAGCTCATGCGAAAGTTCTGGAGCCAGTGCTTGTTGTCCCACTCACCACCAGCCGCTCCCACCAGTCAGTGCTCATGGGGTAGTTCCACAGCTGGCGGCATGTGCAGCGGGGGGCGGGAGCGGAGGACAGCAGGGTCTGGGGCTGCTTCCTTCTCCCCTGGGGGCAGCTCATCTTCTGTGAATAAAAGGTGGTCAGCTGCCTCTTGCATAGCATTGAGCAGGGCAAGCACTGCTCCTGCAGGGGCGGCTGTGTGGACCTCTGGCTGCTGCTGCTGCTGCTGGGGGTCCATACTGCTTCGACGATGTGTGTGTGCTTGTGGCTCTGCAGACCGCGTGCTGTGCAGGCTGAGTGTGTCTGGGAGGGGCCCTTTAAGGGAGTGGCTAGCTGTTGCCCTGGAAGTGTTAGTCCGCCCTGTGACCCTGTCTGCAGCTGTTCCTGGCACCCTTATTTCGATGTGTGCTGCTTTGGCGTGTAGACGTTCCCCTGCAGCGCCTACTTCGATGTGGTGCTGCCCAACGTTGACTTTGAACGTCAACGGCACGAGCCCTGGAAGATGTGTAGACACTACTCGTGTAGACGAAATAAGCTATTTCGATGTAGCATACATGTGTAGATGTAGCTATACACTTCTAATTCCCTTTTGGGGGCAGATGCTAAAGCTGCCAGTCAACTAAACTTGAAAAAGATCTGTGATGTCAGTCTTTGCCCAGAGTCTCTTCAGAGCTAAGCACAGAGTTTTGTTTGGGGTTAATATTAATAGTTCACAGACTTCCTGAAGAATCTGGTTATACTAGTTTGCCAAACTGGATTTCTATCCTTGTCTTATTGGCAAGGAATTAACATTACAGCACACCTTCTAATAAATCTTGTTATGGAACATTTTGAATGAAGGTGAAGATGGTTTAATGCAATAAAATAGGAATGCTGATACATGTACAGTGGGTTTCCTCCCTAAATCTCAAAGTGCTTAACAAAGGATGATACGTATTATCAGCCTTATTTTTCAGAACTGGCAAAGTGTCTACACTAAGCTCATGTGGAAGAGCTGGGTATAGAACTCTGGTCTAGCTCTCTCACACTTTTAGGGTTGGTGATTGATGCCATTTTCTGTGAATACTCAGTGGATGAGGCAGTAAACAAATAAGGGCATTTTAGGCTTAGTTCTTCGACATATGGCACAATAGTCCTATCTGCATTATTAACTTGTAATGGGTATGTTGGTTGAAGTTTCCCTTCTCAGATGCTTATTACAGTGTTCTGTACACCAGAAAGCTGCTACCTTCCATCCCAGAAGTGATTGAATTTCCATAGACTTTTATTCATATATTAAGGACTTGCCAGACACCGACTACATCTGCAAGAGATGCAGCAAGGACTGTCACTCTCGTGTGGGTCTTCATAGTCACAATAGACGCTGTAAATGAAGTCCTCAATTGAAACTTTAAAGGGCGCGATCCATAGTCTATGCAGACTGAAGGATGCCTACTACTACTTATTCATATATTGTTATTTATAAAATCTTTTGAGATCCTTCAAGATGGATGCTGTCAGTCAATTTTTAAAAAGTTCTCCACAACTTTTTAGATATCAAAATAAGGGTCAGATTTTCAGGAATGACAAGTAACTAAAGTATCGTTTGTGAGACTGCTGGTCAGGAGTGAAATCTTGTCCCTTTTGAAGTCAGTGGATGTTTCTTTTGTTAACTCCAGTGATGGCAGGACTTCACCTTGGATTTTCAAAGAATCAAGCACCCGCTCTGAAGAGTGTTTTGAAGGTTTGGCTCATTATCTTGGTGTTTAAACTAAATGGAGGCACAGCCCTTTTGGGTATCAGGGCCCTATATAGATATAAAGTTACTATATCTGTATTAAACAAATACAGTTATTTCTAGATCCTATGTTAACTGAGGGGTCTTTATTTTGCCATTAACATTAACTCATGTTAATATTATATTTTAATATTTTATGTTCCAGAAATCAAAAATCTCCACTTATGACAAGATGTGGGCCTTTATGAGTAGCAGGAGGCAGTCAGTGCTTGTCAAAAGTAATGAAGAAGGTATCCAGCGTGTACTCACCTCTGATTATGCCTTTCTAATGGAATCCACAACCATTGAGTTTGTCACACAGCGGAACTGTAACCTAACACAGATTGGAGGCCTGATAGACTCAAAAGGTTATGGTGTTGGAACTCCCATGGGTAGGTTGTATGTCAACTGTTTTTTCTGTGTTCATTAATCTTAGCTCTAGTGACGTGCAATATTGTGCTCTCTGTAAACTGCAAGCAGTTTCCCAACCCCAAAGTCATTAAACAATGCATGTTATATTAACACAGTTTATGGATCTAGTGCAGCTTTGGAAAGGATGTCATGGTTACCTTAAAAAAATACAAAGCTGTGTGTATAAAATCTGTGCTCTAGAATGGGTCTGCAGATTATACTAAAGAACATAGTTTTAGATCAGTTTGTCAAGGTATGTTTTGTATTTATGGTATAGTATGGTCACGGATTATAGAATGGTAGTGCAATGACTGCATAGGCAAATGTGGTGGGCATACATATTTCTGAGATATAGAAAAGTTTAAATATTGAATACCTTAAAATCACTGGGGAAATAGTCGTAGTAGTTTATAAATAACCCCTGGACAAAAACAGTGAACTAAAACTTCCTGTATCTGAATTATGGAGTTGTGATTACAGGTCCTAGTCCTGTCATCAGATTCCAAACAGAGTTCCACTGAGTGGACATAAAGATTGCCCACATTGATCTAATTGCATCTGTGGGTGCATAGATGACACCTAAGCATGTGCTTAAAGTCAATTGAGCTATATTTATGTGTGTGAGCTGAGGATCTAGCCCTTGGTTTTCAGAGAAGACATCTTTTTAAATGTACTCAGACATTAGTGGTGTACAGTGGCAAATGGTGTATTAGGAGCATGGAATGACCTGCTTGAAAGAGTATTTTGTTCTCGTTTTAGTTTATATTTATATTAAGACTGTCATCTTCTTGATACTGGACTGAGCTGTATGGTTTTCTCTAATGTGAATTACAAATATAATTTATTTTGCCTATATTTAAAGCATACTGGGGAAAATTGTCTATAACACTTTGCCATGAATCTCATAAGGAAGGTTGAGAAGAAGTTATTGGAAGATCTTGCAAAGAAGAAATAGCTAGTATTGCCAGGCAGCTTTACCTGTAAAGATGTTTTTTGTAATTTAAATATAAATACTCAGCTATAATGTTAGAGTTGTAATTTCATGCACTGCAATAAGTGAAAATGATTGCAAGAGTACCCTGTATGAAAAATCATAATTCCATATATTCCAACCTGGTTCCAGCCTTGTGCTCCTATTGCATGGTACTGATTCCGACCCTAACCACTAGATCTAACTCCAGCATTCCCACAGTCACCTGCTCCTGGTCTCAAAAGCACCAGACCCCATAAACAATGAAGAATTAGAACTGATACCGTGAAAAAATATCCTAACAAATGTCAGTATCTCTGTGCTGGAGATATGGGGAGCCCTGTGGAGTTTGTATGCCCAGGTTGCTATTTTCAGGCAAAGAAGGGGATCCTTGTGGTTATCAGAAAAGTGTGGAATAGTTTGACATTAATAACATCTTTTGATGATATTTCACATGACCTTCTCATTCACAAATTGGGGAAATTCAATCTAGATGGGGTTACTGTAATTGGTTGCATAACTTGTTGGAAAATCATTCCCAGATAGTAGTTATCAGTGGTCATAGTCTAGCTTGGAGGGCATAATGAGTAGGGTTCTACAGGGATCAGTTGTGAGACTGATTCTGTTCAATGTCTTCATAAATGATTTAGATACATAGAAAGTACAGTTATAAAGTCTGTTGATGATAGCAAGCTGGGAGAGATAGCAACTGCTTTGAAGCACAAGATTGTAATTCAAATTTATTTGGACAAATATGAGAAATGGTCTGAGGTAAACAGAATGACATTCAATAAGGACAAATTCAAAGTATTCCACTTAGGAAAGAACAGTCAGTTTCACACATACAAAATGGGAAATGACTGTCTAGGAAGGAATACTGCCGAAGGGATCATAATGGACCACAAGCTAAATCAATAATGTGACACTGTCACAAAAAAGCAGACATCATTCTAAGATGTATTAACCAGGGTGTTGGGAGCAAGATGTGAGAAATAATTCTTTTACTTTACTCCAAGCTAATTAGACTTCATTTGGAGTATTGAGTCCAGTTCTGGGCAGTAGGTTTCAGGAAAGGAGTTGATAAATTGGAAAAAAAAAAAAAAACCTCTAGAGCACAGCAAAAAACAATATTAAAGATCTAGAGTACACAACATAGGAGGAAAAATTAAAAAAAAAAGAGGTTGGTTAGTCTGGAAAAGAGAAGACTGTATGGGGATCATGATGAGAATTTTCAAGTACAGTACATGAATTATTTTTACAAGGAGGAAGGCAAAATATTGTTCTTGTTAACCTATGATGATAGGACAAGCAACAAGGGGCTTAAATTGCAATAAGTACAATAGATGGCTGGACATTTGGAGAATCTTCCCATCTGTCAAGATGGTTAAGCACTGAAATAAGTGCCTAGGGACATTGTAGAATCTCCATGATGGGAGATTTTAAAAGCAACTTAGACAAATGCCTACCTTGGACACCTGTCAGGGATGGTCTAGATAACACATAGTCCTTTGAGTATGGAGGACTGGACTAGATCCCCTCTAGAGATCCCTTCCATTTGTGCAATTCTCTGATATGATTCCATGAAAACCTGCAGAATAGGTTTATATGTTCCTCTGCATCTTCCGTGATGGCTTCTATTTTATTAGTGGCAAAGAAAGATGGCTCCCTGCAGCATTGTGTTGACTACAGAATTTTTAACCAATATCTCTTATTCTGTTCTGCCAAAGTCTTCACCAAATTGGACCTTGATGGAGATTATAATTTCATGAGGAGCCAGAAAAAAGATGAAAGGAAAACCAATTCATACACCAATTGTGCACATTTCAAATATTTGGTCATTTCATTTGGCTTATGTAGTCACCTGTCAACTTTCCAGCATTCATAAATGGCATCTTTGGGGATGTGCTGGACCAAATTCTCATTTACCTGGAGGATCACTTCATTTTCTCTAAAAGTCAGGTCCTCCACAATTATCATGTACGTATAGTTTGAGACAGATGCTGTCAAAACTAACTCCATGTGAAGTGCAGTAAATGTGTTTTCAGTGAGGACACTGAAATTCTTGGAATATATTATCTCAGATGGGGGACTCCCAGGGGACATACAAAAGATTGTGGTGATGCTGCAACTAAGGGTGCATACTGAGTGCAGCAATTCCTGTTAGTCTTTAAAATGCTACTTGACTGCATTTTTGTTTTGATTCTATATAGCCTAGCACAGCTCTCTCTCTTTCTATCAACAGCTTAGTTCTTCATTTCAGTTAATGGAAAGGAAGCTAACAGTCATGTGGTGCAACATCATGTGCTTGGATTTTCAGTTTCTCTCCATGCTGAAAGAAGGCCAGTATGGACTACCAGAACCAACCCACGCATGGCTAATGTTAAAGGACTGCCACAGCAACAGTCTAGGGAGACCCTATTTAAAGTGTCTGGGGCTCCCAGCCACTGCTTCTGCAGCAGTTGAAGCAGTGCCTAGGAACCCCAGGCCCTTCAAATTGCTGCCAGAGCCCTGAACTCCTGGCTCCCACCACCGCCACAGCCCCAGGGCTCCTGACCTCTGCAGCAGCAGCAGCAGCAGCAGCAGCCAGGAACAGGTGGCTGGGAAAATGTAGCCCTCAGCCCCTCTCCATCTGCCTGAGGCCCCATCACTTCTGGGAGCTATACCTGTCCAACCCTTCAACCTGCTGTATTTCCAGTAACCCCTGGGAATTACTTTCAGCCCTGGTCTCTTTTACAACAGAGGCTAGAAGTGACTGTAGTGTTAATATAGTATAATTATGTAATATTTTTCTTTCCACTACCAACTTAAATACTTCTTGCACAATAGCATTTGCCTGGATTCACTACATTTAATTGATTTTCATTGTACTATCATATCTTCCAGATACTGCTTTTGTCAGTCTTCTTTTCTCAAGCCAGGCACTGCAGTTGAAGCATTTTTTTGGTTCTAAGCTTTCAACATTAGCATGCAGATACCTTGTACAGTCCACTTTTCTTCTAGCAACAACAAACATTACCTTTTTAATTGGAGCTTATCTTTGGCTTGGAATGAGACGTGCATTTCATCGAACATGTCTGTTCTTTATGTTATAAATGTAAATCTTCTCTTTAAAAAAATTCCTTCCTTTTAGTCTTCCATATATCCAGAATCACTTATTCTAGTGGAAGGTCACAGAGAGATAGCTGTGTTAGTCCCTATCTTCACAAAACAAAAAAGCAGACATGTAGCACTTTAAAGACTAACAAAATAATTTATTAGGTGATGAGCTTTCATGGGGCAAACCCACTTCTTCAGCTCATCACCTAATAAATTATTTTGTTAGCCTTTAAAATGCCACAGGACTTCTTTTCTGTTCTATTCTAGTGGTGCAGTCACTGAAGTGTGTACACAGGGGGGCAATGTCAAATTAAGGTTCACAACTCCAGGTATATGAATAGTTTAGCTGGAGTCAAAATATTGTAGATTGAGTTACTGTGGCATCTCCATTTTGTGTGTTGGGGGAATCTTTGGGAGAATTTCTCCCATCTACTCCTGTTATACTTGTCATTCCAATGGAGTATGAGAGTCTATGGGAATGTGATCAGCAGTTGAGTTAGTGCATCTTCAGACCCATTGAATTGCCTCCCTCCCCCTGCCCAGGATCTATTGCCTCCCTGCCAGTTCCAAACATTTGAGTTGCTTCATGCTTGGTTCAATTATGAAACAGGTTAGGTCTTCCCAACAGTAAGCATGTGTCTACAGTACGAATTAACTTCAAAGTTAGGCAAAACTTTTCTGTCAGTCTATAAGGTGCCACGGGACCCTTTGTTGCTGTTAAAGTTAGGCACTACATCGAAGTAGCCAACAGAGAGTCTACACACATTTTTTTTCCTTACTTTGAAGTTAACTTCGAAGTAGGGAGTCCATCTTCAAAGTCCTAACTCCACTCCTGGGAGTGGAGTAGTGCCTTACTTCAAAGTTGAACTTCAAAGTAGGATGTGTGTAGGTGCATTTTTGTAGTGTAGCCACAGCCTAAGTGTCCTTTGGGATGGGTCTACCTTATGACAAATATACCCAAATGCCTAAGAGACTGAAACTGTCAGTCTTCACCTTTTCCAAAGTGTATTGAAACATTAGTCATTCCGGTAAAATTTGTAACACTTAAAAGTAGGGGATTTTAGAGGTTTTAAGCTACTTATGTATAGGATAAATTTTATTCCAGACAGAGAATGGGTAACTGAGACTTCATCTAGTCAATGAAAGAATGCTGTAAAACTAGTTAATTTTAAATGGCACCTTCTCTTTTTAGACTTAGAAGGATTCAATTTTTATGAGTAAGGCTACGTCTATACGGAACTGCTCTCCTGGCAGCTCCATGCTAATAAGCAGTCTCGCAGTTGCAAATGGCTGCTCATTAGCATACTCATGCAGCTAATTAGCATAGCCGCATGAGATTTTACTCTCGCCAAAGGGTGGGTTTAGCTGGCAGAGGCACATCTACATGGCATGTTTACTGATGGCACTACCCTCTGCCAAGAGCAAAATCTCATGAAGCTATGCTAATCAGCAGCCATTTGCAACTGCAAGACTGCCAGGAGAGCAGCACCATGTAGACGTGGCCTAAATGTTTATTTTACAATACACTTATAAATGTTGCAAAATATTTCCATTGATATTTGAAATTTTTAGACAGGCTAAGGAGGAAAAATGCTGCTTGAGAGCTTGAAGGTTTCCGTTGAGGATATTTCATTTGCATATTTTGGCATGCAATGTTTTTAATTTGTATTTTCATTTTTATAAAACCTTTGCTTTTTGAATCTCAATGTCTATGATCATTAAATAACTATTGTCTGACTACCCCAATTTCCTTCAACTGTGAAAACTGGAATAAAAATAGTACTAAAAATCCATAATCTTCCACAGTGTGAAAATTTAAATGATACGTTAAAATGCTTTAAAATAAACGTATTATCCAGAGAAATGATACAATAAAAATAAAATCTATCATGCCTAGCTGTATTCTATAATAAACATCAGAGTCAGTGTGAAGTGAACCATGTAAGGCTCAGAAGTTTAGCTTGTGTATTTGTGCATATCATACCAGTTCTATCTGCAAAAGTAGACTGGACATTTTATGGGAATGTGAGCCTTGTTCATATGGAAATATTCAAAATGCAGCTTTTTGTGGTGCATTTCAAGTTTTTATTTAGAACAAAGAATTGCAGAGTTACAAATTAAACATTTAAAATATATGTTATATTAATTAATTTGTGTAGTTATTTAAAAGTATGGGTAGAATTTTTGTGTAGTAATTTGTAGAGGTTCTTATTTATCTTGATAAGTTTTCCATTTCTAATCAGTATTAACAATTTTGTCACTTGCAGAGAAAGAGTTTGTTACCCATTTTCTGTCCTAATCTCTTTAGAGCCACATTTTTTTCCCCTGTTCCAAGTCCCTCTATCTATCCAGAGAAGCTGGAAGTGAAAACAAAATGTCTTTCATTTCTGAATACTACCTTCAAATTCTAGACATTGCCTTGTGTTCTACTTTTCTCTACTAGACTGAAGAGCCTCACTATTAAATATTTGTTCCCTATGTGGGTTCTTACACGCTGTAATCAGGTCATCCATTAATCTTCTCTTTGTTAAGACAAATCTACAGAACTCTTTGAGTCTGTCAATATAAAGCACTTTTCTAATCCTTTAAGTGTTCTTGTGGCCATCTCTGAACTCTCTCCAGTTTATCAATATCCTTCTTGAATTGTGGACACATTACAGCTGGGGTCACGCCAATGTGAAATATGCAAAAAACTCCTACTTGTGATTCCTGTTTATCCATTCAAGGATCACTTTAGGCTAGGTCTGCCAATGGAAGTGGGGTGGGAGTGGAGGCTCAGGGAACAGTTTGCACTAGGGCCTGGTGTTTTGAAGGGGTCTAGAACTCTGACCACCGCTGCAACTTTGGAAGTGGTGATGGCCAGATCTCTGGGCCCCTTTGAAATGCCACAACAGAGCAGGTCTGCCACTCTGCATGGTCCTAGAGGTACTAGGGGCACAATGCCATGGTCTGAGCTACACTAAGGGCTGACTGAACTAGTCTGACCCCTTTCAGGGATGCAGAGATGGTTCCCACTCCAAACTTGTCCTGGAGCCTCCATTGGCTGTTGTCCCCATTGAGTTAGGCCTTTTAACTACAACATCACCCTGGGAGCCCATATTCAGCAAGATTATCCACAATCCCCTCATTTTTGGAGTACTTGCTTCCCAGGTTAGAGTTCACACCATGCAAATTTGGATTACACTCCTGGTGCCTATATGTCTCTGTTTAGTGTTAGTTACATTCAAATGCATATTGTTTGCTTGTGCCAAGTTTATGAAGCAATCTGGGAAGAAATGTAATTGTGGCCTGTCCTCCTCATTGTTTACCACTCCCCCAATTTTTAAGTCATCAGCAATCTTTATCAGTGATAATTTTAGGTTTTTCTTCCAAATCATTGTTAACAAGGTAAAATATTAGAGAGACAAAAACAGATCACAGCAGGGATTGCTGTAGAAAGATACTGCACAATGAAGATTTTTCTATATATGATTATATTTTTACAGCTCTCAGTTATCCAGCATTTTTAATTTGCTTACTGAATGCCATTTTAATTTTATATCATTCTTATTCTTTAATCAAGATGTATTGTGAAACCAAATCAAATGCCTTGCAGTAACTTAAATATGTTACAGGTACATCAACACTATTACCTTTATCAGCCAAGCTTTTAAATCTCATTAAAATAGATATCAAATTAGTGTGACAGAATCTATTTTCCCCCAAATCCTGGTTGATCGTCATTCATTCATTTAACCTTTAATTTTTTTGTAAGTAAGTTACATCCCATATCATATCTGCCCCTCCATTATCTTGCCTGGGATTGTCAATATACTGACAATTCTATAATCATCATATTGTTTCTTTGTAGATATTGACATAGCATTATTCTTTCCAGTCTTCTGGAACTTCTTCAAGACATATTGAAAATCAACATTCAAGTTGCTCTAGCAACTTGGCCAGCTCTTTAAAAACTGCTAAAATACAAGTTATCTGGACATTTTATTTTAATAAAATGTCTTTCTCTAATAGCTGCAGAACAGAGATACATCTGCCTCCTGAAATGTGTCTGTTGACTACCAAATTATTTGAAGAGTTATTACTAGAGGGAAAAAAAAAGTGCAGGCAACTATGGCCACTCTGTGGACCTGTAAAATTGGAGTAACACAATGGCAAATCAGATAAATATATGTAGTAGGCATAAATTAATTATCAGCTTGGGATAAACCTGTGGTAACATAGACCAGAATCAGGTTCCAAAAGTTTTATATAAATAAAATGCCATAAAAATTGGCAGTAGAATTCTGTTATGACCTAACCATACCATAAAATTGGCAGTAGAATTCTAACTGTTATGACCTAAAATAATACACTGTGCATGCCTAATGAAAAGAATATGAATAAAATAGTTGATTTTGGAACAAAGCTGTATCGGCCTTAAGCTCCAGAAATCAACAAATTTGTAGAAGTTCAATAGATTAGAATATGACCTTGAAGCTTCTTCCTTTTACATTTTATATCAGGGATGATATATTTACACATACTTCTTTTCACTTTCAGTTCTGAGTGGATACTGACCAAACCACATTGGTTAGTAAAGTTTTATTTTTTTTCCCATTACCTAAAAAATGTATATTTCATTACTCATTTTTTTCTCTACTTGTGGATTAAGTATACTTGCCCCATACACATGTGGCTTCCACATAAATATAATTAGCCAAATCAAGATGTTGACATTTAGGTCACTAGCGTGCATGCATAGGCACATACACACAATTTCATTTACATTTCCCTCCCTGCTCACAATGACCCAAATGGAGGGCTTTTGGAATTTCAGTCAGCTGTATAGCACACAATTAAAATGTTGTTTGGAGCAAGCACATTTTGACAACAATGTTATTCACATAATTTCATCAGACAGAGGATCCAGAAAGAGGTATTTCACACTCCACTCCCTAAAATTAAAGCCTTCACTGCAGAAAATAAATAAATAAATAAAGCTTTCAGGCAATAATTTATGATCTGCTATTTCATACTTCAGTTAGGAATATGACTTCATGAATTATTTATATTTACCTAAGCCATTAAAAATGCAATATAATAGCATTCTTCTTTCCCTCAATAAGAGGTGCCTGCTTTCAAATAGTTTTTAAACGAACAGTGCAATGAACAGATGTATAACGCTGAACTACCATGTTATTTTAGGTAGCTCACCTAATTTAAAATTACTAAGTCTTTTTTTCTTGGGGTTGACTTGAACAAATCTTTCTGTTACACTTCCAGTTTCACAATGCTGTATTTTGTAAACTGATTTTTTAAACTATTTCTTTAATTCAGACATTTGATGAAAACTTAATAGTACTTATTGCTACGTGTATATGTTCCTTGGATGAATTTTAGCTAGAATAGCAGTTACAAATATAGATTATTTAACGAGAGAAACAGATAAGACAATTATAATGTTCTTGAAAAATTAACCATGAAATTCATATTTATGGATAAAAGAAAAAATAGAAAAAGGAAAAGAAAAAAATATTAAATATTAGGAAGTTGTGTAATGCCCTGTTTAAATCATATTAACAAACCTAATTCTTCCACTATCTTTTCAGATAGAGTTCTTGTCACAGTTACATTGTAAAACAGAGAAAGAGAGAGAGAAGAGGTGTTTTGATATGGATATTTTGCTTTTACAGTTATCTTAAATTCACTTTACTGCCATAGTTTGCCCATGGAATGGGAAACACTACAGTATATGTCTTAATTTCTGCATCAGTAATATGTACCAGTTGAACCTCTCTCATCCGACACCCTTGGGCCCTGACTGGTGCCACACAAGAGGATTTGCCAAAGAACAGAAGATCAATATTATCTAGCACATTAACAACACTTCCACTGCTTACTAGGCTCTTAGAAGACATTTACAGGTAAATTACAGCTAAATAACAACATAGAACACTGAGAGCCAGGACCCATAGCTATAAACAAACTGTATGGGACCACGGGAAACTTGACCATGCCCATGATAAGTGGTTGTCTGGCTAACTAAAATCATGCCAGATTATGGAGTTTGCTGGACAAGAGAGTTAAGTATTAGAGAGGTTCAACCTGTACAAGCTTGATTCTTCTATCAGGTACAGTCCTCAAAATTGACATCAATGAGTGAATTTTGAAAGATACTGAATCAAAATGAGTCAGAAAAATAGGATGAACCTGGAATAGGCTTGCTTCTCAATAAACCTTATAGAAAAGAGAAATGGGGAATGGAGAAATTTGGAGTAGTGCTCTGTTTTGCCACACTTAGATCAATCCTTAAGAATTGAAAACTTGAAGAAAATGTTATTGGAAAACAAATTAAGTGTAGCCCTTTTTTGTTAAAAGATAGGAAATGAAAGAGTTTATAAGGATGAAGAAAAAACTTACACTTGATGCAATTCCCATTTTAAAAAGCTTACCAAAAATTAAATGGACAAATGTTAAAATTTCCCCCTTTTTAAGAAATCCAGAATAAAAGAACCCTTTTTTTTGAAAAAACACAATCAGTTGCATAAATCATGTACATTTTCCTTGTCTTTTCTTTTTTTTTTTAAACTTCATTTAGTTAAGGGCCCAGATAATCTACTAGTTATCTATAAAAGAAAGACTTGGTACCGATTGTTTCCCTTTTGGAACAAGTGCTAGGGGGAAAAGAAATGATCCATGCTCAGATCCATGGGATCATAGTTTCTTAGATGTCTTCACTAAAATCCCTGTGAGGCATTTGCAGGGAGCTCATGTAGAGATCACTGGGCTAATAATACTAAACTGAGTTTGAAAAAAAAAAAGAAAACTAAAGAGATGTGAAATAGTGTAATTGCTCCAGGATGGTTGTTAGGTTGAAGGTAAAAATGTAAGGGATAATGGATTGGACATTGTACAACAGCTTCATTGTAGATTTCATTCACTTTGAAAAACCTGGAGAATCCTGGGAGTAAATCACTTGGAATGTCAAACCCAACCCATTTCAAAGCAAAGGCTAATCAGTTAAAAATTAAGAAAAAAATATTCAAGGTAGTTCATATTATTTCTGATCCTTCTTCCTTCCTTTACTCCCTGTTTAATTGTAGCTCAAATTTACTGGAAAAATTCTACTCTGGTAGATTGAAAAGAATAAACCCTTTAAATAAGATATTATTAATGTTCTTTTAAAAGTTGCTTGTATGGCTACATTAAACCATAAGATTAAGTGAGATAAGATGTGCTACTCAAATTGTGTATCTTATTTCAAAGCTATTTTGGGATTTGGCACTGTCTATACAGTGCAAAATGTCAAAATACTGAACTATTCCTTGGCATCCCTCAGGCCTCCTGCAATGAGGAGCCAAAATAGTGCAGCAGTTATTTCAATAAATACTTCAAAATATCAGATGCATTTCATAGATGCAGAGTAGCTATTTTGGGATACCTCGGTATCCCGAAATAGCTCATCAGTATAGACATAGCCTACATGTGGATGCTTCTTTGTACCGGATTTGCAGTGTGATTTGTGGGTGGGACATATGTTTTGACTTCTGATGAGCTAACTAAATTTTGAGTAGCATATGAAATACAATAGATTAAGTATCCTGGATAAAAAAACACAGAAGAAAAACTGTGTTTTCAATTAGAAAATATTTTAAATGTACTAATGTAACACACATACCTACTGGGTGTGGTTCACTGCCACATGTAGTGGCATCTAGACCAATTGCACAGAGCCTGGTTCCACATTACTGCAGCAGATTGACCCACTCATGCTTTATCCTTTGTGGTTTTGTTTGTGCATGTGGGAAACGACACTTTGTGGGGTCAACGTCGACCCTGGAACTCCTTGAAAGAGGCCTCCTTCTTCTGTGAGGACAGCCCTAGCAGGTGACTGCTGATGAGTCGATTTTAGCTATGCAATTGGCATAGCTAAAATTGCATATCAGTGGTCAACTGCTATGTCTAGTACGGACATAACCAGAGAAAATGGGTCTCCTCACAGCCTTAGCTGAGAGGTAGCCGACTTTAGCTCAAATTATAGAGGCTCATGCACTAATCTCCGTACACACTAGCACATGTGGACTATGGGTGATTATCTGCAGAGAAGCCTTTCTGTTTATCAATGTTTCTGTGACACTTCTTTCCGCCTCCTGACTTCACCTATTAAAAGTCTACTTTTATTCTTTGTTACAGATTACACTGAGCTCTCATAGTGGCAGGAGACTAGCAAGACACTGAGTGAACCATTGTCTTGTTAATTTGTGTTTTATAAAGAAGTAAGGGACTCTGTCAAAATAAGAAATTTGGAAATTGGCAGTCTTTGTTGTTTTTAAGATGTTCCCATTTTCTGTCTAGGGAAAGCCTTCTATTTTTCTTTTGTTTTCCATTCCCTTTTCAAGCTCAGTCTGATGAGTGTGCTTAGGCGTCTGGAAACTACTAAGCATTAAAAAACAGAGAACTAATACAGTTATCAGTATAGTCATTCGCAGACCTCTAACTTCATATGTATTCTTAAGGAAGGAATATATGATTTTATTATTTTATATCTTTTAAAGTGCAGCAGAAAGATCTAGGATTTTTCTAGCTTGGAAAATAGATCTTTTTTTCCAAGTAGACTATGGACATGAATTTTGTAAAATCTTAAAATATATTTTTGATTGTTTTTCTTTAAAAAGAATCTAAAATAAAGTGAATGAAATTGACTGACTTGCTCATACAATCCTAATAGCATAGTCAAGGGGAAAATACATGCAGCCAAAAGGTAAAAACACACACAATTGTGCTTTAAACACTGAAAATCAGGAGTTCTGCCTTATGCATTTACTCCTGGAACCCTTCTATTTTAACTCATAGTAGGTCATAGGTTGTGCAACTAAATTCCACACTTTAAGCATATTACAATCTTTGAAAAGAGAAGAATAAAGTAAGCAAGTGGAGTCATCAATTTCTGGTTTGTTTACATCAATAAAAAGTACAATACATTCAAAAGGTAAATAGGTAGCAATGTACCAAACAAGGAAGACTTTTCCTTCACTTTCCTGGCCCTTTGTCTGTAATTCTTCACATTATTAGTTTTATAATATTCATTACTTATACATGCATAAAATTGTTTGGCGTCAATACTTTAATGTAACTAAAAAAGATTAATACATTGTCTTTACCAGCTGAACATAAGGCACAAAAAAATGATGCTTATTATTTATCCTTATGCAGGTCAGCCCATGAATTAAAGCTCATTCCAGAATTTCAGGAGCTTTCACAGGGATTTAAATGTTGCTGAAATATGTGAAACTGTAGTTAGAATATTAAATGGAAAAAATCTTCGTTGTATAAATAAATCAGCAAACGAAATATTTTTAATGAAAGTCTTGTCACAGTCTGGGCTTTATATCAAGTGAAACTGAACAAAAATAAGCTAGAAAATCCTAGTTTCTATTGTTAGCAGACTGTTTGAGAGAAGGTAGTTTTCCTCTGGGAATTCACTGAAGAGAAAGAACTGGAGCACAGTCATCATTAAAATTGCAAATGCTGACCTAATGATATCTAGGACCATATGTGTATCGCACTGCTATATAGTATGTTATCACAGACTTATTATTTACAAGCAGTAAGCCTCGAAGTTGAGTGTTTTAAAGCTGGAGGTCTATTTTTCTATCACCAAAAACTTACTTTCTGTATAAAATATTTAGTATGTTACATAATAGGAAATTCATAGTAGTCCTGAAATAGTTAATAAAATTATTTTGAGTAATGATTGAGCTTGCAACACTGATTATTAGTGTTCCTGAGGACTTACAATGGACTGACACAAGTCTATCTGCCAGTTGCCATATCATCTGCATACCTGACAAAAATGGTTAGTGTGAGGCTGTTTTTCACACACGTGTGAGAGGTTTTTTTTTCATTAATGTATTTCTTCTTCCTTCTCCTGTTCTCTTCTTTTATACTAATCCTTTTTCCTCACTTATTTCTTCCCTTCTCATCTTTCTCCTTTTCTCCATTGTCAGTTCACCTGTTTATCAGTTCCAGAGTTGTAGGCCAAGAACCCCGTGTCTTGAGATTCACCATTGCATGTTCATATTTTTGTGTGTCCTATGGAATGTCATGAAAACAGAGGGAAGGAGGTGTCTTAGACGAGTTCCATGGAAGTCCCTGTTAATCAGGATTTAGACTTTGAATTTGTAATTCTTTTCTATAGAGTCCATTTAATGAGTTGAATACCGGCATGATATGCTTTTGGTAGATGATGTTGCTGAACAGATCAGCTCTTCTATTCTTGACTAACTGAGGCCTTTTATTTTCACAATGCATATGCTCTTGACTAGATATAGTGAATTAATTCAGTGTGGCTTGCAGGCCAAGAATGTACTTCAGTTCTTCTATCCACATTTCCAATCTTTTGTTATGCTGGTAAATCAAATTCAGGGACTAGAACAGGGGTAGGAAATCTTTTTGTTGGGGGGCCATTTTGATGGGGGCCACTCAGATTCTGGTGAGTGGTCAAGAGCCTCACTTTTCTGTGGAGGGGGTGGGGCATCTGGGATGGAGTTTTGGTTCAAAAGGGACCTTGGGGTAGGGGACTGGGGTTCAGGATAGGAGGTGGTTTCTGCGATGGAGTTTGGGTAAATGAAGGGCTTGTGGCCTGGGATGGAGGGTGGAGAGGGTTTGGATGGTGACCTGGGGGAGGGGATCGAGGTACAGAGTGTGGGACAGGGCATGGGTGTATGAGAGGATTCTGGCCTGGAGGAGGCACATAAGAGTTTGTGCAGCATCTGGGAAGAAGTTAGGATAAAGTTCCAGAAACTAGCTGTGGATGGGAGGCACTTACCTATGCAGCTTCTGGCCGGCAGCACTCTCAGGCAGCTTCCCTTCCTAACAGCAGCCCGAGCTCACTGTTCCATGTGGCTTTCTCAGTTGAAAGGGAGGGCCTTGGGTTCTTCAGCACCTATTGGCTGGAAAATGGACAATGTGACCTGAGAAATTGTAGTGCACCAGCACTGAACCCAACAAAATTTCTCAGCTTCAGTTGGCCAGTTTCACACACTCCCCCCATGTCCAGGAAAATTTGTCAGCTATTGTTATCTGGAAACTAGCTAATGAAACCTGAGAAATTGTGCTGCAGTGTCCCTACCCCTAGCAAAATGTCTCAGCTCCCATTGGCCAGTTTCTGATCAATAGGAGTTGAGGGATTTTGCTGTGGGTAGGGGCAGCACCCAAATTCTCCTTTATCCACAGCCATAGGGACTGGCTGTGGGCAGGATTAAAAGTCGTAGTGGGCCAGATTTGGCCTGCAGGCTGCATCTTGCCCACCCGTGCCTAGAAGCTTCGTACAAATTTTCCAGGAGGGAGAGTTGTTTTTTTTTATCTATCTATCTATCTATCTATCTATCTATCTATGATGCAAATAGATTTGTGGGGAACTAATAAAAATGTCACTGGGCAATGGAATTCTCTTTTTTTTTTCTGTAATGTCCTGTGGACTCTTCATAGAAATTTTACTCTCAGGCATTGTAATTACTTGTGTTTGTTTGCCCAATTTGTTACTTATGAGAGACTAGCCAGATTTTAAAAAAAACCTACTATTCAGCCATACCCAAATGCCACTTAATTTGTAACCTCAGCTGAATTATTGACCATAGTGAAATCAGTACCAGTTGCAAAATTCTCACTCACATTCATTGGGCCCGGAATTTCACCCTAAGCTGGGTGGCTCCTGTGAAAAACAGAGGCCTGCGTTCTCTGATCTGGTCTACTTTTCTTGTTCCTGTCTGATTTTTCCTCATTCTCTCTACCTATTTTTTTTTTCCCTGAGAATCAATGATTTTATCAGGGACACTGACTTTGTTGACATATTGAAAGGCTATTTGGCATGGGTGTCTCAGTAGTTACCAGCTGAGGTGTGCGATAGTTTAAACAGTTAAGTTTGGGTAAGTATTATCTCACCACTGAGTATAACTAATGGCATTGGTTGAGATGGCTAACAGATACGGTACTGAATAGTAACAGAGAGCGAGCCATCCTAGTCTATATACTACCAAAACAAAAAGCATTCAAGTTGCACTTTAAAGACTAGCAAAATAATCTATTAGGTGAGCTTTCGTGGGACAGACCCACTTCTTCAGACCATAGCCATACAAGAACAGACTCAATATCCCCACAAACAGCCACAGTCTATACCCCAGGAATACCAGTCCTGGAACCTTTCCTTGCAACAAACCCCGCTGCCAGTTTTGTCCACATATCTTCTCTGGAAATACCATCACTGGACCTAACCAGGTTACTCACAGAATCACGGGCACTTTCTCATGTTCCTCTACTAACATCATGTGTGCTATCATGTGTCAACAATGCCCAGATGCTTTGTATATTGGACAGACTTCTAACTCCCTTAGACAAAAGGTTAATGGGTACAAAACAGACATCAAAACACTCCAGATCCACAAACCAGTTAGTCAACATTTTAATGAAATGGGGCATTCTGTTATTAACTTAAGGGTATGCATGTTACTGAAAAAAAAATGTCACACCACTATTCAAAGAGAAACAGCTGAACTGGCTTTTATATTCAAATTTGGCACGTTAACATGTGGTTTGAACCGGGATGGGAATTTTCTGAATCACTACAGGGGCTCGTCTGCATACTTGGCTTAATCAAATTCTTGACCTTCCCCCCGCCTTACCCCTCCACTCTCTGATTTGCTCACCTTGATCATTGTTTTCTGATTTGTCCTCCTAGATCACTGTTTTTGGTTCTTTGTGCCTTGAATATTGAGTCTGTTCTGGTATGGCTATGGTCTGAAGAAGTGGGTCTGTCCCACAAATGCTCACCTAATAAGTTATTTTGCTAGTCTTTAAGGTGCTACTTGGCTGTTTTTGTTTTGATAGATACAGTACTCTTTATCAGTCTTTTGTTCATTTCATTTTTAATTACCCCTTTAAACCGCTTTTAAAAAAGCAATTGGGATGTGCATTTTCTTACATGAAGACCAGCCAAGATCACATACAACATGCGGTTTGGCACAGTTACAGTATAGCCAGCAAGAGCCAGATTTATATGAAATATTTACCCGAAATTGTTCCAGGTGGAAGAGGAGATGGGAGGAAATGAGAAAGCAAGTGATTGATACAGAAATATTCACCTTTTTTCATATTAAGTCTAGGGCTAATGAACCCTTTCATGGCTCCTTCCCCACTTCCCCAGTAAAACAAATGCAGAAGTGGGGGCCAGCAAAAGTACCTCCAAAACCTTATCTACCAGGTTTTGGTATAAACTTCCCACCCCCCAAAAAAAATCCTAAAAACCTTAGATTTTGGGGATAAAATTCGCTGCCATCACCCAAGTAATAATAAGGAAACCAGGGAGAGACTACTTGGGAAATTTCAGCCCCAAAAGTAAAAAACCAGGACACAAACACTAACCAATACCAGGTTAACAAAAAGAAAAAGAGAGAACTTTTATTATTACAACAATCCTCATATTGCAAGCCTCATGACTATATGGAAGAGTCACAAAGTAAAACACATGGGGAGTCTCCACCATTGGCCTAGAACTTAGTTACAAGGAGAGTAAAAGAACATTTCTAAAAAGTGCACAGACATCAGATCCCACTTCCCAAACTGTAAAAGAATAAAGCCTAATGGACTTATCTAAACTTTACCCTACTTACAGAAGATTGGAGGGCCTGTTCTTGGGGGGAGATATTCTGGGTCTGTCTCCCTTATGGCTGGAAAGAAGAAGGAACAGAAGACACAAAAAGGGAAGACCCCAAAAATTCAATTCTTACCTACATTCCTATAGGCCAACCCCACCTGGCTAAGGAGGTTAACCCTTTTACTCCCAGGCTGCTGGCTAACCCTCATGATCATGACAAACCCTTTCGAAAGAATCATGGAAATGAGGGATTTTGACATATGCTAATGAGACACTGGCATAAATATGCAGCACCTCATTACCATAATGGCAGCTGCGCATGTTTTGAAAGTGCTGCTTTCGAAACACACACTGCCCATGTAGACAGGGACCTTTCAAAAGGACCCCCTGGACTTCAAAACCCCTTCTTCCTAATACCAAATGGGAAGAAGGGGTTTTCAAAATCAGGGAGTCCTTTTGAAAGGTTCAGCTGCCCCCCACATGCACCTCCAGCTCAACTTCACCCCCATTCCTTCTGCAGCCCTAACTCACCCCAGGCTAAACCCCCCTGTCCCACTCCCACAGCCCCAACCTACCTCCAGCTTAACTCTACTCAACTGTCTCCCCAACCCCAGGATTTACCTTCCAAAAGTAGCTCCAGGTGCTCCTGCCACTCCCCTGGCTGCAGAACATGAGTTCTGCTGGGGAAAAAGCCATCACCCAAGTTACATGGAGGTGCATGGGAATGGAAGCCTCGTGTAAATCAAGGCACTACTGTATTCCATTCTGTCTAACTTTGTACTTTAAAGTGGAGCTAAACTTTCAAAACGGTAGACAGTAGCTGTGGGTTATGAAGATGAAATGAAAAAATATTAAGAAATGCAATGATAAAGTAATATTGGTGGGGTATCTGTACTAGTAAAAAGGCATGTTCCTGTTGTCTTCATGGTAAAAAAAAAAGGATACCTGGTCTTAAGTAAACAATCATTCTAGCATATTATTTTTGCCTACTTGTCAAAGATGGAGACAGTATGTGACATTATGTGACATTTTAGGATTATGAAATTGTTTATAAATTAATATAACCTAAGATATTCCTTCCCAGTCCTAGTGTATGTAGGATGTGTTAGTTTTATTTCCAGGTATGTTGCCTGTGTACATGTTCCCAATAGTTTAAGCAAAAAAGAAACTTAAACTCAATTTTCTCTCATGTTTTACATTTTGGTTGAATGTATATAAGCAAGGATCTCTATGGAATGCCTATGAAGGTTGGGAGTGGGGGAAGAATAGGAACTAGTAGAAACTAAAAAAAAAAAGAAAAAAAAGAGTGAAGGTTGTCAGAAAATACAAGGGACTTATAGGAGATTTCAGTAGTAGTTCCCAATAGTAAATAAGGTAAAAGATTTCTTGATTTTCACTAGTTCTGTCTTTTCCAGGCCTTATATCAATAATGGTTATAAATGTAAAAGAGGCATTGCAAATGTGCCAATTTGGATTCCCTCCTGCATCCAGTTCCAAAACCCCTTTTTAGCTTAATTAAGCATGTGATAGTGAAGATTATCATAAAAGTTGATAATTATACAGAATTGGGAAATTCCAAAGTTAAGGGTTTATCAGGAATATTATGTCATGCACAGTTGATAATCTAACTGTTTCAGCATGGTCTGTCTTTTGATGGGTGTAATAATATGTAAACCAAAACACTAACCAGCAAAACAGGACTAGAAAATCAAAAGTGTGTGCAACACAAACAAATTAATATTGCAGGTAGAAGTTTCATTTTTCCACTGACTCCATGTGAATTTATCTTGGAGTCTGCAGACTTATTATTATGTATAATTTATTTCTAATATTTTCCACAGCATGCTATGCTTTCCAAACATAGAAAGAGGTATGATCACTGCCTTGGGGAGCTTAAAGGCTAAAGACAAATGAGAAAGATGACAGAGAGCAGGTAGAGGGAAGAGGAGCAACAGGTGTACGTAGTATTAATACATGTATATGCATCATGATTGTATTACTCCTCTTCAGATCATATATATACATCATGATTGTATTACTCCTCTTCCAACATTTATGTCACATTGCTATGGACATGGGAAAAAGGCTACACTGGCCATACATTTATGCACATAGCAACTGCCATGAACTCATTCTGAAGAGCAACTAGTCCTTATAAACTTGCCTGATTACACCACGCTCACAAACAAACTACACTGTGATCTTCACCACTTGTTATTAGCTTTTTTGTGCTGTTCATTTCTGTAATATGTGAGTATTTCAAAAATATTAATTAATTTATTTTCACAGTTCTCCTGTATGGTAGGAAAACATAACTGAATCCTGATTTCATATGTAGAAACCTCAAGACATGTGGACAGCAAAAACTCAGTTGAAAAGCCAGCTCATGAATCTCAGTCTAGTGCTATCACCAAAAGGTCCAGCACTCATCCTCCTACTCATCTTTGATATAGCACTTAATGAATTGCTTTTACTTATCAATGTGAAAGTAGCCAGTCCTCTTGCATTCTTGAAACCTCTGATGGTTAAGCCTCTGTCAGCAGCCAAAAATCAGCAGGACTGAACCACACTGACACCATTTACCTTGTAACAACAATTATCTGCAATAGAAACCACAGTATTAAAGATCATGTTGTATGTAATAGGACGGGAAACCTTAAATAGCCATCAGAGTTCTTCTGATAACATAAAAAGGTTGATCGAAAAAAAACTTTTACATGTCTTGGTCAGAAAGTGAATACTGTTAATGGTCTTCAGAAAGAAAGTGCCAAAATAGAAAAACCACCTATAAACATGCTGTGGACAGTGAAAGGGAGTCATATGAGCTGTGTCTACACGTGCACGCTACTTCGAAGTAGCGGCACTAACTTCGAAATAGCGCCCGTCGCGGCTACACGCGTCGGGCACTATTTCGAAGTTAACTTTGACGTTAGGCGGCGAGACGTCGAAGTCGCTAACCTCATGAGGGGATCGGAATAGCGCCCTACTTCGACGTTCAACGTCGAAGTAGGGACCGTGTAGACGATCCGCGTCCCGCAACGTCGAAATTGCCGGGTCCTCCATGGCGGCCATCAGCTGGGGGGTTGAGAGACACTCTCTCTCCAGCCCCTGCGGGGCTCTATGGTCACCGTGGGCAGCAGCCCTTAGCCCAGGGCTTCTGGCTGCTGCTGCGGCAGCTGGGGATCCATGCTGCAGGCACAGGGTCTGCAACCAGTTGTAGGCTCTGTGTATCTTGTGTTGTATAGTGCAACTGTGTCTGGGAGGGGCCCTTTAAGGGAGCGGCTTGCTGTTGAGTCCGCCCTGTGACCCTGTCTGCAGCTGTGCCTGGCACCCTTATTTCGATGTGTGCTACTTTGGCGTGTAGACGTTCCCTCACAGCGCCTATTTCGATGTGGTGCCGCGCAACGTCGAAGTTGAACATCGACATTGCCAGCCCTGGAGGACGTGTAGACATTATTCATCGAAATAGCCTATTTCGATGTTGCTACATCGAAATAAGCTATTTCGATGTAGGCTTCACGTGTAGACGTAGCCATGGTGTCCTTCACCTCCATCAACGGCTGCACTGGTGGCCAACATCCAGAAAATACTCGACATTGGGTTTTGTCCATGTGTCATCCATCCCAAACAGTACAGGTCTGTCAGGCCCCAGGGGTTAGGAAAGATTTGCATCCACATCTGGCTGTATCACCTAGTGGCAAAGGTCTGTGGCTGGTGAGACTGTGAGGCTAGCACCAGGGGAAACCTGGCGCACCCTGCTTCACTGCTTTCTAACCCAGGGCTCTATTAACTGGGAGCTTGCATATGTGGTCTGGGGAAGACGCATCTGAGCCTACACCCTGGGCTACTTCCTCCCACAGTCTGTGCCACTGCACAGTCACAACAGGGTCATACTGTACCAAGGATGGGGAAGCTTTTTAAAGTCAGGGGGCTAGTGACCATAAACAAATCATTTGGGGCCCATAGAATGATAGAATGCTAGGACTGGAAGGGATCTTGAGAGGTCATCAAGTCCAGCCCCCTGCCCTCATTGCAGGACCAAGTACTGTCAAGATCATCCCTGATAGACATTTATCTAATCTGTTCTTAAATGACTCCAGAGATGGAGATTCCAGAACTTCCCAAGTAATTTATTCCAGTGTTTGATCACCCCGACAGTTAGGAACTTTTTCTTAATGTCCAACCTAAATCTTCTTTGCTGCAGTTTAAGCCCATTGCTTCTTGTTCTATCCTCAGAGGCCAAGAAGAACAAGTTTTCTCCCTCCTCCTTATGACACCCTTTTAGATATCTGAAAGCCACTGTCCTGTCCCCCTCTTAACCTTCTTTTTTCCAAACTAAACAAGCCCACTTCTTTCAGCCTTTCTTCATAGGTCGTGTTCTCTAGACCTTTGATCATTCTTGTTGCTCTTTCCTGGACCCTTTCCAATTTCTCCACATCTTTCTGGAAATGCAGTGCCCAGAACTGGACACAATACTCCATCTAAGGCCTAACCAGTGCAGAGTAGAGTGGAAGAATGACTTCTCATGTCTTGTTCACAATACACCTGTTAATGCATACCAGAATCATATTTGCTTTTTGTGCAACAGCATCACACTTATTCATATTTAACTTGTGGTCCTCTATAAACCCTAGATCCCTTTCTGCCATATTCCTTCCTAGACAGTCACTTCCCATTCTGTATGTGTGAAATTGATTGTTCCTTCCTAAGTGGAGCACTTTGCATTTGTCTTTATTAAACTTCATCCTGTTTACCTCAGACCATTTCTCCAATTTGTCAAGATCATTTTGAATTTTGACCCTATGCTCCAAAGCAGTTGCAATCCTTCCTAGCTTGGTATCATCTGCACATTTAATAAGCTTACTTTCTGTGCCAATATCGAAATCATTGATGAAGATATTGAACAGAACCAGTCCCAATACAGACTCCTGTGGAACCCCACAGTTATCCATCCAGTTTTGGACCCATCTTATAGTAGCCCCATCTAAGTTGTATTTCCCTAGTTTATTGATGAGAATAAGAATATCATGGGAGATCATATCAAATGCTTTACTAAAGTCTAGGTATAACACATCTACCGCTTCTCCCTTATCTGCAAGGCTCATTATCCTATCAAAGAAAGCTATCAGATTGGTTTGACATGATTTGTTCTTTGCAAATCCATGCTGGCTGCTCCCTATCAGATTACCACCTTCCAAATGTTTGCAGATGATTTCCTTAATGACTTTTTCCATTATCTTTCCTGGCACAGAAGTTAAACTGACCAGTCTGTAGTTTTTTGCATTGTTCTTATTCCCCTTTTTATAGACAGGAATTATAATTGCCCTTTTCCAGTCTTCTGGAATCTCTCCTGTCTCCTCCTCCATCAACTCCTTGAGTATTCTAGGATGCATTTCACCAGGCCCTGGTGACTTACAGACATCCAACTTTTCTAAGTGATTTTTAACTTGTATTTTTTTTTTATTTTATCTTTTAAACCTGTCCCTTTCCCACTAGCATTTATTGTGTTAGGAACTCCTTCCTCAGACTTCTTGGTGAAGACCGAAACAAATAAGTCATTAAGCATCTTTGCCATTTCCAAGTTTCCTCCTATTGTTTCTCCCTCCTCACTGAGCAATGGGCCTACCCTATGCTCGATCTTCCTCTTGCTTTTAATGCATTTATAAAAAAACCTTCTTGTTTCTCTTCATGCCCATAGCTAATTTGAGCTTATTTTGTGCCTTTGCCTTTCTAATCTTGCCCCATGCGTTTCTATGTAGTTTGCCTATATTCATCCTTTGTAATTTGTCCTAGTTTCCATTTTTTATATGATTCCTTTTTTATTTTGAGATCATGAAAGATCTCCTGGTGAAGCCCAAGCGGTCTTTTGCCATATTTTCTATCTTTCCTATGCAGCGGATTATCTTGCTTTTGGGCCCTTAATAATGTCCCTTTGAAAACCTGCCAACTCTCCTCCATTGGTTTTCCCCTCAGCCTTGCTTCCCACCCTACCTATCAGTTCTCTGAGTTTACCAAAATCCACCTTCCTGAAATCCATTGTCTCTGTTTTGCTGTTCTCCCTTCTACCCTTCCTTAAATTTGTAAGCCCTGTGATTTCATGATCACTTTCACCCAAGCTGCCTTCCACTTTCAGATTGTCAATCAGTTCCTCCATATTTGTTAAAATCAAATCAAGGACAGCTTCCCCCTAGTAGGTTTTTCAACCTTCTGAAATAAAAATTTGTCTCCAATGCAGTCCAAGAACTTATTGGATAGTCTGTGTGTCACTGTGTTAGTTTCCCAACATATATCTGGATAGCTGAAGCTCCCCATCACCACCAAATCCTGGGCCCTGGATGATTTTGTTAGTTTAAAAAAAGCCTCATCCACCTCTTCCACCTGGGTAGGGGGCCTGTAGTACATTCATACAGGATATCACCCTTGGTTTTTTACCCTTTTAGCTTAACCCAGAGACTCTCAATGCAACTGTTTGCCATGTCCACCTCTCCACCTCAGTCCAACTGTGTACATTTTTAACATATAAGGCAACATCTCCTCCCTTTTTCCCTGTCTGTCCTTCCTGAGCAGGCTGTACCCTTCCATACCGACATTCCAATCGTGTGTATTGTCCCACCAAGTTTTTATGATACCAACAATGTCATAGTTGTATTTATTTATTAGCACTTCTAGTTCTTCCTGCTTATTACCCATACTTCTTGCATTTGTATACAGGCATCTGAGATATTGATTTGATCAGAAGTAAAAAGAAAAAAAGATCATCTCTCTGATGTAGTCCCTGACTATATGAGTGCCACCACTAGAGGGTCTGGACAGCACAGATGGTACTAGTTGCGGGGGATTGAGGCAGGGATATATATGCATCAGACTACTACATATATACACAGAGGCTGTTTCTACACATGCCACTCTCTCCGAAAGTGGCACACTAATAAATGGCCCAAAATATGCTAATGAGGTGTGTATGTAAATTCCTGATGCCTCATTAGCATAAGGTCACATGATAAGGTCTGGAAGACGCTTGTCTGGACTCCAAAACAGCATGTAGAAGCGTGGCCTCCAGGAGGAGAGGGGGTCTTCAGGAAGGAAGTCCTCCTTCTGGAGGCCCCTTCTTCCCAAAATTTTTTTGGGAAGAAGGGGCCTCCAGAAGGAGGACTTCCTTCTAGAAGACCACACCTCCCACAGCCTGGGTTTCTGGAAGGTGCTCTGGAGTCCAGAAGAGTGTCCTCCAGACTCCAGATCATGTAACCTTATGCTAATGAGGTGCTGGAAATTTATAAATGTGCCTCATTTGCATATTTCAGGCCATTTATTATCATTCCACTTTTGGAGAAAGTGGCATGTGTAGAAACAGCCAGAGAGACAGAGAGAGAGAGAGAAAGAGAACTTCCATTGAATGATTAGAATGTAATCAAGTTGCTGGATTAGAACTTGCTTGATTAAGGAGCTGGTGGAGTGCTGCCATTCATTTCTATATTTAGTGCCAAATTTATGTACAGCCAAATGTAGAGTAAGAAGTTGCACTCCAACTCCTTCTTAAGGATATTTTGTAATCTTTACATATGAATTAACATAGATTTAAATGGGGTAAGTAGTGTGCAGGGTTCACTGAATTATCATCTGCTTGCTAGCATCTCCAAGATCAGAGAGCTCAGCAGTATTTCAGCACATAGGTCTCATCTCAACACATAAAGATTATGTGTGCTTAAGTCTTACTTAAGTGCTTACTTATGCACATAAATATTTATGTGCTGAGACTTCAGGACACAAAACTTTGAGTGTAGCACTAAAAAAATCTCACTACAGTGTGTAAAAGCTTGAGTGTATACAAGTTTATGAAACTTAAGTGTTATGCACTGAGGTTACTACAAATAAAGATTTTTGTGCATAAGCATTTTTATAATACAATTCCATCAAGCTGGGTGAATATAGGGAAGCCATTTGTCTTCCTGTGATCTAAAGCACCTGCCGTTCTTGTAGTCTTTTTTCCAAGGGCCGTCTACTCATAGTAGTAGTAGGCATCCTTCAGTCTGCATAGACTATGGATCGCGCCCTTTAAAGTTTCAATTGAGGACTTCATTTACAGCGTCTATTGTGACTATGAAGACCCACACGAGAGTGACAGTCTTTGCTGCATCTCTTGCAGATGTAGTCGGTGTCTGGCAAGTCCTTATTGTCCTTTCTGTGCGCTCGCTTCTCCTCTGCTAGCTGTCTGACCTTCATCTCACCCTTCTGAAGGCCCTTGTGTAACCCCTGCCTCCATCTGCTGCGGTCGTCTGCTAGTTCTTCCCAGTTGTCCAGCTCGATGTCTCAAAGTCGTCATAACAAATGAGAGAATGTATGACTTAGGGACCAGCGGCAACTTTTAGTGTGTTTAATGAAACCTACCATAGGTCATCAGGGCTTGTATCAGGAACTTCACCCAAGCACACACTCGAGCAATTGTGTTGAGTACATCCATAAACTGTCGGCTGTTGTAGGTTACTATCCATTCTAAAGATGGAAACACACAATTTACAAGCATGTAGACAGAACCCATCTTACCTATATCTCAGAATGGACATGTGTGAGTGGATTAGTCAGGGAAAAGCAATCCCAGGGTCCTGAGAGAAAGGCTTTGTGGCCTTTTCCAATCTTCATCGCCTAGAACACGCATTGAGGGGAGAAGAAGTTTCTCCCTGCTGACATTGGCTAGGCTGTGGAAGAGGGAAACAAAAACTGCTTGTCTGCTGATCCCACACTTTGTGGATGCAAAATCCCCAGAGCATATAGCAGACATAGTGATACACCTTCTGCTGCTCCACCCTATGATGGAGGAAGTTTGTTTCCAAGATTTTGTAGATCTGACCAGTCTCCAATTTTGGTAATGAGGAAGAAATGTTTCCCCAAGACTTACAAGATATCTGGTGGGTTTTTATTTTTCACCTTGGTGGCCCAGTTTAGGATTCATAAGGGAAAAGGATAGGATTTTAAAGTTCTAACCCTACACGTGAAGTTTGTAATTTTGTTGTGGCTTATGGCCAGTGACCAGTACAGGTAAGAGGCTGGCTCAGCTGTAAACACAAGACCTTGTAGACACCAGTTAACCACAGTTAGCTTGGAGGAAGACAGAGACACAAATGGGTAGGTCTACACAGCAAAGAACTCCTCCCTCTCTGCTTTTACGTCAGCTGACTCAGGCTTGCAAGCCTTGGACTGCCTTGAAGCTTGGGGCTCTTAAACTGCAATGTAGGAATTCAAGGACCAATTTTTGACCAAGATGCTTGGTCAAAAAAGGAACCTTCAACCTAGGCACATGGGCAGCCAGGGAAGATCAGCACACTGCCCTTACACTGACAGGCCCCATCCTTCATAGTTTCCTCTGGCCAGACCATCACCTATGGGATGATCAGTGGGAGCTGTAGGGACTGTGCCTGTGGGCATAAGGGCAGCTTATGGAACCTCCCTAGCTGCCATTGCACCTGGAGGCCACAGGGACCTGACAGCTGTTTGCTGGGAGCTCCAGTGAGTGCCACCAGGGCCCCACACAGTGATCCCTCTCCTGTACCTTTTACCCCAGCCCAGAGACTCTCCCATAGTCAAACTCCCTAATGGAGACTGTGCCCCCATACGGACCTCAACCCTTTATCCCAACCTGGAATCCCTTCTTGCACTCAAAGCCCCTCAACCCCAGCCCTACCCCAGAGCCCATACTCCCAGACAGAGACCTCACACCTCTCCTTCACCGCAATCCCCTGCCCTGGTGAAAGTGTTTGAGGTAAGAGAGAGTGAGCAATGGAGCGAGGATGGTTGGAGTGAGTAGGGCCAGTACCTCAGAGAAGGGCAGGGCCTTGGGGATGTGGTGGGGCAGCAGTGTTCGGTTTTGTGCTGTTAGGAAGTTGGCCACCCTAGGATAGGATTCAGAAATGGTCTGAATCATAGGGGTCAGGCTGAAGAGGGCGTGCACTGCATTTTGATTACTTGGCATAGAGGCCATTTAGCACTCCATTGAACCAAATAAATACCTGATTATCCAAGGGAGAGGGAGAATAATTTAGGCCACCTGCATTGAATTTACACTCTTCAAGATGAATTCTGTTGAATAATGTTATCTATCTATCTATCTATCTATCTATCTATCTAAAAAGCATGATACTTCCCTGCAGTACAGAGGGAAGTGTAAAATTCTTGAGGCTTGACTTCAATTTCCATCAGTTTTGAGGGCCATGAAAATTACACCCATAATGGCTGGTCCGCATTCAGGGATTGAGTCAGTGAAATGTTTTCAGTGTTTACAACGTTTAACCACTAGCCGTCTTTTCCATAATCTCTAATAGGTCAGTCCTGATTCTTTTTAATGCACTGTGGCCATTTCTACACCTCCCCGCCTCCTGTCTGCAGTAGTGATATTTTATGACATTAAAACTCTTTCTGGTGGAGTTTGTGTGGCTAGGTCTTGTAATGTAGGCTCCCTGAACAGAAATCTGGGAGCAACCAGCACCTCAGGACTATGTATGTCATCCTATGCAAAGCTTCTTTTGTTTCCCCCAAACACACATTCCCTCCCCAACCCCTATTACATAGTAGTAAATAAGTGAAATCCACAGGAACTTGATCTTCCACAGACTATTCTGAAAACTTTCCTTCTTCCAGGCGTGTGAGGAAAATTATTATGTACAGGCTGTAAAAATGTCTTTAGTCACTGTGGGATCAATAGGTATTAGACTTCCATATCACTTTACAGCCCTATGTCAGTTACACTAACTTCAGTGTATAAGCAGAGTTTGCCATCTTCACTCACCTACTTTTTGCAGCTTGCATGTTCTTTGCTCTGTGTGTGTGGCTGGTGAATGGAGCTGGGTAAAATTGTTTTATTGATTTTTTTTTTCTCTCAGAAATGCATATTTGACAATACTGAAACATTTTGTGAATGTATACTGCATTTTGCTAAATTGTCTTATTTGAAAAACTAAAGAAACAACAACAAACTAAAAAAAACAAACAAATGCCCTGATGTTGAAATACTTTATTTTGATCTTTTGGAAACAAACAATTTCAATTTTTTTTTAATTGAAGTTACTTCATTTTGAAATTTCTTTTAATTTAATTCACAAATTGATATGCTCAAAATAGAACTGAAATGTTCCTTTTCAGTCTAAATAAAATGTGTTGCTGGATCCTAAGCTATTTTGTTCTTACGTTTTCAATTTGCTGAAAATTTTGAAAAAAATACTTTATATAGATCTAGATCTGTAAAATTGCTAGTTAGCCTGGGTCTACTTTTCAGTGGTCACAGACAACTTCACACCTACTCCCCATTTTCTGGAAGCTCGAGAAAGCAGCAAAAGAATCAAGCTCATATTTATCTAGCCAAAATGACTAAATGCAAGGGACTTTCAAATGCCTTCAGAATTGTTTCTTTTTCTCACTTCATTGGCTAAAAGTTAATGGAAAACAAAAGACTCAAGGACATTTTCGGTAGCGAAAGCAGTGAAGTGCTAAACCCCTGGAGCAAATGAAGGGCTAGGAAGAAACTGGCTGCCTAAACAAAACTCATTTCTTCAGTTAATCCTGCAGAGAGTAACGTGCCAATGGTTAATATGGGCTGAGTGACAACAGGTAGGTAAGCCTACATTATAGATGGGGGTACATTCCCAATGCAGGTTTACATATGTATTAGGTCTGATTGAGCTATTGCCAAAAGTAGTAAGCTTGTTATGGCAGCATAAGGCAGTGGTGGCCCAAGCTTACCAATGAGATAGCACCTTGAGCTCCGATAGGAACTTAGGTGGGTAGCCTGCACTGCCATCCATGCTGCCCTAACCAGACTGGTACTTTTTTCTGCCTACCCATGTTGGGAAACATTCTCCCACCTGCAGTATTAGATGAGCTAATGTTATAAACTGTGAAGATCAGAGAAAAGTATCCCCACAATAACTGGCCTGTGCAGACCCTGCTCATTCATATTCGGAGTTCCCTCGTGCACATCAGTGCAGCACTGTTTAAAAGGAGGCAGTGTTGACACATTATTGTGAACTTTTAGTATAGGCTAGCCATGTCCACAAGGGCCAGTTATTCCTCATTGCAGTGGTTTATACACTATAATTTACACTCCTCTGGGATGGATTAATGCACAGCATAGACAAGTACAAGATTTTATTAACCAACCAAAAAAAGAAAAAACATGCTAAAATTGCAACTGATAGTTATCATAAAGGTTAGGTGTACTTCAGAAAGAGTTAACAGAGAGACAGTTCCTTCTGTGCATTAATACACACACTAACACCACTTCTCACAGGGTAACATGACTTTTGAATTAATAATCTTTTTTACTCAGATTCGCATTGGTATCCAGTTTAATATAAAACCTTTTTTTTTGGACATCCAGAGAACAATAAGAATAATAAAATAGTAGCCTCTTTTAGCCCTGAAAATGTCATACAGTCTCAATACAGAAGGTACTCATGAATGATGTCCTTGATTTATTCCCTGCCATTCCAAAAACTAAAAGCCTTATCTGTTTGCATTAGTTATTAATTAATTTAATTTGTAAAATGCTCATGGCAAGGGCTATCGCCACTGTACAAAGACTAAAAACAACCTGTCATAAAAAGGGAGCAAGGTTTGCCTACAACAAAACACATTTCTCTTCCCACCTCCCTCCAAAATTAGTTGTTCCTGTTTGGTAACAGCCTGGAGAAGAAAGAGGGACTTTGCCCTGGGCTCTAAATCATAAGCATCTCAGTATGTGGCAAAAGAAGAGAGTGCCTGAGGACCAAGTAGAAGATAATTTTCTGCCTCACACACATTGGAATGGGATCCTGGGCCCCACACTGTCCCCTTTGTCCCAGGTTAAAGGGCTGGATAACTTTGCCAGTCCTGCTGTAGGGAGTAATGGGAAAAAGAGAGGAAGAAGGGTTTTCTAGAATAGGCACTTCAGTGCACAAACCTACAGAAATTCTAGGCAATACTGTAGCCAACAAAAATGCCATGGGAGGCTGCTGCAATTGACACCACCGGGACTTCAGCCACAGGCACGTCCTACATTAGGATGGCACCAGGGTGGCTAATCTAATTAGCATGTGCTTTGGAAATTGATTACCTGCACCAGAGTAATATAACAGAACATAAGCTGAGCATTAATAAATGCATTGCATACGTGACACAAAGGAATATTAAAATACATGCATACACCAGTGGGATTTTTCCTTCTGCCATGTATCAGAGAAACAGGGCAGCTGTCACGTCCTTAAGATATACCTCTGTCCATCATGTCCTAGAGTTTGTGGTTTTCCATTAAGTTTTAGGCAATAAAGTGAGAATAAGAAACATTTCTGAAGGCGCTTGAATGTTCTTAGCATTTAGTCATCTTGACTAGCTAAATCTGAGCTTGATTCTTTCAACACAAAGTAGCAATCATAATTTCTGAGAACACAAAGTGCTCCATGTCTGTGACATCCTTACTCTGGGCTTGTCTACACTTGCCCTCAACTTTAAAGGGGGCATGTTAAACTAATGAAGTGCTGCGGTGAATACACAGAAGTTCATTAGGTTAATTCTCCCTCAGGGCAGCTTTGAAGTGCTAGCATGCATGTAGCCAAGGACACTTTGAAGAGCCTATGCTACTTTTAAGTGCCTTTACTCCTCAAGTTTGACCCTTCAGAGTTGCCTTGGGGGAGAATTAGCAAATTCACCGCAGCACTTCATTAGTACTCTCCCATTGCCCAGACTAACATACCTCCTTCAAAGTTGGGGGAAGTGTAGACCCAGCCTCTGTGAGGATATATTGTAGTATTTGTTTATTTGTTAGAGGACAGAGACTCTTGTAAAAAAACCTCTTTGTGAAAGTAGAGGTAGGGTTGTAAATGCGTATTGATAACTTAAGGGAACTATACATTTGTCCTCAGCTGGTGTAAATAATCATACACGTCTTTAAATAATGGAGTTTTGAAAATTGAAGTCTGTTCTTTTAAAGTTTCCACAAATCATAAAGAATTAGAAACGAGTTGTGGGAATACAATTAAAAGGAAAAAAAGGGAAGAAAAATAAAGAAATGCAGAATTAATGTATCCAATTAATCTTAATTAATCTTAATGCTGTCCAGTTTCTTCACTGCTTGATAGCCACCACACTCTGCACTCTTGATGTGAGGTTTGTATGTGTCCGTTAAATGTCATGGTTGTTCAGCTGTTTGTGTAAACTTTTGAACACTGTGGTTGTTTTTTCTAGAAATTATGGTTCTGTGGAGATTAAGCATTTTGTATAATTTATTTTATGGTCTCTAGAATCATATAATCTGTGGTTTTACATATGCAAAACTAAGTGGCTTGTAAGTAAGCCTACATTTGGTTGGTTGCACAGGGCTTAAGATTTCTGAAGCCACACAAACAAATCATGTTTCTGAGGTTTCCATTTACATATCCTTGCTTAGACTAAGGAATTGTTGTAACTGAATTTCCATGTGTTCTCAGATTCTGGATAAACATGCACAGATCAGGTATTTATATGCACACAAGATAAATTAGCTACTTAACCAGTCAGATGCATGATTTATGCACACAAATTTGGTATTTTAATGAAAAAGTGAATCGTGCAAAAAGTGTGTTCAGTTGTATGCACTAACTTTTAAAAATGGTTCATATTCTGTAACCTGAAAAAAAAATTGAAAATATCCTCTTTTCTCCACCAAAACATTCCTGAAGAATTGTGGGCCATCACAAGTGTGGTTCTGTTATATCTCTTGTCAGATTGAACTCAAACATGTTTATTCTTCTTAAAAGATATTGTGGTGTATTATTATGTTTCCTCTAATCTCTTGCAGGGTCTCCATACAGAGACAAGATCACAATAGCAATTCTTCAGTTGCAAGAGGAAGGCAAGCTCCACATGATGAAGGAGAAGTGGTGGAGAGGCAATGGTTGTCCGGAAGAGGAGAGTAAAGAGGCCAGTGCTCTGGGAGTTCAGAATATTGGTGGCATCTTCATTGTTTTGGCAGCTGGATTGGTACTGTCTGTCTTTGTGGCAGTGGGGGAGTTTTTGTACAAATCAAAAAAAAATGCCCAGTTGGAAAAGGTAAATATTGTATTTTTCCATTTAACTGTATAATTTTTAATACAATTAAATTGTTTTTTTAAGCTTTTTGGTGACTCAGTGAAGGGCTGTTCTGATAACCTTAATAGTCTAGTTTAGTATTTCTCTAACAAAGGTTCACAACAGAGTGCCTCACGTGTAACATACACAGCTTTTAATTTGTCTTTAATATGTTTAATTATAGCCAGCTTTCAGGACAAGTGACTATTTCTCCTCTTATACAAGCCTGAAAAAAGACAGCTTTTTACTTCTGGAAGTTCACTGCACTTAATTTTATGGATGAAGAAGAAAATGAGAAACTGTAATGGAAAATAAATTAATCTTCTACCGATAAATTTGATTTTTTAAAAGTCAAAACTGTGTGTCTGTTCAAAGTCAAAAGTCGAGAAATGTCCCCATAGAGATGTCCTTTGCTGAAGACATTTACACCCGACAAATTGGTCTTGTAGCATCTGGAAATTATTAGATCAATATTATTTTTTGTGGATTTACTACTGATTATGGTTTGAACTCCTGTACCCTGACTCACCTGTGGATCGAGGTTGGGGTGCTAGCATTAACATGTCCTATACTGACCATTTATATAAGCATGGTAATTTTACTATACTTGGGTCCGGTATTGTCTTTCAGAATTCATGGGTGTATCATAAGTTTTACATAATACATATTTATATATGCATATGTAACAGCTGAAATTGAACTAAAAACTACAGCTTTTGTTTATATGCAATATTTTTAATCTGCATTTAATATTTTGGAAGAAAATTTAGTATTTTTACTGGGTTTTTTTTTACATTTTTGAGGAGCTTGTGACCTCTGTTCATCCTTATTTTAAATACTTTTAAATTAAAATCAGTAATAAATCCAGGAGGCATATTTGTATTAACACTGATTTTTGTATGCTACCTGTGACATTTTTAAACTTGAAATACACCCAGAAAAATATAAGGTCTACCTTTTGAAATTTCTGAATTTATTTGGATATACCTAGATCTTTGAGTACAAAGTCTTATTTTTAATAAAACATTGAAAAATAAAGTTTTAATATGTATCAACAAGGCAGTGCGAGGTCACAAATTCCTAAACATAATTTGGACTTGACTAAATTTTATTAAATAGTACAATTGTACCAATTATGGAGAGGAAAACTGAACTCTCAGATGTCTAATTTATAAGAATATAGGAATATTCAGTATATTCAATTTGTCAGCCTACTTGTGGAGCTTTGTCTCTCAATACAGATTTATTTTGAAAACAAATACCATTTGTTTTACATAATTCATGTACATTGCAATGTCTTTGTCCACTCTATAAATAATTAACTTAATATGATCATCAGTATATTTTGGTTTAGGTGATCTGCACAAAAAAAAACAAAAAAAAAACACCTTAAATCCTTATTTACCAAACTGGGACCATTTTGTTGAAAATTTTGTAATGTAGATTGATTAATGCATTACCAGGGCTGAATGCATATTTCATCTTACATGTTAGGTATGGAGCTAACAGCATGACCTATCTAATTCACTGCCCAAGGATGGTTGGGTGAAGAAAATGTGACATTGTCTGTGTTTAGGGGATTGATGCCACAAGTTGTCCATTGTTTGGAATAACCAATTTGGCAAATGGGAGCTCCATATGTTGGAGCAAACAGGATTTATCTCTAAGTTTGTAGCTAAAAAAAAAATAAATGTAATGGACTTCAGCCTTTGAGTCCAAAGAGAAAATGATCATTTTTTGATAAATATATGCTGGTTTTAGGAGGTGCAAATTATACAATCTGGGTAACTAACCAGGATACTGCATACTTTTTTGCTTAATTTAGATGCACTTTTTTTTTTTTTGGTTTAGATGCTTGTACTCTGAAAGAATCAACATTTCAATCTTATCCTCTGACTTTCCAATTGGCTGTACGGGGTAGATCCATATGTCCCTCAAAGTCAATGGGATCCTACACTGGTAGAAGGTCTGCCAGTATGGAATTGGTTGCATGACAGATACCTGTAAAAATGAAGCTGAGTTCAAAAAAGCAGAAGGGAAAACTGTAACTGGGTTATTTGTACCAATATTTTGTAATGTAGTGGAACAAGGGCTCAGATCTTACATGCATCTGATTCACCTGAAAAAAATTGCAAAAAAACACATGTAGCTAATTATGGTCTTTTTGGGAAGGAATCACACATTATTTTCAAATACACATTTGCGTTCATTTCATAATAGCTTTCTCCAGGCACTGAATAATTTCTGTTTTGTTGCCTATTTTAAAAAGCAAGAATGGCTAGAGTAAAACTGTCAATCATTCGCATCTGTCTTGATTTATATGTTTGAAAAACATCAGTGGTATCATAATCCACTAAGAATTCACTAGACTATCCAGCTCTGAAAAACTGAAAATCAGAAGACAATGCAGTCAGTTCTGCTAACAGAGGCACTGAAACCCATTGTTCTGAAAATGACTACTTAACATTACCGAGGAACATTGCATATTGATAAATGTAAAAGTGAGAAGCTGTTCAATTATGTACCACTTTGTTTCGCTGACTTTAGGGTACATACCATTTTGGAGGATTGGACCCAAAGTCCGTTTCTAGGTAATGAGCAGCCCAGAAAATCCTAATGAGGCACAGATGTAAATTTCCCCTGTGTCATTAGCATATGGCCACATGGTTCAGAGGCCAGAAGAAGCTCTTCCAGACTCCAGAATAGATGTGTAGATGCATGGCTCATTGGGATATCCGGGAAGGAAACCCTCCTTTCAGAAGCCCCCTTTTCTTGAAAATTTAGAGGAAGAAGGGGCTTCCGGAAGGAGGGTTTCCTTATGGAGGATCCCTGAAAGCCGCACATCTACACAGCTATTTTGGAGTTCGGAAGAGCTTCTTCTAGACTCCAAATCATGTGGCCATATGCTAATGGAGCATGGGAAATTTATATCAGTGCCTGATAAGTATTTTCTGGGCTGCTCATTACCATTCCCCTTCTGGAGAAAGGGGCATGTGTAGAAGTGGCCAAAGTGAATATGAGCAGCAGTGACTGTGTGTGTAGGTCAAATAGGTTCCCTTCTTTTGTACTTGAATATTCCACTCAAGTAAAATGGAGTTCTGAATATTGAATGAAGCTGTAGGTAGTCCCTTAGAATATTTGTGACAGAGACTGAGAAAGGAGGTTTAATTGAACTTTGCCATTTCCAAAAATCTAAACTACTTCATGCATTGAATACATGGCATTTTTAACCTCTGAAAAAATAAAAATTCTGTGGATGTTCCTGGCCCAAATTCTGTTTCATTACCAATATGTTCAACAATTCCAACAAGTTTAATAACCTACACAGTATATGGCAGAGTATCATTTAGCTTTCCATGAACCACAGAAAAGGCATTCTGATTTTACTCATTATTATAAATTCTGATCTAAAGCAAAAAAAGAAAAAAAAAGAAAAAAGAGAAACATTTGATTTACTTGATTCAGTGAAGTTGTATGGGATGAGCTGTAAATCCAACCCTAGAAAAACTTTCACTGACTTCATCTCAGTGGGAATGCTGAACTTGGATCACTGGTAGTATATACTGTAATTGCCTTTCTTTATAGGGTTAAAATTCCAGTTGAAGTGATGGAGCAGTATGAGTGGACATTCTGTACACTGCACTCCTTCAGCGCAACCTGTTGTCCTGAAGTTAGGGGCTTTGTCTTACAGAGGACCCTATTATCACCTCCTTCTAATCCTGATTTTTCACACTTACTATCTGATCATGTACAGCAACTACAGGATGGTGTACTGTATTTTAGAAAGAAATTTGATTTATAAATTTTAATAGAAATAATGGGTCAAAATGCCCACTTCTCTTCTTTCATTAAAATCTGCAACCAACAGTTTGAAAAATTTCCTTATTGTTTATAAGACAAGCACTCAATTATGTCCTTTGCTTGGAGATGTGTTGCGAAGCAGACCTTTGTTTTCTAAGACAATCTTGACAATAAATGCTCAATCATTTGCATTTTATAATTGCTTCTTTTAGCGAATGACCTACTCCCTGATTGTAACATTACGTTGACACTTAGAGGAGCAATCTAAGAAATTTGAATGCATTTTAAACAATTACCAATGTAATTATTGTTGATGCAGTTATTTCAGTGCGACACCATTTTATCCACATTACATAGCTTTGTTTTTGTAAAGATTGAGAGTTTTCTACATTGCACTAGAAAAGGGAATGTTGATCATGAAAAATAGTAATGTTTAACCTAATATATTGATAGATTGGTAATTTATTTGCATTGTTTCATTATTTTTCTTTCAAAATACAATTCTTGGAAATTGTTTCAATTTGATATCATCTCCTCATAATTTTGGTGTCTACTGGAATTTATTAGGTGCCATTATACAAGGGAGGTGTGCATTTGATCTCTTAGGGCAATATACCCAGTGTGGAGAATACCTCTGCATCAGGTAAGCCCTGAAGTTTAAATTAATGCTGGAGCAGAAGATCACTGCAAGACCATACAGAATATACTTTTATGATAGGGCTGCAGGCAGAAAGGTGTTGTACTTTCTGTCTATGCCAGCCACTTATACTTCAGTGAGCAAGGCAACCATGGGTATGTGCTAGGGAAGTGGCCATGAAGCCAGCCCATATGTAAGCAAGGAGGATCTGCAACTGCTATTTTAGATCACAGACTGATAAGCAGCTGTGCTGCAGCGACATACACCAATTCCAGATCCATCTTTCACTTGCCCTATGTAAAGTCCAATAATGCTGGGTTTAATTTTATTGCTAACATTGGGATTACTTGAAGAGAGTCTTTTACAGGATTGTACACAAGGAATATGTCTACACTAGCAAGTTCTTTTGGAAAAATCCAGGCCTTTTTTGAATAAACACGTTGAGCATCTACACACAAAATGTGCTCTTTTGATCCAAAATTGAAAGAACAAAGTCCTTCTACCGGAAGCCCTCTTCCACTTCTGGATCAGGAAAACCAACTTCTTTCAAAAGCTACTTTTAAAAAAAGGTGGGTGTAGATGTTCTGTCAGACCTTTTTTCGAAAAAGCAGACCTCATGGCACTGGATTTTTCGATTCCAGGCCCATTATTTCAAAAGAGCAGAGGCTGTGTGGATGCTCTCTTTTGAAAGAGCAGATCGATCTTTCAGGCCACTTTTTTGTGCGTGGACATGCTCTTTCACATGGGCTACGTCTACACTAGCCCAAATCTTTGAAACGGCCATGCAAATGGCCATTTCAGAGATTACTGATGAGGTGCTCAAATGCATATTCAGCACCTCATAACATGCCACCGGCTGCGGCTCTTCGAAATTGCTGCTTTTTGCTGCCGTGTGGTTCATCCAGATGAGGGTCCTTTTCGAAAGGACCCTGGGAACTTTGATATCCCCTTATTCCTACCTGCTCATAGGAAGAAGGGGATTTCGAAGTTGGTGGGGTCGTTTTGAAAAGGACCCCCATGTGGATGAGCCGTGTGGCAATGAAAAGTGGCAATTTCGAAGAGGCATAGCTGGCAGCATGCTAATGAGGTGCTGAATATGCATTTCAGCACCTCATTAGTAATCTTCAAAATGGCCATTTGCATGAAGTTTGCACAGCCATGAAATTTTTTCAAAAGATATCTTCCAGAAGAACTTCTTTCGAACGATCTCTGCAGTGTAGATGTAGCTAGAGACACATTTCACCCACAAGGGCCATGTCTACACATGCCCCAAACTTCGAAATGTCCATGCAAATGGCCATTTCGAAGTTTACTAATGAAGCACTGAAATGCATATGGGAGCTCATGGGAATAAAGGGACTTCGAAGAAGGTGGCGTCCTTTCGAAAAGGAGCCCCGTCTGGACACGCCGCACGGCGGCAAGGAGCGTCAATTTCGAAGCGCGGCTGCCGCCCGCATGCTAATGAAGCACTGAATATGCATTTCAGCGCTTCATTAGTAAACTTCGAAATGGCCATTTGCATGGCCATTTCGAAGTTTGGGGCACGTGTAGACGTAGCCAAGGATTTAGAATCCTCTCTTTCATGTCAGGTTGGAAAAAAAATCTAATTATTTAGTTGATGTTTCGGTTCGCAGATAATAAAGCACTACGCTCATACTACAGCTAACTTGCACTAGAAATGAAATAAGGTTCCTGAAACAAGGGTGTTACTAGGAAAGTGTTATGAACGTGAAATCTGCAAGTGAGAACATGTAGAAATCTGCATTGCCTTTTTTCCCCTTCTTATGTTAAATGTCATGACACTTGGAAGTGGACAACAATTTCAGGTTCAGGAGTTTACACATCCTTCTTCTATACTAGCAGGACTTCAGATATGTCCACATTCTTTTTTTTTTCTATTAAACTCTTTTTCTCACCATTATTTGAGACGTTATAAAAAGGAATGAAGTGAAATGGATCAACATTAATCTTCAGAAAATATCCTGATAGTTTAATTTAAGAAAAGCATTGATAATATGATCTGTGCTTTGTCATACTTTTGGATGAAGACCAAAGTAATTCCCAGAACAGGGTTTATTTGTTTTTTATTTGTTTTCCCCAATGTCTGCAAGTTCCAAAGGTTTTAATTTTGAAGAGCATGCTTGTCAGACTGAAGTTGGATAAAAAAAATACTGAGATGGGTGGTAAATCAAAGCTGGAGATCCAGAATTATATATACCTATAGACTTTATAAAAACCCACAGTCATGATGCAGCCTGAATTCTGTTATATTTTGTGTTAGTATAACTTGAGAGTTCTTGAAATTGGCTGGAAATAACTGAAGAGTGGCTGAGGGACAGCTGTGACAGTTCATAAATGAAATATTTTTCCAACCTGGGTACATCTGCATTCTGCAGATAGGCAGATGGAAAATTGGAAGCTCTTCTCATCCCTCAGTCCCTGAGCTCCATAAAGAAGGAATGTTCTGCTTTTGTATGTAGATTAGTGTTTTCTTTTGGTGTGTATAGCATCAGTGGAATTCTAATGCAATGCCCTTTTTTCGCAATGGCAACAGACGTAAAAAAAAATCCTTATGTGGGCAAAGATGGGAAAACCAAAGAGTAACAAACAGAGCATAACTATAGAAATTAAGGTTTATATCTGGTTAACTTGACATTTTTCAAATAATTGCAAATAATGTAACATTTAAAACATGATCTCTATTTTATCTTTTCATTGCAGTTTAACAACAACAGTAGCACAACAATTTTTTTTCCAGTTTGAATTAATTGAGTAATATAAACAAGAGGCTAAAGAATATATTTAAAATTGTCCAATTTATCACATCCTTGAGAATTCTTCTCATTGAAAGGTCCTCATCCTGCAGACCATACACGTATACAGGAATCTTACCCTTCTGTCTCCTCTGTTGAAAAATGTTTCATTTGTAATGAAAGGGAAAATATGTTACTATATTTCCAAAAATGCAAGTTTCCTAATACTCTTTTGACATTACATCAAGTAAGTCCTGTCAAAAATGTCTTTGTTTTTAAATGTCTGTGTTTGTGGTTATTTACAGTAAATAGAAGAGTAATACAAGCACTTGGTCAGAATATTGGGATATTCCACAACTGAGTTCAGGTCAACAACCCAGATCAAAATTAGGATATCTGTTACTTTACTGGAGGTCTGTGCAAAGAGTGTTAGCACCCTCCACTGACTGGAGTTGGAGTAGAGACCTCTGTGGTCCCTGCAACAGGAAATGTATTTGCATGTTGTATTAGCTAGCACAGTCTGAAAGCGTATAATTTATTGTTTGTCAGTTTTGATCGCAGAGTGGAAACAGAGTGAGTTGAGTACTTATACTCAATATAATCCAAGTCCATGCTATATTTTTTATGAAAAGTACAATATAATCGTAATCACCTCTTCTATTTATTAAATATTTTACGGTATATTTTGCAGGTAATTTTAACTCAGCATTCACAAATATATATAGAGATATTTAGACATAACTTTGTAAAATTTGACAAGCCTCAGTTTCTAATAGGCTCTATGTTGTATAATTATTTTATGGGAGTGAGGTTGAGAGTTATACAGTATACACATACTTGGTGAATATTTTAGAACAGAAGCATTAGCATGTGCATTCTGCCCCAATATATCACTCAGTATACATCCTGCAATTACTCTCTTATGCTGTACCCTGAGGGACAAGAAACCTGAGCTCATTGGACAAGACAGGTGTGAATTCAGAATGAGAATGATAAACTCTGAGTAATCAGATATTCAAATCTAAGAGCTGACTGCAAAAGATCTCAGCTAGCTGGCTGACTTTAGAGCAAGTAGCATCAGACCTTATAGGAAGTCAGGGAAGCTCTCATGGCAAGAGCTGTAACCATACAGAATTTATAAATTGAAATAACACTTTGAACTGCACAGAGAAGCTAGTGCTGTGTTTGTTGTTCTATGTCTGGTTAGTATCAGCTCAGCGCCTGATCTGCTGTATTAATGTTCCATTATTGCTAAGACCACATAATAAGCATTCAGCAGCATTCTGCACTCATTTTAGTTTCTGACTAGTCCACACTGGAGTCTCAGATAGAATGGATTGCAATACTCCAGACTGAGGAGTACAAAGATCTGGATAACCATGGCAAGGTTCGTGTCAGGCAGAAACAGTTATTCCTGTCTAGCCAAGCACAAAAGAGGAATTATAATCCTGACCACAGGAAACACAGGTTCCTTCAGGAAACTGGAAGAACCCTGAGACTGCAAATCTTATTGATGAGGTTGAGCAGAGCCTCCGATAATGAGGGCAACTACAGCCTTCTAAATGTTTCCTTTAACTAGTTCAGTATGACAGCCAACTTCTCCGGACTAAACTTCAATCACACCCCTATTTCAGCCAGACACTAGAAGTGCAAATGACTGCACCATCCCGGTTTGACAAAACAGAGATGTAAGGCTGCATGTCATCTGTATGTTGATGGCACTGCAGTGCAACTTGTCTCATTATCTCCCCCGAGCAGCTACACGTGCATGTTGAGACGAGGGATGAGAGAATGAAACCTTGTGGACTTCCGCATGAGAGAAAATTATTGGGGCTGATGAGCAAATGCCCTGTACTATACTCTAGAATCTCTCTGAGGGGAAAGATTGGAACCACACAAGTACAATCCCATCCACTCCAACCTAGGTCCACAGGTGAGTCAGCAAAACCTCATGGTCAGTTCTATTAAACTCTGCTGATAGAGCTAAACAAAATCATCCACTGAGAAGTATTTCTGCAGTGCTAGGAATATGATATCAACCAGTGGATCTAAAAGTCTCTGTGCCATACACCTTCTGGAACCCAGATTGAAAGGGGCTCAAGAAGTCAGAAGACTTCACCACAAGCTTCACACTTATCATTGCCAGAAAAGCAAACTAAGAGACTGGAGAGTAGCTGCCTAGATTGATTTTATCAAACAGTAGTTCATTGAACATTGTCCTAAACTCTACCTATTTGAGAGAACCTGGCACCTTGCCCTCCCATTGGGACACATTAACAATCTATAACAGAGCCGTCTATCACACTGCTTGAAATCACCAGTAATGAGGGATAAGGGATCATCATGCAGTTTATGGGCCTAAGCTCATCCAGTAACACTAGACTCACAGTGAGCAAGGCTGTTGAAACTTATTGCCAGAGAAGATGATGTATTATTTATCTCCGGAATAGTTCTCTTAGTATGGGTGGGGCCATTTGAGGCAAATTCTGATTGGTTTTATCCACAAGATAGATAGAAAACTATTTGCCACATTCAACAGTCACCTCTGTTTCAAAATGAAATCTCCCCCAGCTCCACCAAGATATCTATCACTTGGAAAAAATTCCACTGGTCAGGAGTTCATGGATACTATGGTCAAAGAAAAACTCTCTCAGCCACCACAAGGAACTTACGAACTCTTAGACAGTTTTACATTTTCCTTGTTGTGTCTTCAGTCTGTGCTCAAGTCTCCCACTGACTTGAGTTTGAAATCATAACTAAACACTTAGTTCAGATCCTGATTCACGACCCAGAAGAACAGGTGGTAATACTTAAATAGAAAGTGTATTTGTGAATACTGAAGTTAATTGCTCTGAAATGTAGTTTGCAGAATACTTGAATGCTGCGTTTGCTCTGGATCAAGACTGTATGAACTAGCAAATTTTGTGTAAAAAGATGTCATTTTAATGTACATTTTAAAGAGAACATATAACTTTTATAAGTCAACTGTTCTTGTCCAAATATATGTTGGTTACTAGAATTCTAAAAATATGGTTGGTGCGGTTATGTTGTTAAATATAAATTGAAAATGAAATAGGTCAAGGTGCAAGTTATTTTCCTCATGGTACTATATCCTCTAAAGTTTATTTCTTATATTCCATTAATTGCTGCAATGTCCGCAATTGCATCTATCTTATGGAAACTTCTTTTCGGATTTGTATTTCTCTCTTTGCATCTAAGAGCCTGAATTGACAAGTCCTCACTATGCATCATTCAAAATCCTTGGGAAGGTGTCATATGGAAGCAGAAACTGATTAGAAAGGAGGCTCAGGGCAGGGCTATGAATCCACTCGCAGCTAACTTCTGCAAGATGAAAATTAGTTTGATTGATATCTCCTAGTAGATGTTAGAACAGTGAGCCATAACATCTGATATAAACATCAGGATTACTGCCTTTACTGCTTTAAGAAATTTTAACAAGGCTTCAAATAATATCTGACATGCAAGGCTGGAGGTAATGAACTTCTGAGTAAATTTTGTCATTTCATACTGGATTTCAACAGTCAATTTTACACTAACTCCATCAAAGAAGAAAGGAGACAGATTCGTAAAAGAGAAGATGATTGAGGTTTTTTGTTAATAAAAATAGGAAAAGAATAATACTGGTTAAATTTTGAATTGGAGAGACACAGCTATACCATTTTCTTTTTTATAATATATTGTTTCAAGGTACTGTGGGGACTGGTGGTTTATGCATTATTTTCATTTGCTTTTCTTGTGCTATAGAATATGCTTGCTGCATTCACTTGGCACTGTCAAGCTGTGATAATTATGGGTGCAATAATCATTTCCTTTTTTACAGTCATTGAGCAACAAAATGTATAGTGATTCATAATTTTGGGTTTCAGGAGTATTAATGGGGTTTCTATTTACTTTTCCTCTAAATGTGAGATACAACAGTATAAGAAAGCTGTATAAGTATTGTCCAGCTTTGGTACTGGTGCTTTGGGGTATGCAAACCCTCTTTATTTTGGGCTCCACAATGGGCACAAACTTCTGGCATAGATGTAGCTTTGGTGGAGTTTGAAGCGCATGTAACATGATTCAGGCTGATTCAACCTTTATTTTGAACACTTTAACCTTCTGACTATAAATTCAATATTTCCCTCCCCAATGTTATATATTGATTATTCATTTTCTTATAGTAATTACATTAAACTGTGTGAATGTGTGAAGGATTTTAAACTCTTTTCAAGTCATTTGCCATCTGAATCTCTCTAAAATGACTTTCATGCAACATTTACTTGGTGGTTACATTTAGCAAGGCAGCTTAGCATAACCAAAATTCAATTATTGTTGATGTTTTTGTAACTTGCTTGAGGTCCAGAAAGTAAGTGAAAAAAACTACAGTATGTATTCAAAGAGCTCATCTTCAAGCCGGGGATGCATTTCTGAAATACAGCCTGCAATTTTGGCAAACTTTGCAGGTTTTCTAACAATAATGCATTCTGAAAGTCCATATGAAACTGAAAAAAAGAAAGTGATCTCAGAAAATAGTGTGATCTACCAGTCACAAAAAGTATTGAATAGCTCTTTTCTTATTCATACCTTATTGCTCTCAAAGATGTAGCGTAACAATGTACAATCCTTTTCAAGGAACGTGAAGTTTCTCTAAACAGAAAAGGGTTGGGAGTTAAAAGAGCTCAGAGTAGAGCTGCAATTTAAGAAATGTCAAGCTGAGTTATACTCTGTAAAATGGTCTGCATGTTACTTTGCACAACATAGGAACCATGTTTCAACAAAGAAAACCAGAGATCCAAGTTGTGAACTTTTAGATTTTCCACGAGTGGAGAATCAATTCCCATAATGTTTTTAACAGCGAATTAAATTTACAAATACAATGTGGCTGTTGGTCTTAATGATTGGTAAACAAAGAGACAGTACTTTCTGAAAGTGAAATTTATTATTCTCAGGCACGGAAAATATTTATGATATAGTTGTCATGTAGGTTTAAAAGTTTATGCTCTAAATTTCAACTAATTCAGATAATTAACTGTTTAACACTTATAAATGTAACATGGAGATAAGTTTGCATGAATTTAAACAAATTAATTTGGAAGTATACAGCAGGAGAAATTTGTATATACTATCTATTCATTCAGACTAAATGTAATTATGGGCATGCCAAATCTATTATCTGCAGTTCTCTTTTTCTAGGAAAAATGCTAGAACTCAAGTCGGATGATTCCTCTAGTGGTTAGGGTGTTCAATTTTAATGCCCCAGTCCCCACACTGCTGCAGGACCAGTTGGGCTCTTGCCCTAGTCCCTGCACTGCTTTGTGACTGGCAGGGGCTCCCAGCCAGAGTAGTGAGGGCTCCTGCCCAAGCTGGCAGGAACTGCTGCCCTCTTCCCTTCACTACCGTAGGAAGGTGGGGGATCTTGACCTGGTCCCCACACTGCTGAAGTGGTGATGAAAATTCATCTGGTGTTCTAATAGAAAATAGGTGCCAGAACTCTGTTCTGGTGCATTCCACCAGAAAAAAAGCCCTGATTGTCTGCATCATAAAATTATCCTACTTCAAAATAATCTTCATTTTATGGAGCTCATTTAGTGAATACTGAGATCAAGGAGTAAACACTAGAACCTTATGTATTTACTGTGTTCCTGAGAGCTGGGTTTTGTTAAGTATTTGGTATACTAAGTATGCATGATATCAGATATTTGAGGTTTATGTTAAGAAAGAAGCTGCTGAGGTTACTTGTCAGAAAAGGTGGTTATTATCTCCATCTCAAGCAATATTTGGAGGGTATTTCAAATGAAAATATTTGATTGTAGAACTACAATATTTCTAAGAACATAGGGTCAAATTCACGAGTATGACGTGGCTGGTTTTGCCACTCTAACAAAATAAAGAATTTGTAACCCAACTTATAATATTTTCAAATATAGGATGTGCCTGAATACTGGCAATGAGAATGCATATCGCTTCACACCTTGGCCGCTGTTTGTAACGAATGTTGTACTAGTAACTGAATATTGGCACTTTCTGACAAATTTTTAATAGCCTACACATATTGCTGTGTAAAAACAAAAAGCAGTCAAGTAGCACTTTAAAGACTAGCAAAATAGTTTATTAGGTGAGCTTTTGTGGGACAGACCCACTTCTTCAGACCATAGCCAGACCAGAACAGACTCAATATTTAAGGTACAGAGAACCAAAAACAGTAAGCAAGGAGAACAAATCAGTGCTGTGTCTACATTTGTCCCCTTCTTCAAAAGGGGCATGGCAATCAGATATAATATGAAGCACTTCATTAGGCTAATTCTCCCCTGCTGCAACTTTGAAGTATCAAACTTAGAAGTTCCAGCATACAAAGTCGGGGAGTAAAGCAAAGCAAAGCAAAGCATGGGGAGTAAAAGCACTTAGAAGTAGCGTGGGCACTTTGAAGTGCCCGTGGCCACACACATGCCAGCACTTCAAAGTTGGACACTTCGAAGTTGCCATAGGGGAGAATTAGCTTCATGAAGTGCTGCATATTCACTGCAGCAATTCATTACTAATCTCCCATCACCCAGATTACCATGCCCCCTCTGAAAAAGGGAGCAACTGTAGAAGTTGCCATTGATTGGATGTTTTCAATCCAGCTATAGAGTGACAGAAGCCTACTCTATAAAATTCCTGGGCTTTTCAGAGGCTCTTGTTCAGCATCATACCAGGGAATCTAAGGGAGTCTGCTTTTAAAAGTGACTTAGGAGACTAACTTGTTTTCAGAAGTGACTTAAATACGTCAGAGACTATATGGTACTGGCTTTCAAACAGACTCAGGCCTATGTGCTTAAGTAACTTTTGAAAACAGGAACTAGGTCTGCTCTGTACCTTCCCCTCTTGTTGCTTCATTTAGAACTTGTGAACTCATGTAGTTTTATAGTAACAGAGAAGTAGCCATGTTAGTCTGTACTCCAACAAAACAAAACAGCAGAAATGTAGCACTTTAAAAACTGACAAAATGATTTATTCAGTCATGAACTTTCGTGGGACAGACCCACTTCATCAGATTAATGAAGTGGGTCTGTCCCATGAAAGCTCATCACTGAATAAATTGTTTTGTTAGTCTTTAAAGTGCTACATTTCTGCTGTTTTGTTTTCATGTAATTTTAGTTATTTACAAATAAAACAAGAACCCCAAGGCTAAGAAAACAGTGGGTAAATTGAATATTTGCTTCTGACCTATCAGAATCACATAAAAGTAGGTACTGATTGCAAGTTTCTTACAGCAACTTGAAAATCTGTCTTCTGAGGTTTTTTCCCAGCTTCGTTTCATGTGACCTACATAGACTCTGGTTTGGCACAGTGGATGGCGAAGGCTAAACACAAAGGACTAGACTGTAATTTGATAACCTGATTACGTCAGGTTCTGCCTTTTTTAATTTATGCTAACTTTACATCTGATTTTTATAAGTTTTGAAAATCAGCAACTCAGATTTTATAGGAATGAAATATATTATTTTAAAAATACAAACCAGGGAGATTTGCAGAGTAGATAGTGAACATGTACATTCAGACTTTAACAGGTAATATTAAACTACGCTAGCAAAGCAGCTCTCTGAAATCTCTGTACATATCATGAGCATCACAAGACACTAGCAGGCAGATAAATAATCATAGAGACCAGGTGAAAGTTCCAAAGAGCCACACAGCTTGATAAGTCATTTCAATTATTATGTGATGCATATTTAAGACAGCAATTTGTTATAAGCTCATGGCTCAAATGAGGCAAACTGACAAGCTTGTGCCAAAAGAGTGAATCTGCTTGTAGGCACTGAAACTTTACTTTCTTACAGCTGTTTTTCTTTCTTTCTTTCTTTCTTTCTTCTCCTCATCCTTAAATTTCCCCCCTAGAGGTCCTTCTGTAGTGCCATGGTAGAGGAATTAAGGATGTCTCTGAAGTGTCAGCGTCGGTTAAAACACAAACCACAGGCCCCTGTCATCGTGAAAACAGAAGAAGTTATCAACATGCACACATTTAATGACAGAAGGTTACCAGGGAAAGAAACCATGGCATAGAGCTGGGAAGCCAAATACCCCAAGCACAAACTGTCGTCTTTTTTTTCCGAACAACTTTGCGAGAATGTTTCCTGTGGAAATATGCAACCTGTGCAAAATAAAATGAGTTACCTCATGCCGCTGTGTCTATGAACTAGAGACTCAATGATCTAACCAGTTGCAATGGCCAGACTCGAATCACAAGCGTCATGGATCAACCAAGTTATGCAGGGGTTACACTGTTTGTCATGGGTTCCACCATTATGAATGAATGGATGAATGAATGTTACATGTGAGTTTTGTGGCTGATTTCAAATGCAGTCTCAGTGAGAAATTGCAGGTTCCTTTTGAAGTTCAGCTGTTGCCAGGAGGTGGAGAATAAATGTCCTACATAGTAACTAACCACTGAAAGAGTCTTCTAACAGGAATATCGCAAAACTAAAGTGGAACAAGAAAGAGTATGTTCTTCAGAACTTTAAATCAGAGAAGAATTGGAGTGTTGACCTCTATCTACAAACTGTAAATGCCAACTGGAGAGATGGCTTACTGGATGGGTAAAGTTTTAAAACAAAGAAATTCTACCTTCCATGAATAAGATTAAAAATGGGGACAATAACCTACTTTTTTGACTGTGTCTGTGTCAATGACCAAAATAAAACCGTCAGTAAAAAAAAAGCTCTCAGAATTTCCTTTAATTTGCTTGGGCTGGAACTTGGATGTGAGAAAACCTTACGTTTGACCCAATTTTAGATGACATAACTTTTTCCTGACTACAGAGGGAATGTATCTTTACAATCTTCAACAGTAGGCAATTACTTTGTTCTGTAATTGTGAAAAGAGAAATAAATAAAGTGTATTTGGCACATAGAAGGCTTGTATTTTAGCCAGATAGAGTTGTGAACCCCTTGATCTTGCTAGTAATTGAACTCATTGGAGCCTGCACAATTCTTACTAATAGTGGAAAAGGGATTGGTCACCTAAATGAACTGAATGTGGAGAACTTTAAAGAGGACTGCATTTATCAATACAGTCACAGTGTTATATGAACAAAATCCTTGAGCAGTTTTTTTTTCAAAAAATGTTCAGGTTTATTTGTGGAAATGCAAGATTTCTATGAAAATAGCTTTTGTATGGAAATTTTTGTAATACTTTTTATCAATGAAATAAGAACATACGTTCCGGTCGGGGGTGTGATGCCAAGCATGAATGGTAGTGCGTGTGCATCACCAACGTTTGGTGAAAACTATTTTTATCAAAAAAAAGGAATCTTAAGAGAAATATTTTGAAGTTAGGTAATATAAAAGCTGAGTGCACTACCAGCACTGCTTACCATGCTACACTCCTGGTTTCCACTAGGCTGATAACATACTGTAATGAACAATTGTGTGTAAATGGTAAAAGACACAAAACTCTTGACCACATTGTGATAACAGTTGAAGTGCACACAGTTTGCTGTTTGAATCCAATGCACAAAATTAAAAAAAAAATTAAAATTATGTCAATTTTAGCTGTTTTGTTTTGCCTGTGTTATTTGAGCAATATATGTACAGTACTTTGTGTCAGTACTGGTACTTGTAACAACCTCAGCTTAGAGTCCAATGCTACGAAGATGTGCTACTAAGCATGTGACAGTGACTTTTTTGGGACTTCTGTACACCCCCTGCTGTGCACAGGATTAGGCTCTTAGTTGTTACAAACTTGCATACTGCTTTTAGTGCATTTGAGTCAATTAAGCTGAAAAAACTGGCCCACCAATGTCCAACCTTGCATCTTGCAAATTTGTATCCTAAAAAATGCAGTAAAATATATAATGATGGGCTATAATAAGAATGTTATGCCTACCACCAAAGTTTAAAGATTGTTTTTAATTCCAGAAAACAATTTCTTTAGCTATGCTTTTCTTTTTCTTTCTTTCTTTCTTTCTTTGTCTTTCTTTCTAACAAATTCTTACAACTATAAGACTAAGAAGTCAGTTATTGGTGAGGAAAGAAAATATCTGTTTACTCAAGGCACAATTTTATGTTATCATCATCAAAAAATTCTATAATGGTTCACTTTCCTAATACAAAAATATTATATATACCACCAACATTGTAGAGTTTGCGTTATGCAATTTGAGGTTTATGTCTACTATACAGTTCCCATAATTTTCATATGCACTGAGTTGGCCATTTTCACCATGCCTAAGGATTAGGAAATTAACACTTCTGCTTGTGAGAGTTTCAGTTTATTGATGTGGCATAAAGTACAGGTTATCTTTGCCCAAAACAAATCAAAATAAAATAAAAAATGCCTTAAGCAAAGGTTCTGAAAAATATATCTATATATATGTTTACATAATACACATTAAACTTGTTTAATTTTTAAGTAAAAAAGATAGAGGGAACTGTCATACAGGACAATGGAAACTCCTAATTCTGACGTTTGGAAAAGTAAAACCTTGGCAATTGCATTGACTGATGATTTACAATAAAATATGTAAAGTCATAAAATATAACGGTGTATTATATTCAAACTAACCTTTTTTCTTCATGTACGGATGTTGAACTAAGCAAGAATTCCATTCTGCTCTTTATGCAGAAGGCTAATTCCCATTAACAATAAAGTGAGCTACAGTAAGTATGAAAAGGAAGGAAAATGCCCCATATACATCATTTGGGACAACCCCCCTCAGGAATGGGGATTTTAAAACTGAAAGCATGCAGTAAGAACATGCAGCCTTGAATGGTATGAGAAACATGCAAAGTAACTAGTAATTGAATATTTGTATTGAGTATCAAGACCAGCGTGGAGAGCTCAACAGACTTATTGGGATAGGGATAATGATATTACTTAAATGTATACTCTAAGGCATTTATGTTTATTGATGTGAACTGGTAATGGTTTCTGTTTTTAAAGAACAAAAGGATTTAAATAAAAAAATGAGCACATACAGTAGTCTCCACAAGAGCTGAAAAGATCACCCATTGCTATACATCCCCAAAAGCTCAATGGATCATTTTCCCATCAGTGCCATAGATACATTTTCCCATCACCACAGGAAAAACACCATTTCTAATAGCTGCTAAATGGCAAGGGACAGATCCTCAGCTGGTGAATATTGTGATAGTTTTGTTAAAAATCAATGGAGCTGCACCTATTTACATTAAGTGGACATCTGATGCCCACAGAAGCAGTTGGACTTTACTCAGCTCGATTGCTTTATGTGGTTTTTTTATATAAGAAATCAATGTCCATTGATTTCTACGAAAGGAATGGTTGCTACTTCTCTGACTGTTCTTGACTGTCAGTCCAGAGGAGAATTTTAAAGCAGTTGTAATTCATCTATGATGATCTGCCTGGAGGAATTAAAAAATAGAACATGAGATATGAATTCTGCAAGGGACATTTCCTTTCTTTATACTTAATTAATTTACAAGTCTGTAGTCTGTAAAGTCTCTATGTAGATGTGAAATCTGATTTGCCTCAGCACATTTCTGTAAAATGTTTACTTTGGCATAAGCAAGTATTTAGATACAAAACAAATGATTATATGTCATTTGAACTAACTAAGAATTTAGTTCAGGGCAGGACTGGAAATAGAGATCCTGGGCCTCAACAGAATCATTAGAAAAAACATGTTTATGTTACTCTGGCTCTTTATGGAAAAACAGACTACTGCAGAGATACTGCTCTTGAAGTATTCCCAAGCTGGAAGAAATCAGGAAGTGCTTGCAGTTTTGTGGAAGAGTTATTCTTGTGAGTTTTTGACCCCAGTTTCTCAACTGAAGAGATTGATGCAGGAGTGGAGAATGCCCAAGTTTGCAACTAAATTTCTCTGGATTTATGTGAATCTGCCCTTTTCAGGTTCATCTGCCACCCCCACCAAAGACGCATCATGCAATGATTAAAAATAATAGTTGTAAATTGACTGGATAATATGACAGAAAGCAAAAGACATGGTGGAGAATGGAAAAGACTAAATAAATAAATAAGTGTAATTTGAAATGGGTGACATGCCATGATAATATACAAAATCAAGGAGAAAACAGGAGCAATTAACTACAAAGCATAAGAGACGCAGGAGGCATATGCCCTATGCACCAGTCATGGAGCAGCTCATAACCCCGTCACCTTAGCCCCAGGTAAAGAAGACATATCACAAACTAGAGTGGGTTAAATTTTCGCTACTTTCAAATCAATGACAAAATTCCCATTGACTTATGGAATGTCAGCAAATGCTAAATTTAGGCATTAAAAGTACAAAGACAGAAATATTTAGGCCACAGTTATGGCACTAGCATTTCAGCCTTCAAATCTGCCTTCAGGTTTACAGGTGCATTTTTACTTTGTGTCATAGATTCATATATTTGAGTCCAGAAGTGGCTATAGTACTCACCTCATTTGTTCTCTGATGTGCATTTCTTTGTGTCTTCTTCTAACACCTGCTTTCATGTCTTCTTCCATGCTATCTCCTACACAGAGATATCCCTTTCTGATATTGTCCACTAACCATTTCCTTCTCTACCTTTAAAATCTCTTCCCAAGATCCATTTCTTCAAGGTGATCTATTATCTGTACCTCCAAATAACCCAATTTTACTTGGAACCCCTCATCTCCCTGGTTTGTAAGCACATACCCTTTCATGTTACTGTAATCTTATTGTCCTTCTTTTATTTTATATCCTGTCCCCTGCCTTTATCTTGCTTCTGCCTTTTCTTGTATTTACCTAGACTGTAAGCTCTTAGAGGGCAGGGAATCTATCTTTTATTTGTTATATGAAGCACCATGCACATCTATGGAGGTATATAAAAAATAAAAATAAGACCTTTTAAAATTATGTTGTAAGTGATGCTAATCTGATTGCCTGCAAGCCTAATACTTGGGGAGAAGGGTCAACATTCATGACTGGAAAGTCCCCTGCATTACGAAAATGCAAATGAATAGTAAGAGTAACTAGTCAATTGACAACAGCATTCACTATGGCTGCGTCTACACTAGATTTTCAAAAGAAGGGGGATCTTTCAAAAGAGCCCATGGAGCGTCTACACACAAAGGCCATTTCTACATATGCCACTTTCTTTGAAAGTTGCATACTAATAAATGGTCCAAAATATGCTAATGAGGCATGAATGCAAATTCCCTGTGCATCATTAGCATATGGTCACATGGTTTGGAGTCCAGAAGACATTCTTCCGGACTCCAAAATGCCATTTAGAAGCGTGGCCCCTGAGGGGGGCCTTCCAGAAGGAAGTCCTTCTTCTGGAGGCCCCTTCATCCCAAAAATTTTCAGGAAGACCCACCCAGGCCATACTTCTAAACGACATTTTGGAGTCCAGAAGAACATCTTCTGGACTCCAAACCATGTGACCTTATGCTAATGAGGCATGGGGAATTTGCATCCATGCGTCATTACCATATTTCAGGTCATTTATTAGCAAGCTACTTTCGTACATAGAAATGGCCAAAAAACATCCTTTCAAAAGTAAATCAAAAGAATGCAGTGCTCCTTTTGAAATCAGTCTTCCTTTCTTGTTTCAGGAAGAGCACCTTCTTTGAAAGCTTCTTTCAAAAGAAAATGGGTGTAGACACTCCACAGGGCCCTTCTTTAGAAAGAACAATCTTAATTTTCAATCCTTGGCTTGTTCTTTTGAAAGAGCAGGAGTTGTGCAGATGCTCTCTTTCGAAAAAGCAGCTCCCTCTTTTGATCTGCTCTTTGGTGTGTGGCTGCACTCTTTTGAAAGACGCTCTGTCGGAAGAGATCTTGCAGAAGAGCTTCTTTCCAAAGATCTCTGTACTGTAGACGTAGCCTATGAGTTACACTTCAGTAGGAATTATCCTACAGAATCATGGGATAATAGTTGTAACAAAATGGAAATAAAACTTAAGTGACATAGACCCTCACGTTCAGATGTACTTAATGGCAATTTTACTATTTATGCTCTCTCATTTAAGGATGACCCAAGCAGTTCAAAGCTAAATAAAACTGAGAACTAGTCTGAATTAGTCAAAATATCATAGCCTAACTAATTTTAGGTATGAAAAACAAACAATTAAATACTGACTTTCTTGTCTTGACCCAATATTGGCTTCTTTCCTTTGCTGCAATTAATGAAATTGTTTAGCAAGTCTAGTAATATTTTTCAATAGCAAAAATATGCACTAAAACCAGTGTGCAAAAGAATTCTTTGCTAATGATAGAACCACAAAACAAAAAGAATTAGAGAAGTCCTCTTAGATAAAGCTAATTTAAATGTATGTTCCGATGGTGTCTGTCACTTGATACATCTTGCCTGGCATCAGAACTCACCACCTTTTTTCCTTTCTACTTTGCCTGGCCCGTTTTAAAATTTAGCAACACCCTGGAACTACACGCCTCGTTCCACAAATAGGATGATATAGATGTTAACAGAAGAAAATCCGACACCATGCAAATGCTTCCTTTGCTTTCTTTTTGATAGGAGGTGTACTTGGGGTTGGGAAGGAATCTTTCCCTAGGTCAGATTAGCAGAGATCCTGATTGGGGGTGGGGTCAAGGTATTTGCCTTCCTCTTCAGTGTATGGCATGGTTTTAACTAGAGTAAAGGGCAAACTCTCTTACAACTGAGCACTTCAGTGTGCAGCCAAAGGTGATGGATTTAGCAGAAGTGTATGGGTGAGATTGTGGCATATGAAATTATTATGACAATCCTTTTTGTCCTTACAATTGGAAATTCTGTATGTTCTCAAACTTCACAGAGATCTACCAACTGAAAGGAAAGTCTCTTCTCTGCCACATCCAATGTCCTAAGGTCTTTACTGGAATGAGAAAAGGAGATTGGCAGGGATGAGTAATTTATTCCAGCACATGCATAGCAGAAAAGAGGTAGTAGAGCACCATAGATGTACAAAATTTTGGGCTGCTTCCATGTGAAAATGCAAGGCTTATTAAGGGCCCATGGCATTATCACTTAGTACTCTGCCTGTTTATGCAAACTGGAAATCATGCCCCCCACTCTGTAGGGTAGATGTAATCTATGTTGCTGCATGAATATTTACTCAAGGCTCCATGATGAAGACAAGCAGGGATGGCCAAAGAAGCAACCTGCTAGGAGCTATTTACAAAAACACTAGGGAAGACATGCAGTTTCTAAATATGGCATGAACATATAAATATTGACTAATATATTGAGTAAGGTATTAGTGCATTCATTAAATTTCTGTGCATAGAAAAGGAAGGTGCATTGTCTATTCTTCAGAGAGACATTTTTTTCACCTTCTTATTAGCAATCCTTAATCCTCTTTCCAAAATTGCATCAATCTCCCTTTGAATCTTATTCAGATCACCAGTAAGTGCCTGATAAGAGATTTCATAATTTAATTGCCTCAACATTTCTTTTCAGTAATCTTCACTATTCATAATTACAATTGTTCCCTTTTTGTCTTCTGCTTTAATTACATAATCCGTATACGGTGTCAGTATCTTTAAGGAGGCTATTTCTCAGTGAGCTAAATTATAGATAATTTTTGTTACAGGTTTTTAAACAATTGCTCAAAATTATGGATCATTTTTCTTATAGTTTTAAATTAATAAATCAATGGCCTTTTTACATCTCCCATGGAAAGTATTAATCAAGTTTGTGTATCAAATTTACTTTCACATATAAATAGCTCTTTTTTATGGCACCAGCCTGTTCCTCCCTGAAAATTTGACTTGGGAAATTAATTTTGGGTAATAAATAGATTTATTTATTTATTCTCTTCCTTTGCACTCCTTACCCTCATATCTGAGTGTCTCACTAATGTTAATGTTTTCAGTCTTCTAATAGCCCTCCATGTTCTAGGGTTCGAAGAGATGGGGCAGAAGGCACATGTGAGACTTTTTTGGTCAGACCAAACCTGAGTTGAAAGTCATGCCACTCACTCAAATTTGGACACAGGGATTCATGGGTTGAGGGTGAAGGGGTAGATGAGATGGGAAGATAAAATCTTGTGGAGGAGGGAATCTATGCTTCCCTCACCTTATATGGTGTGCCATAGCCCCTCTTCTGAACTCAGAAGATGGTGTTACTCCATTTGACCAAAGGGAAGTGCAGAGAGGGAAAGTGGACTGCTAAAGTTGAAGTGTGAAGTCCATGTCAGAACTGAGTAGATTGCAAATCTTCTGAGTCTTAATCTTGTGTTTTAGCCGTGAGCATATCATTTTCCCTTCAGTGAACCTGGCTGAATACCTTCTTCATTGAAAAATGGCGATTAGATGGAATGAAAACTAGGGACGTAAAAGGTTAGTGACATAGCCCTTTACCTAGTAAGTGTTAGGATTACAGGTATACTTATTGGCCACATCTACACTACAGCGATCTTTCGAAAGATGATCTTCTAGAAGGTCTTCTTTTGAAAGAGCATGTTCACACACAAAAAAGCAGCTCAAAATATTGACCCTCCCTTTCGATAGAGACCGTCCACAGAGCTCCTGCTCTTTTGAAAGAATTGGCCAGGGATCAACAAATCAGGTGCCATAGGGTCCGCTCTTTTAAAAACAGGTCTCACAGAGTGTCTACACATGCTTTTTTTCAAAAGCTTTTGAAAGCAGATGCTCTTTTTGATCTGGAAGTGGAAGAGGGCTTCCAAAAGAAAAGCCACTTTCTTTCAATTTCAGATCAAAAGAGCACATTTTGTGTGTGGACACTCTGCGTGTTCTTTCAAAAAAGGGGCTGATTTTACAAGAGCTTGCTAGAGTAGACATGGCCATTGGGTAACCTGTTAACTTGACCTTGTCCAAATTCCATTGATTGGCTAGCTGTGCCAGGCCAGAGAAGAACAGCCCTGGTTGTGTCAAGCTGGACCTCTGGCTGGACCTCTGGCTGGACCTCTGGCGTTGTGGGCAGGGAGCCCCAACCGTACAGCAGGCAGACTGGGCCCAGGCAAGCAGGACCTTTTGTCAGAGCCCCTAATTCTGAACTACGGGTTAACTGACGCCTGCATATTCACAGAGGTCTGGCTTTCTAGACAAGCTGACAGGAAATCCTTCCAGGGGTTGTAGGAGAAACTGCAAGGGCTGGTGGAAAAGGCTGTATTAAGGATATAACAGATCAAATGTGTGAGCTCTGAGGATGGGAACAGGCCCAGGGATCTGTCTGGACACATGGCTTCTGTGAACTTACTCCAGGCTGTACCAAGAATCAGGCAAAGACTAAATGGGAAGTGGTCCCAGTTGGGTAGCTGAGGAACTGATGCATCAAATGACAATGGTGACAGAGTTCTGAGGTGATTTCTGGTTTCAATTTACTATACCCCAAAGACTGTTATGCACCCAGAGGCAGGAGATGAGAGTTTGAAACTGACTACTAGCACTGGGACGCTCTCTCCACTACACAGTATCCAGAAAAGTCATGAAAAGTAGCCAACTCACTTTTCTTCTGTTTTCTTTATTTACATTTAATTGTAAACCAATACAAGTTAGTGTCAGAAACTTTATCAATGGCCATTAGAATTTTGTGAAATCTTGCCTTCTTCGTTGCTTTCATGGTGGAAAGGGAGGAACGGGGTACACAACTGACTGACATTAATCTCTTTGCAACTTTGAGAAGAGAAAGAGGTTAGTGGGATCCAACATACAAGCTCCAGGTCAATATGCAAAGAGATTAGTGTCAGCTGTGTACCCCATTCCTCCCTTTTTATATGAAGGGAAGGGCTGGTACCCAGCTATTCTTTGCTGGATCTGTAATATATAGAATTTCTTTATTTCTGTCTGTAGGCTGATCAGTGCTGTTTGAAGCATTTGGTATGTCCTTTTTTGTGAAAAAGCATTCAATCCCTGGAACATGTAGTTAATGTTGTGGAGCAAGATAAAAATAGTTGGTATGGCAAGTTAGTATATGTGAGTGAAGGAACAAATCCACATGTCTGTCTCTGTCTACATTTTACAATCTCAATACTGCCTCACAACTTTCTGAAAAAAATGAGTGAGAGAAAAGAAGGGCTTTGACACCCAGTCCTTGGAATTCCATTGACAAAGGAATTGAGCTCATTAATGTGTAAAACTGTATAGCACTTCACTAATGTTCATCAATAATTTCTGTGGATGTGCTTATTGTCCCCATTTTACAGACACAGAAATCAAGGCACTACACTTTTCACAAGAGATCAGTGCTCTGTTATTCCCCAAAATAAATGGCCATACTTTGAAAAGTGTTCATTTCTCTTTGGTGGGAGGAGGGGGAGGCCAAACTCTTGAAAATAAGTGTTACATGATGGCACCTTTGTGTCAGGCAATTATGACAATCTGGCCTCAGATACTTAGCTTTAGTAGTAGACAAATCCTGCACTAAAGAGAAAGATTAGCAGTAATTTATTGTTACTGCCAAAGCGCCTGTGAGGCCTAGTCATGGACCAGGAGCCCATTTTGCTAGGTACCATGAAAATATGATCAACTAGGCAGTCCTTGTCAACAAACACTTTCTATTTTCAAGTTTCTCTTCACATTAGGAAATGACCTCTGTATCTGTAAGAGCACTACCACAGAGCATTCCTATGGTATTTTTATTGTATGTGCAAAAGACCCGACTTGTTTTCACACAACTGTCAGTAACCGCTGGTTTCAGTGGACATTGAACTGTACAATGGAGTGTAGCACTTACCCCAATATATTTCTACCAAACTATATCAATGATTAATAATGCTCTTTCTATTATTTTATGACCTACTATTATGTTATATACCATTTTGTGCACACTAGTTATAAAAATAAATACATACGTTTGCCATAAATTACAACATTTTTGAGAAATTGTAGAAGTGTTTAACTGCTCACAAGTATCAGAGATGTAGCCATGTTAGTCTGTATCTACGAGAACAACAAGAAGTCCTGTGGCATCTTATAGACTAACAGATATTTTGGATGCCTTCTTAAGGTCCCTCAACGTCGAAGTAGCCACTCTGGAAGGAAATGCAGAGTGTCCACACACACACAAGCACCCTCTTTCAAAATAAGGGGCCAGGAAAGACCACAGACCAGGTCACAGAGCACACTAGCCCTTCTGGGGCAGCTGCAAGCCGCTCCTTTAAAGGGCCCCTCCCAGATACACCCAGCCTGCCCAGCACGAGGTCTGGAGAGCAGTAGCCACTCTCTCACAGACCAAGTCACAGAAGATATGGACACCCAGCAGTAGCTGCAGCAGCAGCAGCAGGAAGCGGAGGCCCTCCAGGTAGTCATCCAGGGGGCAAGCGCCCTACTAGGTGCTGCCCAGGAGGCCGACCAGTGGCTCCTGCCAGACAGCCCACTCCAGAGGCAGACGGGGATGCCCCTGACGACCGGGCTCCCCTCTTCCTCCCTCACCAGCTGCTCCCCTGCCTCTGGAGCTATCCCACCAGAGCCGAGTGGTGGGAGCAGCACGTCATGAGGGACTGGGATGACAATATGTGGTTCTGGAACTTCCGCATGCACCAGCAGACCTTTCTCAAGCTCTGCCAGTGGCTCACCCCAGCACTGAGGCACCACAACACCCGGATGTGGTGCGCCCACCCCGTCGAGAGGAGGGTCGCAATAGCTGTCTGGAAGCTGGCCACTCCAGACAGCTATCACTCCGTGGGACACCAGTTTGGAGTGGGAAAGGCCACGATTGGGGCCATCATCATGGAGGTAAGGAGGCCCGGGCACGCACCCACTGGGGGGTGGGGGGACCGGCTGTGGGCTCGGGGAGGGAGGGAGGGAGGGGCCAGGAGTGGGGCTGGAAAGGGAGGGGTACTGGGGAGGGATGGGCTGGGCAAGTGGGGTACCCGGGGAGGTGCCTGGGAGGGGGGCCTGGGGGAAGGGCCCTAGGGCACCCCGCACAGCCTCATGGGCACCTGTGTTCCCTCCCAACAGGTGGTCTGTGTGCTTAATGCCATATTGCTCCAGAGGGTCATCTGACTCTGGGACCTAGACGCAGCCATCCCCGGATTCACCTCCATAGGGTTCCTGAACTGCTTCAGGGCCCTGGAGGGGACCCACATCCCCATCCGTGCCCCGGACCACAGTGGAGGAAGATACATCAACCTCAGGGGGTACCACTCCGTGGTTCTGCAGGCCATGGTGGACAGCTGGGGCTGCTTCCAGGACATGTATGTGGGCTGGCCCGGCTGCACACATGACTCCCTTGTTTTTAGGAACTCGGGCTTGTGCTGCTGGCTGGAGGCAGGGACCTACTTCCCCTACACCACCATGCCCCTCTGCCTCGTGGCAGATGCGGCCTACCCCCTCCAGCCCTGGCTCATGCGCCCGTACACCAGCCACCTCAACGCCAGCCAGGAGCGGTTCAATGCCCGCCTGAACCACGCCCACCAGGTGGTGGAGAGAACATTTGGCTGTCTGAAGGGTCACTGGTGGTGCCTCCTTGCCCGACTGGACATCAGCCTCCAGAACATCCCCCAGGTTGTGGGTGCATGCTGCACGCTCCACAACATCATTGAGAGCAAGCAGGAGGCTTTTGTCCAGGGTGGGCGGTTGACGCCAGCACGGGCTTCCGCCAGCTGGCCTCTGCACCCAGCTACCAGGCCCACCATGAGGGGGTATGGGTCCACGAGGCCCTGTGGGCCCACTTCGATCAGGGACACCCCTGAGCACCTCCCTGGCCTACCCCATAAGACCCCCCCCCACACACACAGCCCACAAACTGCGCCCAACACCTGGACGCCACCTCCCCAACAAGCACACTCCTCCAGCTTTTTGGAAAATAAAACCTTTTTTTTTTTTTATCTGGATAACTTGTTTGATTCAACAAAGAAACTGCAGCTAATCTACACAAAGGGGGACAACTATATACAAAAAGGGGGACAACTATATACAAAAACAGGGACAACTATGTACATTGGCCAACAGCCGAGCCATCCGCCGGGCCCCCATCAGTCCGGGGTGGGGGTAGAGGGGCGTGATCCACAGAGAGTACAGCTTGCAATGCCCCCCCATGTCCGCGGTCCCCGGTGTGGCTGTCTGGGGGCTGGGAGGACTGGCAGGTATGGCCAGGATGCCTCCACTGGCTGGTCTTCAGCCCCAGTGGGCTCTGTGGAGCTTGCCAGTGGTGAGGTGGGTGGAGCGGCAGGTGGGGCAGCAGGCGATGAGGCGGGTGGAGCGGCAGGTGGGGCAGCAGGTGGTGAGGAGGGTGGGGCAGCGGGGAGGGCGGCCCCGGGGGGCAGCAGGGGTTGGGAGCCAAGCGACAGCCTCCTGGATCGACCCAGCTATGTCCATGAAAACCCCCATAAAGTCCTCCCATGCCACCCACCACTGGGTGGACTCCTCCCGCTCAAAATGGAGTCTTTCCTCCACCACCTCCGTCTGCTGCCAGAGAGCTTCCAGGAGCTGAGGGCCCACCGGGGCCATCCCCAGAGTCCAGCAGTGGCGGGACCATCCCGCTGGCCTTGGGGTGTCTCCGGGTGCTGGCGGTGGCTGGCCTCCAGTGGGCTGTCGGGGACAACAGAGGGTGCCTAGCTGCGTGGGGCATCAGATGCTGCAGCTGGAGAGAGGGAGAGAGGGAGGGGAAGGCTGTTAGTACAGTGCCCTGGCCCGTGGCCCATTCTCCCCGCCCCCTCTTGGGTGCTGGGTCTCCGTCCCTGTCAGTGGGTTTGATGTCCCTGTTGGCTGTCACCATGGCATTGTCCCTCCGCCCCCAGGGTCAAGACTGAGTTCTGTCCATGGGTACGGGTGCTGATGGGTCCTGATGGTCGTGCCGCCATCCTGGGACTGTACTGTGGCTGGGCATTCACGGGTTGGGGTCCGCTGGGGGTGTGTGAGGTTCCTGGTCGTGGCTGGCGACCCCACCCTGTGGCCCATGGGTGTGTGCTCTGTGGGGTACGTACCTGACTGTCCCTTGCTACGGTCAGGGGAAGCCCGGTGGGTGGATGCCCAGCTGGTGCTCTGGGAGGGGAGGTCGATGAGGAGCCCCCCCTCCTCACTGCTGGACCCGTTCTCCGCTGTCCCGAGGGGGGAGCTCCTCGGGTGAGCCCTGGGGTGTGGGGCTGGCCTCCAGGCTGGACGCCAGCTCTGAGGCCTGCTGGGGCTCGTCGGCCATGGTGTCAAGGGTGGCCGGTGGGGAGGAGGTGTCCCGGGGTCCCAGGATGGCCCTGAGCTCCCTGTAATAGGGGCAAGTGGCGGGGGCAGCCCCAGACGGGCTGGCCGAGTCCCATGTCCAGGCGTAACCCTGCCGCAGCTCCTTCACCTTACTCTGGACATGATCCAGAGTGTGGGCAGGGTGACCCCTGGCGGCCAGGCCCTCGGCCAGTTGGGCAAACGCTTCTGAGTTCTGCTGCTTGCTCCCCATCATGTGGAGCACCTCCTCCCCGCCCCAGAGCCCCAGCAGGTCTTGGAGCTTGGCCTCTGACCAGGAGGGGCCCCACGTCCTTTTGGCCCCCCGCCTGGCTGCTGGGGGTGCCTGGGTCCCCTCAGAAGGGGAGCCCTGGGGGCGCTCGGGGGGGCTGGCTTGAGGCCATGGATGAAGGCAGCGGGGATCGGGGCCTCTCAGAAGTGTGCAGGGCTAGCACATGCCTGTGCTGCTGCCTGCACGCTCTGAGCTTCCTGCCACAGGAAATCCGGGTCCGTGGTGCCTTTAAGGCTGCTGCGCATGGGGACCATAGAGCCCCACAGGGGCTGGACAGAGTGTCTCTCAACCCCTCAGCTGATGGCCGCCATGGAGGACCCCGCAATTTCGAAGGAGCGGGACGTGGATTGTCTACACACACCCTACTTTGATGTTGGTAAGGTGCTATTCCCATCCGAGGATGCCTAATCCCATCCCCATCCGAGGATGACGTCTCGCCGCGTAACGTCGATTTCAATGTCGAAATAGCGCCCAGCGTGTGTAGACGCGCTGGGTGCTATTTCGACGTTGTGCTGGCTACTTCGAAGTAGCCAGCTGGTGTAGACGCACCCAATGTCTAGGAAATGTGAGAGAAGGGGTAAACAGAGAATAATAGTTACACCAACAAGGCTGTGCTTGTTCTGTTTTTAAAATCAATGGCTCATTAAGCTAACAAGATGAATGTACATCAGTTTCACAGCCAGCACAGGAAATGATGTGGCCAGAATCATGTTCAACCAGCTTTGACCTTCATAACCCAATGGATCAGGTACCAATTTTGCAGCTAATTGACCTGCAGGTAGCATTTCAATGTGAGATCACACAAGACATTAACTCATTGACATCAAAATTAGAAGAAACCATTGCAATCATGTAGGCTGGCCTTTAAGGTGTCTAAAATTACTTGTTGAAGAAGAAGAAGAAGAAGAAGAAGAAGAGATAATGGGGCATTAGTGTATATTTACTTAGCTAGTCACGAGAAGATCTTTATGAGATGTGATAATGAAATGAGCACTATTAGTTGGCGGAAGGGAGATTGTAAATATATCACTTGGTATGCCATTGTGCTTAAGCAACTTCGTTAAAGGACATATTCTTGACTGGGGGTTCATCCTCACACGTCCCTGTTCACTGAGGTGAGGGAGCCACTGCAAACTACTGAGTGCATATCCCCTACCAGTCCCCCGATATGTGCTTTTGGAGTCCGTCTTACCCTCTGCTCTGCCATGCTTGTGCAGTGGAAATGATGTATGGTCAGAACAAAGTGACAGAATTTGCTATTGTCATTTGCTATTAATTTACCCTCCCTTAATCCTAATTCTATTTCCTGTGCACCAAACCACCATTCCTTAAATTGCTGGAAGAAAATGGAGCACTGGATTTATGCAGCATTTCTAAGAGGCTTCATTTGCTTTGTGAGTCACTCAAAAGCTAGTATTTTAGGCAACTAAGCATTTGCAGAAGCTACATTCTAATGAGTTTCTTTAGATTCAATTACGCTTTACGGGGACTCCATTTCAAACAATTACGATAGACAACAGAATAACATTTTAGGTAGGTTCAGAAAAAAAAAAGTTTGCTAATTAAAACACACATCTACCCAGGACAAAATGTAAACTGAGCAATAAAAATATTAATAATATAATGTGACTTTGTTTGGAAAAGTAGAATATAGAATAGTCATTGTGTAAAAAATATTTGCAGATGAAATTCCACATCACCAGGAAAGTAAAGAAATAACTGTCATAGTTTATGATTAAACTTGGGCCTTTTGACAAATCAGACACATATTTGCACCAAAATGAACCAGACATGAGGCTGAGGGGAGTCTTGTCAGGGATTGCTGCTAACCATGGGCCAGTGACTGAACATGAGGTTAGCAAGCACACCTTGCTGAACCTGAGAAATTGTGCAACCCCAGTGTGCTTGATTTGAGGTTGATGCTGCAAAGTGTGTTTAAAAAAAAAAACAAAAAAAACCAAGAATGTCAGGAACTTGACACACAGTGTGAGATTTTCTTCAGTCCAACTTTCCCCGATAGTGAAGGAAAGCAAAATGTGTAAAAATGAAAGTGTTTCAATAGCAGATAATAACAAAAGTGTTAGTTCCAGTCACTCCAGGCTGCATTCTCTTTTAGTCTGAAAAAAAATCTAGCACCGCATTTAGGAAATTTTGACGTTGACTCCAACAGAAACAGGGTTAAGCTCCAAGTTCTGTCACACTGCTGGCCCACTTAGAATTCTGAAGACTCTGTGTGCATATTTCCAAGTGGCTTCTAAAGCCAAGCTCTTAAGGCTCAACAAGAAACAAACATAAAGGCCGTGTCTACACTTACTAAAAACTTTGAAATGGCCATGCCAATGGCCAAATCGAAGAATACTAATGAGGTGCTGAAATGCATATTCAGTGCCTCATTAGCATGCCAGTGGCCGCAGGGCTTTGCAATTTTGGTTGACTTGCCCTCAGCTCATCTACATGGGGGTCCTTTTCAAAAAGACCCCACCAACATCAAAATCCCCATAAGGATCCCCGTGTAGACAAGCTGAGGGAGAGCGAACCAAACTTTGGAAGTGCTGCAGTAGCAGCATTTCAGAGCCTCATCAGTATTGTTCAATTTGGCCATTAGCATGGCCATTTCAAAGTTTTTAGTAAGTGTAGATGTAGCCAAAGGGATTACCAATTTATTAACTTCCTGATACAATTTATTTTAATGCCAATGGAACAGGTGTTACAAAATGAGAGTAAGGACAATATGAGCAAGATACATGAAACTGTGCATAAATTCCTTTTGGTATGTAATAGACAGTTAACTAAGAAATGTTATTCTCTAAAGCTATGTCTACATTAGGGAGTTTTGTCACCAAAACTGGCATTTGGTCAACAAAACTCATGAACAGTCCACATTGCAAAGGGTTCTGTCAACAGTAAATTGACAGAATGCAGTACCTTTGTTGGCAGCGTTATGCTGCTCTCTGAGGAGGCTAAATGCCTTTCTCAACAGTGTCTGTTGACAAAAAGCCAGTGTGAATGCTCCGTGGGTCTTCTGTCTACAGAATAGTCCTCTACAGAGCCAGCCAGCTGGACTGGGGGCAGGGGGTTTGCCCTGTTCACAGGAATCATAGCTCTATTCTCTCTGCTACAGCCATTCTTTAAGGCACAGGGAGCTCCAGAGACCCTGTGTCAGGAAGCTGAGAGTGTGGAAGCAGCCCTGCGGCATGATGTTTGCACCTCACTTCAGAGACACTCCCTCGTGCTCTTTTGAGCAATGGTAAGTCAGTCAGTGAGCCAGCCTGCACTTGACCCCCCCACTCCCTGGGGCCCTCTAGGGAGCCACTAGAGGGGTTCAAGGAGCTCAATCCTAGACTGGACCCAAGGTGAAGGACTTCCTTAGCCTTGGGCTGATGAGGAGACATTTTCGGACCCCTCCATGAACAGGAGCAACACCCCTGTGTACACCTGGTGGGCCACCATCCTGCTGTCATAGGGCCACCCCCACCAAACTATGGAGCAGGTGCAGGTGAAGGAGCTGTGCCAGGGTACCCGCTGGACCTGGGACACTGGCCAGAGTTCAGGGGCAGAACTTGCCACCTGCCTCATTACTCAGAGTTCCACCCCTTCCTGAGGGGCAATGACACTTCCATTCTGCCTGAAGCTGTGAACATGGCCGAGGAGTACCACCCTCTGCAGCCAGAGCCATAGGAGGAGGAGGAGGAGCACCCTGGGGCCCAAATGGAGCCAGAGTCAAAGGTGGACATGGCATCTGAGGTCCCTCAAGCCAGGTCACCTCCAGGGCATCCCTGGACCTGTTCAAGGGACCCTCCAGTAAGTACCCTGCACATCACACACCCCAGGTCATGACACAGAAGGGGTTTGCTGCAAGGCTTCCTTGGGCAGAACCTCATTCTATGGTCCTGGTACTTAGAACCATGTGCAAGGTAGTGTGTTCCACCCAGCCCTGGCAGACTGCCCCTGGGCATGGGTGCCTATACTCTCCCAGCCTCAAGGGAGGCCAGACAAGCCCCAGGCCTAATGAAATGCAAGTCTCTCCAAGAAAGTGAAGAAGTTTAGGGAAGAGGAGACAGGTTGCACCTTCACATACAGAAAACAGTAAGGCTGCATGATCTTTTCTAACTTATATAGCTTTTTTATACCACTCTTATCTGGAACGAAGGATCCCCTTTACAGAAGGCACGAAGCCCAGTTTTGGAGTTGGGACCAATGACAAATTTCCAAAGCTATCAGAAATTGTTTTCAAGAAGGTAACGTTTTGACTTTTTCTACAGTGAGTAAGGTGATACCTAAGTACAATGACCTGTGTAGATACAGGATCTGGCCCTATAGTCCTTACTTGGACAAAAATTCCGTTGACCTCACTGATGTAGCATGAGGCCTCCTGTCATTATAAGCATTATGTATGAAATAGATTCATTAAAGCTCACAATTAAACAAAATAGAACTAAGTCTGTAAGTTGGTGGCTAGTTCTTCTGACTGGTGAGAAGACAAAAAAGAACACTTTAAAAATGACCAAATAATAGTAAATAATAATGAGATCTAGCTGTTCTCTTAATATAGTGTGGGACTCAACAAGTAGGAGAATCTTAGCAATAATTCTGAGTATGTGGCATGACACTATTACAAACTATATGGAAAGTAACTAAAAAGAGTGTAATGCAATCTCCATTGGTTTATAGCTAGGACTGAAGTGAGACCAAAGGACACTGAATTTCAGCAGAACAAATTTTGGAAGTATGTGGGAAATGATGGGTGAAATTGAATGAGTTTGAGTAATGGAGAGAAACATAAAGTGTTCAAAGATAAATTTTTGTATGCTCAAAGATTATGCAGGCCATCTAGAAATAAATATAGTGAGTGCATTTTTTAAAGCCAATGTAGATGAACAGAGAAGTGGAAAAAATAGCCAAATATAAGAAAGATGTGTGTACTATGTAAAGGAAGGCACAGACTACCTATTGGCAAACTGATTTAGACTAAATAATTAACATAGAAAATATTGAACTAAATGCAAAGTCTGTTAATCTTTCCTTTAGCTAAGGGGGTGCTCCATTTGTGATACCATCCATTTCTGATACAAAATCCTTAACTATAGGCCTGAGAGACACCATTTTCAATTTTCATTTCACATTGAGGCTACGTTGGGTTAAGATGCACTCATTGCTTTCTCAAAGCTGTGGAAGACCACACTGGAAAGAAGTGCACTTTTCTGGAAAGGCTCCATTTCATATTGATACATCACAGTGTATTTTGAGGGTTGTTTGTAATGGCACTGAAACTTTTTTTAGAACAGGATAGATAATCCCAGATTAAGGGTATGTCTACATACGGATAAAAAACAAACAAACAAACACCTTGTCTGGCCTAGGTCTGGTTGAACAGAAAGCTCTGCAGATTTGATTAGTCTGCTATAAATTTCCGTGCACATAGTGGATTAGAGGCAATGATGTTAGACAGATACATGTACACATTGTAGGACTGGGATAGCTTTGAATGTTTATAGAAACTTTGCAAGGCTTTTCCCAGCATGGCTATTGTGATTGTTTTAACTGTCAGTCCTCCTCTCTAGCCAATTTCCTAATAACAACATATCTGGCAGAAGTGATTTATTTGCCTTTGCTCCTGTCAGGTCCCACCATCCACATTAAGGTTTTTCATGGGAAAATCCAGGTATTCTTTTTGGGGTTTTTCCCCTCTCTTTTCTACTATTTAAAATATAGCCCCCTTGCTGATTCCAAAATAGCAGGCCTGAATCTCTCTCTCTCTCTCTCTTTCTCTCTCTCTCATTCTCATTCTTTCTCTCTCACTCTCATTCGAAAATTTAATGCCAGTCCATCGTTTCTCCATTACCTGCACCCTGGAATGTTTGTAAACTATGACATCATTGGTCATGCAATCTTCATCCTTTCCAGGAAACCAGAGAGGTTTGATTGGAGGAATGTTGCAAGCACAGGTCTGTTCTTATTTTATTTATTTCCACCAGTGAAAAATATGGTCATACAGACTTAAGAATGAGTGGCTAAACAGGGATGGAAATGTACTACATTTTATAATCATGGTCTAAAGAGTTTTAGAGGAATATATAGTAGTGATGGGCCAGATTCTGATCTGTTTCTTACCAGCGTCGAAGTAGGGACCGTGTAGTCGTTGTGCGTCCCGCAACTTCGAAATAGCTGGGTCCGCCATGGCGACCATCAGCTGAGGGGTTGAGAGACGCTCTCTCTCCAGCCCCTGCGGGGCTCTATGGTCACCGTGGGCAGCAGCCCTTAGCCCAGGGCTTCTGGCTGCTGCTGCGGCAGCTGGGGATGCATGCTGCAGGCACAGGGTCTGCAACCAGTTGTCAGCTCTGTGCATTTTGTGTTGTTTAGTGCAACTGTGTCTGGGAGGGGCCCTTTAAGGGAGCGGCTTGCTGTTGAGTCCGCCCTGTGACCCTGTCTGCAGCTGTGCCTGGCACCCTTATTTCGATGTGTGCTACTTTGGCGTGTAGACGTTCCCTCGCAGCGCCTATTTCGATGTGGTGCCGCGCAATGTTGAAGTTGAACATCGACGTTGCCAGCCCTGGAGGACGTGTAGACGTTATTCATCGAAATAGCCTATTTCGATGTCGCTACATCAAAATAAGCTATTTCGATGTAGGCTTCACGTGTAGACGTAGCCTAAGTGGCATGGATTTTGAGCAAAGATAAGCTGGATTGATTTCTCTAGGTGTGCCCAGAAACACCATCATATTACCTTTCCTCCATCTGGTCCTCACCTAAGTTCCTGGAGGGACACCCAGACAGGTCTCATGAGCATGCCTGTGAGTGAGTGGTGGGGTGTTCCACGTGTTCTTGTCCCTCCCCCACTGCCTGTCCCTGGCCCCTGCTCCACCCTCTGTCTCCCCTACCCAGACCCCTGACTCTTCTCTCTGTTCCCCTCCATTCCCCCATCTTCTGTCCCATCTCCCCTGTCCCTGAGTGTCCCCCTTGTCTGGTAGCCCTCTTCCCCCTCCCCATGGGGGGTGGGCGCCTCCAGAATGCCTTTCTTCCAGAGGATACCCTGATGGTGGCCTTGCCCACCCCAAATTGGTGGCTGATGGATTAGTGGCTGTCTGGGGTGGCCAGCTTCCATGTTGCAATGACAACCCTCTTCTGCTGGGAAGCGTGGGCAGCATCTGGGTGTCATAGTGCTGGAGAGCTGGGGTGAGCCAGTGACATAGCTCCAGAAACATCTGCTTTGTCATGCAGACATTGTGCAGCCAGAGGTCATTGTCCCACTCTCCCAGCTCAAGCCAGTCCCACCACTCACTGCTGGTGGGGTAGTACCATGGGCACCAGATGACATGGGGAGGGAGCATGGACTTTGTCCCATGAGGGAGGCCTATACCGGGGTTGTGATCAGGGTAGCCCCATGGAGCCACTGGAGATGGCAGCTAGTAGAATGGCCAGAAAGCTGATCACAGCTTCAAGGGGTAGGGTGTCGAAGAGTTGGTGGGGGGTGGTCCATTGTGTGCTGTCGGGATCTGCAGTGCTCTGGGTGGCAAGCCAGTCCTTGGCATGTGCAGAAAGAGGGTGTTGGGGTGGGGCCCTTTAAAGGAGTGCTGGGCTGCAGCCCCTGAAAGGCCTTTTCCATCATGTGACCCTGTTCATGGCACGTCCTGGCCCGTCTTTTGAAAGAGCACCCCAGAATGTGTGGATGCTCCCTTTTGAAAGAGGAACCAGTCTTTCAAAAGGGCGGATCGCAGTCTCTATCTGCTTTTGGTGTGTGGACACTTGCCTTTGAAAGCCGATCATTCAAAAGGTGGCTTTCAAAAGTTAGCCTTTCAAAATTAAGCTCTAGTGTAGACACAGCCATAATGAATACAGTTAGGAACCTTGACCAAAGGGGGCAGGAAGAACCTGTTTGTCTGAAGATAGGAATAAGAAGGTTAAGACTATCCTTACTGTAAGGGAACTTGCTCCTGCCCACACTTGGGGCTCAGTTCTCCTTTCACCAAAATCAGTGAGAATCTTTTCATTGACTTCAATGAGAGTTGGACTGGATCCTAACACTGATAAAATCCAGAATAATGTCAGAGACATCAATGGATTTGTACTGGTGTGAAACTGGTATAAGCAAAATTAATCTTTTAATTCCGTTTGGTAACTGGGATCTAGCTATGCCAATCCTAGGGGTTTTACCATTTCACATGAAGTTATTCAGAAGATGCAAAAACTATGTTTGGTTATAAGAGAAGATTAGAAATGGTCTTGATAATACTTAGGCCTGCCATGAGTGCAGGAGATTGGACTTGACTTCTCAACGTCCCGTCCAGGCCTTTGGTTCTACAATCAGTTGTTTAAGGCATCATAAACACTGTGACTGAATCATGACTAGTGAATATTTTCTCTCCTGTCACAAATCTGTGCTTGAAGTCTGAAGTCATACTGGGATAATGCTGTTTAAAACAATATGCCAGGGTATACTGAATATTACCAGGTATACCAATGATACCTGCTATCTAACAGAGAAGACTAGCAGAGTGAACTTAAGGAAGGATTTTGGATTTGCTCCTGTTAATTATTAGTTGTAATAATGGAAACTGCATGAACTGCATGCAATATAATTCGATCAAGACTGCTGGACTTGTGAGAGATGCGCTAAGAGTAAATCATCAGCATACAGACAGACTTTGAATTGTTAGGTCTGGGCTCATCTTGATGACTAAAGATAGGCAACAATTTTGGAAAGAAGGTGCCTAGTATACTGCTTCCCAGTATAAATTTAGCCTCCTAAATATAATTGACCTCACTTTCAGAGGTACTAGGTAACTCTAGCCCAGCAGTGGTGGCTGCTGCTACTTGACCATTTGAAAACCAGGTCACTTCTGTCTAGGTGACTATACTAATTTCTATGTGTTGTCTTTCATTGTGAACTGTGATTATTACTTTTCTCTCCAAACAAGAATAAAGATTCCTCCAAACCACTCCCCACCATCTATGTCCAAGCTAACATTTACAGTTCTGACATCTTGATTCTGCCATCCATATAAACTGAGTAGTACTATACTGTTTAAATTGTCTCTTTAACTTCAATGGGTCATCCCACAATAAGATTCTACCCACAAATAGAACAATTCTCATATCTGAAGATAACATACTCATATTCAGATAATAACTTAACAAATAGTAAACAAGAAGCATTAAGATACCATTCACTAAGGTCCCCGAAGTGACATTTATTTGCTTGTTTTTCCAATAGCAGATACCCAGTGGATGGAGATAGCTGGTATCAAACTACAACCACTATGATTCTGATAGAGGTGCAGACTTCCCTAGGAGTGTTTGACACTCCTATACTTCTGAACAGGCTTGGCAGAATTCAGTGTTTATCATTTTGATGGAGAATATCAATATGAATTTTATTCAGTTTAATTTTCTACAAGTGTGGGGAGCTGTAATTGATCAGACAAATGACAGTATCCAAAATTTTTAAGATTTATAGCTGTTAAAATGTATAATTCCAACTTTGTATGACAGCATATATAAAATATGCAAAATAAATATCCTTATACTGAAATCTTCTCAAACAGCATTTTCATACTTTGGCTTTCTGTATATTTCAATTACTGAATATATTTTCATCAGTTTGTGTGTATCTATGGTAAAATTGACTTTTACAGATAAAAATCTAATCCTCCTCAGTCTATTTATAAAACAGTTGCGTTGTATTTATTAAGCCTCTGTCACCATCGTATCACAGTACAGATCATACTCTGCTGAAAAGCCACATGGATCTAGATCCTTACCGGGTTTTTTTAAGTTTTAATGATTCATTAACTCATTACATGCTTAATGTCAGTTAGTGGTTGACTAATCTCAGAGTAAGAATTCCTCACTGAAAATAGAGCTCATCCTTGTGAAGCCTTTATTCAGTTTGGCAAGAGGAACCAAAAAAAAAAAATACTAACAAGCAAGATTTATGATAAAGTGGTGAGACAAAATGCAGTTTCCAATAATGTTGAGTAAACAAGTCATCACTTTCAAAATTGCTTGTGATCAGACACTTTTTCTAGTAATATTATACTTTTACCTTAATCCTATTGTATTTAGAGAGAGAGAGAGAGAGAGAGACAAAAATTGTCCTGCTTTATTTGATTCTGAATAATGGTTTTCCTGGTTGCTTTTTGAATACTTCAAAACTCATTCTTTAGGATAAGAGTACAGCAATATATGAAGCTTAAACACTTAAAAATAACTGCCAAAGTAAATGGCACAATTTTCAGAGTTTCACCTTCACGATCCTGATTCTGAGGGAAATTGGGTTATTGACTGAGTCTGTTTTCCTTCCATATATTCCATGGGCATTATGCTCAAAATTGCTGAGCTGCTCCCCTAGTTATTTCTGTATATGTGGCTCAGGAATTGTTTATTGCATAGCTGTCTTTATATTACGGTATGTTGGTACTAGGGGCAAAGGGCAATAATCATTACTTCTCTTAATCATGTATATATTACCATCAATTTAACCTTGTTATTGCAATAGATTGAGAGCTAGAGTGAGCCATTTGCTGCAGCCTTAACTGTGAATGTGTCCTTGTAGATTTGTTTTCAAAAAATACAGACAACTTCACTTATATTAGGATTTTGATAAAGAAAGTGTCACCTGAATATGTGCATCTTATTATGCCAGTTTTGCTGCAGGTCTGTAAATTAGAAGGCAGGAGATAGTTCCAGTGAAGAACAGAATAAAAGACATGTTTGGTCTGTGGGGAAAAAATAAAGTACCTTGGAGATACAAAATGCTGCTGAGCTTTGAGGGTGATTATCTGCAAAACAGCTCTGCCATGGCCAGTAAACTGAATATCCAGCATTGATAAATAGCAGCAGGCAGAATGAAATTTTAAGACAAATAAGCATGAGCTATACAGACAATACCCAGGCAGATGAATGGGAAAGTCTTGGTAATTAAAAATAGTCAACCAGCACTCTAGTTTATGTGAGGATTAGTGACAACTTAGCAAACAGCTGCTACAAAGCCTGGTGAACAAATAAGCCTCACAGAAAGACTCATGAACAGTTTAAAGTTTTCAAAAACTTTTTTAAAAATAGCTACACAGTTTTTGTTTTTAAATCCTTCACTTTAAAAAAAAACTGTCAAACTTTGTGTGTGTGCTGAGAGCTGTCTCTCTGAGTGTCAGCCACTCAGTGAGAGGTTGGAGAATGAGCCACCTCAGAATCCAATCTATCTAGAGGGTAGATTGGATAACAGCATGGTAGGGGGGAGCATGAGAGCTTTATACAAGGTTATGAGGGCCAGGATGGAAGAGGAGTAGCTACTTCTAGCTATGCCTCAGCATGCGGAGATTCCTGAAGAGAGGAAGAACACAGAGTACTCCAGGGAAGAGTGGACAAAAGTTGCCCAGGAAGAGAGGACCTGAGAGACTCTGGCAGGGGAAAGAGTGTAGATTGCCAGGATCTGGAAGAGCCTGGGGGTTTGCACTAGGAGTAGAAGGCTTATATGCATATAACATTTGGCAGTTGATTGACTAAACTAGCCCTCTGAAGGGTCATTTCTCACTGTCTACAAACCTCATTAAACTTATTGGAAGCCACAAGAGGAAACTCAGGCAAACATAATTGGGATCAGTAACTGAGGGATGATTGCCCACTATTGCAAGTGCATGTTAATTGGATAGCATCTGATTTCCTCCAAACCCACTGCTAGGCCTCTGATGAAAACCAACTCTTTTATAGGGCTTAAGCTCAAATTGCTCATGATGTATGTAGGAAGTTTCCCTGTGTTCAGGTCCTTAATTTCTGCAGCTAAGCTGACCCTTAAGAATGCAAAGAGAATCTACCAAACATAAAGCTCATTTAAATCAATGGTGGCTTTTTCCAAGCATAGGCATATTTCTACATTGCTTCCACTGCTATTCATAGCTTTCCCACTTCGAAGCAGAGCAAATAGACTAGTCTTTTCCACAGTTTGTCACAGTTACCCACAGAGTTTTGAAGAACAGAGAAAAAACTAACTGCTCAATTATCATTGCTACTGTTGAGAAACTGGCAGGTAGCTGTGAAACTGACACTGTGCCAATGCTTGTAATTTTATCAGAATCTCAACAGTATTTGGTGGTGTTTTTCTAAGCCCCAGCCTCTGGAGTTATCTGACAACAAAAGAATTGTCTTGTTTATGAAATGAATGTTAAATGTTAGAGTCATAAATAAATTTAGGTGTAGTGATGTTCAGTGTCGCCACATCTAACTTCTACTTAAGCCCTACCTGTTGAATAATAACAGAGAGGGAGCCGCACTGGTTTATATACTATCAAAACAAAAAACCAGTCAAGTAGCTACTTGACTGCTTTTTCTACTTAAGCTCATGTACTTCAGGTGGAGCACAGGTCATCTACTAGTCTCTTCCACTTCACTCTGTCTCAGGACAAAATTTCTAGCTAACCTTCAGTCTCAACAGACCTTCAATCTGTCAATCATTTCTGTTGAAGCTGAACCTGTATGGAAAAACATCAACAGTAATTAGATCTGGGGGCCTGGACCCTGGATGACCCATCTACCATTAAGTGCTCTAGCCAGTAAGCTACAGAATCACTCTTTTGTATGTGCACGATTTCTCTGGCCCACTAATTCTGTCATTGTTATTGAGAGTGGGACATCCTTAAGTGGCAAGACTGAAGGAATCCAGCATCAGGATATCCTGTTGCCCAGTGACAAGGGCACTCACCTTAGTGGGTCCAGATCCTTCTTCAAATCTCTTCTTGCCCTCAGGTGGAGGGTGCACTTGATTTACTGGTATATGACTGGCCAGAGGAAGACATTAACTACTGGGGCTATAAACAAAAAGTCTTTTGCTCAAGCTCATCTATAAGGTCCCAATGCGGTAAGGGAGTATGGAGCAAGCTTAGGTGGAAGCATGTCCGTCTTTCCCAGACATGTGAATTGAATGTCTGCGTGTTTGACATGGGTAGCAATGTGCATGTAGACACGCACAAACGTAGGTACCTATGTCACCATAAGCTGACCAAGTCATCTTAGACACCTACCTGTTCCAGAGGCAGCTGAGCAAAGGTTTTTTTGAAAAAAGCTATAGAGCCTCATTTAGTGACCAAGATATCTAAGTCCTTTTTTGAATCTAACTGTAGGTTTCTAGCTTTCATGGTTACAGGAAAAAACAAAACAAAATAACACCCCAGATATAAACCCTAACTGCTCAAAACTATTTTGAGCTTAAACCATTTTTAAATATTGGGCTGATCACATAAATTTTCATTTCATAATTTGCAAGCTCTTCTCACAGCAGCTATGACAATGTGGTGGGTCTAGGCCAGAAAGAGATGGAGAACAGTTTGCCTGTTTCTACACATACTAATAAACAGCCCAAAATATGCTAACGTGGTGTGTATATAAATTCCCAGTGCCTCATTAGCATAAGGTCACAAGATTTGGAGTCCAGAAGTCGGTCTTCCAGACTCCCAAAGGGCATGTAGAAGTACTGCCCCTGGGGTGGGGTCTTCCAAAAGTCTTCAGGAAGAAGGGGCCTCCAAAAGAAGGACTTCCTTCTGGAAGAGCCCCCAAGGGCCATGCTTCTACATGCCCTTTTGGAGTCCGGAAGACCATCTTCCAGACTCCAAAGCACATGACCTTATGCTAATGAGGCATATTTACATACATGCATCATTAGCATATTTAGGCTGTTTATTAGCATGCCATTTTCAGAGAAAGTGGCACGTGTAGAAACAGACTTCTTGTTCCTTGTAGCCAGATGTGTTTTTGAGGTGGTTACATTGTTTTCTGACACCTAGCATCCAGGAGCTTTTCATACAGACTTTACTCCTAGACAGTATCAGAGAGGGAGCCATGCTAGACTATATACTGTCAAAAAAAAAAAAGCAGTCAAGTAGCACTTTAAAGACTAACAAAATAATTTATTAGGTGAGCTTTCGTGGGACAGACCCATTTCTTCAGATCATAGTCATACCAGAACAGACTCCATATTTCAGGTACAGAGAACCAAAAACAGTAACCAAGGTGGACAAATCAGAAAAAAAAATGATCAAGATGAGCAAATCAGAGAGCAGAGGGGTAGAAGGGGCAGGTGGGAGGTCAAGAATTAGATTAAGCCAAATATGCAAATAAGTCCCTATAGTGACTCACAAAGTTCCCATCCTGGTTCAAACCACGGGTTAATGTGTCAAATTTGAACATAAAAGACAGTTCGGCGGTCTCTCTTTCAAGAGTGATGTGAAATTTTTTCTTCAGTAACACACAAACTCTTAAGTCATTAACATAATGGCCCACTCCAACAACATCCTGGCTAACAGATTTGTGGATCTGGAGAGTTTTTATGTCTGTTTTGTGCCCAGGTTAGTCACAGAATCAGGGGCACATTCTCATATTCCTCAACTAATATCATATATGCCGTCATGTGCCAACAATGTCCAGGTGCTTTGTATATTGGACAGGCTTCAAACACCCTTAGACAAAGAGTTAATGGGCACAAAACAGACATAGAAACACTCCAGATCCACAAAACTGTTAGTCGGCATTTTAATGGAGTGGGCCATTCTGTTAATAACTTAAGAGTTTGTGTGTTACTGAAGAAAAATTTTCACACTACTCTTGAAAGAGAGACTGCCAAACTGTCTTTTATATTCAAATTCGACACATTAACACATGGTTTGAACCAGGATGGGAATTTTTCTGAGTCACTATAGGGACTCGTTTGCATACGTGGCTTAATCTAATTCTTGACCTCCTACCTGCCCCTTCTACCCCTCTACTCTCTGATTTGCTCACCTTGATAAATTTTTTTCTGATTTGTCCACCTTGATTGCTGTTTTTGGTTCTCTGTGTCTTCAATATTGAGTCTGTTCTAGTATGGCTATGATCAGAAGAAGTGGATCTGTCCCATGAAATCTCACCTAGTACATTATTTTGTTAAAGTGCTACTTGACTGCTTTTTTGCTTTACTCCTAGACTGTAGCTGCGTCTACACGTGCACGCTACTTCGAAGTAGCGGCAGTAACTTCGAAATAGCGCCCGTCACGTCTACACGTGTTGGGCGCTATTTCGAAGTTGAAATCGACGTTAGGCGGCGAGACGTCGAAGTCGCTAACCCCATGAGGGGATGGGAATAGCGCCCTACTTCGACATTCAACATCGAAGTAGGGACGTGTAGACGATCCGCGTCCCGCAACATCGAAATAGCGGGGTCTTCCATGGCGGCCATCAGCTGGGGGGTTGAGAGATACTCTCTCTCCAGCCCTTGCGGGGCTCTGTGGTCACCGTGGGCAGCAGCCCTTAGCCCAGGGCTTCTGGCTGCTGCTGCTGCAGCTGGGGGTCCGTGCTGCATATACAGGGTCTGCAACTAGTTGTTGGCTCTGTGTATCTTGCACTGTTTAATGAAAGTGTGTCTGGGAGGGGCCCTTTAAGGGAGCGACTTGCTGTTGAGTTCGCCCCGTGACCCTGTCTGCAGCTGTGCCTGGCTCCCTTATTTCGATGTGTGCTACTTTGCCGTGTAGACGTTCCCTCGCTGTGCCTATTTCGATGTTGGGCTGAGCAACGTTGAAGTTGAACATCGACATTGCCAGCCCTGGAGGACGTGTAGACGTTATTCATCGAAATAGCCTATTTCGATGTCGCAACATTGAAATAAGCTATTTTGAAGTTGGGTGCACGTGTAGACGTAGCCTGTGTGTCCTCCACTCTGCTGATTTGCTTACAGGCTTTGTTCTCCAGCTATTTGATAGGCAGTACATGTTTCAAAGCCTAACAATCTGAGGATGTTTAGAGAGTGAATGTAGGAGTAAGAGGCAAAATTTGAGTAAAAGTAACAACAAAGTATAGTACTGAAAGAAGATTTTTTTAAGGGTGGTGATTGTCAACTCCAAGAATTGGAAATTCAAAGACAGCCACAGAAATTCATAACATTAACCCAAAATTTAAAAATATTTAAGCCATTTTTGTCTGCTTTCTTGACTTACTGTTGATAGAACACTCTTGGGAATCTGGATGCTTCACAGGTTTTGTTGACAAAATGGCCATTTTGTCGACAAATCTCCCTAGTCTGGACATAACCAGGGAGAAAACACCCTTCACCCAGTTCCCCTCTGAAATACAGTTTTCTTCCAACTGATTGTTTTTGGCTTTTAGTTACCAAAGGCAGCAGCTACCTCTCTCAAGTAAGTACTGCTGATAAAGTCTGGTTCGGAAAATCATCTAAGCACATATTTAAGTCCATCTCTATTTTGTTGAAACATGTTCTGAAGTGCTAAATAGTGATGCTTTCCTGAGTAGGGGCCAGAGTGCACTGTGGAGAAATGATCGATTTCCTATAGCAGGCCCAAGTTTTATTTCAGTCAGGGCAAATAGTTGAGATTTTTCCTCTAGCCAGAGTGAATGATTTTAACTCCTTACCTGACAATCTCTGGGCAACAATTGGTTTCCATTTTATTAAACAGCACCAAGAGTCTGCTCTCCTTCTGCTTCTACTGAAAGTGCAATTAAAATATCTTTTTGAAAGAGAGAATGAGCATTGGAAAAAAAAAACAACTAAAAAACAAATATGGAAGTACACTTACTGTCTTAATTCCTGGCAAATCCCTCCATTACCAAATTAAAGAATGCAGCATAAAAACAAGAGACATTTGGGAACTAGGGAAAGCATACTCATCCTGAGTTATAAACCTCTGTAGCTTAAGACCTGCCAGTGTATTGTTACCCTGTAGTTTATTGTCAGTTTCAAGCTAGTAGGAAGAGCATTTTGCACAGTATTCCAGAAAGAATCAATTTTTGTTCAGACTATTTCCTTCTGCTTTAGTTTAGCATTATGTTTCCCCATTTTTAAAAGCACTCTTTAGCTGGCCTATCTCTGCCCCCTTTGCAGTGAATAATAACCACCTGGACTTAACTGGAAGCAGTTAGAGAGACATTGATGGTCTAAAGCTAAGATGGGATAGCCAAAAGCATTCATCATTGACCTGTCATCATCATCCTGCCAGCCAATACTTGTAGCCTCCCCGACTTATTATCTAGAAAGAGGATTTTTATGTTTATAGTCCTCTTGCTTTCTTGGCAAAACAGCTGTTTGACTTTTTTGGCTGCAAAGAGGTTTTTCCTGATTAATTGCCTAGTTATTTTCTAAGTTGTGCTTTTTTTAACCCAAGGAAGGGTTCTGTTTCCTCTTCTTAAAAGCTTCTTTTGAGCTAACTTGATTCAGTCATACACTAATATCATGTAGGTAAAAAGAGAGGCCCATAACATTTTTTTTAAAAGTTCTGACATTTCCCTTATTTTTCACAGTCTGATATTTACAGGCCCCAGGAATCTTCCCTAAAGCTAATAAATCTTCTGCACAGCTCTTTGATGCCAGATTAATATGAGAGGTTTTGACTCTTTCTAGGTAGCTAAAATTTTTCTCTCCTTTCCCCTTACAACAAATTTGCTTGTGATCAAAAGGCTGCCACCATTACTGATTATTGATGGAACTATTGATATAATAATTGTAAACCCCCTACCAAATGATCAGTATAGCCGTGTCTACACGTGAACGCTACTTTGAAGTAGCGGCACTAACTTCGAAATAGCGCCTGTCACGGCTACACGTGTTGGGCGCTATTTCGATGTTAACATCGATGTTAGGCGGTGAGACGTCGAAGCTGCTAACCCCATGAGGGGATGGGAATAGCGCCCTACCTCGACGTTCAACGTCGAAGTAGGGACCGTGTAGTTGTTGCGTGTCCCGCAACTTCGAAATAGCGGGGTCTGCCATGGCAGCCATCAGCTGAGGGGTTGAGAGACGCTCTCTCTCCAGCCCCTGCGGGGCTCTATGGTCACCGTGTGCAGCAGCCCTTAGCCCAGGGCTTCTGGCTGCTGCTGCTGCAGCTGGGGATCCATGCTGTGTGCACAGGGTCTGCAACCAGTTGTCGGCGCTGTGGATCTTGTGCTGTTTAGTGCAAGTGTGTCTAGGAGGGGCCCTTTAAGGGAGCGGCTTGCTGTTGAGTCCACCCTGTGACCCTGTCTGCAGCTGTGCCTGGCACCTTTATTTCGATGTGTGCTACTTTGGCGTGTAGACGTTCCCTCGCAGCGCCTATTTCGATGTAGTGCTGCGCAACGTCGATGTTGAATATCGACGTTGCCAGCCCTGGAGGACGTGTAGACGTTATTCATCGAAATAGCCTATTTCGATGTCGCCACATCGAAATAGGCTACTTCGATGTAGGCTTCACGTGTAGACGTAGCCTATGTATAGTAATGTGCAGTCTTCCATGGTATAGTTTTCCTTTGCAAGTTTGTATTTCAGTAAAGTTTCCTTTGTATTTGTATTTCAGTTAAGCTATCCAGAAGACAAGGAGGCAAACAAAAGTGCTTTCACTCACAGTCACTACTTTATTGAGATCCCAGCCTTTACACATGTCCTCAGAAGGTTAATAGAGCTCCCCAAATTATCCCTAGATTTGTATTTACCCAACGTCTTGAGAAATTCTCAGGTGGATATTTGTATATGTCCAATGGCCAAATTTCTGTGTTCAGGAGAAAGTCAAGGGAGTCCAAGTTTCCATCAAGCTCAGATTTATACAGCCTGTCATGGATATAAAGTTGGTATCCACATCTGCATCTTCAAAAATGATCCATGGGTAGCTACACAACCACAGATGCAGAAACCTGCCAATATAAACTGGATATCGGCAAGTTTGAAGGATTGCAGTTACAAAATTTGTATTGCGTCCATATCCACAAAAATGAGCCGAGGCTGTCTTCATAAATGAATGCAGATACCTACAGATATAAAACTTGTGTCTGTGGATTTTCAGGTCTCTACACATTTCTCCCTCTTCTCCCAATTTGTTAGTATTATATAGCTTGTTCATTAAAAAAAATGTAAAAGACAATACCTACTGAGCAGAAGCAAATTAAATGGGGAGTATTGCAACCTGAAGAGTGGAATTTTCCATGAATTAACCAATAGTTTACTATCACCAGACCTTCCATGTTGCAAAACCACATATTTTGGAAATAGTTCAAGTCAGAAAGGCACAGGCTCATGTATACTCATAATGATCACTCATTTCTCCCTTGCCTCCCCCTCTCCCGCCCCTGGGCCTGTTAGCTGTTCTAAGGTGTCAGAAAGGCCTCCTTTTAGCTGATTTCAGCAATACCCATAACAACTGGTATTCTAGCTGCAGGAAAAGTTACACATTGAACAAAATTTCCTTCCTACACAGCCACTGAAATCAGCATGACCCGCTAAAATGGAGGGTTGAGTGGAGGAAAACTTATTTTTTCTATTGCACTGTGTTCACAAAAAGAGTTACTACCTTCTCCGTGCTTTCATGGAAAAAATAACTGAAAGCTGGGAATACCTTTTTTATTTGATTCAGGCACATAGCAGAATGAAGGCCAGACTGCAGATACAACTTGTTGCTGAATTTGCACTTTCAGCTTATGAACCTCTTACAGGCATACGAATAATTTATTTGACCACTTAGAAGCAGGTTTCTTCCAGTTGGAAAGGCAGGCAAACAGCTGTGTCTACAGCTGATGTTATTGCTTCTCTTAGGCTGAAGAGGCTTTTATCCATAGTAGTTGGCTCAGTCTCCTGTTCAATTGAGTGCATCACTTCCATAACCCTCAGACTTTCTGCCAGATCACGTCCTTTATCATTTCAGCACTCCCCACATACAGTCCTCCTAGGAAAGATCCACTCTTATTTTAATTTTTGAAAAGAATAGTGATTATTTCTACTACGAGATGTCAAGATCCAAAGTTTAAGCTCAATGTCATTATCTTTTGTTTAAGAAATGCAATATGTCCACAAGGGTCAGATCATAACTATTCAGTAGGCAAATTAATTCCCCAAAATGACTGTTTCAGCTGTGTTAGCCATTGTCTCATCACAGCAGCATTCATCACCCCCTGCTCAACAACTTGTATATGTGTGTATGTGTGCATGCATATATAAAGATATTCAAACATGCTAAAAGGAGACAGGTGTCTGACTCCAATTGAAAGCCAGTATGACTTAACAGCTTTTTTTCTTACACCCCTAAGTGTTTTGATAACCACACCCTAAATGGATTATTGATCGGGTTTTGGAGTCTATAAACTTTTCTTCCTGGCTGTAGATTAAATAGTATAAATAGCGTCAGATAGAGCTCCTTGTGTTCAGGAGAACCAACAACAACCTTATCTTTTCTCCTGGACAGCTTGCAGTACGGTGATGTTTTCATCATATGTTCATATAACACAACATTGGTTAATAGCAGAACATTTAGAGCATTCTGAGATAGTGAAAGAATCTTAGCCCACTTCCCAGTAGCCAAGTGTGACCGTGCTCAGATAAAGCAATAGTGGCTTCTTCATTTTTTCTTAGCTAGGACTCTAGGAACAGAATTATTATTATAGAGATTAAATCCCATCTCTGTTCCCGCCATATTAGAGTTAAGGTACATTGGTGGGCAGACTGAGGAAAACTTGTAATACTACTGAGCGCACACCACCTATTCATTATCATGATATTGCTCGGGCACCTTTCAAGTGCATTATACTCACCTAAAATAAGATGGAGGGGAGATGTAACCTTTGGACAGTTGGTTCCTGTGTACTGTAGCTCTGTTTTGCACTTTCTATACTTTCATTCTCCATTACATTTATTAATATTCTGGAGACTTTGTCAGAAAGCTGAGGTATAAAACTTCGAAGACTTCTTGAACACAGGTATCCACCAAACTACAGTGACAAGGGTAATAAATAAACCTAAGCTCTCTAAGAAGTGAGCCAGGTCACTGAGGGGCAAGCATCTTTAGTACTTCTTATGGAGGGAAAAACCCCTCAGATTGAAATAGAGCTGCCACAGGAAGCAAGCTAAGCACTCCCCACTCTCACAACATTTCTCAAAGGAGGGGATAGGAGGGAGGGAGAAGAAATAGCCCAGTGGCTCAGGGTGGTACTGATCCTTAATTTCTTCTACCTCCTGTGAGTAATAGAAAAAAGGTAGTAGTTTCTTTTTTATTATTACAGTTAACCACAGATTTAAATTCCTAAGTTCTTTGGCAATCTATTCATAAAGAAGAAAGGGTATGTTGTGATTTACAGCATATACATTGAGTGGAGAGAGGGGGACTGCAGTTCAGTGGCAGAAAGCTGCTTTGACTTTGAGAAGTGAATTCCTTGGCCCATGGAAAATCACAATGTATGTTTCCCTTCCCTCTTGGGTCAGTTCCACTGTTTGTTGAAAAGGGGATTATGGCAGTGCCTCTGCTCCCATCTTGCTTTGTCCCTTGAGGCCTAGATGTCTTATTCATGGAGTAATAGCTTTACTGCCAGCAGAAGCTGAAGGGAGTGAGTGGTACAGAGGAGCAAAGGTTCATTTGCAACCTCACAGTCTGTGAGCACATATGTGATAGTTTGAAATTCATTGTCAGAAAGAACATTTGTAGATTAGCAGCTGCAGGTATGAACCACATGGTAAGAATATTTTTGGTAGTGGAAAGTAAATTGTACTTAAAGATATGCACACGGACAATAGTTCAAAGAAAAGATTGATCATTATTATTGATGACTTGAGAAATGTGAATGTTTATAGGAATTGTGAAGCCTGCATGCTCACATTTTAGACTTATACAACCTGCTTGTTATTGCTATTGTTGATATGGGCTGCACCTACAATGTGCTAGATCCTTTAAACATCCTTTAAATATACATAAAAATACTGTCCATGTCCCAAGGAACTTTTGTCCAGATCCTCAGAGGTATTTAGGTGCCTTATTCTCATATATCATAACAGGAGATACCTTAGATGATCAGGACCTTACAGACTGGAACACATGATCCCAATGCAGGAAGTGACAACAAAGGCAATAAAAAGCAGTGTGAGTAGGAAACATGGCAACTGTCTTATCATTTCGAAGATTTTTAAACATTTAGGTCAATTCGGAATCTACACCTGCCACGTGCTAGTTCAGATGCACAACTGAGGATGTCACAAATCTTTGCTGATGATATCAGAAATCTGACATTCACCCATTGTAATTTTTCTCCATGTTTTGCTCATAAAATCAAGATATCAAGGATATTTGGGGTACTGGCATCTGCAGAAGGGCATCAAGGACATTGTGTTGGGTTCAATTTTAATTTTGCTTTCTTAGAGAATTTCCAAATTTGCCCTTAAAATTCATGAATATCAGAAATTTATGACTGTGCTGTGCTGATTTCCAGCTATTGATTCCATGGTAATAGGCACCATCTCATTTTGTTGTCTTTTTCCTATTTTGTTCAGGTTGGTTTGAGGCAGCAAGATTGTGAAAGTTTATACGGCTTTTCTCTTTTTTAAGCGAAACATATTTTTCATGCAAAGTTCTTCATGGATTAAATGACTGAGTTGTTCAATAATGATCTGTCTTATAATGATAGAAAACTAACAAAATATAAATTACAGATCTGGGGAATATTTTGATGTCTGCATTCTTCTATCAGTGAGAGGAAATTTGTTACTGAAGAAAGAAATATGCCTGTGGAGAATCCATGCCTACCTCATGGAACTGAAAGGGGCCTTCAGAACTCATTGAGTCCAATACTTTGTACTCACAGCAGGACTGATCACCATTCCTGACTATTTTTTTTCATCTATTTCTCCCAGATCCTTAAATGGCCTTAAACTCACAACACTGCATTCAGTAGGCTAATGCTCTATCCCTCCCCAGTTTCATGCTCTTTGCATTAGAAGTAGTCCATGTTAGGAATAGGGTGCAGAAGACAACCTTTATTGACTTTTATTACAAAATGTAATTGTTGCATTTTCTTTATTTTCTCTGATCATAAAAGCAAAAGGCTAGTAGGCACAATAATCGGTTGTAGCTGAGTAACTTTCATTTCCCAGATACAGCATCTTTGGGGGATTTTAAACAAAAATATTGCAACTTCTGTAATATGACTTATCTACTATTTGCAACACCACAACCATTATCCTAAATGTATAGCCAGAGATCTCAGAATGCATGGACCATGACCACATCACTTTTATCATCAGTTAACTTTCTCTATACACCATAATGCGAAGAAATTCCAATTCTTCTCTTTTTATTAAAGAGCTTTAGGCAATTTTCTGCAAAAGCTCTTCAATAATCTCATGACATGTTCCTTGAGGAACTAAAAGTGAGGGAGCTGTTGTAAAGATGGAAAGTCAGTACCTAAATGGACAAGCCAGTAACTTATGAAATTTCCCTCCCCGCCATCACCAGCAGCCATGGAGAGACATCAAATATCACACACACAAAAAGAAGAAACCAAATTTTCAGCTGAAAGATTTCTAAATATCATTCTTTGAAAGTCATGTTGAGGGTCAAGATAAATTCTAACGACATCTCAAGTAGTAATACGACTCTGGGGCTGGATACTTGTTCTCATTAAAAAGAATCATTTTGGCAGAATTTAAAAATGGCATAATTTCTTCCCTCCCACCCCCATACTTAGAACAGGATGTATCTGCGATAGCTGCGTGATAATGCTTGACAAGTGTAGATTTTTAAGTGAAGTTAACTACATTAGGAAAATAGATGATCAAAAAGCCTGCTTAAGTGCTACTCATGTAATCCAAATTATGTATGTTACTCATGTAATCTGTGTCATGCACAATCTTGGCAGGATTGTGCCCTTTGATAAGTAACTAATGTTACTTCAGTGTTTGCAGTAGTCCAGGTATTCATATAGTGAATATATAAGGAATTCATTGATTTTAAGGCCAGAAGTAACACTGAATTTAAATTCTTGTATAACATAGCCCAAAGAGTCACCAGATCATTTCAGTAAGAAGCCCATAACTTCTGTGTGAGATATAGCATGTTTTTATAAAGTAATCCAACCTTAATTTAAGGACTTCATGGGATGGGAAATCCATTACTTCCTAGGCAAATGTATCCATAGTTAATTATCCTCATAGTTGAAAATCTGCACATCTATCTAATCTGAATCTCTCTAGCTTCAGATTCTAACCAAAGTATTTTATTATCCCACCTACTGCTTGATTAAGGAGCAGCATACTGTTAGAAACTTATTCCCCTAGGCAGGTACTTGTAGATTTCGAACATTATGACAACTTTTTTTTGATTTACATGAAAGGAAATTGGCCTACATTTAAAGATGCCCACTGTAATGCAAAGGAAATATTTTCTACTTCCACTATAACTGTGATGTTCTATTATCTATTCCTTTGAGTAATCTTAGTGAATTATGTATTTTCCATGATGAATTATAAACCAAGGCAAATAATCTGCAAAGGTAGAGCATCCATGAGTTTCAGTTTAAGGTAATGTGTTCTAAACAACAAGCAAATTTCCTGCTACAAGCAAATTATAGATAAAAAGAAATGGTGGAAGGATATAAGAGCCATCATAGAAATTTCCCCATCTCACTCACTGTTTATAAAGAAGCTTGTCTTTATCTCAAAGTTTTCTATACTGAAAAAAAAAAAAAAGACTGAAGGATCTTAGTGCTTATTCCAAAGATTATTTCTGTCAATGGAAAAAAGTCACATTAGTTTCCACAGATTCAGATCAGGATTCCAATAAGTGTAGTTTCTTTAATTATTTTTCAGAGCCAGAGTGCTTTGACACAGGAACAGTTCAAGTCTAGTGTTTATGGTATGTTTACTCCCATTATTTATGCCATTGTGCCCGGAAGTGGCATCCTCAGTTTGCAGTCTGGTAATGGCAATCTAGTGCTGTGATTTTGGTTAAAGTAGTATTACTTTCCAAAGGCTGTCCTTGGAATAGTGCAGGTTGAATCTCTCAAATCCAGCACCCTGGGGACCTGACCAGTGCCAGACAAGAGAATTTGTGAGAATGCAGGAGGAGGTCACTATTGCCTAGCATCATTACCAACACTTCCACTGCTCACTGGTCTCTAAAATGACATTTGGGGTAAATTACAGCTAAGTAACAGCACAGAACACTGAGAGCCAGAACTGGCGGCTGTAAACGAAAGTTGTGGGACCACAGAAAACTTGGCCACTCCTATGATAAGTGGTCATCTGGCTAACTAAAATCATGCTGGTTTATGGATTTTACCAGAAGAGAGAGCTCTCAATCAAAAAGGTTCAACCTGTACCACAATGACTCTATTGTTAGAACTCCCAAATATTATGATAGCTTTCTTTCCTTTTGAAAAAGATAGAGATAGGCTCCCTAATCCCAAATAAGGAAGCATGAGATTTATAGGGTGCATCTACACTAGGAACTAACTTCAAAGTTAACATTGAAGTTAAGCCCTACTTTGAAGTAGCCAGCAGAGAGTCTACATGCATTTTCCCTTACTTCAAAGTTAACTTCCATTACTTCCTTACTCCAATCCCGTGAATAGCGTAGTGCCCTACTTCGGAGTTTAACTTCGAAGTAGGGTGTGTGTACATGCTCATATTTGAAGTTGCTTACTTCTAAGTTGTACTTCTAAGTAAGCAACTTCAAAGTTATTTTTTTAGTGTAGACACAGACACAGTGTTCCATTTCTATTAAATATCTTTCTTTCTTTTTACAGCTACTTCAGCCTCAGGGCTCATCCTTCATGACCACTCTCTCTTATCACTATTAATATGCCCCATCCCAATCACTTTCTTATACAGGTTACATAGCCAGAACTTGGCATAAAAGAATCTGCATATAACTTGTCACATATCTGAATTGGGTTAGATATTTTATTTGCTGGCCATTTACTGGTCAGTTAATTTTTTACCAGTGAATGGCACATTTTCCATAATGTCTATATGCTCAGCAAATTTTATGACACAGAGATAAAATGAAAAGATAAAATATTAATGTGTTAAATTCTTTTGTCAACTAAAATCCATTAGTTTTTTGAAGCTTTCTGTTTATTTAAACACCAATCTGGGTGTTACAAAAGTCAATCAAAAACTTGGCTATTATTCCCAAAGTTGAATGTTGGCTTACTCTACCCACCATGCAAAGCATTTAGGGAATATATGGTGCGGCCTTATTCTCTTCTACAGGCACCCTAGCCCATATGATAGCAAGCTGATGCAAAGAGTGGCTGGACCTTTGAGTCCATCCCATCCCCTCAACACGCCAGATGGTTCAACTGTGCTACCATGGAGAGGGAAGCAATCTGCACCAGATTAATGGTTGCTGCTGACTGCTTGCTCCCTGGAACAAAGGGTAACCAGTTCACAAACAGAGCTAGTGGCACATCCTGTCTAACTCTCAGTCTTTAGCAAGCATTATGTTGCCTTTCCATATGTACACAATCTCAGCTGATATCCTATTACTTTTCTTTTAACTGATTATACGTTCATCACAATAAATGACACCCAATTTAACTTAAGCCTGGGCCTTCATTATAGTAAAAGATGGGGAGGAAATGGTGAAGTAGAGATAGAATGGAGAGAGCAGGCTCGGTCAGATGTGTGTCAATGCACTGACTGTCAAACAACAATATGAATGACATCTGATACCAGTACAATTGAATGTTAAAAGATGCCAGCTTGGATATCACCTGGGTAAACAAGGTCCGCGATACCAATCGAGCGATCGGGGTTGGGTCGATAAGTTGGTTACTGAAAGAAAATTACAGCTAACACAGATGCTATCCATTGGAGCATGGAACATCCGAACACTGTGGGCAACTGGAAAATTAGAGCTGCTTCAGAAGAAGATGGAGAGATGACGATGTGATATACTTGGTCTGGCAGAGATGCATCAGACAGCATCAGGACGGATATGTGGTTGCAAAGTCATTTGGTCAGGAAACAAAATGAAGCATGAATCAGGAGTTGGATTCCTTCTTAGCAAAACAGCTAGAAGAGGATACAAACCAGTGAGTGTAACTGCAAGAATGATCGTAGCGAGATTCGAAGCAAAACCCTTCAACATCTCAGTCATCCAGGTGTATGCACCCACGTTGGACAGTATGGAGGAAGAAATTGAGCTATTCTATACAGACTTCACAAAGACAGTGGAGGAGATACCGAAGAAAGATGTGATGATCATCGGAGAAGATTGGAATGCGAAGGTTGGAACAGATAAGGAGGGTTGGGAGAGAGTCATGGGAAGGTTTGGATATGGAGAAAGAAATGAATGAGGTGAGAAACTGCTAGAGTTTGCTACAAAGCATGAGATTCTAACAAAAGGCCTGTAGGAAGTGGATGTGGCAATCGAATGACAGGAAGTCCAAGAACATGATAGATATGATTTTGATAAGAAGATGGATAACATCAGTACAGCAATGCCTAACTTTCCAAGGAGAGGATATAGATTCAAACCACAGTCTAGTGATCACAAACGTCAAGATAAAACTCAAAAGAAAATGTAAGACATAGTTTAAGAAAAGAAGAGACATGGCGAGGCTATGAGAGGAAGAAACAGGGAATGCATACAGAACAGTGCTTGAAAAGAAGATTAAGAATATCGCCACAGAGAAAGACCTAGATAAGAGAGTCACAGGGATAGCCATTGCTATAGAAGAGGCAATTGAGCAGATTGTTCCAGAAGAAGAAAAGATCAGTAAGAAGTGGATTACCCAGGAGAAACTGAAGTTGGTTCAAGAGAAGAGAGTGTTGAAGATCAGAAAAGATGTTTCTGGGATGGCAGAACAGTAATATAGGATGAAATGCAATGAGGTAAGGAAAGCAGCCAGAAAGGATAAGGATAAATGGTTAGAGGAGCAATGTGAGGCTATAGAGAGGTATTACAGTGATTGTAAGACCTGAGAGGTGTATAAGACAATTGGGAATATTAATAGGAAATGGCAACGAAAGCATATGGTGATCAAAGATAAGAACAAAGAAGTGCTCATGAACAGCAATGTACAAGATATTGCACCAATCTGTGCAAAGCATAGTTGGACCCGAGAGTCTCAGAGAGACTGATTGAAGAATTGAAAGAAATATCTTCCCCGAGCATTGACAGCGAGACCAATATTTCGAAGGAGGTAGTGGAAAAAGCAGTGAAATGACTAAAGAACAACAAGAGCCCAGGAAATGATAAGATCACAGGAGAGATGATCAAATACAGCAGAATAAGCATGATTCAGGAAACACACTGACAATGTAATATAGCATGGAAACAAGGGAAGGCGCCTAAGGAATGGAAAAGATCTGTGCTAGTGACAATACCCAAGAAAAGGAAATACATTGGAGCGCAAGAAATACAGAACAATTGCCCCAACGAGTCATCTAGGTAAGGTGCTGATGAAGATACTGACTGAGAGATTAAGATCGCAGATAGAAGAACATATAGCAGATGAGCAAGCAGGGTTCAGAAAAGATAGAAGTACAATATAGCAGATATTAGCCGTGTCTACACGTGCACACTACTTCGAAGTAGCGGCACTAACTTCGAAATAGCGCCCGTCACGGCGACACTTGTCGGGCGCTATTTCGAAGTTAACTTCGACATTAGGCGGCGAGACGTCGAAGCCGCTATCCTCATCAGGAGATAGGAATAGCGCCCTACTTCGACGTTCAATGTCGAAGTAGGGACCGTGTAGTCATTGCGCGTCCGGCAATGTCAAAATTTTGGGGTCCTCCATGGCGGCCATCAGCTGAGGGGTTGAGAGACGCTCTCTCCAGTCCCTCAGCTCAATGGTGGCCGTGTGGAGTGGCCCCTTAAAGGTCCTCTCCCCCTCCCTTCCTGTGCAGGAAGCTGGGGGAACGTACAGGCGGCAGCCTAGACACGCGGCCAGCCTGCACGTCCCTCAGCCACCCAGAACAGGGCCAACACCTGCCATGGCTGCCCGGCAGCCCCCCCAGCACCCCCAGGGGAGCCCCCCCCAGGGGAGCCAAAGCAGCCAGGCCAGCCAGCCCGGAAGCCAGGCTGGGAAGCGGCAGCGGGGCCCCTCCTGGACGGAGGCTGAGCTGCGGGACCTGCTGGGGCTCTGGAGCGAGGAGGAGGTGCTCCAGGTAATGGGGAGCAATAGGCGGAATGCGGATGCGTTCGCTCGGCTGGCCGCGGGCCTGGCCGCCCGGGGTCACGCTGCCCGCACTCTTGACCATGTCAGGAGTAAGGTTAAGGAGCTGCGGCAGGGTTACGCCCGGGCCGGGGATGTGGCCGGCCGATAAGGGGCCGCCCCCGTCACTTGCCCCTTTTACAGGGAGCTCAGGAACATCCTGGGCCCACGGCACACCTCCTCCCCTCCGGCCACCCTTGATACCTCGGCCGACAAGCCCCAGCAGGCCCTGCAGCCAGAGTCCGTCCCGGAGGTAAGCCCCACACCCCGGGGGCCCCCCCGGAGCCCACCCCTGGGCCATTGTGGCAGGAGGAGGAGGAGGAGGAGGAGGAGGGGGGCTCCTCCTCTGCAGAGTCCGGGCTGCAGATCCTCCTCCCGCCCTCCCGGAGCAGCAGCCGGGCGTCTCCCCCCCGGGATCTCCGGACCGTGGGAGTGGACCGACAGGTATGTACCCCCTCTGGTGTACACCCCCGGGGTTGAGGGGTGGGGGTAATAGATATGTGCCCAGGGCCCCCCACATGCCCACATGGCCATGGCCCCAAGGACAGCAGGGCCATGTCCCTCACAGCAGTGCATCAGCCCCTGCCCCCGCCCCCCCACATGACAGTGCCATGGCCCATCCCCAGGGCAGGGGAGAGCGGAACCTCGAGGGGCCCCTGGGAGGAGGGGGTGGGACACCCTGCAGCAGCAGTATGTGATGGAGGTGGGGGGAGTGCAAAAGGGAGACTCAGGCTAGATATGAGCAACCAGCTGAATAGCTCCCAGGTGCAAAGGATGATCCTGGGGCTACAGCTGGCAGGTGACACCTCTGCCCTGAACAAAGAGGAGGGATGAGCCAAGCTGGCTTTGAATTGGGGCGGGGGCCGCAGGTAGAGGCTAGGGGAAGGGAGAGCTGGAAGGCAGCCAGCCTGAGAAGGGGGAAAGCCACACCCCAGAGGGGCACCCCTTGGGGTCTTCTCCCCAGGACGGGTTGGAAGGACTGTCTCTGACTGCTGTGCGGTCACTCCCGAGAGAAACTGGGCATCTGTGACCTAAGAAACCTCTCCTGCTGTCAGACCCTGCGGAGTGAAGTGAGAGTCACTCCCGCAAGGGGACGGGGTGCAGTGCAGGGGGACCCCTGAACCCCATCCATCCCAGCAGCATCTCCCGGGGATGGGGATGGGGAACCTGCAGCACAGGGGTGGGGGGACAAGGGTCACAGCTCGGGGCCCACACTGTCTCCATTCTTCTTCCCCCCCTCCTCCTGTGTTCCGCAGTTGCACCATCGGAAGGACCGGAAGAGAGCGCTGGCGAGGCATCAGTGGTCCCGGAATCCCCTCCGGGGCCATCACTCCAGGCAAGCCCCTCGGCGGAGGACCAACCGGCCCCACGGCGGGCTAGACGGCGGACCCCGCAACAGCACCTGACGGCGACGGACCCCCAGCTGTCGTCAGCAGCTGGAGGTCGCGGAGCAGCGCCTGCGGGTGGACCAACGCCGCCTGGACCTGCAGGAGCGGGCACTGGCCTGGCGCCAAGAGGCATGGGGGGCCTACATGGAGACATTCAACCGTCTGGTGGACTACCTGGCCCCCCATGCCGCGCCGGCCGCCGCAGCGCCCGCCCTGCCTGCTCCACCCGCCGCACCACCTGCTGCGTTGCACGTCGCCATCCCATCTGCCTTCGCCCCGCCAGCCACCACCGAGGGCCGGACCGCCGAGGGACACCTGGGGCCAGCTGAGACTCGCCGGTCATATCTTCTGGTCCGCCCGGCCCCCAGCCAGCCCCGGACAGGGCTGCTGCCGAGGCGGGGCTCCCGGCCACCCACCCCGTGCCGGACTATAGGGGCGAGGGGCCCGGGACGTGGCCCCCCCCCTTGTATATAGTTTATAAGACCGTTGCGACATTTATTTGTGCCCCCTCTTTGTCCCGACCCCCCCATGTAAATAGTTCTCCCCTTCCTTATAATCCCTGGTTTTTTTTTATTGAAGAACATATCCATTCTATGCAATATTTTTTATTATTGTTTTATTTGTACAGAATACTTTTGTTAGAAGAGGTCTTGTATATAGTTTGTTCTTGTTTTAATTATAGTTAAAAAAAAAGTTCTAAAAGAAAAACCAGTTTAAGTTCAGCCACACGTGCGTGCTGTCATTTGTCCAGGAAAAGTGGGGGGGGGGCGGTTGGGTGCTCTGTGGTGTGGGCTTAGGGGCAGGGAGTGTTGTGGAGGAAGGGGTGGGCAGTGGGGGGGCCTGGCAGAGTTCACCCCGTGGCCTCATCATCAAAGTGGGCCTGCAGGGCCTCCCGGACCCTGGTCCCTTTGGGGTCCACCTGGCGACTGGGGGCAGTGGGTGGCTGCACGTCGGCCCTGCCGGCCTCCACAGCCCAGCCCTGATAAAAGGTCTCCCCCTTGCTCTCCACCAAATTGTGCAGGGCGCAGCAGGCACCCACAATCAGGGTGATGTTGTTGGGGCCTGCATCCAGGCGGGTGAGGAGACATCTCCAGTGTCCTTTCAGGCAGCCAAATGAGCGCTCCACCACCTGGCGCGCGTGGTTCAGGCACTGGTTGAAGTGCTCCTGGCTGGCGGAGAGATGGCCCGTGTACGGGTGCATGAGCCAGGGCCGGAGTGGGTACGCCGCATCTGCGATGATGCAGAGGGGCATGGTGGTGTCCCCCACAGGGATCTCCCACTGGGGGATGTAGGTCCCTGCCTCCAGCTGGCAGCACAGGCCTGAGTTCCGGAAAACCCGGGTGTCGTGGGTGCTGCCAGGCCAGCCCACATAAACGTCCTGGAAACGGCCCCAGCTGTCCACCAAGGCCTGGAGGACCACAGAATGGTAGCCCTTGCGATTCATGTAGCATCCTCCACTGTGATGCGGGGCGCGGATGGGGATGTGAGTCCCATCCAGAGCCCTGAAGCAATTGTGGAAGCCCAGTGTGGCAAAGGCCGCGATGGTGGCATCTGGGTCCCCCAGCCTCACGAGCCTGTGCAGGAGCATGGCATTGATGGCACGCACAACCTGCAGGGAAAGCACATGGGACAGCACCAATGAGGGGTAAGCAGGGTGTGCGTGGCCCTGCCCTGCCCTCCTCTGCCCGGGCCCCCCTCCCCTGCCCTGCCCTTCCCCCATGTGTCCTCTTATCTCCATGAGGACAGCCCCGATGGTGGCCTTGCCGACACCAAACTGCTGTCCCACGGATCGGTAGCTGTCTGGAGTGGCCAGCTTCCAGACAGCGATGCCGACCCATTTCTCCACAGGGAGGGCACGCCGCATGACAGTGTCCTGGTGCCTGAGTGCGGGGGTGAGCCACTGGCACAGCTCTATAAATGTCTGCTGGCTCATCCTGAAGTTCCTGAGCCAGTGGTCATCGTCCCACTCCTCAAGCACCAGCCGCTCCCACCAGTCGGTGCTGGTGGGGTAGCTCCACAGGCGGTGGCGTGTGAGGCGGGGGGGGGCGGGGTGCTGCAGGGTTGGGGGTTGAGCCCTGCTGCCCTGGAGGCAGCTCCTCCTCCGGTGTAGCAAGGAGGTGCTCAGCTGCCTCTCTCATGGCATGGATCAGGGCAAGCCCTGCTCCTGCCGGGAGGGCTGGGTGGACCTCTGGCTGCTGCTGCTGCTGCTGCTGGGGGTCCATGCCTGCATCGCCCGGGGTCTGTGTGCCTATGGCTCCTCAGACCGTGTGCTGTGCAGGCTGTGTGTGTCTGGGAGGGGCCCTTTAAGGGAGCGGCTAGCTGTTGCCCTGGAAGCGCTAGTCCGCCCTGTGACCCTGTCAGCAGCTGTTCCTGACATCCCTATTTTGATGTGTGCTACTTTGGCGTGTAGATGTTCCCTTGCAGCGTCTATTTCGATGTGGTGCTGCGCAACGTCGAAGTTGAACGTCGACGGCACCAGCCCTGGAGGAAGTGTAGACGTTATTCATCGAAATAGCCTATTTCGATGTCGCTACATCGAAATAAGCTAATTCGATGTAGGCTTCATGTGTAGACGTAGCCATTGGCATGAAAACTGATAGTGGAGAAAGCTCAATGAAAGAATAAGAACGTATACACTTGCTTTGTCGATTTTCAAAAGGCATTTGACAGTATAGATCAGAAAGTGACTTGGGCAGTGTTGGGAGTCATACGGAGTGGATAGCAGACTGATACGGTTGTTGAATATCAATGACAATGCAGAGACAGCGCTGAATATATGTGGGGAGTTGGGAGGTTGGTTTAAAACAAGTAGGCTGTGTCTACACTAGCCCCAAACTTCGAAATGGCCACGCAAATGGCCATTTCGAAGTTTACTAATGAAGCGCCGAAATGCATATTCAGCGCTTCATTAGCATGCGGGAGGCTATGGCACGTCGAAATTGACGCACCTCGCCGCAGTGCATCTTGTCTCGATGGGGCTCCTTTTCAAAAGGATCCCACCTACTTCGAAGTCCCCTTATTCCCATGAGCTGATTGGAATAAGGGGACTTCGAAGTAGGCGGGGACCTTTTGAAAAGGAGCCCTGTCGGGACAAGCCGCGCGGCGGCGAGGTGTGTCAATTTCGAAGTGCCACGGCCTCCCGCATGCTAATGAAGCGCTGAATATACATTTCAGTGTTTCATTAGTAAACTTCGAAATAGCCATTTGCGTGGCCATTTCGAAGTTTAGGGCTAGTGTTGATGTAGCCGTAGAGATACTAGACAAGGAGATCCAATATCACCAAGTATCTTCATCGCATATCTGGAGAGAGTGACAGACAAGATCAAGGAAGAGGTAGAAGGGATATCTGTGCATGGGAAAAGAATGAACAACTTGAGGTTCGCGGCTGATATAGTTCTCATTGAGGAAGATGAGGAAAAGCTAATGAAAATGGTACAGGTGTTAAATGAAAAAGGGAATCGGTGTGGACTGATTATGAACATCGATAAAACAAAAACAATGGTATTTGGAGACGAGGAAATAGGAAGGAAGATCAGCATGTATGGTATTGAACTAGAAAATGTAGAGAAGTTCACATATCTGGGGAGCAACATAACATATGATCTAGACAGTAAGAAAGAAATAGCGACTGGAATAGAGAAAGCAACAGCAAGTTTGAAGGCGATGGATAAGATCTGGAAAATCAAAGCAATTAGCTTAAGAATGAAGCTGGGCATCTTGTAAATGTGTATTCAGCAGCACGTTGTACGGATGTGAGACGGGTGATAAGGAAAGATTCGAAAAGAAGAATATTGGCGTTCAAAAGGAGCTGTTACAGAAAGATTCTGAGAATAGGATGGATGCAGAAGGTCACCAGTGAGGAATTATATAGGATGATACAGCCAAAAGAGAACCTTCTGCAGAAGGTTGTAAAACAGAAGTTACAAGTATTTGGACATATTTGCAGAATGAGAGACGAATGAAAAATCAAGACCCTAGTATTTGTCATAATGGACAGTTCGAATAGGAAGGCACACCTCACAGAGAATGGATAGATGATATAGTAGATTGGTGCAAAGCTAGTCTACAGAAACTAAGTGTTAAAAATCCCTTAGTGGGGTTTTTGATGGCCCTGCTCTCGGGGTGAATTGCAGGGTCTCCTCCTATGTGTGGTCATGCTTATCATGCAAATCATGAGGTTTTACCTTAAGATTGTCTATTAGAAATGGTTTTATTTTTAAACCATCACATGTCCATTCACTTACATTGAGGGGATTACCATTGGAACCCCCAGCGGTCACTTATGATTTAATCATGGTTGAATATTAACACCATTATGATAAGAACTTTCCTATGAAATTAAGTGGAACTTATACCTATGTGAATATAACAAGCACTTTCCAGAACTTTCTAAAGTCAGGCGGACCACAGAATGAAAGTCCTCAACTAGGTCCGCCTGGAACTTTTGGGCCTCATTAATATGTATGAGGAGGCTCTATAAAAGTGGGGAGTTGAGAGAGTCTGTGGTAGTCGGCAGGTCGGTGGCCTAGTGGAGAGTCGACGGTCGACAGTCATCAGAATCCTGGACTCTGGCATCCTGAGAGCTGGAGCTAGAGTGAAAGCAGAGTTGAGGGGGCTGCTCCTCTTGTTTGGATGCATGGTCCCTTTGAACGAAGTCATTGGTGAAGAGAGGTGCTACAAATAAAAGACTGCAGAACCTGGAGTGGGTTCAAGCGGGCAGCGACACTTCGTGGGCGGCACTCCCTGCTCCCATGGCTAGTGGTTGAACCGTCCCCTTAGGGGGTACTGCGCTCTAGCAGGGGTGCGGCAGTGGAGCCTCCAGCTATCTACAGCACAGGGACTGAGGCAGCAGCAAAAGAACTGCGCCCAGTTACCTGTTATATCCTTCTTGTTTAACTGTGTGTACTGGTTAATGACTTCAAGTTTTTCAATTTATAAACTCAATCTACTTTTCCTTACCTATATCATCGACAAAAGCATCAACAAGAAAAGACTTGATGTTAAATTAATAGTTTTAAAATTAACATTAAGGTAGTATAGTAGTTAGTTAAAGATTAGGTAGGCTAATTGATACAGTAGGTAGTTAGGTAGTTAGGTAGTTAAGAGAGTAATTTATTTGTAGTTAAGACAGTACCTTATTTGTAGTTGTTACCACTGCTTGGTAAGCTCAGATTAACTGGCAGTATGTCAATAAGAGCATTTGCATGGTTTAACGTAAGTACATGGTATATAAATATATGGTATATGTAAAAATAACCTGTCGTCCTCTTCAGGGAGTAGCGCCCCTTATTGGGCTTTTTCTTTAGATTAACCGGAGTCAGGGTAGCAGGGCCCTAAGTCTGAAGATTTTTAGAGCTCCTTGGTGTTGCAAGTCAGGGGCTAAACAGAGACAAGATATACCTTGTCACTTTGTATTTTTATATTCCTATAGTTTGTATTCAGAGAAAGTGGCTGTTGGTGATTTGCCAACTTGACTGTCATACAGAATGTATAGCAACTATGTAAGTGTGAATATTTATACCTTGTAACATTTATATAGACAACTGCTCAATAACTCTTCAGTGTGGGGAAACCAAACTGTGGTCTTACAAACCCATAAATAAAGTACCCTCCTGTTTTGTTAAAACCATCATTTGTCCTGGAATCATTGGTCACGGGCACACCATAGCAAGTGGGTAAGTGAATTTCCATTAAGATGCCACCCCCCTCCCGTATTTTACCTGTGGACAGGAGCGGGCATCTGTGTATACCCTTAAGATTCGGCCCCTTAATTTTTAAAATCCCACTGTTCATTAAATTCAATTTGACTTTTGTAAGCTTAATTTTTATTAGAAAAAGTTTTTCACAAAAGGGGAACAAAAGACGGGAAGCTACATGGACCCATGGTCATTATGAAACCAGGGTACGGCCCTTTGAGAGACCCTGCGCACGTCACAGGGCTTGAACGGCGGAGCTCAGTAGTAGGTTGAGCTCTTGTAGGCAGCTTTCTTTCTGTCGACACTTAGCCACTCTGCACTGGACAGGGAAAGATGGAAGGAAATAGTGAGAGAGGCGTCAGACACGAATGGCTGCTGAGCCCACGGTTATTAATGATGATGATGATGATGCCCACAAATATCTGGTAATCACCTTGTTAAGTCTGGAGGAAAAAGGCACCCTGTGTACAATTTAAAAGAAAATCATTTTTTCTCAAAGTTGAATAAAGCCATTCTAAATAGTCTGTCCAAGTAAACTCTAATGGATAAGGTTTGAAAACCTTATCAAGGTATTGAGTTGAAACATATTAAGAAAATGATATATAAACTCCTAATGTTAAGGTTGATTAAGGCTGTTTTACTGTTAAATAATCTCCTTATATTAAAAGAAGTCCAAAAAGCAAGCAGTTAAATTATGTGCTTTTGTCATTATTCATAATTACAGTACTGAACAGTTATTCATTTAGTAATATTGAGATAAAACAGTTCATTAGTTCACATAAAGTTAGCATTCAATAATATGTCCTGCTGAGCAATCCCTAGTTTTCACACTTAAATTCTCATCCTGAGAGGGGGAAAAAAAGAAAATAAAATATTTGAAGAATTGATTCTTGTACAAAACCCAGTAGTACTCTGTTCCCCTCATATATACTTAAGACAAATAAATAATAGTTCTCTTTAGGTCTGGTCTTTCTTCTGGAACAGTCCAGACACACATAAAAGTAATTTTTAAACTCATGTTCATTTCCTTTAAAAAAGCCCCTAATATGCTGTAATTCATTCTTGGGTGGCTAAGATGATGATGAAATAAAACTCATGGAGATACTCATCTCAGGAAGCAACCGTGGGAGGTCAGTGAATTCAGTCCCCTGCCCTCTTGGCAGGACTAGGCACCCTCCCTTTTTTTTTGTTGCCTCAGATCTCTAAATGGGCCTGTCAGAGACTGTGCTCATAATTGCGGCTTCAGGAGACCAATGCTCAAACCAGTGAGCTATTGCTCCCTGCGAAAAGCATATCCAGTTAGTCTGAACAATGGATTACTTTGGTCTAAATGCACTTGAATTTCTCAGTAGCAGGGGTAGTCCAGCAATATTTTAGTGTTCATTTTCTATTGTCCTTTATTTTTATGTACATTTGTCTCAGAATTTAAATGGTCCAATAGCTGGAAAAAATTAGAAAGTTAATTAAGAGAGTTCAGTACAGGCAATGTATACAATACTGGTGATTTGCAGTACTTTGTAGTGTGACAGGGTCAGGCCAGAGGGTTAGCTTAGAGGGGAGAGTGGCAGCACTAAACAAGCAGAGACAGCCTGGCTAGTAGCAGAGGGATACTTCAAGGTAGCAAGGGGCAGCTGACCTGTGGAAGCAGCCAAGAAAGGGTTGCTACAGATCAATTGGAGCCAGAAGAGCTCAGTTGAGGCTATCATGAGGCTGTTTAAAAGGCCTCCCACCCACTGGGAGGAGAGTGGAAGAGGATGTTGGAGTGAGGAGAGGAGAAGAGATAGAAAAGGGGTGAGGAGAAGAACCCCAGCATATCCAGAGGCAACAGGGAAGGTGAGGAGATCCCACGGGGCTACGTCTACACTACAGAGATATTTTGAAAGAAGCCCTGCTGGAAGATCTCTTCCAAATGAACTTATTTCGAAAGAGAGCGTCCACACACACAAAAGCAGGTCAAAAGAGTGATCCACTCTTTCGAAAGAGAGCATGTACGTGGACCCCACTCTTTCAAAAGACAAGGCTGGGGGTTGAAAAATCAGGCCTCACAAGTACTGCTCTTTCACAAAAATAGGCCTGCAGCGTGTCTACATGCATTTTCTTTCAAAAGAAGCTTTCAAAAGGGGAGCTCTTCCTGAAAAGGAAGAGCAGTTTTGAAAGGATCACCACATTCTTTCAATTTGCTTTCAAAGGAAGGCTTTTTCTGTGTAGGTGCTCTGTGGGAATCTTTTGAAAAAGCCCCTAACTTCGAAAAATCCTTGACATTTGAAAAAAACTTTGAAATAACTTGCTAGTGTGGATGCAGCCAGGGAGTGTTTGGGTTCCCCTGCCCCAGTAAGCTCAGGTTCAGCCTGAGGCTGGGAAGGAGTGGATACACAGCCTGATCAGACCAGGAAGGCTCCTACACACTGTCCTTTGAGCCAAAGGACTGAAGCCCAAACTTTGGTAAGGGAATGCAGGCCCCCAAACTACAGGATGGTAGAATGAACAGAGGACTGAGGGCCAGGATTGATACTGTCCCTGCCACAGTAGGGGTGCGTCTACATTAGGAACTAAATTCAAAGTTAACTTCAGAGTTAGGCACTACTTCAAAGTAGCCACCAGAGAGTCTACACACATTTTCCCTTACTTCGAAGTTAACTTCAAATTTAGGGAGCCCAACTTCGAAGTCCTTACTCCATCATCAGCAAAATCAATGCCCTCTAGCTACTTGAAAAGTGTTCACTGATTGTCCTTTTGCTGGCCATTTGTTGTCCTGCTCATAGTCCACTCCTGTGTGATCAAGAACAGGAAAGGTGACCATAGTTGCTCCTGAGATCATGCTGACTGATTCTGTCAAGGCACTATCGTGAACAACTTGGCATATCAAGGGTTTGTATGTTGAATGGGTCAGGTTAATAATTTTGGATGAGATGCCACGATGTTCAAGCAGTTTCCACAAAGTGTTTCTATCGACTGTTGAAAGTTTTTTGAAGTTTATGAAGGTACAGGGGGACGTTCCACTCAAGCGACTGTTTTCTGATCACTCTGAGGATTGCTATTTGGTCTTCGCACACTTTACTGTCTATTCCAGGAAACCTGTTCAGTGGGATTCTCTTGGAGAGACTGAAGATGGAAATGATAGGCCCTGCCCCTTCTGTGAATGGCAGCCCGCCCCCAGGCCAGCAGAAGGGGATGTCCTGAGAGCAAAGTGAGCCCTGCCACGCTGATGGTTTGCAGTGCCATGGAGACTGGGCCAGTCCCTGTGCCCCCAGTTTCCCTCTGCCCAATGATCCATTGGTCAAGGGTGGGGTGTCCAGTCATAGAGGACTAGGCTGCATGGGTGGCAGGTGGGCTACGTGAAGCCTGGTCCTCCCCAGGTCCTCACTCTTGCATGCGACTTGGCTGGCTAGGGTTGCAGGTGTTGAGAAGAAGGGGAAGAAGGGGCTTTGGAAATCAGGGGGTCATCTCAAAAAGCCCCAAGCTATATCAGTGGCGTGTGTTTTGAAAACAGAAATTTCCACGCATGCACGGCCATGATTAGGCTAATGAGGCACGGCATATTCATGGCAGCAGCTCATTAGCATCTGCCAAAGTGGCTCATTAGCATCCCCCTTTCAAAAGCGGAGGGCTAGTTTAGCTGCAGCCCATCTGATTTCTAAACTAACAGGAGTTGTAAGCATTATAAACATAGGTGCCTTCTGCTGCTAAGGTTAAAAATTCCCACAAAAATAAAGGTTGACAATGGTCTTTGCCTAGCAGATATAGTCTCAAGTAGTGGACTGGTTCATTTGATTTGTCTAGAAGAAAATGGATTTCCAAAATTCCTAATTTAAGTTTGCCTAATTATTTTCTGTTCACTTCTCGAATTTTTTTAAATGGTCAGCTTAAATTTTTGCTGATTTTAGAGAGCCTTGACAAGTATCAGAGAGGTAGCTGTGTTGTTCTGTAGCTTCAAGAACAACAAGAATTCCTGTGGCACCTTATAGACTAGCAGATATTTTGGAGCATAAGCTTTTGTGGGCATGAAGCAGGTCTTTTTGCCCACAAAAGTTTATGCTCCAAAATATCTGTTAGTCTATAAGGTGCCACAAGACTTCTTGTTGTATAGAGAGTCTTGGTACTCTGATTTCCTATGCACTGTTACATAAGAACATAAGAACATAAGAATGGCCATACTGGGTCAGACCAAAGGTCCATCGAGCCCAGCATCCCATCTGCCGACGGTGGCCAATGCCAGGTGCCCCAGAGAAGGAGAACAGAAGACAATGATCAAGTGATTTATCTCCTGTCATCCATCTCCTGCCCTTGTTATGAAGGCTGGGGCACCATACTTTATCCCTGGCTAATAGCCATTTATGGACCTAACCTGCAAAAATTTATCAAGCTCTTTTTTAAACCCTAATAGAGTCCTGGCCTTCACAGCCTCCTCGGGCAAGGAGTTCCACAGGTTGACTGTGCGCTGTGTGAAGAAAAATTTCCTTTTATTAGTTTTGAACCTACTACCCATCAATTTCATTTGGTGTCCCCTAGTTCTTGTATTATGGGAAAAGGTAAATAATTTTTCTATATTCACTTTCTCCACACCATTCATGATTTTATATACCTCTATCATATCGCCCCTCAATCGCCTTTTTTCCAAACTGAAAAGTCCCAGTCTCTCTAGCCTCTCCCCATATGGGACCCTTTCCAAGCCCCTAATCATCTTAGTCGCCCTTTTCTGAACCTTTTCTAATGCCAATATATCTTTTTTGAGGTGAGGAGACCACATCTGCACGCAGTACTTGAGATGTGGGCGTACCATAGTTTTATATAGGGGAAGTATGATCTCTTTTGTCTTATTATTGATCCCTTTTTTAATAATTCCTAACATCCTATTTGCCTTACTAACTGCCGCTGCACACTGCATGGATGTCTTCAGAGAACTATCCACTATAACTCCAAGATCCCTTTCCTGATCCCTTTCCTGATCCCTTTCCACTGTTGACAAGATATAAAGGTCTGAAGAGAAAATGAGTATAATATCAAATAAGTTGAAACACATTATGAATATTTTATTTCCCCTCTGTGAAGAGTGGATTTTCATTTCCCTCCAGAACTTCAAGCCACTGTGACAGCCTATTTTGTTGTTCTCAGTGCCCTGTTAGAAACAATTAGCAATACTGTGATCTAATCGTTAGCCATTTCTAAAATTGTGGGGTATTAAGTATGTCCCATCACAGCAATAAATTATAAGACCTGTGTATTAATAGGCTTTGGGAGATTGTGTAGAGACTCCTTTGTAATATTTTCCCTCTATATCAGTTCTCCAGTGTGTCTGACCTTCCCCGATTATTTTCATAGAAATCGATTTTCCAAGTGGCACCTAATCAAAATACAGTATTTGCCAAAAAGAAACCATTGGCCAGATAACAGTACTGTTGTAGTTAAATGTGCTGATTGGCCAAATGTGTCACCTCCCAGTCTAATGCATTTTATGACTACCCTATGTGTGTAATTAAGTTTTAAACAGAGCTATGCTAGGGTGCTATTGTTTACTTTCAGTGGGAGTTTGGAGGCAGTAGGAAAACAAGTGTTTCTTGCAAACATTTCCCCCACGACTGAGAATGCTACAGGCTCATGTTATACCAGCTAATGAGGTATATTCAGTTATGATTTGTTTTGCAAAATAAGAGAGATTTGAAAGTGGTGAGGTTATGACCTACCTGCTACCAGCTTTCTCTTGCCAAGGTTGCCAATAGTCAGTCACACAAGCCTTTTAGAAAACTGAATAGGCATTAAATGACTTACACATTCATTACACAGTATCAGAGTTTGTATTATATATAAAAAATTAAGCCCTTTTGCACAGAACCATCTCCATCAGGAGTCTTTTTATTCGTGGGAGGGAGGAGTACAACCTCATTAGTCTATGAATTGACTGAATTCACAGACTGGTGAGGAGCGGGTCAGGACATCTCAGTCCAAGGAGGTGGTCCTTCTGTCATCACAATAAGAAATGTTTTTCACATGTCCTATAATTTACCTTCTTTGTTGTAGACAATTCCCTGAGCTTTCTCCTAAAAAGCAAGAAAAAATAATCTCGCAGCACATGAATTTTTGGGGTCTAGTTTGCAAAACTCTGTGCACAGAGCTTATAACATGGGGTTATGTGCAGGGGCTATGCCCTACGGAGAGCACTGCCGTGTTGACAACTCTTATCATACATGCCGAATAGTAAGAGAGATAGTTGCTGGGTGTTTTTTCTTCAAACACCCAGAGTTCTATGATTATGACACAACAGGGTGTCCAGTTTTGTTGTTTTTGAAAGGAAGTTGTTTATTGTGAAGGTTGAAGACATGCTGAACCTTGTTTGTTATCAAGGTTGAAGTTGCCATTCAAAGCTTGGTCTCCTCAGCCACATGCGAGTCCACAACCGATGAGCCTGTGCAAGCTCAAGATGTCTTCGTTGGACACAACGGACTACCTACACCTACACCTGAAGACATGCTTTAAAATGCAACCCCTAAATTTGGATCAAAACCTGAAGGCCCAATAATGAACCTCAGATCTATTATGTAGAAAAAATGAGATTGGGAGTTTTTGAAGCCAGTTGTGCCAGACTTGTGGTTTCTGAGAGACTGGGGTTAGCAGTGTTGTCATTAAGACTTATTGGCTACATCTACACTAGCCAAAAACTTCGAAATGGCCATGCAAATGGCCATTTCAAAGTTTACTAATGAAGTGCTGAAATATATATTCAGTGCCTCATTAGCATGTGGGCGGCCGCGGCACTTCAAAATTGATGCGGCACGCTGCCGCGTGGCTCGTCCAGACAGGGCTCCTTTTCAAAAGGACCCTGCCTACTTCGAAGTCCCCTTATTCCTATGAGCAGATGGGAATAAAGGGACTTTGAAGTAGGTGGGGTCCTTTCGAAAAGGAGCCCTGTCTGGATGAGCCGTGCAGCAGCGAGCCACATCAATTTTGAAGTGCCACAGCTGCCTGCATGCTAATGAGGCGCTGAATATGTATTTCAGCGTTTCATTAGTAAACTTCGAAATGGCCATTTGCATGGCAATTTTGAAGTTTTTAGCTAGTGTATACATGGCCATTGTTTCCAAAATATGGCTCCTGGTACTCCCCAGATACATTGTGTGGGGATATAATGTATAACCTACCCTCTCTGATTCCCGCCATGTAGCCAGCCAATCCTTCTGACCAGCACACATGGGGGAAAAGAATTAGTGGAGCCACAGCCCTCCCAAATTCCCAACCAGAGACAGATTAAGAAAGGGGCTTTAGTGTCTGCAGCCTAGGGCCCTGGGCTAAGGGGACTGCCCCCCTTAACCCGGTACTCTGTATGCAGATATTAAACCCCGTGTGTTACAGACCAATCCTTCCTGGCAGGAGAGAGGAGGTGGCTGAGGACACATTCCTTCCTACACCCTGGCCGGAGCCACACTGACGGAAGTATGAGGAAGCTCTGTCCCTGTGCAGCCCTTGCCTGGAGGCTCTGCCCCTGCAGCTCCCATTGTGGTGGAATTGCGGGTAATGGGAGATGCTGGGGGTGGTGACTGCAAGCAAACAGAGGCAGCACAGGCTGCATGAATCAGTCAGCTAATCCCATCACCACTAGATGGGAGCTGTCCCAGGTAAGCATCTCACACTCCTACCATCTCCCCCTCTTGCCCCTCATTGCCTAACTCCCTCCAGGTCCCACACTGAAACCCCCAGCCATGACCCTGAGCCTCCTCTCACACCTGAAGTCCCCAACTTCCTCTCAGACTTCAACCCCCAACACCCAGTTTCCTTGCACACCCTGGCTACGTCTACACGTGCAGCCAACATTGAAATAGTCTATTTCGATGAATAACGTCTACACGTCCTCCAGGGCCGGCAACGTCGATGTTCAACTTCGACGTTGCTCAGCCCAACATCGAAATAGGCGCTGCGAGGGAACGTCTACAAGTCAAAGTAGCACACATCGAAATAGGGATGCCAGGCACAGCTGCAGACAGGGTCACAGGGCGGACTCAACAGCCAGCCGCTCCCTTAAAGGGCCCCTCCCAGACACAGTTGCACTAAACAACACAAGATCCACAGAGCTGACAACTGGTTGCAGACCCTGTGCCTGCAGCATAGATCCCCAGCTGCCGCAGAAGCAGCCAGAAGCCCTGGGCTAAGGGCTGCTGCCCACGGTGACCATAGAGCCCCACAGGGGCTGGAGAGAGAGCATCTCTCAACCCCCCAGCTGATGGCCGCCATGGAGGACCCGGCAATTTCGACGTTGCGGGACGCGGATCGTCTACACGGTCCCTACTTCGACGTTGAACGTCGAAGTAGGGCGCTATTCCTATCTCCTCATGAGGTTAGCGACTTCGATGTCTCGCCGCCTAACGTCGAAGTTAACTTCGAAATAGCGCCCGATGCGTGTAGACGCGACGGGCGCTATTTCGAAGTTAGTGCCGCTACTTCGAAGTAGCGTGCACGTGTAGACGCAGCTCCTAAGTCCCTAACTCCCTCCCTGACCCTGCACCTCAACCCTGAGCCACAGCACCAAACTTGATCCAGCACCCTACCTTCCTCCTAAACCCTATATATCAACCCTGAGTGCCCTCTAGTACCCTAATTCCTGCCCATACCCTGAACTCCCACCCCTTCCTCCTGCCTTGAACTCACTCCTGCACTCCACATTGGCAGCAGAATGATGAATCCAGATTGATGAACACCCAGCTAGGTCAGGAGCCCCAGCCTGTGAACTCTGGTGGCTCCGACCCTAAATTGGGTGGGCCACAGCTACACCGCTGCATTGAACTCGTCATTTTTACTCCCACTCTGGAGCATTGGGGGTCCCACAAAATCTAATAGCTATGGACCCCCAGAAGAGTTATTCATCTCTGTTCCTGGCCTTGTTTTCCAGTGGAGGGTGCATCTAGGCACAACTGTTATTTCCTCTCTGCCCATTCATAGATCCCAAGTTCCAAATCCATGACATCAGTTAGGGAGATCCTTTTTTTCCCCCAACAGCCCTACTTGTCTACAACATAACAACAAATTGTAGTGCAGACTTTATTTATATCTCATACTCCATCACTGTCCCAGATATGCCAGAAATTGTACAAACACAGAGCTAGATGTTCTGTGCACAGTAGAAAACAAATGTGTTCTGTGTAATGGGAATACTTATATACCTCTAGTTACTTGTCCTCTCTACACTGAAATTCAAGGGCCTTGTTGCAAAATCATTAATGGATGAAAAGTGTCTTCAAAGAAGATGCTTAGGTAGTAGTAGTAGTCACTTACATGGCACTGGTCCCTAAAGTCTCCACTGAGGGATCCACGTCTCATTGTTCTTCACACTTTACACTAATTTCACATACATGTAGAAATAATGTCTGGTGATTAGAGATGGGGATAGGAAATCAGGATTTTGGTTCTATTGCTGTATCAGCTACTGACATACTTTTTTTTTGACAAATCATTTAATGGGAAAATATAAATCTTAGTTACAGTATATTGTTTTAAAAAATCCAGCTGCAATATTGAAACTAGGGATATGAAGTCAACAGGGAAGAATCACACCAGGGAAGAAGCTAATGCCATGGGGTCATCCTGACTCTGGAAACTTTGGGGAATACCAGAAAGCAAGGATGAAACCTCTTTATACCACACCTCAGAAGTAATTAGGTACTGTGATTACTTTCATTAAAATAGAACCCCAAACTTCTGTTGTGGGAAATGCTGCAGAGAATATTTGGGTGAGAATTTTATTAGCCAGGTGATTACTCAAGTTTAGTCTCTAGAATTGATATTTCTTTTATGTGAGTAAATCTTTTAATTTTATTACCCTTCCTTATCATCTCTTAAATCTTGGCTCTTTAATAATAAATATGTTGACTATAAATATATCTCAAGGATCTAGTATTATACAAGGAGCTAATCCTGAGTTGAATCATGCAAGCTAGCATGTGCACTGTATCCTTGGGCACAGCAGACCTGGTATTTGTTTTTAGTAGACACTGCAGGGAAATGTTTCAAGGAGCTTGGGGACTCTGATGGACCTATTTCTAACCTGCAATGCAAAGTAAAGACTGGCAGCATAGAGAGATGGTAAAATAAAAAGGCAGTTTTAATTTACTTTAAAATCCAAATGGAAAGCAAAAAATTCCTCCAGTGGCTCCTTAATTTAAGTATGTTGTATATACAATAGTCACAGTGCATAAGTATAGAGAATTGGTGTAAGGGCAAGAAGCTTAATTTTATTGTCTCTCCAGAGTAGTAAAAACCAAATCTACTCAGATTTATCATATTCACAGCAATTCAATGACTAGTGCTAGCATTAGCCTCCTGTAGCTTCTTCAGCATTTTGGAGGTGGCCGTCTGTGGTATAAAAAATAAAATATATTGTTGATTTTTAAAATAAGTTGAAATGAATTATTTGGCTAATGGGAATATCACATCACTGGGTTATGTTAATAGATTTTAAGGCCAAAACTTATGTGATGACCATCCTGTCTGATTTCCTGCATATGCTAGGCATAGACTTCTACCCTTGTGCTCCTCCTCAAACCTGATAGCCCATGGCAGATCTAAACTTGGCTTTTAGGACATTGTATGTTTCTGATTAGGGTACCTAAATCCTGGTACATTCAGACATAGCAAGGGTGTGGCTTGAGGGACCAGAATGTGGTACTCTGACAGCTGCACAGCCTGGTACAAAAACATCCCTACTTTACACCGGTGATGGACTGGGCATAATGGAACTTCACAGTTATGCCGTTTCCTCATTCTGGCCTGACCAGACTCTTCCCCCATGATGCCCCCAACCCTTTAAATGGGGGAGGGTTGGGAAGCTGTTGTAGGGAGCAGAGCTGCCTCTTCAACATTTACACTGGAAAATTTTCTTGCATGGTGCATAGTGGCTTCAGAGAGAATCTTGCCCCAAGACTCAAGGTGATACAGATTTTGCCACAGGCCTTAGTGATGTGTAAGAGCAGGCAATATCTTGAGAAACGTGTTATTGTGAGCTGGGATTGTAGTAGCTTATGTACAAGGGAGATGTGACAAATATTGCAACTCCTCACAGTATCTCTGAGGTTATTTGTTTTAAATGAATTGCTTATGTATGAGTATGTGTAATCCATGGAAAAAGTCTACCATAGCACTTCCACCAACTAAAGCAGAGAGCTTAAGGCAAATCAGCCAGGCTGCACAATCTCCAGCCTCAAGAACCCTCATTGCCTGAGGAGGATCTCATATATTAGTTCAACATAGATTCTCCAAAGTTCAAGAGGCAAAGAAAAGACTTTTCAGTAAACAGGCTGAATTTACACTAACTCAGGCCTCCCCTGATCCGGCACATACAGAACATTTTTCCATGTGGAATTCAATCTTTGTGGAAGGATTGGTAGGTCTTGACCTCCTATGGCCTGAGAGGATTGATGGGTAACCTTTGGTAATCTGTTATATTGCTTTATTGGTTTTTAATAAGCTTTCTTCGTAATATTTGCACCTTACGATTAAATGTGGTTGCTTATAAAGAGCAGTGTGGTAACCTGAGACAGTGGAAATTTATGCTTTTCAGGCTACGTCTACACGTGCACGCTACATCGAAATAGCTTATTTCTATGTAGCGACATTGAAATAGTCTATTTCGATGAATAGCGTCTACACGTCCTCCAGGGCTGGAACGTCCACGTTCAACGTCGACTTTGGGCAGCATCACATCGAAATAGGTGCTGCGAGGGAACGTCTACACACCAAAGTAGCACACATCGAAATAAGGGTGCCAGGAACAGCTGCAGACAGGGTCACAGGGCGGACTCAACAGCAAGCCGCTCCCTTAAAGGGCCCCTCCCAGACACAGTTGCACTAAACAACACAAGATCCACAGAGCTGACAACTGGTTGCAGACCCTGTGCCTGCAGCATAGATCCCCAGCTGCCGCAGAAGCAGCCAGAAGCCCTGGGCTAAGGGCTGCTGCCCACAGTGACCATAGAGCCCCGCAGGGGCTGGAGAGAGAGCATCTCTCAACCCCCCAGCTGATGGCCGCCATGGAGGACCCGGCAATTTCGACGTTGCGGGACGCGGATCGTCTACACGGTCCCTACTTCGACGTTGAACGTCGAAGTAGGGCGCTATTCCTATCTCCTCATGAGGTTAGCGACTTCGACGTCTCGCCGCCTAACGTCGAAGTTGGTGCCGCTACTTCGAAGTAGCGTGCACGTGTAGACGCAGCTAATGTGATGCAAATGAGGGCTCTTGAAAATGCAAATGGGTGCTCATTTGCATGTTCACAATGCTAATTTGGATAGTACTGCAAGATCACCCTGTCAGCAGAAGCTGCTGCTGGCAGAAAAGAAGCAATGCAGACTGGTTCCATTGGTGAAAACTGCCTTTGTCAGCAGCCCCTTATAGACGGAAAAAATCAGGGATAAGGGGCTTCGTACAAAAGGAGATTTCACTGACAGAATTACATCTATACAGCTTGTTTTCTGTTGGCAGCAGCCTCTACTGGGAGGGTGATCTTGCAGGACTATGCAAATTAGTGGTGTGAATATGCAAATGAGCATACATTTGCCTTTTTGAGATACCTCATTTGCATCATGTTGCTGGTGCAGCAAGGCAGAAGGGTTCCATGTAGATGTGGTCTTATTGTCCCCAGGTGAACTCTTTTCTGGCACATTTTCAGTATAGTCCTTTACACTCTCTGGCCTCACATAACATCTCCCCTTAGAGAGGCTACATGCAGCAGAGCTCAAAATAATACATAAACTTTGCATGCAATACAATGGTCCCCAAAAAGTATTTCAACTTTATTTAATAAGGTCTCCCTTGCATAAGCACAAAATTGTCATATCTGTCACACAGTAGACCTAGTCTCTAGACCTGTCAATGTCACTTATTTTGCAAGCACTAAATTGACATACACACAAGAGAAGACAACAGTATTGTCACAAGGTTGCAGCAATCATGCTAAGAGTGCCATCAGAATCTACACCATTAGCATAGTTATCGTCTATTCTATATTAAAGGTACAAATGTGAGGAGATTTTTGTTTGTTTGTTTGTTTATAGATACTACTGTGTTAAAAGTTGGAATGGTGATGACCAAAAGGGCAGATTATTCTCCTCTCCATTTTCTTTCTCCTTTAGACTTCCTTTCAGGTGTTCTTCTCCCAGCTTTTGTGTGGTAATTTGAAAAAAAAATCACTGTTTCACCACTGAAGCTGCGTCTACACGTGCACGCTACTTCGAAGTAGCGGCACCAACTTCGAAATAGCGCCCGTCGCGTCTACACGCATCGGGCGCTATTTCGAAGTTAACTTCGACGTTAGGCGGCGAGACGTCGAAGTCGCTAACCTCATGAGGAGATAGGAATAGCGCCCTACTTCGACGTTCAATGTCGAAGTAGGGACTGTGTAGACGATCCGCGTCCCGCAACGTCGAAATTGCCGGGTCCTCCATGGCGGCCATCAGCTGGGGGGTTGAGAGATGCTCTCTCTCCAGCCCCTGCGGGGCTCTATGGTCACCGTGGGCAGCAGCCCTTAGCCCAGGGCTTCTGGCTGCTTCTGCGGCAGCTGGGGATCTATGCTGCAGGCACAGGGTCTGCAACCAGTTGTCAGCTCTGTGGATCTTGTGTTGTTTAGTGCAACTGTGTCTGGGAGGGGCCCTTTAAGGGAGCGGCTTGCTGTTGAGTCCGCCCTGTGACCCTGTCTGCAGCTGTGCCTGGCATCCCTATTTCGATGTGTGCTACTTTGACGTGTAGACGTTCCCTCGCTGCGCCTATTTCGATGTTGGGCTGAGCAACGTCGAAGTTGAACATCGACGTTGCTGGCCCTGGAGGACGTGTAGACGTTATTCATCGAAATAGACTATTTCGATGTCGCAACATCGACATAAGCTATTTCGATGTTGGCTGCACGTGTAGACGTAGCCTGAGAGAGTAGAATATGACCACATAAGACACTTATATGCTTCCTCTGGGTGTGTTGCTCAAATGTTTGCTTCAACCTTTCCATTTTAACCATGACTGTCAAGAGCAGTGGCAAAAACATATTTATATTGGATATCACTGTCTGGTAACAGGTGACAAAGGTTTTCGTTCAGTTCAGGAATCTGAGTATGCAGCATCTACACAAGGATTAAATATTAAAAAAGTCAGCTCTGACAGTTTGCTAAGTAACAGTTTCCTGCAGTTAAGGTCATAGATTAAATAGTGTTCCTTTGTTCTATTAATGTACATTAATGTTTGTCATATAATACACTCACTAGTTTTCCTGCAAGAAGCCATCAGATCGGGTTCCCACATAAAACTGAGACTTTCTCCTGCTTATATAGGAAAATTAATCACTTTTTTTAAATCAGTGCTATGTGTCATTATGTACAAGAGCTAAGAAAATTCCTCTGCCCCAAAGTCTTTAGAACCTAAATAGACAAGAACTTTGAGAAAGGAAGTATTATTCTTCTCAGTACCCTTTTTCCTTTTTTGCGATGGTACAGTGTGGTACACCATATTGACACCTCCCAGCCAGCTGGAAAACTGTATCAGCCCCATGTCTAGGGTGCAGAGCCTGATATCAGCTTCAACCCAGCTACCTGGCTAGGGCTGGAGAACTCCAGCATCCCCAGGGGTAGAAGCCATCCAAGGTACGGAGCTCCGCCAGCAGCTTGAGCCTCAGGAACCCTGGAGAAGCAAGGGGATGGGGATTTTTTTTACAAAAACACACTGATTCTTCTTATGGATGAGGTCCAAGTAGACAGTGCCATGTGGGAAGTCTATGAGTGAAGCAAGAAGCAAGAAGTGAATCCAGATCTCTTGAACCCCAAACTAATACTATAATGAGAGGACTACCTTTTAATTTCTGTGCCATGCCATTGGTCTCTGCTTTCTCCTGTCAACTTTTACTTCACCACAGCACAGGAAAAATGGTCTTTGTTTTGTATTTAAATCATATACTTTATAGATTTCATGATGTTTCTGCAGGAGTAGCGTCAAGTTCCTTTTTCTACCGTGTGTAGAAGAAATTCAAGATCCATATCTAAAAAGAATAATTTGCCTTCATATATTTTAATTTAACAAGAAAGTTTCAAATCTGTGGCAGTAGCTCCCATACAGATTATTCTAATTGGCTCTTTCTGGGCTATTTCCTTCTCTCTCACTTTTCAGAGGAGATGCTGTTGACTTGAACAAGCTGTGTCAGGTTGCATTGATGTTTAAATAATACATCATTCTCACCAAGCGTCAAACACAAGCCTTAAATAACTTGGAACTTCTGGTTGGATTCAGATCCTAAATCCAGAAACATAACTCCAGCACTTTATTGCTAGCATTTCAGCACTTTCTGTCAAACTAAATACATCTAATGGAATAAGTCATCTAGAAAATAACTTCTAGCATTTATTCTACTGAAACAAATAAAAATCATTTCAATACTCAGCCCCAAGCAGAGATGATATCTGCCATTAAAAATAGCTACTTCAAAGAAGTGCAGAACACATTTGCATAAACCAGGGTTGTCAGATTGTTTGTGTTTAGTTCAAGGAGATGAGAATTAATTGTAAAAACCCATGTAAAGAATTTGTTCCTACAGTGTCTATAGGGGCAGACAACTTCAAGTACTAGGATTTCATATAGAATGGTTAAAAGGACTAATTTTAAAATAATATTTCCCCTCCCACTAGGGTTATCTTCACAGAAACATCTCAATGGGATACTAATTGCATGTGTTGTTTAAGCTCTGTTTATAAGATTTCACTGGTTCACATTCTGCATAATTAGGTATTTCAACACTTGTTGTGGTGAATGGAAGAATCAGCACTGGATTCCTAGTACACTGAACTGAAACTGTAGTATGTACCCAGTAAGTATCAAGTGCTGGACAAAATAATAAAAACATCTATTTTTTTTTCTTGGCTGATTAGAGAAGAGATGTCTTTCTAGGATCCTCAAGCCATCAGAACTAGCACCCCCACCTTTGAAGGTAATAAGATACCCCTGGGAGCCCTTCTTGAATAAAGCCACTGAGAAAGCTGAGAGATTGGCTGCATTGGTTGAAAACAGACCTTAATTGTGAAGTCTTAACACAGACAATAGCATTTCACAGTGGGACAAATTCCAAAGCCTTCACTCAAAGCTGCATTCTCCAACAGGATTCATGTAGTTGGGCCTCTGACCCACATGGAGCCCCAGACTTCAGTGGTGTCTTTAGTTTGCATATATATCTTATTATTTGAAATGGAGTGTGCCCTTGTGGATTTTTACATCCCTGACTCATGTAGTTATATCAACCTACAGTTTACCTATAAACCAAGACCAAAAGACTCTGATTCAAAGCCCACTGAACTCAATGACAATGTCTCCAGACTCTTAGGGTCAAGCTGCTCTGGTTCTACCATGAGTTAGAGCAAGCTCTTGGTTTCTGTAGTGTCAACTGGAAGTACCTGGTTTTAAAATGACCATATGAAACCTATGGGAGTCTCTTTACCTTGCCCATTCTTCTGGACATGCTTTCCGTACTTACCAGTGGAATTCTCAGTTACTTACGGTCAGAATCTGGCTCCTTAGTGCCACATGACTGTGCAAAGCAGCCATATTGGAATGAGGAACAGAAGTAAAATTTTTTCTAAGCTTGTGACAGAAACTGAAACATCAGTCCAAGAGTGGGCATAACATCTAACTAGACTGTATGATTTCTGATCCATTTACTAATATAATCAGACATTCCTCTTTGCTATTTCAGTGGCTGATACATCCTGGGCATCTATCTTCACTGAGCAACCAGTCATGACTCGTCAGTCTTTCTCCTTGCCTGGTTAAATCAGGACAAAATAGAAGCAGTGATACTTTAAAAAAAGACTTTACTTTTGGACTGCCAGCTGGCCAGAAGAGTTATTGGCTGAGACTGTAAAGGTGCCCTTTCACTTGCAAAATTTCCAAGCAAGGTAACGGCATAATTAATACAAGTCACAGAATATAACATATGGGTTTAACTCTACAGCTTCCACTAATTGAAGGCCATGAGTCCATTCACCTTCAGTTTCCCTTTGATCTGGTATAGCATAGTTTTCTCTTTGTCTGGAATATTTTTGCACAGAAATAATTGTATTTAGCTATTTATTTAGGAGGGTTACTGAGAACAAAGTAGAGATGTAAAATATTTGAAATACTGCACATCAAAACGTCAGCTTCTTCCTTATAATAAACTTTGATTAATTTTGACTATTTCTGTTTAAATATTGGTAATGAAAAATCTGTTTTTATAACAGATTACAGATATTACTTTACTGCCGCTCAATATCTTGAGATTAATCTGCTTTTTAAATTACATTTTTAGTGTAAAATCACATTGAACCTTTTAAATTAGGGGTGGAAAACTGATTTGCTTTCATTTGAACATAATGTTTGTTTAAATGTTCAGTATGAGCTCAGGTGTAAGTTAATTCTGCTGCACAGATACTTAAATAAGGAGCAATGATTACAAGAGAGACATAGAGAAAACATCTATAATAATACATATAGAAGAATGTGTGTGTGCACGCTGACATGTATGTGCATATACACACGTACCTTCCTAGCTTCTCTGGAAGTTTCCCCACCCTTAATATATAATATCAATTTTAGATTAAAAAAATTCTCATTTGAATCACTCATAAAATAAACAGAAATAGTTTTAAATTAACCCAAGTTAGAATTTGAATTAGTAGTATGAATCACTAAAAATAGTGAGTCCAAAAACGTGTAATTCCATACCGTTAACCTATCATAACTAAAATTCTCCTTTCTGATAAAGCTTCTGATCAAAAGCTTACTGCAACCAATGAAAAGATTTCTATAGACTTTAGCAGACTTTTGGTTAGGCCCCAAACACATTTGTTTGTTTAGCTTTCTCAGTATAGGTTGAACCTCTCTACTCCAGCGGTCTCTCATACCATAGGCATCACTGCCTTTAATGTAGGTAAAGACTTATTAACATACATACATATTAAATGTTTGTGAGGTTGTAGAATATGATATTCTAACCAAATGATATATTATGCATCAAGCAGTTTTATCAAGCTGGGGCACAACAAACTATTTCATCATTAATCTTAGCTTGTCATCAATGTAAGTTGCACCTCTCTAGTCCAGCACCCTCAGGACATGACTGGTGCTGAGCAAGAGAATTTGCTAGATGATAGGATGTTGATACAGTATAGTCTAGCACAGTGTTTCCCAAAATTAAAACATTTGCGTATCCCTTTTGGGACTTTGGCCGTATCGGCATACTGCTTCTCCCAGTGCCATGCCAGGGCTTATCTCCTGATTTTTAGTGGTATATGAGAGGATGGCATTTCAAAGCAAAAATGTGACTCCATGAGAAGATCAAGGAATACCAAATGAACAGAATGGATATGAATGCCAGCTAGACATACTTGGGACCTGGGGAGGAAATGACCAGGTTGACACTAGTCCTGTAAGGCAACTAAGTATATACATATCATTAAGCATGTGACCATTATACTGAAGTCAGTTTTTACTGCTCGTTTTTCCTAATTGCTACAAATCTGATATTTTCCAGGGATAAGGGGCTGCCGACAAAGGGGGTTTTCGCTAACAGAACCACATCTGCATGGTGTGTTTTCTGGTAACAGCAGTCTCTTCCAGCAGTGCAATCCCATGGGAGTATGCAAATTCACCATACAATCATGGAAATGAGAATCCATTTGCATTTTTGAGAGCCCTGCTTTGCATCACACTGCTGGCAGCATGGCTCTGTGTAGATGTAACATAAAAGATTTTTTGGAGCATAAGCTTTTGTGGGCAAAGATCCACTTCGTCAGATGCATGTCATGTATGTGGAATGGGAGATATTGCCCTGTGAAGAATTGAATTTATACAAGTGTTAAGTGATCACTTTTTAGTTACTTGCATTTTAGTACAATGTACCATGATACAAAAATACTTAGAACTATATTGTGAAAGGATGCACACATCACCAAGGAGATGGTCCCTTGTAAGGAATTTAAAAAATATTCTAGTGATCTTCAGACTGAAAAAGATCAGAGGAATTTTAGTGCATCAGCTCTTTTACACGATTAAGACTGTTCATCCATCTCCATTTTTAATTGAGAATTCTTCTGGTCATGAATTTTGCAAACTCATTATTCATCTTGATGTGTTACAATAAGCAATTTATTTTTGTAACAACCTATGTTTTCCCACACCCAGATGTCCTTATATCAACTTTCTGTGTAAAGACAGCATGCGTAAGAAAGAAATTCAGGACCTTCAAAGCCACAGAGAAGTCTTAGCTAGAAAATTAATTAAGCGTTCCTACTAATTCAAGGTTAGAGTCACACTGAGCAGTGCCTTAAAATGTAAGATATCCTTGTGCCTACTCATTTGAGTAAGCGCTGTTCAGCATGAACAAGGGTAGCCATATTGGACCATCAAGTATGAAACAAAACCAGTATGTCTGCCCTTGGAGTTAGGAGTGTCATTTCCTGCTGTAAGACACATATTTGTGCTACCTCTCTTGATGTCTGAGCAGCTTCACTGCAGCACAAGACCGGAGGAGTGAGGGGCTAGTTTCCTACAGTAGAAACCTGACAGAACCGCCCAGGGATATATACTTGGGCAGTTAATCAGAGCCCATGATGCCTTGGGTACACTCCTCTTTATGTGGAAACTAGCTCAGTGAAAGCTAGCACAAGCGTGTTTCTTCTCTCTGGAACACAGATACCTAGTTCCTGATGTGGACAAACCCTATGTGTAAATAAATATAGCTTTCATAGCCCAAAAGAGGCCACTGTCAATATAGATTGTATAATGTAAAGGTTGTAACATTACATCTTCAGGTCAATATGGTTTAAGAACCTTTTCAAATAATCACTTAAACTTTTGATTTATTGTTTCTAGGGACTTTCTGTTGCATTGGCTCTGCCCACAGAGTTGTCCCTAGGCATGTGCATAGTATGCAGTTGTGTATGGCACCACTAAATTTGGGGCACCACCTTGCCCTCCTATGCTACACCTGTGTATGCCTAGTAAAGACAGAGGAGAGTGCTGCCTTAAGCTGCCTCAAGCCCCTGGCCTCCAGTCCACCCTGCCACCCTGCCTCCTGGCCCAATCGCTTTAATCCTCAGACCCCACTTCACCCCTTTGCCCTGCATCCCAATCTCCCGGCCCTTCTCCCCTCCCCACCATGCCACTTCCTGGCCTCAGTATCACAATCCCCTGGTCCCTCCATCCCCCTGTCTGCGTCCCAACCACATGGCACAATCACCCGTCAGCTCCAATTCCCATCTCCGCCTTCAAGCTCAGTGGCTGAATCCCCCAGTCCTCAACCTCCTGCTCTGACTGCTACCTGTGTCGAATGTCCCTGATATCCTGACACCCTGCTCCACTTTCCAGCATGTAGCTGTGGCAGGAGGCACTGCTCCCCTCATCCACCAGCTGCTCCAACCACCTTCCTAAACTGTTCCTGTCCCAAAACTCCTAAGCACAGCTCCCCCAGTCAATGCAGAACAGCTGTCCTGCTCCCCGGTTGGAGGGTGATTGCAAGTGCTCAGGCTGCATAGGGCACCCGAAGACAATAGCATGGCCCTGCCTGCATCCTTCCTGGTCCTATTGTGTCTTATCCAGACCCAAGAATAACAAAGATGAACAGAAAGGAGAAGAGAGACTTCAGTAATCATTAGAAGGACAACACAGAAAACATTCTGAGAGTCTACTATACCATGTGACGTGAGTGTAGCATGACAGAATCTGTGAGAAACCTGGCAGCTTTTTTTCTGTGTAGAAAATTCAGAAGTGCAACTTCCACCAAATGAACACAGCAAAGTGAGTAGAGAAAAGAGTTCCATAGCTAGATAGTGGTAGCTAGTTTTAGATTAAAGCTGAAATACAAACGTAAAGAAGAAACGATATGATAATATATTCCCTTTTCGTCTTGAGAAACGGTGGTTAGCAGCAGTGATGAGGATCTATGGGCATTATTTGAGTCTGTAGCTTCTCTCATGGCTTATCTGACCAATATTAGATTTACACGGTCGATTGCAATAACCGCATGTCAGTCTATTTCTGAATTCTTGAGTCTGAGAGTTTTTCCTTCTAGGATGACTTTCATGACTTCTAGGAAGTCTTTTGTATGACTTGCACACATACTATCAAAGGGTATTGAGCCCTGTCATAGCAATTGTCACCAGGTATTTTGATCTGATGATGTAGATTCCCAGCATTTTGGATCGATGCTGAATTTTGTCATGGCATTTTTGCATGTATCGTTGAATCTTAGCTATGGTCTTCCTTTTGTTTTCAACCTGCATGACAGTCCATCAAAGAGGATTTCTTTGGGAAGACATTCGTCGCCCATTCTTCTCACATGACACAGCCATTGTAGTTTTCTGCTGTTGAGGATTGCTATGAGGCTGGGTATGCCAGATTTTGAAAGGACATCTGCATTTGAAATGTTATCTTGTCAGTTTATATTCATAATTCTGTGGAGGCAGCAAAGATGGAAGCTGTTCAATTTTTTTCTGCTGGGTTGAGTAGGCAGTCCATGCCTCAGAACTATATAGCAGAATGCGCAATACATATGCCTGGCAGATTAGTATCTTTGTTTTCAATATAAGTTTAGGATTGTTCCATGCTGGTTTTGTAAGTCTGCCAAAAATTGTATCTGCCTTCCTGATTCTGATGTTCAGTTCTTCGTCCATGGATAGGTTTGAGGTGACAGTAGATCCAAGGTAACAGAATTGTTGAACTACATCTAATGGGCTGAAAAAGGACAGTGATAAATGAAGGATTCACATTGGCAATGCTTAAAAAAGTCAACAACAGTGACGAACCAACAAACTCTCAAACTCTAGTGTGTTTACTCATCAGGCAAAATTAGACTTAGCTGTATCCCAGAGCAACATTACATTTCTGTGTGATCCTGCCAATATACGGTTGAATCTTCTCTCTGCAGCTGTCCATGATGCCCTACAGTGATAAATGAATACTGGTGTGTTAAATTGGAAGCACAGAAAACTGCATAGTTTAAAACAAAATTAACAGATAAGGATAGCCTTGAAAATATTCTCGCGTATAATAATGATAGCTTGAGGCTCCAGTGAGAAACCTCTAGCTTTTTTTCAGCAGCTGCAGCTTCAAAGCTAGAACTGCTAAATATTATCACTGTTATGTTTGGTAAACCACGAATACTACATCGTGAATTTTTAAATCAATACTTGGTGTCTAAAATAGTTTTAACTTTATTCATTTTTCAGATTATATCAATATTGTTCTCAGTCTTCTCCTCTGAGGAGAATGTGTCTAAGCTCTATGCACTACGTAAGACACACCGGCATGCCAATTCCTCTGTTGGTACTAAGGTCTTTTTCTTTAGGCAGAACCACTGTTTTCCTGCTCTGACAACCCAATACTGGGATTACACGCATTTTGCCTGTGGGGGAGCTCAGAACTGCAGGGCTGCTTGTATACTCTTGTCAAGGAAGTGGTCAGGATCAGGTAGGACCAATTAATAATCTGGCTACAATAAAGATATGCAATGGAGAGTTCTGGTGAACAATGGATTGTTATATCTGGCAATAGCTACATCTTCTCTTCCTTTGAAAATCGAGCTTGCATAAAATAAAATGTCCATCAAAGACCACAAACAAATCCAGCCAGTTAATAAAATGAACAAATAGATGACTGCAGTGGAAGTGAATTCTCGAACAGATAAGAAGATTATTATCTTGTAGTGGTCATGTCAAAAACAATTCTCTGACTCTCAATGGCTTTCTCATCACACTACTGCAACTTATTTTAAAATAAGTCCCTCTGTAGTGGCATATTCAACCACTGGCTTAAACCAACTTCTGGAAACTTATGTCTGCTGGTCTGGTGTTTTTTGATTATTCATGATTGTCAGGAATATTTTATTTACATCAGAATGTGAGCACCATCAAGTGGCATTCTGAATGTCTAGAGGATGTCTGTTTCTCCACTATCACTGATCCTTACAGTGGCTATAACAAGTGGCTTTGGTGCATAGCATTATAAATTATGCTTTGGTAGCTTAGCCAGCCACTCTTTTTTGAAATCAGATAGTCTCCCTCATTTGCAATAGGATTACTGTTTGGCATTTCTCTTGCAATATTTTCTTCTGTTTTAGCTTTTTTGGTGTTTTGAAGATTTATAACTGTTTCAGAGTTAATTTTCTTTAGAGTGAACATTTGCACCTTCTTGAGTCTAATATTTTTGCCCTTCTTCCTATGAATTGCTGAATTGGTGATGTTAATAAAGTACCACGAGGCGCAACTTCAGTGTTTTGAGCATAGGGCAAGTATCATTAAGTATCATTAATTCATTACTATGGAAAAGGAGACTGGGAACATGTGAATTATGGGTGTACTCTGGCATTGCTCCAGGAATGAAGAGTTAAGATTGTGAGCCATTTACTTCATCTCTGATTTCCTTTCTTAGAAGTTTGAGTTTTGATATCTGTGATGTTCTGAATGGGTACAAGCTATCACCAAATATGTTGAGTAATGTATATTAACCAAGACTTTTGCCATTTTTCCTAGTTTTTTGAATGGACAAAGAAATGTTTGTGTCAGAAGTTAATGACCAATTAGACAATTGCTGATCCCCCTTAGGTCTTCAGTAAATATGGTTCCATGTCTTGGTAATAATAAAAAAACATAAAACATAAGAAAACATAAAACAATTACAGATAAAGTTTGCAGATGGCTTGAAGTTTTTGGGAGAAATAAACCAAGAGGAAGACACATCACTGATACAGAGGGCTTTCAATCTTCCAGTAAGTTGGGTGCAAACAATCATTTATGTGGTCAATACAACAAAATATAATGTCATACATATAGAAACAGAGAATGTAGGTTTATGACAGATTCTATCTTGGGAAGCATTAACTCTCAAAATTGTGTGAGGAGTCATGATACATAGTCAGTTGAACATGAGATTGAACATGAAGTGCAGCACTATTGGTAAAAGGACTAGTGCAATCCTTGGTGTATAAAGGAGAATATTGAGTAGGAGTAGATAAATTATATTGCCTCTGTATTTTGCACTCATTCAATTTACTGTGCTCCATTTCAGTAAAGATTTTGAAAAACTGGAGAATCTTCAGAGCAGAGCCACAAGAATGAGTAAAGGATCAGAAAACATGCCTCATAATGACAGAGGCAAGGAACTCAATATTTGTAGCTTATCAAATAAAAGTCTATGGTGTAATTGGATCCCATATGTACTTACACATATAATCACAGGAGTACTTGTAGTCACTATGTTTTCACTAGCAAGTTTTTTTCGAAAAAGCCAGGGCTCTTTCGAAAAATCCTGCAGAGTATCTACAGACAAAATATGTTCATTCAGTATTAAATTGGAAGAATGCAGCACTTTTTCTAGTGGCCCTCTTCCTCTCCCACATGAGGAAATGTGCCTTTTTCTGAAATAGTCTTTTGAAAAAAAAAATGTGCGTAGATACACCAAAGGCCCTTTTTTTCAGAAGAGCAGTCCTCATGGCACCAGATGTTTTGATCCAGCGCCCAGTCTTTCAGAAGAGAGTGGGTTGTGTGGATGCTCTGTATTGAAAGAGTGGATTGATTTTTTGATCCACATTTTTGTGTGTGTGCATTCACTCTTTCAAAAGTTTTTTTGGAAGAGATTTTCCAGAAGAACATCTTTTGAAGAATCACTGTTCAATGCGTGAATGTGCCCATAGTTGGGCACAGTTGTCTGCAGCTGAGTAACAGTTACCTGATCTATTGATTGTATATTCATCATATTACTTACATCATTTCCCATTTAGCATTCTGAAATTAGGTACATTCTCATCCCAAGCTCAGGCCCAGAATGATCAGAATTACTGTTCAGTTGGAAGAACCAATGTACATGAATACAACACCAAAATCATACTCTGTTTAAAGTATTTCTATTAACCCAGTTAGAAATCTCACAAACACTCCTAGCCAGCAAGCCAGGTAGCAATAATACAAAATGAGCTTAGCATCCATATATTTTCACCATACTTTGCATAAAACCTGAAGAGTAATTTCCTAATCATCACCAACGGTTGTCATACTGGCATCTTCATAAAGATTTCTTTCTTCTGTCTCAAAGCACACAGGCTAGGTTACAACTTTCATAATATATTACATGGATGCTACTATGCCTTATTCAAAATTAGCAGAGGTTTCAGCTCCTTGTCATTATTTGTATTTCCTCACTCTTTTTATGTTGATGTTCCCTTCTCTCAAAGGTTATTAATCCTTTTGTCTCAAGTTTAGTAGCATATATGTCAGCTAATTCATTATCATTATAATCACTTCCATAACTACACTGTTTTTTGGGACACCGTCATTAATGTTTAATCAACAAAATAGCTCCCACCCCTGACAATTGCAGGCCATTACTTGAGTCTCCATGACGTCCATTCCTGTTCAGTTATTTATGTTGTCAGTCCATCTCTTCTTCTGTCTACCTCTTCTTCTCTTCGCCATTAATGACCAATCAATCAATTACCAGTCCATCCAGTTCCTAAGATAAGCCAGATGATCTTGGTACATGACCAGACCTCTTCAGCATGTGCTTCTTCATGGTCATCAGGAAGTCTTCACTTGACCCAGCACATTGAGTCTGTGCCTACATTTGCATATCTCTTTCGAAAGAGGCACACAAATGAGGGAGACCAAAAATGCAAATGAGGTGCAGGTTTGCATATCTGGCACCTCGTTTGAATATTCTTCTTTCAAAAAAAGAAAAGCAGTGTAGACACAGCTCTCTCGAAAGTAAACCTGATTTTCAAAGAACCCTTCTGAAACAATTGGCTGAAACTTCTGCAAAATACAGCATGGAAATCAGTGCAGAGAAGAAAAGCTGATGGCAAATGAATCTGATGGGTCAGATGGGAAGAAGGGTTCTTTTGAAGATGGGGTTTACTTTAGAAAGTGCCAGGTCTACACCACTTTTCTTCTTTTGAAAGAAGAATATGAGAATGAGGCAACCAATATGCAAATTTGTGCATAATTTACATTTTATATTTCCCTCATTTGCATGCCTTTTTCGAAAGAGGAATGCAAGCGTAGACACAGACTAGCTATTTCTACAGAGGCCTCTTCGTTCAGAAGTGGCATACTAATACACAGAGTGGCATACTAATACACAGAGCCTGGCTATTTCTACAGAGGCCTCTTCGTTCAGAAGTGGCATACTAATACACAGAGCATGCAAATTCCCCTGCCTCATTAGCATAATGTCACATGATTTGGAGTCCGGAAGACTGTTCTTCCAGACTCCAAAATGCTGTGTAGAAGTGTGGCCCCCAGGGGGGCTTCCAGAAGGAAGTCCTTCTTCTTCTGAGGACCCTTCTTCCCAAACATTATTGGGAAGAAGGGGCCTCCATAAGAAGCACGTCTTTCTGGAAGCCTCCCCAGGGGCTGCACTTCTACACAGCCTTTTTGGAGTCCGGAAGAATGATCTTCCAGACTCCTAATCAAGTGACATTATGCTAATGACGTGCAGGGAATTTGCATGCTCATTTGCATCATTAACACTTTGCCGCCTCATTAGCATCTTTCACTCTGTGTATTAGCATGCCTCTTTCGAAGGAAGTGGCTTATGTAGAGAGGGCCCCTAAGTGTTGATTTTGCAGTCCTCTTCATTAGTGACATGGTCAAAATAGGGAGATGCCCAGAATTTTACAGAAATATCTTATTTCAGTAATCTGTATTTTCCATTCAAGTTCTGCCATAATGGTCCAGTAGTCACCAGAATATGGAGAAAAGGAAGATGGCCAATGTGTAAAACAGTTTCATTGTGGGGATCTTGTTCCTTCAAACTGACTTTAGTTGTGTCACTGCTACTGTGGTTTGTGCAGTTATTGCCAGAATTTCCACCTTTGATCCTTCATCAGTGATGACTGCCCCCAAATTCTTGATGGGTTTCACTGTTTCTAGCTCTTGTTCAGAAAATAATGTGTGACCTGACCCATCACATTCATTTGCCATCAGCCTCTTTTTCTATGCACTGATTTCCACGCTGTATTTTGCAGAGGTTTCATAAATTTTTTTCAGAAGACTGGCAAGTTCACCTTTGCTACTGCCAGGCTGTCAATGTCATCAGTAAATCAAAGATTTGAGATTGTTCACCCCACAATGCTATCTCTACTTCTGTGATTTCTAAGGCCTCAGTCATTATATGCTCCAAACAGATGTTGAATGGTGTTGGAGAAAAAAAGCTGCTTTGTTGAATTCCAACAACATTGTGAAACTATTCTCCTATTGTGCCATTGACAAGAAGTGCAGTGTTGGCCTCAACATTCAGCTGTTGAGTGGTGAGAATAAGATTACAGCCAGCATTGTGCTTATTCATGCTTCCCTAGCGAGTTTCATGCCTTACTCTGCCAAATATTTTTCCCAGGTCAACAAAGACAAGGTAACAGAGCGGCAGCCGTGTTAGACTGTATTCTAACAAAACAAACAAATAGTCATGTAGCACTTTAAAGACTCACAAAAAATTATTAGGTCATGAGCTTTTGTGGGGCAGACCCACTTCTTCAGATCTGGAGGTATGCCATTTCCAGTCCAGCACTGACAGTTTTATAAACATGGATCAAAAAAGAAAAAAAAAGACAAGGTAGATATCCTTCTGGCATTGTAAACAATTATCACAAAAAATACAAAGGTTGAAAATCTATTATGTGGTACTTCTTGAAGCACGAAAGGCAGCCATTTCTTCTACTTGTGATTTCAATCTGTTCAATATGTCTTTCAGCATCACTTTGTGGGTATGGATGCAATCTGACACAATTCCAAGTTGCCTTTCTTTGGCAGAATGATGATAAGTGGAAGAATTATTATACAGGGTTCAGGGGACAGAATAGTCTCACTCTCCTTCTACATGTTGTCAGCTAGGCATCCTTCAGTCTGTGTGGACTATGGATCACGCCCTTCATAACTCCATTTAAGATCGTCATTTGCAGTGTTGACTGTGACTGTGGAGGCCCACACGCAAGTGACAGTCCTTGCTACATCTGCTGCATATGTAGTGGATGTCTGGCAGGTCCTTGCTATCCTTTCTATGGGCTCGCTTCTCCTCTGCCAGACATCTGACCTTCATCTCGCCCTTCTGAACGCCCTTGTGCAGTTCCTGCTTCCAGCTGCTGCGGTCGTCTGCAGGCTCTTCCCAACTATCTGGGTCGATGTCTAACTCCTTGAGGTCCCTCTTACAGACGTCTTTGTAGTGCAGTTGGGGGCATCTGGGAGGTCTTTTGCCAGAGGCTAGCTCACCATACATGATGTCTTTTGGGATCCTTCCATCATTCATCCTGTGGATGTGGCCAAGCCAGCAGAGCTGCCGCTGCTGCCTGAGGAGGGTATGCATGGTTGGAATTCCAGCTTGTTCAAGGACGACGATGTTGGGCATTCTGTCCTTCCATGATATCCCAAGAGTGTGCCTGAGGCAGCGCAAGTGGAAGACATTCAGTCTCTTTTCCTGATGGGCATACAAAGTCCAAGACTCGCTGCCGTAGAGGAGGGTGCTGAGGATGCAGACTCTGTAGAAGTGCATTTTGGTGTGAGTGTACAACTTGTTGTTGTTCCACACACTCTTGCTAAGTCTGGACAGAGTTATTGCTGCTATTCCAATCCTCTTGTTTAGCTCAGTCTCCAGTGACAGGGTGTCAGTGATGGTGGACCCAAGGTAAGTAAACTCATGGATGACCTCTAGCGTGTAATTGTCAATGCTGATTGATGGAGGTTCAGCAACGTCCTGACCAGGTACGTTTGTCTTCTTTAGGCTGATGGTAAGCCCAAAGTCCTTGCACGCTTTGGAGAACTGATCCAGCAGTTTTTGAAGCTGGCCTTCTATGTGTGTCACTACAGCAACGTCGTCTGTGAACAGCATGTCTCAAATGAGCACTTCCTGCACCTTAGACTTAGCCTTCAGCCTTGCAAGATTAAACAGTTTTCCATCAGATCTTGTGTGCAAAAAGATGCCCTCTGTTGAGGATCCAAAGGCATGCTTCAGGAGGAGTGTGAAGAAGATCCCGAACAATGTCGGAGAAAGGACGCATCCTTGTTTGATGCCACTCCTGATGCTGAGGGCATCCGATGATGTGCCATTATATTGGATGGTTTCTCTCATGTCTTTGTGGAAAGCCTGGATCATCTTGAGTAGCTGTGGTGGGCAACCTATCTTGTGAAGCAATTTAAACAGTCCATCCCTACTGACCGAGTTGAAAGCCTTGGTCAGGTTGATGAAGGCGACATAGAGTGGCTTCCTCTGCTCCCTGCATTTCTCCTGCAGCTGCCTCAGGGAAAAGATCATGTCAGTGGTAGATCTCTTGGCGCGGAGGTTGCATAGAGAGATATAGGCTCTGCCAAATTAGAAATTTGCCCAAGATATACCATTTGATGAGCTAGACAACCATGTCCATACCATATTAATAATGACCATGACATACATCTCCCACCAGGTTGGACACAAAAAGACTATTACTGGTGCAACCTCAACAGAAAGGACCTGTGAACTGATAAAATTACCATATCCACATGGACTGTAAGGAGTTTGAATGAGGTCATGTATAAAATTCACCAGTACCTCTTAGAAATCTCTAAAGTCAGATTAGTTTAGACCTGTCCAAGGTCTTCAGGCATGTAAGCATTACTGGCTTTACTGGCATTACTGGCTTGCCTTGTACCTATATCTCACCTAGCAAATACTAATTGCTATAGGATACAATTATACTTGGGAAGACTCACTCTTCAGTATATTTGAATATTTTTGTATTGGTTAATTTCTGGAGTCCATTGTTCTTGATTTTCACTTTTTTGTTGTTATTGTTCTTGATGGGTTCTTTCCATTCCAGTGTTCAGTCTAATGTAACCCCAAAGGTCACTGGAGTTGGAGTCACACACGTACATGTTATGATTCCTTTTATGCTCCAATTCCAACTAATTATGGGAGAGATCAAATCTGACAACATGCACCAAGACTACCTGTTGGATTGGAAATAAAATATACATTTTTAATAGTGAGTGTAATTAACCATTGGAAAAAATATTAAACATTATAGTAGATTCTTTGCCACTAGATATATTTAAATCATTATTGGATGTGGTGGTGCTATTGAGTGTGAAACAGGAGTGAATTCAGGAACGTCCCATGGTCTATGTTATGCAGCAGGTCAGATTACATTTGGCTGAACAACAATTTTTGATGGGGAGGCCACTCTAAGAATTTGGTAAGATATGAACAAGCCAGCCCCAGCAGCTGGCTACTTTGAACATTGTATAGAGCTGCAGCAGTTCAGGAGCTAGAGTGAGGGTCCCACTGGGCTGTGGTGGAACATATACAAATGTCAGGCAGGCTGGATCAAGACCCCAAGCCATATTTTGCCCACCTCCGGATTAGATTATACTTTCTGGCATAAAAATCTATAAATCTCATGCCAGTTATCTGCTCTCTTTTTATTACCACAGCTGTGCAAGAGGCATCTAGTGAATCATAGTCAAATCAAAATCCAATCTGTCCTAAATTGTGAAACTTCTCTTAGATCTGACTGGTCAGTTTTGATAAGCAATGTCTGAATGTAAATGTGAAAATATCAATATCTTTTCTTCACACCAATAATGTATTTAAATGGGAGTATTCTGCATGTCACACTTGGACAGTACTCCTGAGCACTTAACCTGCTAGTGACAGATCTGTAGGTAGTAGTAAAAGGTACCCACACTGTTTTTGTTTGTTTGTTTGTTTTTTGGTTTTGGGGTTTTTTTTTGTTGGTTGGTTTTGGTTTCAAATATGTTCAGCCCTTTTTGGTCTCCTTTCCCACCATAGGCATTCAATATTCAGTTCATCACCTCTGCAGCAGTGTGACTTTTACCTCCCGCTCCTGCTGATTTCGTTTTCTAGGGAAACTTAGAGATGAGAACACAAGTGATAAGATGTACAGTGGATATTACAGAGGAGTGCAAAGTTCTTAGGGGAAGTTAAAATAACATTCTATAATGACCTCACAAAAGGAGAGCGTAACCTTTCATTGTTAGAGGACACTAGTATATTCCTACTTAAATAATTTTAAACTTCATTTAGATTGTGAACTCAGTGTTGTCACCAATGCAGCAGCACAAAGATATAAAGCCTGACGCATCCTATTATTATGTACTACTGGCTACTTATGATAAACTTATTTTTAGAATGCTCTATTGCTTCCCAGGACAAGGGTCAAAATCTGTTGTTACACCTGTAGACTCACACTGACATTTTCAGGGTCACACAATGGTCACAAAGAAGAGAAAGCTTATATTTTTGGATTTTCATTGCTTCTTCCCTTACATATTTAATTAACATGTATCTTAAAATGAATCCCAATATATGGTACAATGTGTAACAAAGAGATGGTGAACAGAAATATCTTTAACACAACATGACTTGTGCTGTTCCTACAGGATGAAATGCCATTGAAATATCCTATCTCAGAAATCAGAATTGAACAGTTATTTTCATAGGTCCAAATCTTGAACACAGAGCTCAGTCCAAGTAACTACCCTTCTGGGCACTGTGGTGTTCTTCTAGAGGCCATGGATTCTTTCTGGGGGCCATGGTTGCCTTGAATCTTGAGCACAGTACTCAGTCCAAGTAACAGGCTGAGTACAGTGTATATCCATGGGACTAAGATGATACTCCAACTGCAGGGCTGTACAAGGCTCTATATTTCCAATGTCCTACAACCTTCCAAGAGGCTAAGCACTTGTGAATCTCTACAGGCTGCACCCTTTTCCCTGCCTACACTCCCTCTGTCTCAAAAGAGAACTCATAGGGTGCATCTACACTTGCATTCCTCTTTCAAAAGAGGTATGCAAATGAGGTAAATTGAAAATGCAAATGAGGTATGAATTTGCATATTTTGGACCTCAATTGCATATTTTAATTTCAAAAGAGCTTCTTTCGAAAGAAGAAAGCCAGTGTAGATGCTACTTTTTCAAAAGTAAACCCATCTTTGAAAGAATCCTTTTTCTCTTTATTTAGTGGGAAGAAGGATTCTTTCGAAGATGGGTTTACTTTTCAAAGAGTAGCATCTACACTGGCTTTCTTCTTTCGAAAGAAGCTCTTTCAAAATTAAAATATGCAATTGAGGTCCAAAATATGCAAATTTATACTTCATTTGCATTTTCGATTTACCTCATTTGCATACCTCTTTTGAAAGAGAAGTGCAAATGTAGACACACTCGTGTGATGGCATAAGAATCTCTAGAAAGTAGACTTTGTAGTACATAGTACCTTTGAAGCCCCACCCAGTCTCCTTGCATTTTCTCTTTCTGGTATGCAGAAGACCCACTGTTATTCTACTGTGCTGGAGTAGGGATGCCAGAATCAGGCCTATTTAGTTAACACTGGAGTTTCAAAACTGGAAATAAGAGCAAATTAATTTAAATTAAAAACAAAAAATAACACACATCAGTCGTAGAGTAGGACTATGCAAAATCAGCAGTCGTTGTAACAAGATGTTATTTCTTTGCTCTTTCTTTACTCTTAAGAATTTCAGTTGAAATCTTTATGCCATTTTATTTTTGATACTGTTGTCAAAAAGGATTCCATTAATTTACATTATCCAAAGAGTCTCCTTTGAGAAAACTCTTTGAAATTAATAGGATTTGATTGCTTGCACTTCCATGTGCAACTTAATGTGCTCTAACAGGCTCTGCATCTGCACACAAACACTCTGGGACATTATAATTACAACTAGGAAGTAGAGCAACATAAGCAAATTGTGCCCAATTTTAACACACTCCTGATATTTTTTTTTCCTTTTCATACACCCACTATAAAACACCACTGCTATGTCTACATTACAGTGACCTTTCGAAAAGTCCTTCTGGAAGATCTCTTATGAAAGAACTTCTTGGGCATTTCTACACAGGCCACCTCCTTCAGAAGTGGCATGCTAATACAGGCAGCGAAAGATGCTAATGAGGCGCAGATGCAAATTCCCCATGCCTCATTAGTGTAGCGTCACTTTTCTTCTGGACCCCAAAACGTCGTGTAGAAGTGTGGCCCCAGGGTGGGGGGGAAATGACTTCTGGAAGGAAGTCCTTCTTCTGGAGGCCCCTTCGTCCTGAAAATTTTTGGAAAGAAGAGGTCTCCGGAAGAAGGACTTCCTTCCAGAAGCTCCCCCGCAGCGGTCATACTTCTACACAGCATTTTGGAGTCTGGAAGAATGGTCTTCCAGACTCCAAATCACATGATGTTATGCTAATGAGGAGCAGGGAATTTGCATCCACGCATCATTAGCATCTTTCGCTGCCTGTATTAGCATGCCACTTCTGAAGGAAGTGCCCTGTGTAGAAACGGCCCTTTTGAAAGAGTGTGTCCACACACAATAAAATGGATCAAAAGATTGATCTGCTCTTTCAAAAGAGAGCATCCACTCATCCCCCGCTCTTTCAAAAGAATGGTCCAGGAATCGAAAAATCAGGTGCTATGAGGACTGCTCTTTCAAAACAAAAGGCACATGGCTATGTGTCTACCCATGGCCAGACAGTCTACATGGCCATGGCTACACTAGACCCCGCCTTTCAAAATGGTATGCTGATGAGTCACTCCGGCATATGGTAATGAGGCACTTCCATGAATATGCAGTGCACCATTAGCATAATGGTGGCTGCAAGTGTTTCAAAAGTGACACTTTCAAAACACATGATGCTTGTGTAACAGGGGACTTTTGGTAGGACCCCAGACTTTGAAAGCCTCTTCTTCCCATTTGATTTTGGGAAGAAGGAGCTTTTGAAATCTTGAGGGTCCTTTCAAATGCTCCTGTCTACACGAGCAGCATGCATTTTGAAAGTGGCATTTTCTAAACGTGCATGGCCACAATTATGCTAATGTGGCACCACATCTTCATGGCAGTGCCTCATTAGCATGTGTCAAAGTGTTTCATTAGCATACCCCTTTGGAAAGGCAAGAGACAGTGAAGCCACAGCTCATATGTTTCCTTTCAAAAGAAGCTTTCAAAAGAAGGCTATCTTCTTGAAACAGGAGTGGAAGAGCCCTGTTGAAAGGAGCTCTGCATTCTTACCTTTTAATGTCAAAAGGATGCTCTTTGAGTGTAGATGGTCCGCTGGGTATTTCAAAAGAGCTCTTACTTTTGAAAATTATTTCAAAAGAACTTGCTAGTGTAGACACAGTGTAGGATAAAATGTAGACTGAAAGCAACCTTATTGCTCACTACTTTCAGTTTTGCTAAGTGAAAAGCTTTTCCTGAAGTTTGTATTAAAATACAAATTTATCAATGTATCCCCTCTTAGTTTTGCACACACTTAAAATTAAATATAAGCTTAAGTGCTTTTCTGAAGTGAGGCCTAACTATTGTGTCGTAAAGTTAGTCAACTGCTGAATATCTATTTAACACAGTAGATGATAACATCATTTGTGTATTCCTTTATCCTACAAAGAGCTATTCAAACTGTAGGCTGAAATTTATTGACAAGAAAATTTAACATCTAGAGTTCTGAAATTGGAACATCAACCTAACTCACAGCTTTTTCAGTCATAGTATGATTAGTCAGTGGTATTAAAGGGAATAAGACTGTCCATGCAGATTATTACTTTGTAGTTAGTCCAAGAAACAATATTTGAATCCCTTTTGGTTTCGCTTTTAGAGATGATTTTTTTCAAACAATGATAGTACTCTAAATTGATTGTCAGTGAACCATGATTGTGATTATGATGCATTAGTTAAGAGAAGTCATTCAGCTAAAGATGTACAAAGTGATCAGCAGAAGGTCTCTGATCAGTTCTAGTGCTGAGTACCAGTTCAAAAAAGATGTTACTTTTTAAAACAAAAGCTGGTTAAAATACTATTTGGTTAATTATTTAAAATCATTTCTAGAATTTTTTTCACACATATTCTGACAAGTTGTTCTGAGTTATGAGGTGACTAATACCATCATACTGCACTATTATAATATAATGAAAGATGGTTTAATGAGACTTCAGACTTTATTATTTAGAGGCGATATTTAGTGGTATTTAGGATGTGAACTAAAGAAAAATATAGTATTCCACTGTCAGGTTTCACTTTTGTTTTGATTTGTTTTCCATAAACCAGATTCTGTTAAATTTATATTGGGAATTAGGGTCTTTTACAGAGTGAAAGTCCACGATACAGCAGATCTGAACAAGGCAATGCTTTTATATCAGTGTTTCTTTTAAACTTCAAATGGAAGTACACTGTGAAGTAGTGAGTTCATTTGAGATAGCGCATAAACTATACAGGTTTCTGGAAATATATGCATCCTGAAAGGGCTCTGAAGCTTACACAGGTAAGAACATAAGAACAGCCATACTGGGTCAGACCAAAGGTCCATCCAGCCCAGTATCCTGTCTGCCGACAGTGGCCAGTGCCAGGTGCCCCAGACGAGGTGAACCGAAGACAATGATCAAGCGATTTGTCTCCTGCCATCTGTCTCCAGCCTTTCACTAAAGGCTAGGGGCACCATACTTTACCCTTGGCTAATAGCCATTTATGGACCTAACCTCCAAAAATTTATCAAGCTCTATTTTAAACTCTGTTAGAGTGCTGACCTTCACAGCCTCCTCCGGCAAGGAGTTCCACAGGTTGACTGTGCGCTGTGTGAAGAAAAATTTTAATTTATTAGTTTTGAACCTACTCCCCATCAATTTCATTTGGTGTCCTCTAGTTCTTATATTATGGGAACAAGTAAATAACTTTCCTGTATTCACTTTCTCCACACCATTCATGATTTTATATACCTCTATCATATCGCCCCTCCATCTCCTCTTTTCTAGACTGAAAAGTCCCAGTCTCTCTCGCCTCGCCTCATATGGGACCCTTTCCAAACCCTTAATCATTTTAGTTGCCCTCTTCTGAACTTTTTCTAACGCCAGTATATCTTTTTTGAGGTAAGGAGACCACATCTGCATGCAGTACTCAAGAGGTGGGTGTACCATAGTTTTATATAGGGGAAGTATGATATTCTTAGTCTTATTTTCTATCTCTTTTTTAATAATTCCTAACATCCTATTTGCTTTACTGACTGCCGCTGCACACTGCGTGGATGTTTTCAGAGAACTATCCACTATAATTGCAAGATCCCTTTCCTGATCTGTTGCAGCTAACACAGTTATTCCCATGCTAATATTACATCTACTTATATGCATATTCCTCACAAAAAGGAATTTGATACCTAACTTTCTCTGTTCAAGAACATATTTAAATAGTTTATACTGAAATGAAAGTCTTTGACACATGCTAATGAGCTTTATGACAGATTAAGATGACTGCTGCTATAATAGGGAAAAAAATATTGTTTTATTTTTCACTATCAGCTGCTGAAATCAAAGTTGCCCAGAAAATGCACATATTTGCAGGACTGTGGCAGAACATTATACAGGTCTTAGAAACCTGAATTATATTATTTAGATGTTTGCCCGCAATAGAGTATAAACGGGATTATTTGCTTTCTGACTGTAGGAAAATGTAGAAAGTAATTATTTTAAAGTCAGTTGCAAACACTGTTAGTCACATGTTAGGATCTAGACGTTTTGATGGTTTGTCTGAGCAGAAATTGAACGTGTGTTTGATGTCATGTTGGTGTTCACTGGGTATTCCCAGGAATAGTCTTTGCTCTCATGTTTTTTTTTTATTTTTTTATTTTTTTTTTTGCCAGTTTCGAACAAAACCCCAAACATGACTGTTATTTTGAACAGTCACATGCAACCCACATGTTTGGGAGACAAGAGAGAGAAATTAATGTCCAGTGATTGAGATATTGACCTTGATCCAACAGAAGTATATTTTGAGACCTTTGTAAAGAGAGGTAGCAGTGGATGTTGGAAGAATAAACCAAAGACAAGAGTAAAATATGGGTGCAGTGTTTTCATATAATTAGGTTTCCAATTACAACTGGTTTGAGGATTTCAGCTGAAAAAATGGTGACTTTTTAATGCTGTATTGTTGTTGTTGCTTATCCATCAGCATTTGTATGGAGACATAGATAATGATTCATCATTACTGGCAGAATTTTATTTTATAAATTAGACAACTATGAAAATAAAATAGGTGTATTCCTGCAGTATTGATCAGTACAATATACCCATACATTAGACAGCCCAGCCTCAGGTTAAATACCACCCCTGGCAAATTCTAATTTAATCCTTAAATTAGCTCCAAGTACTAATGCACAGCAAATGTTTCTGCCTCGTTTCATTCAGGCAGCTGTGGCTTCTTTGGTATTGTTTCAGGCTGTGCTCAAGGAAACTTCACTAGATATATGCCATTGCAGTGCTGAAGCCTGAAGCCACTATCAGGGCTTAAAAGACCATGTTTTAATTCATGTGTTTATGATATCTTCTGAAATCACTGAAGTATTTTGCTACCTGAGGAACTTAACCTCATAATGTAGTGGTGTTAAAACAAATGATGAAACAAAAGATATTTTCTGTTTTACATGTACACCACATCCATCTGATTTCCAACAATCTGAAACAAGTTCTGCAAGGGGTTAAAGGTGGGGCCCATGATTCCAGGGTTCACTGGGAATTCTGATTGTTAGCATCCGCTGTAGACTGATTCTGTGCATGCATGTCTGTCACATAAATCCTGAAAAATTCTTTCCACTTGTTTATTGTAGCTTTTTAAGCTCTAGCTGTCCAGCATCCTTTAAATAAAATGGAAGGGTTGAAGGCCAGATTCAGAAACTTTGACCCAGATCCAAAAAGAGATGTAGGTTTTGCAATGCCAAATTTGTAAGTGACTGGAAAACCACTGGAACCCTGCACTCCCTATACCATGAATGGGAGAGATAGGCACCTAAAAATTGGGCCAGAGAGAGTGAATGAGAAGAACTATACAGCCAAGAGGTTAAAATACCCTCTTGGAAGAGGGCAGGCCCATTATTTATCAAAAGTGGAATAACTTTAACAGGAGAGATGAAGGAAGCCCTCACTCACCCTAACTGCAGTGGATAGTCAGATCTCCTGAGAGGTGAATGATATCTATACAAATCATTCGTTTCCATTAGATAGGAGGCAACTAGAATCTCAGCTTCCCACATCCCAAGTGAGCCTTCTGACCACTGGGCTGAAGGTTATAAGAGAGGCAGCAGAACCTCCTCTTCATCCAGTTGGACTTTGAATAGGGTCCATTGGACTGGACCTTGCATACAAGACGGACAGTCCACTACCTTTCTTCTTCTTGTTTAAGGATCATGATGGAAGTGAGGTAAGTGATGGACACGTAGGATATGTCTTCAATATAGAGAAGATCAATGCTGCCATAATCAATCATCCAGAGTTTGATTCAGTACATCTGGTACGGATACACTAAATTGAACTTACAAGGTGCCCACGTTGACACTGGTACTCCAGCTCCTTGCTAGGAGTAAGGGAAGTCAATGGGAGTATTTGTTCCTGTCTATCTCCTGCAGTGGAGATGTCAGAGAAGCTCAAATTAAGGTATGTCAAGTTCATCTATGAAATTAATGTAGATGAAATTGTGTATCTTAATTCAACCTTCCTCTTTGGTGTTGACCTGGCATTAGAGTGAGACAACAGTGCAGATGCCTAGATGCAGGAACGTGAGCACCTGGAAAATCCTTTGAGTGAAAAATGAGGTACCTACAAGGTGAGACAGCCACTGAGTGGCAGTTTTATGGTTCACAATGCAACCAAAATCTAGGATTTAGGCACCTGAATACCTGTGTGGATGTCAGTACACAGATGGAGCAGGGGTGCCTAATAATGTAATAGGTGGGGATTATGGATCATAATGATTGAAGAAAAAATACAAAATTAAATAGACAAGGGTGTAATGGAAAATTGAGACAAAAATGGGAAAAGAGAATTTTGAATTAAATAGAACACATAAATGGGGTGATTTAAAGATGGTAGCTTAACATTTAATAGAGGTGGGGGCAAGCAAGCAAAATTGATGGATCAGATAAAGGGAAGGATAGAAATTATCAGAATGAGTTGAGACACACTAATAAACTCATGACAAGGTATGGGAGAAAGACAGCTTGTAGGGAGCGGGGCAGAGGGCGGATTCTTGGTGTGAAATAGAATCACCAAAGCATTTATTTTTCAAAAAGGGGCAACCACAGTTTACAGGGTCCTGCCAAAATGGAGAGGGGAAAAAGAATAAAAAATGGGTTGAGGATAGACTGAAAAGGAAGGTGAACCTGGATTTGATGAAAGCCTTTGACTTGTTTTCCATGAATATGATTTAAACAGAGAGGAAGGGAAGAAGGAAGGAAGGAAGGAAAAAAGGATTTGAAATTGAGAAGATGAAAGTGAGAAAAGAGTGAACTATAGAGAAGTGAGAACAAGGTTATACTTGCTTGCAGATGCACAAAGTTGTGTGGATCTCTTTACTTTTGGTATACAGTATTCATTAGTAACTCCACAGAACACAGTTTGCTACAAGCAAGTTAGTTCTGTAAAAGAATTCCAGTTAAATACCCAGTAGACTTCCTTTTCTGTATATAAACTGGTTCTTTTGAAATACTGTGAACTTGCAATTACATGTGATGCAACTGAAGACACTAGCTGAAATGAACAAGTCTGTGTAGGGATGTATATTGAGCTCAGTATAATACATGGAAGATGTTAATGAGTTCCTTAATGTGGGATAAAGCGGTAGATAATTGTGACAGGGTAATCTGCTGTTTTGTGAGGGTTGGATGGTTATGTGTATATTAGGGATTTGTTTTCCTCCTCACCTTTTAGAAGCTTCTGTAATTTATAATACTCTTAAATTGCATGTTATTATTAAGTGAATGAATATGATACAACATGAGTATAAAAGACTGTTTTGCTTCATTCTGTCCAGCTTTCTGGATACTTACACTGTAACATTTTCCTTTCATCCCTTGTAGTTTTATTGGAAAATCAAATAAGCACCAGAGAATAATGGTATGGGGAAAACAATCAAATTGCCTTAACAACAATTAGCCAGAAAGAAAGAGGGGCTAATTGCCCTGATTTAATTCTGAAAGGCCAGGTGAGATTTACTGAACAATCTGTGGCCAATAAGAAGAGGAGGCTCGACAGATAAAAAATAGCTCTCCTTAGTTTAAGTATGGACAATTTAAACTCTGGAAGCTATGTGCATATGGAATCGCAGTGCTGAGGCAGTAAATTTCATGTCCTGGAGCTAAACTTGGGGCATCACTGTACAAAAACACCTGGTTGGAAAATCTCAATTTTAACTTTTGGATTTTGTGTTTGGACTGTTTTGAACATGTTATTTCCCCTCACCTGGTGGGAAAAATGAATAATCTTACTACCCTAACAGAAAAAGTATTTGTGATTTGTTTTAGTCAAGCCAGACCCATTGCTGAAATTGTATCCGGGACAATATAGAGAGAACAGGTTGAACCTCTGTAGTCTTGCACCCTTGGGACCTGACGAGTGGCAAACAAAACCAAGTGCCAGGCCATGGAAGGCCAATATTGTCTAGCACCATTACCAACATGTCCACTGCTTACTGGGCTCTTAGAAGACACATAGAGGGAAACTACAGCTAAATAACAGCACAGAACACTAAGAGACAGGACTGGTGACTATAAGGAAACTTGGCCCCACCCATGGTAAGTAATTATCTGGCTAACTAAAATTATGCTGGATTATGGATGTTGGTGGACAAGAGATTGCCAGACTACAGAGGTTCAGTCTGTAGTCAGTGATGCAAGACATCCTCAGGTAGGTGAGAGTCCAGCTTACTTGTAGAAATAGGATGTTGGGATGCCATTCAGAGAGATATTTAGGTTTCTAAATGTTGTTTTCAGGCATTATTTAAATTCACAAAAGTTCTTCTTGACTTCCACCTAGTCCTGGAGGCATCTAAACTCACTTGGTGCACAATTGTTTGCCTGTGAGTTTGCACACTGCAAACTCTTAGGCACCTGAAATGTGGGCTACTATTTCATTTTCTTTTGCTTGCACCCTTCTGTCTCACTCCTGTCTCCCATCACAGGTTCATGGTGAAGCACAAATTAGGCAAGATAGGCGTTCGCCTTCCCAAGTCACACGTGGTCATTTGTATATGTAGATGTGTGTAGAAATCACACACCTACCTAACTGGGCTTGACAGGTGAGTTAAACCAAATAGCCTGGAAGGGTAGGAGTATGTGATTTTTACAAGACTAAAGCCGTGTCTACACATGCACGCTACTTCAAAGTAGCGGCGCTAACTTCGAAATAGCGCCGTCACGGCTACACATGTCGGGTGCTATTTCGAAGTTAACTTCAACGTTAGGCGGCGAGACGTCGAAGTCGCTAACCCCATGAGGGGATAGGAATAGCGCCCTACTTCGACGTTTAACGTCGAAGTAGGCACCGTGTAGTCGTTGCGCGTCCCGCAACGTCGAAATTGCGGGGTCCTCCATGGCGGCCATCAGCTGAGGGGTTTAGAGACGCTCTCTGCAACCCCTCAGCTCAATGGTGGCCGCATGGAGCAGCCCCTTAAAGGTCCCCTCCCCCTCCCTTCCTGTGCAGGAAGCTGAGGGAACGTGCAGGCGGCAGCCCAGACACGCGGCCAGCCTGCACGTTCCTCAGCCAGCACAGAGAGCCACCCCAGCTGCGATGGCTGCCCGGCAGCACCCCCAGCACCCCCAGGGCCCCCCCCCCAAGGGGAGCCACGGCAGCCAGCCCAGCCAGGTGGGCAGCCAGGCTGGCAAGCGGCAGCGGGGCCCCTCCTGGACGGAGGCCGAGCTGCGGGACCTGCTGGGGCTCTGGAGCGAGGAGGAGGTGCTCCAGGTAATGGGGAGCAAGAGGTGGAACGCGGATGTGTTCGCTCGGCTGGCCGATGGCCTGGCTGCCCAGGGTCACCCTGCCCGCACTCCTGATCACGTCAGGAGTAAGGTGAAGGAGCTGCGGCAGGGTTACTCCCGGGCCCGGGATGCAGCCGGCTGATCTGGGGCCGCCCCCGTCACTTGCCCCTTTTACAGGGAGCTCAGGGACATCCTGGGCCCCCGGCACACCTCCTCCCCTCCGGCCACCCTTGATACTTCGGCCGACGAGCCCCAGCAGGCCCTTCAGCTGGAGTCCGCCCCGGAGGTAAGCCCCGCACCCCGGGGGCCCCCCCCAGAGCCCACCCCTGGGACATCGCGGCAGGAGGAGGAGGAGGAGGAGGAGGAGGGGGGCTCCTCCTCCACAGAATCCGGGCTGCAGATCCTCCTCCTGCCATCCTGGAGCAGCAGCCGGGCATCCGCCCCCCGGGGATCTCCAGACTGTGGGAGTGGACCGACAGGTATGTATCCCCCTCTGGTGTACACCCCTGGGCTTGAGGGGCGGGGGTAATAGATATGTGTCTAGGGCCCCCCACATGCTCACATGGCCATGGCCCCAAGGACAGCAGGGCCATGTCCCTCACAGCAGTGCATCAGCCCCTGCCCCCCCCACCCCACACGACAGTGCCATGCCCCATCTCCGGGGCAGGGGGGAGCGGAACCTCAAGGGTCCCCCTGGAAGAGGGGGTGGGACACCCCGCAGCAGCAGCAGCAGCAGCAGCAGCATGTGATGGAGTGGGGGGAGTGCAAAAGGGAGACTCAGGCTAGATATGAGCAACAAGAGCTGAATAGCTCCCAGGGGCAAAGGATGATCGTGGGGCTACAGCTGGCAGGTGACACCTCTGCCCTGAACAAACAGGAGGGAGGAGCCGAGCTGGCTTGGAATTGGGGGGGGAGGGCGGGGGCCACAGGTAGAGGCTAGGGGAAGGGAGAGCTGGAAGGCAGCCAGCCTGAGGAGGGGGAAAGCTGCATCCCAGAGGGGCCCCCCTTGGGGTCTTCTCCCCAGGACAGGTTGGAAGGACTGTCTCTTCTGACAGCTGGTGCTGTCACTCCTGGGAGAAACTGGGCATCTGTAGCCTAAGAAACCTCTCCTGTCAGACCCTGCGGAGTGAAGTGAGAGTCACTCCCACCAGGGGATGGGGTGCAGTGCAGGGGGACCCCTGAACCCCGTCCATCACAGCAGCATCTCCCGGGGACGGGGATGGGGAACCTGCAGCACAGGGCTGGGGGGACAAAGGCCACGGCTCGGGGCCCACACTAACGCCTGTCTCCATTCTTCTTCCCCCCCTCCTCTCCTGTGTCCCGCACCTGCACCATCAGAAGGACCAGAAGAGAGGGCCGGCGAGGCATCAGTGGTCCCAGAGAGCCCTCCGGGGCCATCGCTCCAGGCAAGCCCCTCGGCCGAGGACCGACCGGCCCCACGGCGGGCTAGACGGCGGACTCCGCGCCACCACCAGCCGATGGCGACGGACCCCCAGCTGCTGGCCATCCACCGTCAGCAGCTGGAGGTCACGGAGCAGCACCTGCAGCTGCAGGAGCTGGCGCTGGCCTGGCGCCAAGAGGCATGGGGGGCCCACATGGAGACTTTCAACTGCCTGGTGGACTACCTGGCCCCCCATGCCACGCCGTCCGCCGCAGCGCCCGACGTGCCTGCTCCACCTGCCGCACCACCAGCTGCTCTGCACGTCGCCGTCCCGTCCGCCGTCGCCCTGCCACCCACCGCCGAGGGCTGGAGCGCCGAGGGACCCCTGGAGCCAGCTGAGACTCGCCGGACATATCTTCCGGTCCGCCCCGCCGCCAGCCAGCCCCGGACAGGGCTGCGGCCGAGGTGGGGCTCCTGGCCGCCCACGCCCAGTGCCGGACTTTAGGGGCGAGGGGCTCGGGACGTGGCCCCCCCCCTTGTATATAGTTGGGACTTATTATTTTGTGCCCCCCGTTTGCCCCGTCCCCCCCATGTAAATAGTTCTCCCCTTTATCATCCCTGGTTTTCTTTTTATTACTGAACACACTTTTTTATTACTATTGTTTTATTTGTACATATTACTTTGGTTCCACACATGTTGTATATAGTTTGTTCTTGTTTTATATTTATAGTTAAAATAAAAAGTTCTAAAAGAAAAAGCAGTTTAAGTTCAGCCACAAGTGCGTGCTGTCATTTGTCCAGGAAAAGTGGGAGGAGAGTGAGGTTGGGTGCTCCATGGTGTGTGCGTTGGGGCAGGGAGTGTGGTGGAGGAAGGGGCGGGCAGTGGGGGGCCTGGCAGAGTTCACCCCGCGGCCTCATCATCGAAGTGGGCCCGCAGGGCCTCCCGGACCCGGGTCCCTTCGGGGTCCACTGGCCAACTGGGGTCAGCGGGTGGCTGCACGTCGGCCCTGCCGGCCTCCGCAGCCCAGCCCTGGAAAAAGGCCTCCCCCTTGCTCTCCACCAAATTGTGCAGGGCGCAGCAGGCACCCACAATCAGGGGGATGTTGTTGAGGCCTGCATCCAGGCGGGTCAGGAGACTTCTCCAGCATCCCTTCAGTCAGCCAAATGAGCGCTCCACCACCTGGCGCGCGTGGTTCAGGCGCTGGTTGAAGCGCTCCTGGCTAGCGGAGAGATGGCCCGTGTACAGGTGCATGAGCCAGGGCCGGAGGGGGTATGCCGCATGTGCGATGATGCAGAGGGGCATGGTGGTGTCCCCCAGAGGGATCTCCCACTGGGGGATGTAGGTCCCCGCCTCCAGCCAGCGGCAGAGGCCTGAGTTCCGGAAAACCTGGGCGTCGTGGGTGCTGCCAGGCCAGCCCACATAAATGTCCTGGAAATGGCCCCGGCTGTCCACCAAGGCCTGGAGGACCACAGAATGGTAGCCCTTGCGATTCATGTAGCGTCCTCCACTGTGATGCGGGGCGCGGATGGGGATGTGAGTCCCATCCAGAGCCCCGAAGAAATTGGGGAAGCCCAGTGTGGCAAAGGCCGCGATGGTGGCATCTGGGTCCCCCAGCCTCACGAGCGTGTGCAGGAGCATGGCGTTGATGGCACACACAACCTGCAGGGAAAGCACATGGGACAGCACCAATGAGGGGTGAGCAGGGTGTGTGTGGCCCTGCTCTGCCCTCCCCTCCCCTGCCCTGCCCTGCCCTGCCCTCCTCTGCCCTGCCCTGCCCTCCCCCGCCCTCCTCTGCCCTTCCCTGCCCTCCTCTGCCCTCCCCTCCCCTCCTCTGCCCTGCCCTGCCCTCCCCCGTCCTCCCCTCCCCTCCCCTGCCCTCCTCTGCCTGGGCCCCCCTCCCCTGCCCTGCCCTCCCCCCATGGGTTCTCTTACCTCCATGAGGACAGCCCCGACGGTGGCCTTGCCGACACCAAACTGCTGCCCCACGGATCTGTAGCTGTCGGGAGTGGCCAGCTTCCAGACAACGATGCCGTCCCGTTTCTCCACTGTGAGGGCACGCCGCATGGTGGTGTCCTGGTGTCTGAGTGTGGGGGTGAGCCACTGGCACAGCTCCATAAATGTCTGCCGGCTCATCCTGAAGTTCCTGAGCCAGTGGTTGTCGTCCCACTCCCCAAGCACCAGCCTCTCCCACCAGTCGGTGCTGGTGGGGTAGCTCCACAGCCGCCAGCATGTGAGGCGGGGGTGGGGGCGGGGTGCTGCAGGGTTGGGGGTTGAGCCCTGCTGCCCTGGAGGCAGCTCCTCCTCCGGTGTAGCAAGGAGGTGCTCAGCTGCCTCCCGCATGGCATGGAGCAGGGCAAGCCCTGCTTCTGCCGGGAGGGCTGGGTGGACCTCTGGCTGCTGCTGCTGCTGCTGCTGCTGCTGCTGCTGCTGCTGCTGCTGCTGCTGCTGCTGCTGCTGCTGGGTGTCCATGCCTGCGTCGCCCGGGGTCTGTGTGCCTATGGCTCCTCAGACCACGTGCTGTGCAGGCTGAGTGCGTCTGGGAGGGGCCCTTTAAGGGAGTGGCTAGCTGTTGCCCCGGAAGCGCTAGTCCGCCCTGTGACCCTGTCTGCAGCTGTGCCTGGCATCCCTATTTTGATGTGTGCTACTTTGGCGTGTAGACGTTCCCTCGCTGAGCCTATTTCGATGTTGTGCTGCGCAACATCGAAGTTGAACATCGACGTTGCCAGCCCTGGAGGACGTGTAGACGTTATTCATCGAAAAGCCTATTTCGATGTCGCTACATCGAAATAAGCTATTTCGATGTAGGCTTCACGTGTAGATGTAGCCTAAGAATGCAAACTTAGGCCTCTTGGGAATATGGTCACTCACAGGCCATTTCTAAACATGCTTCTGGAAGGGGCATCGTAACGAGCAGCCCGGAAAATGCTAATGAGGGGCGGATATATATTTCTCATGCCTCATTAGCATATGGCCATGTGATTCGGAGTCTGGAAGAAGCTCTTTCGGAACAAGTTCTTCCGGACTCCAAAATACACGTGTAGACGCACAGACCATAGGGATCTTCCAGAAGTAAACCCTCCTTCTGCAAGCCCCCTCTTCCTCAAAATTTTTCCTCCTGGAAGATCACAGCAGGCCACACATTTACATGTGTATTTGGGAGTCTGGAGGAGCTTCTTCCTGATTCCAAATCACATGGCGATATGCCAATGAGGTGTGAGAAATTTACAACCGTGCCTCATTAGCATCCTCTGGGCTGCTCATTACCATGCCCCTTGTAGAGGAAGGGGCATGTGTAGAAATGGCCACAGAGTTTGGCAACAGCTGAGTATGAGTTTTGACAATTTCAGTAGTGCATATGGTATTTAGGTGTGCAAGTTTCTTCTGGACTTAATCCCAGACTTACTAGATGAGCACATTCTATGCTTTTCTCAGAGACGGAAAAGCAGGTGACAATGCTGTTGTCAAAGCCATTCTTTTTCTCCTGTTGTCACACCTTTCAAAGTAATGTTTTCACTGTGACACAGTCTGCATTATATGAGTACTAGTACTTCTTTCCCCTTTTACAGCACTTTAAAGAATCTTCAAATATGGGGCAACGGCTGTGTAAGCCTCCATTTCTGAAGAAAATAGTCTGTATGTCAACCTCACTTTCAATACAGTGGCTGACATTGGGCACAGAAGAGCTCAAGGTATAGTTTTATTTTTACTGAAGTGGTCATATTGATTTTCATTTGGGAAAATCTAAATAATATATTATCAAAAAGCAAGGTCAGAAAGACTCCAGGGATAACAAGAAACCAGTTTTCACATTCCCTCAGGCATAGCCCCCCCCACTTTTTTGTTTTCTTTTTCCCTTGGCAACTTCTCACACTCATACAACCCTGCATATGGCACTGAATTTAAGGAGAATGAGTTTGCAATGGTATAACAAACATAATGATGCCAGTTAGCATTTCAAAACTGAGCGATGAGTGGCCATCTGGGAAAAGGGGTAATTTAAGGTCAACACATGAATAATAATAGAAGCGAAGGCCCATTTTTCTCAGCTGTAGATGTTATCCTGCCAAAAGATTGATATTAAGTACAAAATCCAAGTATTGTGCCTTCCAGCAGTAATTCATTCATGAATTTCAGTAGCTCTCTCAAATTACTTTTGTTCCCAGTCCATGGCTGTTGCAGAATAAAAGCAAGGAGGGAGCTAATTCCAGAAAAATGAGTGGAGTACCTGCTTTCCCATGTATAATAGAGAATGGAATTGATGTGATACAAAGTTTATCTTATTAGTAACAACAGAAAGGAGTACAAATTTTTGGGCGACCTACATTTTCCTTCAAAAGTAATTTTGTTAAGCCTTGCTAATTAGGTTCAGTGTGGATTTCATTCACTGAAAATTGTTACGTTTAGGTTTTTATTGGCTGCTGCAGAGCAAAAACGTGGCAAGGCAGTCCACTTTATCAAATGAACATGTGTTAATGGAATAACAGAAGCAACTACAGAATTTAGTTTGTTTATTGCCATTAATAATCATTAATATTTGCTTTCTTTGTTCCTCCTTTACATAAATGATTTATTTTCTTGTACATTGTTTAAATAAAACCAGGTCTAATAGTCTGTTTGGAGTTGCTTCATGACTTGGATTGGAAATTGGAAATTAAACATGGCTAATTACGCCTCTAGGTCAGGAGTGTACAAAATAGAAGGGTGCAGGCCCCACTGAAGGTCTCAAACTTCATAAATGGAGGAGCAGCATGATAAGCTGCTGAGTCTCAGGCTTATCCACCTCATTGAAAATGTTGACATATGTCACTGTTTTTATGTATGTGTATTCACATTTATATCATTTTTGTATTCTACATACTTATTTTCTGATACAAGCTGAATTTTTTTATATGAACATAACTAAAATTTCCATCCATTTGGATTACATTAGAGAAGTTGTGGGGCCCTGCTAATTGTAGAGATGAAAAGTGGGGCCCTACTTAAACCTTTGTTCACTCTTGCTCTAAATCACTTAGATTAGTACTTCACTCAGGTATATTGTGACTGAAATTCTTTGCCTGCTGCAGAAGAGTGGGTTATGTGAATTGTGTGGGTGGTCCTGGTATTGGCCCACTTAAATAAATGTTCATATTTTTAAGACATAAAAAAGTGTAAAATCATTTTTGCTGAAATTAAAAACAATCAAACAAAATCTTCGGCCTAAATTTCAGCATAAAGGGTTAGAATTTAGAAATGTTATAAGCAAGAGAAAATAGATTTCATAATAGGAAGTGTTTGATAAACTTAACCACAGGTGTGCTCCCAGCCTCTCACTGCTAGTAATTTCGTTTCTTTCCACTTCCTGACTCTCTTCTATTACACACAATATTTTTCTCAGTCTCTTCACTTACTACTTGGTTATTTCCATAATCTTTTCCTTCCCACTGTATTCTCTTACATGGTACAGCTCTCTGTCCCGGGTACTTTTTTCCATACTCTCATAAGAAGAACAAGAATTCAGCATTTAAGTTGAACCTTTAAACACAGGGGCTGCATCTACGCTGCCCCTCCCTTTTGGAAGAGGCATGTAAATGCAGCAGACTGAAAATGTTATTGAGGTGCTGATATGAATATTCAGCTCCTCATTTGCATAATGGCTGCCACTTGCCATGTCGAAAGAGCTGCTTTTGAAATGCACACGAGCTGTGTAGATGGGGTTCTTGCAAAAGGAAGCCTCACTTTCAAAAGCATCCTTCTTCCTAATTTTGTGCAGAAAGAAGGATGCTTTTGAAAGTGGGGCTTCCTTTCAAAGGAACCCCGTCTACACAGCTAGTTTGCATTTTGAAAACAGAACTTTCGATGGCCGAATGGCTGTCATTATGCAAATGAGGCACTGAATATTCATATCAGTGCTTCATTAGCATTTGCAATCTGCTCTATTTTCACACCCCCTCTGAAAGGGAAGGGAAGTGTAGATGCAGCCAGGTTGTTCAGCTAAGCTCTATTTTGGTCAAATGAGTCAAAACACCTTCATTGTCCTTAAGATGATTCTAAACTGCCTTCCACTTACCAAAGTGGAATGCAAATAAGTGAGATCAAAATGCAAATGAAGCATGAATTTACATTTCTCACATCTCATTTGCATATTTATGCATGATCGTGCTTCTGGAAGAGGCTTTTCCAGAAGCAAAAACAGTCACGTAGATGAGGCTTCTTTGAAAACAAACCCTGTGTTTGAAAGAACCCTTCTTCCCATTTTTGTTTCCTGTTTTCTTTCGAAGATGGGATTTGGTTTTGAAACACCACTACTAGGCTGTTTTTGTGACTGTTTTTGCTTCCAGAAAAGCTTTTTCTGGAAGCATGATTTTGTGAGAATATGCAAATGAGCCACAAGTTATGTAACTCTATGATTCATTTCCATCTTCAATCTCATTCATTTGCATTCCAGTTCCAAAAGTGGAATGCAGTGTAGACGTAGCCTCTGAGAAGACAGAAAGAACAATGTTTCAGTGATTGGTCTGCTGCTGGCTGAAAAGTTCCAGGGAACACTAATAGAGATGAATGATAAATGATGATGTTTTAGGATGAGGCTCATTGTTAATCTATAGGAGTGGTTTCAACTTGTTTATATTTGTGGGCTACAGTATACAGTTCACTAATGATCTATTGGCTTTATTCTCTCTCTCTCTCTCTCTCTCTCTCTCTCTTTCTCTCTCTCTCGGCTGAACCTTGAACCGCTCAAGTCTGGCATCCTTGGGTCCTGACTGGGAACAAATGCCAGAATTTGCTGGATAACGGGAAAGCATATATGTACAGTTCCTTTTTTGTGCTAATCCTAGCCAGTACTGGCAGCCTCAGATGCAGGATTGGCTGGGAGGTGGAGGGAAAGGGGTTGACTGAGTACTGGCTCCTCTTTTCTTCACAGGTTGAGCCACCCTTGGGACCTGACCAGTGCTGAATGAGTGAATTGCCGGACCATGGGAGATCAATATTGTTTAGCAGTATTAGCAAAACTTCCACTGCTTACTGGGCTCTTAGAATACATTTAAGGGTAAATTAATGTTAAATAGCAGCACAGAACACTGAGGCTGTGTCTACACTAGCTCCCTACTTTGAAGGGAACATGGTAAGTAGGGTGTTGGGAGATTATTAATGAAATGCTGTAGTGCACCTGCAGCACTTCATTAAGCTAATTCTCTCCCACAGCAACTTTGAAGTGTTAAACTTCAAAGTGCTGGCTTGCGTGTAGCGGGAACTAACCCGCTGGTACTTCGAAGTGCCTGGGCAACTTACAAGTCTCCAGACACCCTACTTACCATGCTTCCTTTGAAGTAGGGAGCTAGCATAGACAAGCCCTGAGAGATGAGACTGGTGGATGATAGGAATCTTTATGGCACCACAGGAAACTTGGTCACACCCATGATAGGTGTCTATCTGTCTGACTAAAATCATGCTGGTCTACAGATGTTGCCAGATGAGAGAAGTTCAACCTGTATCTATGTTTATATATTATTTACATGGCTCTGAGGGTTTCACATGTGCCATAGTTGCATGCTAACTGGGCCACAAGTGGCCAGTAGGTTGGTGGTTGAGAACCATTGATCCATATTAAACCAAAATGTTCCATGCCATATAAACAAAAAGGAAAATAGCTTTCTTAATGTCAGCCAGTGCCATGGTACAGAAGTGGATGTAAGACTGTAGAAAACTCCTATCCTTTGTTTTATTTCCAGCAACATTGTATGGTTATTGTTTCGGTGCTTGTTTTAGAAGATGCGTGTTCTTTGTATTCACCTATAGCTACGTTGGTTGCAGTAATTCCAGCCTGAAAGTGATGGATGCCTAATACAATAACATTATACAGAACAAATATAAAATAGGTAACTTGAATTCATGAGCTACATAAATAAATTCTAAATTATTTCTAAATTAGATTACAAAGCCACATATCCTGATGGAAAACAGCTAAACTGCATTCAGGGAAAGATTAGGAAGACTAGTGATTTTGGATGTCCCATTTTTGGATGCCCAATATGAGACCTGTTGCAGGTGATTCCTTTTCAGGGGCTAATTATTAAGCACATTCTGCAAATCTTAGGCCTTTCAAATTCAAAAGCTGAAATGCCCAAAGTCATCAGGGCTGTGAATGTTTAAAGAAAATCATCAAGTGAATAAAAAATAGCAGTGATTAATCAGTGCATTTGATCCCAACCACTTTTTAATTTTGTTAATTTGTTTCACATTACTCACTTGAGTTATTTGCAATTGATTGACAGCCTTAAAATCATATTTTTTAAATGAAGGCCTACATAGGAATAAAAATTCTATATTACCTCTGTTCATACACACTGAATAAAGTCACAAGGGATAATACATGGGACTCCAATCGATCACCAACTGAAGTCAGGTAAAAGCCTTCAAGTATTTATAAATTCCTCTGAAGCATCCAGCATTGCCTAATATTGAACAATCATAGACAACATGGGTTATTAATATATTCTAATGTAGTAAGTCTGTTCTCTAATATGACATGTTTTTCAATATTCTATGTTTTTTATGGAGAAAATATTAAATAAAGTATCCTTAATTGAAATAAGAGACTGGTATGTAGTTGGGACATTCACCCTCTTCTGGACAGAATTACAGTCTAACATAAATGAGTATTTATAATTTCTTACATAGTGCAAATACATACATTTAACAATAATATTAATCACCAGTGTGTCACAGTCAGGATTAGAGAACAACAAGAAGTCGTGTGGCACTTTACAGACTAACAGATATTTTGGAGCATAAGATACAGATTAACATGACTGCCTCTCTGATAGTCAGGATTGGGATTCAACACAGAGCAGCTGAAGGATGTAGAGACAAGAGCTTGTTTCCAACTGGGGCTGTCCTACAGATATGTACTTCTAACAAATCTCATTCCAAAAAATCCTACCAAGGAACAAATTTGGGCACACACCAAAACAGCCTGGAAAAAGATGTATGATACAACATTGGGAAAAAGGACAAGACGTCACAAAGACTGGACCACAGCAGAAACTGAGAAAAGTGAAGGAATGAAAATACAGAAAAGCAGCAATCAACAACAGCAAAATAACAGCAGCCAAAATAGATGCTCAAAGTATTCAGAAGCCAACAAAGAAGTTAAAAAGGACGTAAAATGGGACAAGAAGAACTTTGTGGAAAACCTTGCACAACAAACCAAACAAGCTGCAGAACACAGAAATTTGACAGAGCTGTATAACATCACATGGAGGCTAGCTGGGTCACAGCATACAGTAGATCAGCCAGTAGAGGATAAGAAGGGGCTTGTGCTAACAAACCCAAGTGAGCAGGTCAATAGATCGAAGGAACACTTTAAAAAACTACTGAACCACCCTGCCCACATGGACTCTCCCTAGTTACCACCTGCAAATATACCTCTTCAAATTAATAGTGACATGCCCACAAAAGAAGAAATCAGAAAAGTCATTGCCCATCTGAAAAGCAGAAAAGCACCCATTCCAGCCAACAGTCCCACAAAAGCAATCAAGGCAGGTAGGGAGACATCAGTCAACGTAATGTATAATCTGTTTGCAAAAATTTGGGACACTGAAGAGATCCCAAAAGACTGGAAACAAGGATAGCTTATCAAGTTTCTAAAGAATGGCAATCTGAAGGAATGCAAAAACTAGAGGGACTTCATGTTACTGTCTGTTCCAGAAAAAGTGTTAAATGGGATTCTCTTGGAGAGAATGAAGACAGAAATGGATAGACAACTCAGGGAAGAACAGGCCAGCTTCTGAAGCGAGAGAGCTTGTATTGACCAAATAGCAACCCTCAGAGTATTCAGAGAATAGGCCCTTTGAACTCTCCTCTGTACATAACATTCATAGACTTCAAGAAAGCCTTCCACATTATTGATAGAGACACGTTGTGGAAACTGCTGCAACATCGTGGGATCCCATCCAAAATCATTAATCTGAGCTGTTCAACATACAAACCCTTGACATGGCAAGTTGTTCACAACGGTGTCTTGACAGAATCCTTTAGAATACTCTCAGGGGTGTGGCAAGCATGTCTATTGTTACCTTTCCTGTTCCTGCTCACAATGGACTGGATTATGAACAGGACCACAGATGGCCATCAATGAGACATTCAGTGGACACTTTTCAAACATCTAGAGGATACTGATTTTGCTGATGATGTTGCCCTCCTTTCACACTGACATGAAGGCTAGGTCTACATGTGCACACTACATCGAAATAGCTTATTTCGATGTAGCAACATCGAAATAGTCTATTTCGATGAATAACGTCTACACGTCCTCCAGGGCTGGCAACGTCGACATTCAACTTCGACGTTGGGCAGCACCACATTGAAATAGGCGCTGCGGGGGAACGTCTACACACCAAAGTAGCACACATCGAAATAAGGGTGCCAGGAACAGCTGCAGACAGGGTCACAGGGCGGACTCAACAGCAAGCTGCTCCCTCAAAGGGCCCCTCCCAGACACAGCTGCACTAAACAACACAAGATCCACAGAGCCAACAACTGGTTGCAGACCCTGCGCATGCAGCATGGATCCCCAGCTGCCGCAGCAGCAGCCACAAGCCCTGGGCTAAGGGCTGCTGCACACGGTGACCATAGGGCCCCACAGGGGCTGGAGAGAGAGCATCTCTCAACCCCTCAGCTGATGGCTGCCATGGCGGACCCCGCTATTTCGATGTTGCGGGACGCAGATCGTCTACACGTGCGCTACTTTGACGTTCAACTTCGAAGTGGGGAGCTATTCCCATCCCCTCATGGGGTTAGCGACTTCGACGTCTCGCTGCCTAACGTCGATTTCAACTTCGAAATAGCTCCCAACACGTGTGGCCGTGACAGGCGCTATTTCGAAGCTGGTGCCGCTACTTCGAAGTAGCGTGCAAGTGTAGACGTGGCCGAAAGCATGGAAGAAAAGGTCATAACACCAGACAAAACTGCCTCAGTGACTGGACTGCACATTAACAAGGCAAAGAACAAGACAATGAGCCCAATAATAACACCATCACATTGAGACGGGGTGACCTGGAAGATGTGGAGTAATTCACCTACTGGGGAGTATTATGGGCAGAGAGGAAGGAACAGATAAGGATATCACTGTGAAGATCGGAAAAGCAACATCTGCATTCAAGACTATCCATCCCATATGGCAAAGATGAAACTGCAGATCTCCAACACAAATACGAAGAGTGTGCTCTTGTATGGATGTGGGACAGGGCATATTAAAAAGTCTTCCAATGACCAGGTACAGACATTCATAAGAAGATGTCTGAGGTACACCCTTCCCATTAAATGGCAAGACTTTGTCACAAATGAGGAGCTTTGGAACAGAGCAGAATAAGAACCACTGAACATTCAAATAAAGAGAAGAAAGTGAGGATGGCTAGGCCTTACACTCAGAAAACCATCATACAGCAAAGTCTGACAAGCTCTTAAATGGAACTTGCAAGAAAAATGCAAAAGAGAAAGACCAAAGACAACATGGGTAAATTCTACTGAGACTGAAGGACAACAAATGGGATACTCCTGGAGTCAGCTAGAAGTTTTGTCCCAAGACAGAGTGAGGGGGAGGAAATTTGTAGATGACGTATGCTCCACTCAGAGTAAAAGGGTTTAAATAATAAGAGAGATAGACGTGTTAGTCTATATTCTATCAAAAAAAAGGCAGTCCAGTAGCACTTTAAGAAAATAATTTATAAGGTCATGAGCTTTCGTGGGACAGACCCACTTCTTCAGACATTAGACATACCAGAACAGACTCAATATTTAAGGCACAGAAAAACAAAAATTGTTATCAAGGTTGACAAATCAGAAAAATAGGAATCAAGGTGGGCAAATCAGAAGAGCAGTGGGGTAGTGGCAGGAAGTCAAGAGTCAGATAAAGCAAAGGATGTAAAAGAATCCTTATAAAGGGCCAGGTAATCGCTGCCATGGTTCAAACCATGGGCACATTCTCATGTTCCTCAACCAACATCGTATATGCCATCATGTGCTAACAATGCCCACATACTATGCACATAGGGCAAACGGTAACCATTCTTTGACAAAGAATAAATGGACACAAAACAGACATAAAAAACCTCCTAACTCACAAACCTGTAATCCAGCACTTTAATGCAGTGTGCCATTCTGTTTATGACATGAAAGTCTGTATTTTAGTGAAAAGGAACTTTAAGAATTGCCTACAATGTACAGATCTCTCTTTTATATTCAAAGCTGACACATTAACATGTGGTTTGAACTGGGACGACAATTACCTGGCCCATTATAAGGAATGTAAGTGTAGACACAGCTAAAGAGTATGTGGTTGTTGATACATAGGCACAAACTCTTTTGGACTTTGCTCTCATTCGGTTTATGACCGGAAAGTCTGTGTTTTACTGGAAAGGAACTTTAACAATTTTCTACAGAGAGAGAGTGAGGAACTCTCTTTTATATTCAAATTCGACACATTAACAGAGACTGTGAGTATGACATAGATTAAAAATAAGGAACAGAGCTAGACAGTCCAAGAAGAACTTGAACTGAGCTGACCAGGATTTTACTTTTCGAGCTACAGCCATAATATTTACAACCCTTCATTTCTTGGTGACATTCAATATTTATCATCAAATTATGACCACTGTATATGCGCTAATACATGAATTTCCTAATTGCTTCTTGTCAACCAGCTACGCTAAGGCAGTGCTGTGTCCTCACTTGTCATTTTAAATGAAAATACTACCAACTAAATGTAATGAGTTTGACTTACACTGTGGTATAACACAGCCAGGCTAACGAAAACAATGGAAAAGAAGTAGAGTGGTCCTTCAGAATAGCCATGGTGCATGTACTTCATCAAGGAAGACAAAGACTGGATGTAATACAGAAGTGTCAGTGAACATTTGCCATTTCTGCATGATTCACCAGATAATTTTTTTGCATGTACTGGATTACATCCCATAATTAGGTAAGGTGTGGGAACTGTCTAAGGTACGGAAGATCCCTAAATTCTTCCTCCATATGTTATGGAAAGATCCAAAAGTATGGAATTTCTTAAGTGAGATATATGAAAAATTAAGGATAGGGTATTAAAAATAATCTTAAAAGTGTTTAATCTTATTGACTAGCACAATAAGATCAATGCTGAGTATGTTTGAAAACCAACCATTAGCTTAATAATAGTTGTGACTACTCCTCTTCGCTGTAGAGAATTGTTTAGGGAGAATCTCACCAATTTAAAATTCCACTGGGGGGCTGCACGTCCTGCTAACTATAATCACCAACTCCCCTCTCTTCCCAGGAGGTTGGGGAGCCATGTGGCCACTCCTGGCCTTCCAGGGGCCTTCCCCCCGAGCCCTGGTTCCTTTCCCCGACTCCACTTCCACCCCCACCCCTCTCCAAATGTCCAATCCCAAGCAGCAGAGTGATGCATTTCTGTGATGACATCATTCTGTCACCAGGAGAAATAGATACGTTGAGAGAATGAATTTATATTTATGTTCATTCTGTCAATAAGCTGACTTCCGCATCCAAATTAGAATACGCACATTTGTTTTCACAGAGAGAGAGAGAGAGAGAGAGAATTAAAAATATATATGTTTCCACATAGAGAGAGGTATGGATCTAACTCACAAGGCAAACAAATGTGCGTATTCTAATTTGGTTGTGGAAGTCAGATTATTCACAGTGTATTTAATTTTCAAGGAAAAAATTTAGTTTTTAATTTGTGGGGGAAAATGCTGTTTGGATTTCTTGGGGTAAAAGTTTGCCCAATATGACCCTCAATTTTACAGGAGCATATTTACTTTGTTTAACTTGCATTGTTGCTATTCTTTTCTTTTCATGAGCCTATCAATGTGTTTTCAAAGGAAAACAGGGTATTATTCTTGCATGATAAGAGGGAATTATTTTAGTTAGGTCAGGATGGAGAAAGTGATATACCCATATGCAAATTTAAGACATGTTCTTGCCCAGATGAACAACATAATAATTTGTCAATTTTAATTTCAATAGTTGAGGAGGAGAATGTCTTACTTTGGCTGCTCTGTGGGTCCTCAGACAAAGTTTCTTATATGATATGAACCGTAAACTTACTGTCTTCATCAGTGGATCCTATTTTGGGATGTACAAGGGTGGACATCTTTTCTGATTTCTCCAGGGCAGAAGCAATCACTAGTTATTAATCATTCAAGGCCTATGTGTTCCATATATTTCTTGTAATGCTCATGTTCTGATTTGCAAGAACAATGCTTCATATTGGCAGGAAAACATCTGATACTACAGCTTTGGACTCGATGCTTAGTTTAGTTCATCAGGTTATATGGATTAAATGATATGACAGTGCAAAAACAATTAGCAGATAAAGGAAGGGAAGAATAATTCTGCAAATTTGGCATTTGGACTTTACTTTGGGGTGTGTCTACACTAGGAACTAACTTCAAAGTTAGGCACTACTTTGAAGTAGCCAGCAGAGAGTCTCCACACATTTTCCCTAACCTTTGAAGTAAGGGAGCCCAACTTCGAAGTCCTTACTCCATTACTAGGAATAGAGCAGTGCCTTACTTTGAAATTTAACTTCAAAGTCGGGTAAGGGTAGGTGCTCAAAGTCGAAGTTGCTTACTTCAAAGTTGTACTTTGAAGTAAGCAACTTTGAAGTTATTTTTGTAGTGTAGACACAGCCTTTTAGAACTGTATGAGATGAGTACAGAATGGTTATGTTTGTAAAGAGTTTTGTGGCCAAACTTTGTGAAACCACACTCAAGAAATTTACAAAAAATTTATTGTTGTAGGATGACAAGTATCTGACTCATGGTGCTATTTCTTCTCTCTGACCATGTTGTACTGAGTATCCTTTTTTTTTGTTTCTTGTGGCTCGTTAATCTTATTGTTATAGTTTTATTTTTTCCCGATTTCCCTTACATCATAAAGCAGTGAACTGACATACCATATTGTATGACATGACGGCTATGTATAGTGAACTTTTTGTATTTTTTCTTTCACAGCACCACTTCCATTTTTGTTCATAGATTGAAAACATTTAATTAAGCAAAAGTTAGCTCAGCCAACTTCATGCACTTGCACACATCTTTCCTGGCCTCCCTAAGGATCATCTCCACGGAAGAGCAGTTGCATTGACTTTATAGTTTTGGCTAAAATAGCCTCCGTATGTGTGACTAAGCACTGAAATGTTAGTGAGTTTTCAAAAGCAGATATAGAGTCTCCATTTTTATCATCACACAGGAAACCCATACTGCCAGCTTGTCACTTTTGATATCCAAAAAGCTATCTCCACAGCCTTTGCTTTTTGATGCCATTATACACTCTTGGGTGATGACAATCAAGAGCTGTAATTAAGCCTTTCACATATCAAAAAGAACAAAACATAATTTAGTGCTTAAATCATACAAGTGCTTGCACTTAGGATATTTACCAGTTGCTCTAGGAAACTGAATTCTTCAAGGAGATGGCTGCAAACAGACATGGTTTAGTAAAACTGCATCTCTTTCCTGCTATACTATGAAGACACGCCTAGAAGAACACCTAAATGGAATGTAAGGTTTTTCCATGTCTGTTCAAGGAAAATATAGTTTGGAAATGGGAGAGATGTAGATTTGCAAAAAATTATGCCTAAACAAACACTGTATTCAATCCAAAGTTCCTCAGTAATGTTTCCATGGACAGAAACAAGTCAAGCTGTCTGTGGTATAAATGACACTTTTGGAAGTGCTTGCACCATTATATTATAGCTGAGGATGCTTTTGCACAGAGGCTACAGCTACATGAGAGGCTTTTCCCCAAAAAATTGGGCTTTTGTGAGAAAAAAACTCAAAATGCCTGCATGCAAAATGTGCTTTGTCAACAGTCTGTCGACAAAACCCAGCGCACCTATTGGCAGTGTTATACCTCTCCCCGTTCAGGTATAACATCTTTCTCAAAAGTGTTCTGTTGACAAAACAGCTATGTGGACATTCTGGGGCCCTTTTGTCACAAAGAGGGCTTCCAGTTCAACAGGCAGCCCTGTTTGCAGAGCAGCTGAGAGAGGGCAAGCAGTCTGGCTGCTCTCTGTTGACAGAACAGATTGCTCTTTTGATCTGCCTTTATGTGTAGATGCACTCTGTTGACAGAAGTTTTGCTGGAAAATCCCTTCTGACAGTGACTTCTGTGGACAGAGGCTTCTTGTGTAGACATAGCCAGTTAGAAATCCAGATTGGAGCTGAGGACTTGGGAAGAATGCTAGACATGGGACTAAAAATGGAAATCGTCCAGTCATCAATGTCTTGTTTTCATTGCTCCAAAGTGACATATCTATCTTCTTCACTTGTTTTATATAGTGAGAGTGACTTTAGTTATTTCTGCAGCAGTGTTGATTTAATATTAATCAAGTCTAGCTGAGTTACATAAAATATGTCATTTGGCTTGCTTTCACCGTCAATGATTATTCCCCTTCCCGTTTTTGCTGGGATTGGTGTTTGAAATGTGGCATAGTTGGAGGACTGGGAGCAATGGCACTTCAATAATTTAAAATGGATCTGTTAAAATTTAATTACAAAGTGGGTCTAATGGTACGGTGCTTAAGTAGTTGATCCTGCAAGGTACTGAGCTTTCTGGCTCCAATTCAGTTCAGCACACGCTTAAATTTACCTGTACATGGTTCACAGAATTGGGATCAGGTTTATTACCCTGTAGGCTTGAACCTTTAATGTAGCAGTTTTTAAATTGTGAAAGACTGGGATTAAATGAGACAAAGGTGTTAGGCTTAGGATTCCATGGACTCCCCCATGCATATTCATCTTTGTTACAAAAACAACAAATTCAACCTAAGATTTGGCACAAAGAGTGAATCTGGGAACACCTAACGTAACTGTTTGGGTTTTTAATTATAATTTTAAAAAATCCCTAACAAACCCAAGTACTCTCTTACATTCTTTCCTCCCACCCCTGTCTGCCTTGAAAAGTTATTCTGGGCTTCCTGCCAGACATTTCATTAATTGGATTCCTTGTCTACTTAGACTATCACCAAATGGCCTCGTACCTGGTATTATTAGGTCATTTTTTATTTTAAATATAAATTGACAGTGTCCCTTTAAAATTTTAATAGTTCCAAAATATATTGAGTGTATTCTGTTATAACACACATGTGACTTTCAGTAACCCTTAATGAAAGTTTCTCGTACTCATAAGGTAAGAAAATATCTTGTAGTGTTACATCTAATTTTCTTTTACCTACTTTGTCTTTTTTTCTTAAGTTAACTGTATAGTAATAAGATGTTGATGATGAAATCTTTAATATATAAAATAATCAAGAATGCACTTGGTTTTAAATATGTCAGTCTTTGAAAAATAAGAAGAAAAAATACTACATCACAAAAACAATGCATTTATGGTATTTTCCTTACACTAGTTAGTACCATTGCATAACATTCTATATCTGCTTGAGGAATATAATGATTTTCTTGATTTCTGAATATGCTGGGAAACACGTTGGCTTTAATATTCCTGAATAGGTACACTTTGACTTCCATTTTGATTAGATGCAATCTTTAACCTGAGAAATGTCAAACTGATTGTTTCTTTTCCAGATATTACCCTTGTGAAGTTTCCCCAGCTCACTCCCAACATTTATTGTCAGCTCAGTTTAATGGAATCTTATCAAACAATCTTCATGCTCTCCTGCCCAAAATGTGATCTTCCGTTCTCCTGAAATGAAAACACTGTGAAATCCTCTGTGTAGCTCAGCTGGCATCTGTCTTCTGCAATCACATGAGATCAAACTCACATTCTTTTCCTGTTTCGACAAGAATTAATGTAAAGAAAAATACCAAGTTTAGTGAGCAGGACATGAGATATTTATTTTCTGACACTTTATTGTAAATTCTTATTGGCTCCAAAGTTCAGATCTCAGTCTAAAAAGCTTTGTCTACACTTGCATTCCTCTTTTGAAAGAGGCATGCAAATGAAGGAAATCAAAAATGCAAATGAAGTAATGATTTACAAATCAGACACCTCATTAGCATAATCACTTTTTGAAAGATCTTTTTCGAAGAAGGAAAGCAGTGTAGACAGGGCTAATTTGAAAATCAACCCCATCTTTGAAAGAACCCTTCCTCCTGAAACAAAATAGGAAGAAGGCTTTTTTCAAAGATAGGGTTTAGTTTCAAAAGGGACTTGTCTACGCTGTTGTCTTTCTTTTGAAGGAAGGTCTTTTGAAAAGAGATTATGAAAATGAGATGCCAATATGTGAATCAGTGCCTCATTTGCATTTTCAATTTTCTGCATTTGCATGCCTCTTTCAAAAGAGGAATGCAAGGGTAGACACAGCTAAAGAGTATGTGGTTGTTGATACATAGGCACAAACTCTTTCGGACTGTGCTCTGTGTATTAGCTTAGCTGAGCTTTTCTTTTAGAAGTTAAGATGAGATCAGCTAATCCATTTGTGCATTTTCATGATCCCATCTCAGAGTATATGACAGGGGGATACCACGAAAGGATGGTAATGGCATATGTAAACAAATATGTTAGCCTACAAATTACTCATATAATCATGTCCAAAATGCTTAGAAATATTGCACATATTTTGCCACTTTTGTATACAAGATGTTGATGACTAAGTCACAGCTTATTTCATACCACACATGGAGGCAGAGACATGACTAAAATTAGAGCCAAACTACCTCTGTATTTTTTCCAAAAAATCTCTTTCTTCAGCTTTATTTTCTAATACTTCTTTTGAACATGGGGAACAAATTATTTTGCACATATGATGTTAATCAGAAGAATAAAACTCATCAAAATAATGCTTTTCTTTTTTTAGGTGGATATCCACTCATCCTCAGATTTGACTTGTTTCCTAACTACCTGCAACATCATGAAGAGTTTTATTCAAACTCTTTCTTAGCTGATATTTTTATGATCCATAATCTTACTTAGTATTTTGGAACAATAATTTTTAGCCTCTGCCTCCTCAGCATAAACATCACACTAGGATGTTTTTCATATTAGCATCTCCACAGAGATTATGAATAACATCATATAAATCCTATTATTTTTAATTGTTTTCATTTTATTCAGCAGATGGTCATCTCTGTTCTGTATCCAGCTTTGTCACGGACTTAATATGTAACCTTGTCTTAGTCTCACTGTGACTCACATCACCCATTGATACAATATGCATAATGCAATAACTAGAACTGAGTACAACTGCCATCTTGGAGGCCAGGTTAATTGTATTCGACTCTTGCAATAATGAACCTGAATGGAGCCATGATTTTCAATAGTCATTTGGAGGCTCAATTTTGAGGTTCCCAATTTAAGAATCCTCAATAGGGACTAATTTTAAAATCAATGCCCACAACATTTTCTTTGAATATCAAGTATCTTCAAATAACTCAAGTAATAATAACAAATTTGAAGCATTCCAAACCTCTAATTGCTTCTGAAAATTATGGCCCACAATTCTTAGAGTCCAAGAAAATAGGCAAGCAAATATTCAGTCTTTGAATAAGTAGTTTTGACTGTGGTTAATAAATTGGGCACTGAAGAAGCCTTGAAAACCTTGTAATATGAATTTCTGAGGTCTGACTAAAGCTGGTTAACATTTCAGATAAAATAATATATTGTATTGGAGAAAAGTTAGAAAAAATTAGTTTTTCAGATGATTATATTTTTGAATTATTGTTATTGTGTGACATTATATCTGGACACTGAGACAGAAAAAGTAAAAAAAAAATATTGTCACATTAGGGCTTAACCTTTTAAGGGCTTGTCTACGCTTGCCACCAACTTGAAAGGGGGCATGTTAATCAGGGTGATGAGAGATTAGTATGGAAGTGCTGCAGTGAATATGCAGTGCTTCAATAGGCTAATTCTCCCCCAGGGCAACTTCAAAATGTCAAACTTCAATGTGTTGGCATCAGAAGTTCCCACACTTCTTTGAAGTGCCTTTACTCCTCACAATTTAACACTTCATAGTTGCTGTAGGAGAGAATTAGCCTAACGAAGTGCTACATATTCACTACAGCTCTTCATATGTAATCTCCCATCACCCTCATTATCATGCCGTGTTGTAAGTTGGGGGCAAGTGTAGACCCAGCCTAAGCAATGGAAATGAAATGCAGAAGTGTGTTTTGTTGTTAGGTTATTTACAACTGACAGTTGAATTTGCATTGATTAAGCAAAGCTCAGAAAGAAACCATTTTCTCAGAGACTTTTTTTTTTCGAAAAGCAAAGGAATTTGAACAAAAAATAGGATGCATTCAAATAGTAATAAGTTTGGGACATATCTATATGAAAAAAAAAATCCCTGTGAGTTAAAGGTGAATGAAACTGAGTTAAAGTTGTAGAATAGAACTCCAAAGCATATATATGAATGTGCAGTAAGAATGCTAATACTTGCTGTTCTAAATTACTTCCCTTGCCCTACTCTAACAGGGGCTTTTGTGCTTCAGTAGTCCCATTGTTCATGCAGAGTATTAATGTGACACTTTCCTAGTGTGTCCAGGACTCAGTGTCACCTTGTTACTCTTCCTGTCCCCAGCGCGAGAGAGAATTGTTTTTCCTTAACTATACATAAGTTCCTGGAAACCATTTCTGTTAGCTACCCAAACAATCTTCCTGGGCCAAATCTAGTCCTCAGTTTGCTTTTCAGGTTAACAGTAGTGTACCCTGGTTTCCGTGGATGTTTTAAATATTCACTCATGATACCCAGCCTCTGTCATTGGCTACTCAGGTTTGCCATCTGCCAGGGGACAATTTGCACATCATCTTGTGCGATTCAGCTGAAGATCAATTCCTACATATCAGTGCAGCACAGAGATATATTTACAGTGAAAACTGAAGTGTATCATCAAAGGTTAAGACTTGAGAGCTAGTGAGTCAGGATAACATTGAAACCAGACAGGCTATATATATAAAACCACACACGTTAACTTAACTTCAGCAGGCTGACCATCTAAAAGTAGGCTGGTTTCATCTAGTGTTTTCTTGAAGCATTTCTAGAGGTGACTGGGAACATCTTTGCATGAACGTAATATCACCTCTCAATTACTTCCTCAGGCACAGGCTAAAAAGGTGTCCTCTTACCTCTTTTTTATACATATCCCCCAACATTCATTATTGGTTGCAGGAGTCAGGATAATCCTCTGTGGTTTATTCGCTGGTGTGCTGACTTCATGTTGGCTTTATATGGGCTTACGATGATTATCTGTGTACTGATGCAGACAGAAGAATATAGATCCAAAGCCCAGCCTGTTGTCAGCATTGTATACAGACTTCAAAACATGTTTTCAGTGCATGGATACAACTCCTTAAAGAGCATCCATACATCATCTCATGATGATGAGGAGTATGAGGATCCATATGAGGTAAGCTTTTAATAGAAACTTCACTTGACCTTCTTTGAAGAACACTATGTAAGCAGTATGTTCGCTGTAGGGTATTTGTGAGGCCTTGCAGGAGTTACTTTTAGGGAACAGTGAACCTCTTGTCCATTGCTGTGTTCTTCAAACTGGGGGGCATATTACTTCAAGGCTTTTAGAGCACACCCAACACTGCAGTATCTGATTATCTGCTTCTAGTAGGTTTTATATCACATTCCTTTGTCCACCTGTGCTCTTTGTGTACATATTGTGTATGTGCATGTGCATGTGCATGCATGATGAGGACAATGCATTGAATGAGGTCCCATGGATACAACCTATTAATCAATATAAATACTCATTTTCCCTTCGTAGTGGCCTTAACGTGCCCAGCTGCTGTACTACACTAAATAGGATTTATTACAATTCCACTCCAATTTTTATCTCTTACTACTGTTTTGTGTGGTTCAAGATAGTTGTCCTAACCACAAAATATGTTACGCTTATGAATGAGAAATGTTCTCTTAAGACAAATAAGAGAAGACACGAGAGTGCTTCTGAATCCCCTCCCGCCTGGCCCAGGTAATAGTGGAATATGAGAAGAAAACTGAATTTTAGCCCTGCTGTCTATGACTAAAATCATAACTCAGAAGATACATTCTGTTAATGCATCTTCCAAGAACGAATTATTACTTTGATAAGGGAGGGAAAGAGACACAAGTGGACTCAATGAAAGTGTCTCAGAAACCACTAAGGAATAAAAAAGAACTAGAATTATTCAGTGTGAATGTACACACCTCAAAGCTACTGAAATAGAATAGAGCAGCTTTCAGGCCCATGAGGTACTCAGAAAAAACACTAAGTCTCCGGATCAATAACCATACTAATTATTTGAGTGACAGATATATGGAAACAAAGATATAGACTGTTTTGTCAGAGACATAATGAGTTGCAGTTTTAAGTACATAGTAAGGCGAAATAAAGACCTAATTTAGTTCACAAACATATATCATTGCACTTGAGTCCTCAAAGGCTGGGTAGCTTAGTGTCTAAATTATAGAATAGATGGGGCAGAAAGGCAGAGGGAAAGGAAGAAGACTGGACCCCTTTTCCTTTTTTTCTGGCCCAGCAACTGAGGGCTTCTCCCTCACCAAGTCCTTAATTTTGATGCATGTCCCCAGAGTCCAGATTGCTCTTTATTTTTTAAATAAGGTATTCTCCCACTTTTTCAGTAGGGATGTGGTTATGGGTGCCACTCCAGTGGCTGCTACACTGGCAGGGACTGTTCAAGTTCTCAGACCGTCAGATAAAACTCCTGTCCCCTCACTGGTCAGCCCCAAACTTAGCTAGGTTCCTTCCTTTTCTCCCCACTTTCAGCAGTGGCTGTGGGTAATATGGAGCAGAGCTAGCTGGGACCAGAGGCTTTATTTAAGCCCTGAGATGCTGGGCAATCTTTCTTCTGCTTCCTCACTCTCTTCATGATCCCTTTTGGTGTCTGCCTCTCCCAACTGCTCCTCATCCTCTCATGAAAAGAAACCTGCATTTACATGGGCCCTCTGACCCAGGCTATGTCTGCACTATGAAATAAATTCATATGCAAAGCAGTTAGCTTGATTGTACCAAATGACTATCTTCACTGTAAATAGCATTAGCTCGGTTTTGACAGCACTAATACTGATATCATAATATCTTCAGAACCGGGTAGGTGTAGCACCAAGTTCAAATTTAACATTTCAAATGAACGCTAGTATACAAGTGCCATCCATACCTTTGAATCTAATTCATTAGCCTCCAGAGTCTGACTGGCACTTTAGCACCTGACTGACAGTGCTGCTGCGCCTGGCTTCTGGTTCCCTGCCACTCATGGGAACCAGGAAACTGACCAGTGTAGCACCTGGCTCCCTGTTGCACCTGGCTCCTGGCACCCATGAGACAGGTGCAGCAGCATTAGTCAGTTTCCTGGCTCCCATCAAGCTGCAGAGACTCAGAAACGAGGAAAAATGATGAGCACTGCCAGCTATGGGGGTGCAGCAGGGCCCAGGGGGAGGTGCAGAATGTGGGACTGAGGAAACTGTGGAATAGGTTCCCACAATGCACTGCTGCAAAAGTCAATGTTTGGCCACTCTAGCATGGCAGCACTAATTCAACTTTGTGTGGACTTTGTGGGAAGTGAGGATACTCAACACTAAATATCTAAAAACCAGCTTTTTAAAAGCAAATTTAATAAAATCAAACTTATCTAGTACAGTAGACATAGCCCCAGAGTTAGATTTGGAAGGAAAAGGATTGAAGGGAAAGGTACCATCTTGTGATTCAGCAGTTCATGTCCTTCATCACACGCAAGTGGAAGGGTACATTTTCTGTAATTAGGAAAAAGAGTGCCCAGGAAGTAGTAGCGACATGAGTACACCGTCCACCTCACTCGATCACAGAGTAGGCCTTCTTCCTCAAGAACAACTTCCTACTGTTGTATAGGATGGAGTGTTCATTGGTTCCCCCCTACCAGGGGGAGAATGACTACTATGCCCACATTGGAGGCATCTTTTTGTGTTGAGAACACTTTTGTTAAGTCTAGGCTATGCAGTATGGGTTCTTGACAGATTTGGATCTCTTAGGCTATTGAATTATCTATAACAGGCTCTAGTCCACTGTGTGTTTTAGGATTCTCCTTGAAGAGATCAGTGAGAGGGCCATGATGGAGAAGAATTCTAGAAAGAAGTGGCAGTGGTAACCAACCATCCCCCAAAATTGGTGTATTTGTTTTTTGAAGGCAAAGGGGAACACCATTGGTGGGCTTGGACCTTGCCAATCAAGAGTTTGATGGTGCCTTTTCCCAATGTGTAGTCAAGATAGATGGTCTCACTGTTACTGAAGAGATATTTATCAAGTTTCATGCTCAGGTTGGACTCTGAGAGAATAACTTTTCAAGTGGTTCTACCACTTGCAGATAGAGACTACCATATCAACCAAGTAGGCAGCTGTGCACTGGCTTTGCGCATAAATAATGTGGTCCATTAGCTGCTGGAATGTGGGGTTGCAATGCAGACTGAAAGGTATGGTGTGGAACTGCAAGACCCTGAAGCAGACATAGATCTCTGTCCTTTTCCTGGACTGGAGTGTGAGGGTGATTTTCCAATACCCCTTTCTTAAGTTTAGGATAGTGATATACTCTGCCTCTTTGAGCCAATTAAGCAGGTTATCAACTCAGGACATTGTATATTCATTACATTTTGATATGGTGTTAACTTTGCATAAATTGATGCAAAAGTAAATACTTCCATCAAATTTGGGGACTAAGCCAACCAGTTTTCCAGTTTCTGAAGGATCTCTTGATTACCTCCAATGCCAGCATCATGTGTGGTTCCCATCTCTTAACTTCTGGGGATGGGATCAAGAGCTCTTCCAGACCATAACTCCATCTCTGTCTTAATATGGTGGACCTCCAGGTGAGTTCAGCCTGGTTTGACCGAAAAGAGGATAATAAAGTATCTATCACTTGTGCCTGCTCTCTCTGTCCACGGGTGAGGTAGGCTTCATTCTGAACTTCTTTTGGGGTTGACACCTCTGCCCCTTGTAGACCCATTTCTGCTTCTGGTGCGTAAGTTGTTATTAGCAGGCCTGGCTGCGCCCTGCAAAGTTTCAAGAGATTTAGTTTTGTTGCACTTCACATTTGTTGGGTTGCATTAGCTCATAATTCATGGGCCCCACATGCAAAAAAGTGGACAAGCAGTTGCAAACTGGCATGGAATTTTGAGTCCATATGGGGCAGTAGCAACAGTACCCGAATGACTGACTTGAACTTGTGGTGCTACGCTTGTTGTAATAGGCCACTTCTTGTTTTTCTGGGGGGTGAGGGGCAGGTGAATTAGACTAATGTTTCATATCTCTCCCAATGGTTCAACATATATTGTACTAAACTGTTGGTTTGGGTGGGTTATTTCTCCGACATCTCTCAAACTGGGCTCCAAACCCCTCAGTATTACCTCCCATACAAAAGTTTGAATGGCGAGAAGCCTATTGAGGTAAAATGGGGTAGAACTAGCTGGGTCCAGAGGCTTTGTTTAACCCGTGGGATTCTGGGAAATATTTCCTCTGCTCTCTTACAAACCCCATTTCATAAGAACAATGTTATGAGCCTAGTGCAACTAAATAAAAGGGATTCTGAACACTCCATATCATCCCTAAAGTCCTGGAGTGAAATCCTGGCCCCACTGAAAACAATGGCAAAACTCCATTTACGCCAATGTGGCAGGATTTCACAACTGAGGACTTCAAAAATTCATATGCCCTTTTGAGGCTATAATTTAGTGGAAATTAAAATAAAATAAAATAAAATAAAATAAAATATTATAGACCTCTGCTAGGAAGTCATAGATATGGTGTTCCTAAATTAGGATTTATTGCCTAATTGGTCTCTGTGTAAATGACAAGGGAAAATAAAGGTAAAACTAAATGGGCACTTTATTTAGCACAAGATAAATATGTGAAGAAAAAAATCGATATGAATCCTCTTTTTTGCTACAGATGTTAAATTGGAATCTATGCATACATTACAGATCCCAAGAGTCTGCGGACTGGATTTTGATGTCTCAGTTTTCAGCATGGTGGATATGGACCCAGTACTGTGTTTCAGGATGGAAGATAACTCAGATGACTAATGTCAGGATCAGAAAGAGGCTTGGGATGACTGGAATCTGGGTTGAGATGCCTTAGCTGGGTAATCAGTAGTGTTAATTTTCAAAGATCTTCTTATTCAATGACACAAATGTGGGCTGTCACTAGGGAGGATAGCACCCTAGAATTTGTGCATTTTTTGCAGCCTCTAGTCACCTGACTCGTCTTTCCTACACCTTTCTGAAAAAGAGTGCCAAATTTGTAAAAAGAGCACCAAAGGTGCAAGAAGAAAGGGTGGTCAAAATAGCTGTCAGATGACTACTGGGTAACATTCAAGATTATGTAATAAAACTTGTGACATTACCATTTCTCAGGTAAACAATATAAGTTACAACACAGATATAAATCATAACTAGTATGCTGGAAAGGCATAACAAGTGGGGTTCCACAGAGATCTGTTTTGGGACCAGTTCTATTCAATATCTTCTTCAATTATTTAGATATTGTCTTAGAGAGTATGCTTATTAAGTTTGCAGATGATACCAAGCTGGGAGGGGTTGCAACTGCTTTGAAGGATAGGCTCATAATTCAAAATTATCTGGACAAACTGGAGAAATGGTCTGAGGTAAATAGGATGAAATGTAATAAGGACAAATGCAAAGTACTCCACTTAGAAAGAAACGATCAGCTTCATACATATGGAAAACAACTGTCTCGGAAGGAGTACTGAGGAAAAGGGTTTAGGGGTCATAATGGACCACAAGCTAAATATGAATCAATAGTGTGATGCTGTTGCAAAAAAAGCAAACATGATTCTGGGATGCATTAACAGGAGTGTTGAGAGCAAGACACGGGAAGTCATTCTTCTGCTCTAGTCAGCAGTCATTAGGCTTCAGTATTGTGGAGTATTGTGTCCACTTCTGGGCATCCCGCTTCAAGAAAGATGTGGAGAAATTAGAAAAGTTCCAGCAAAGAGCAACAAGAATGGTTAAAGGTCTAAGGAACATGAGCTATGAGGAAAGACTAAAAGCACTGGGCTTGTTTAGCTTAGAAAAGAGAAGACTTAGAGGGAACATGATAACGATTTTCAACTACCTCAAAGTAGGTTACAAGGAAGAGGGAGAAAAATTGTTTGCCTTGGCCTCTGAGAATAGGACAAGGAGCAATGGGCTTAAACTGCAGCAAGGGAGGTTTAGATTAGATATTAGGAAAAACTTCCTGTCAGGGTGGTTAAACAGTGGAATAAGTTACCTAGGGAGGTTGTGGAATCTTCATTGCTGGAGATATTTAAGAGCAGGTTAGACAGACACCTACTGGGAATGGTCTACATGGTGTTTGGCCCTGCTAAGAGGGCAGGGAACTGGATTCAATGACCTCTTGAGGTCCCTTCCAGTTCTAGTGTTCTATGATACTGTGGACATAAGCATATGAATAACACCATGAAAGGTTCCCTGGACTGTTTTAGTAAATCTATTGAATGATAATGAATTCCTGTCAAAATGACACTTCCTGTTGGCAGGAAGAGCTGTATAGTAAACTCTTTCATGTCAGGCATTCTATTACCCAGAACACTCAAATAACCATCATTTTAACTATAAGTAAATTTTAATTACATTTTCCATAGGTACAGTAGAGTGAAAGTAAACACAAATAAATACAGCAAACACAGTATAAGTTTACAGTGCACAGTTTACCTACAGTTGTTGGTAAATTAAGTATTGTGCATACATCTTTGTTTGTTTCTTAATATCTAACCTTGTTTTTCTTTAGTATTATGAATTGCTAGGCATACCTCTCTATTATCCAGAATATTTGAACGTACGGCAACCTCCCAGTGCTGGGGCTGCTGGATATGAAAGAGTTTAGTGTACTTTAAGGCTTCAAGAATGTAAATGAGAGTCAGTTCTTCTCTGTCCTTATGCAAATAACTCTTAACCAGTTTTAAAGCCAACTCAAGATTTCAAAATATGGCACTAGAAATATGTAATTGTTCGTACACAGTATCACATGCATACATTTGTCTGTAGCAGCAGCAGGCTGTATAGAGTTAATTCATACGAATCCTTTCTATGTTTTTATCAGAGAGGTAGCCATGTTAGTCTGTATCTTCAAAAACAAGAAGTCCTGTGGCACCTTATAGACTAATAAATATTTATTGATTTTTGTCATTTTAAATCAAATCATATTCCAGCATATCTATCACTCACATTCACTTCTTCCCAATAATTTCTCCCACCATTATTTTTTTCATTGGGAAGTTTGATGGTTGCAGTCTTTGAGCAACTTGTCTTTCTGAGTTGCCTTTGTGAAAGCGGCACAATCAGGTCATATTAGTTGGGTGGTTTTAAAAAGCAATTAAAATAAAGCTACACTGAATTGTATGAGGCACCTAGGTATGCATGGGAATGTAAATTCAGTGCCTTCTGGAAGGTCTACGTCACGCATACACCCAATTCCTCAAAGGAGCTTCGTCCTCCTCTCTTTCTACTCACCAGGTAGGACGGCCCCCTTCTTTCCACCAAGCCCCAGCTTTGACTGGAGCTTGCTGTCACCACCCAGCACTGTAGTCCTGGGGCTGGAGGAGTTGTGTACATGACCCCAACAATGACCAGGGGATCCACCCCATGCTTGCATCCCCAGTGTGTACCCCACTGGGAGGGCATTTATTTATGTAACCTCTGAACCTAACCTATGATTCTTTGACACTATTATTGTTTGAGCTGATCAAAAAAGCTTAGTTGGAACAGCTGAAATTCTGTTTTGAAAAATTATGAAATTTTGGATTTTGCTGTAAATCAAAAAAAAAAAATCTATTCTCTCCCCAGGTGTAGCATTTGCTGTTGTGAATGTCTTTGATATCTGATAAAAAACGTTTTTTTCTGTTGAGACTAGGTAAATTTTCTCAGAGCAAATGTTCTGTTTCCTGTGTGTGTGTCTGTGTGTGTGTGCATGCTCATATATATATATATATATATATATATATATATATATATATATATACTCCTCTGTGTGTGTGTGTGTGTGTGTGTGTGTGTGTGTGTGTGTATACACACACCTCACTTATGGGAAACATACACATATTGGGAGGATTTATTTAGTGTGCTCCTGCAGATCTTTGTCCTACATCCAGAACTATTCAATGTTTTCATTAACGACTTGGATAATAGAATAGAAAATACACTTATAAGATTTGCAGATGACATGGGGCTAGAAGACCTTGCAAGTGTTTTCGAGGAGTGGATTAGAATTCAAAATTAATGGGACAAATTGGAGAATTGGTCTGATACCAAAAGGTGAAAGCTAATAAAGGCAAGAACAAAGTTTACACTATGGCTAAGTCTAGACTTGCCCCCAACTTCAAAGGAGACATATTTACCAGGGTTATAGGAGATTACCAATGAAGCGGTGTGATGAATATGCAACCCCTCATTAGGCTAATTCTCCACCGCAACTTTGAAGTGTCAAACTTTGAAGTGCCAGCATGCCATGAAGCCACAGGCACTTCAAAGTGCTCGTGCTACTTCGAAGTGCCTTTACTCCTCAAAATTTTGGGGAGCAAAGGCACTTCGAAGTAGCACAGGAACTTCTAAGTGCCTGAGGCTACACGGAATGTCAATACTTTGAAGTTTAACACTTTGAAGTTTCCACGGGGGGGGGGGGGAGAATTAGCTTAATGAATTGCTGCATATTCACCGCAGCACTTTATTAGTAATCTCCCATCACCCTGATTACCATGCCTCCTTTGAAGTTGGGGGCAAGCGTAGACAAACCTTAGAAAGGAAAAATGCAATGCACCAACATCAGATGAAGATTAACTGTCTAGATAATAGTATTGCTCAAAAAATGTGGGTGAAAAAGTAGATTAACAAATTGAGTATAAGGCGCAAATGTGATTCAGTTGCAAAGAAGGCTGTTATTGTTCTGGTGCGTTAGTGAAAGTGGCCTATATGAGACCTGGGAGGAACTAGCTCTGCTCTATTCAGCATTGGGTAGACTTTAGTGGAAACACTGTGTGCACAGCAACTAATATGACAACAGACTAAGAAAAAAATAACCCATGAAGAAAAGGTACAAAACTGGGTATGCTTATTCTTCAGCAATGAAGACAGCAGAGGAACCTGATAATTGCTTATAAATATGCTCGACTGTCACAAAGAGGCTGGTGCTCAAATGTTCTCTAGGACGACTGAGGGTGGGACAAGAAGTGATGTGAATAATTTATGGGAATGGAGATTTTGGTTAGCTAGAAGGATAAACTTTATATCTATAAGGGCAGTTAAGGACAGGACTGTTTCCTGTAGACGTTATAGAATTCCATCATTTCAGATTTTTAAAAATAGCTTAGACAAATACCTGTCTGGGACTGAAAAACTCAGCTAGAACTATTGTCTGTTAAATGCAGTCAAGTTATTAACTGAGTGTTCTGTAAAATTATCATTTAAATATGCATGGAGGTAAGTAAATAAATAAGCCATTCCTTAAAAAGCAGGTGGAAATTTGTTTTAACAGATAGCACTGGGTATAGTGATTTAAACAGTTTTCTCTGTACCAATGATGGACTTAAGTCATCAGTACATAAATGGGAAAATAGTCTCCTTACCTTAAGCTTCAAACTGTTATTTTTTAGAAAGTAAACAAACATCCCACAATAATTTACAATAGAGGCTACAAATTTCCATCCCAGTGCACCTATTATATTGTTTGAAATATCAGAATTGATGTGCACTAGACAAAACTACATGTCACATTTGAGGTGTTAAACTTTGAGAAGAGTACATTAGTTGTGGTCCAGTGAAACATTGCACAAAGCAGATACTAAATTATTTCCTTAATTTTGAAAAGAATTATCAAAACATATTTTGTAAGATCTTCAAATGGAATCAAAAATCATTTTATTGGTACAAATCTGTACTACGGACAATTAAAAGAGTAAGTGACCCTTTGTAGCCAACTTTAGACAGACTAAGTGGTTGTAACATTTAACACTCAAATCAAAGACATGAGTAAAAGATTTTATACAGTTTGGCATAAATGTGATTGATTAGACTACTGTAAAAATTACATTTACACTATATCAAATGTAACACAACCAACATCTCTGTGAAGGAAGGCTAAGAATGACTATGAGTCATTGTATGTTATTAAAAAGATTTTAAATTAACCTAAGGATGATGAGAAATAGCTTTTAAAAGGGTTGAACTCCAACCAATCTTCAAATTCATGATACTGTAACACACTATGTTTTCAGTTTACACTGAGCATATTCTTATACATAAGTAATCAGCCCGAGAGGGGAATAATAATGAGATGCTGCAATGAATATGTAGCACCTCATTAGGCTAATTCTTACCATGGCAATTTCGAAGTTGCAAACTTCAAAGCGCTGGCATTCCGTGCAGCCACGGGCACTTCAAAGTACTCTTGCAACTTCGAAGTTAGGAATAAGGGCACTTTGAAGCTGCATAGGTACTTCAAAGTGCCTGCAGCTACACAACATAAGAACATAAGAACATAAGAATGGCCATACTGGGTCAGACCAAAGGTCCATCTAGCCCAGTATCCTGTCTGCCGACAGTAGCCAATGCCAGGTGCCCCAGAGGAGGTGAACCGAAGACAATGATAGAGCGATTTGTCTCCTGCCATCCATCTCCCGCCTTCGACAAAAGGCTAGGCACCATACCTTACCCCTTGCTAATAACCATCTATGGACCTAACCTCCAAATATTTATCGAGCTCCTTTTTAAACTCTGTTAGAGTCCTGGCCTTCACAGAGTCCTCTGGCAAGGAGTTCCACAGGTTGACTGTGCTCTGTGTGAAGAAAAACTTTTTTTTATTAGTTTTGAACCTGCTACCCATTAATTTCATTTGGTGTCCTCTAGTTCTTATATTATGGGAACAAGTAAATAACTTTTCTATATACACTTTCTCCACACCATTCATGATTTTATATACCTCTATCATATCGCCCCTCCATCTCCTCTTTTCTAGACGGAAAAGTCCCAGTCTCTCTAGCCTCTCCTCATATGGGACCCTTCCAAACCCTTAATTATTTTAGTTGCCCTTTTCTGAACCTTTTCTAACACCAATATATCTTTTTTCAGGTGAGGAGACCACATCTGCATGCAGTACTCAAGAGGTGGGCGTACCATAGTTTTATATAGGGGAAGTAAGATATTCTTTGTCTTATTTTCTATCCCTTATTAATTATTCCTAACATCCTATTTGCTTTACTGACTGCCGCTGCACATTGTGAGGATGTTTTCAGAGAACTGTCCACTATAATTGCAAGATCCCTTTCCTGATCTGTTGTATCTAAATTTGCCCCCATCATATTGTATGTATAATTGGAGTTATTTTTCCCTATGTGCATTACCTTGCACTTACCCATATTAAATTTCATTTGCCATTTTACTGCCCAGTCACTCAGTTTGCTGAGATCTTTTTGAAGTTCTTCACAGTCTGCTTTGGTTTTGACTATCCTGAACAGTTTGGTGTCATCTGCAAACTTTGCCACCTCACTGCTTACCCCTATCTCTAGATCATTGACGAATAAGTTGAACAAGATTTGTCCCAGGACTGACCCTTGGGGAATGCCACTAGTTACCCCCTTCCATTGTGAAAATTTACCATTTATTCCTACCCTTTGTTTCCTGTCTTTTAACCGGTTCCCAATCTATGAAAGGATCTTTCCTCCTCTCCCATGCCCACCTAATTTACATAAGAGCCTTTGGTGAGGGACCGTGTCAAAGGCTTTCTGGAAATCTAAGTATACTGTGTCTACTGGATCCCCCCTGTCTGCATGCTTGTTAACCCCTTCAAAGAACTCTAATAGATTAGTAAGATACGACTTCCCTTTACAGAAACCATGTTGACTTTTGCTCAATAAATCATGTTCCTCTATGTGTCTGACAATTTTATTCTTTACTATTGTTTCTACTAAGTTGCCCGGTACTGACATTAGACTTACCAGTCTATAATTGCTTGGGTCTCCTTTACAGCCATTTTTAAATATTGGTGTTATATTAGCTGTCTTCCAATCATTGGGTACTGAAGCTGATTTAAAGGATAGGTTACAAACCTATGTTAATAGTTCCGTAATTTCACATTTGAGTTCTTTCAGAACCCTTGGGTGAATACCATCCAGTCCCAGAGACTTGTGACTGTTTAGTTTATCGTGCTGGGACTTTGAAGTTTGACACTTTGAAGTTGCCATGGCAAGAATTAGCCTAATGAGATGCTGCGTATTCATTGCAGCACCTCATTATTGTTCCCTGTTTGAGCTGATTACCATGCTCTCTTTGAAGAAGGGGGCTAGTATATACACAGCCATTATATAGGATTGCTAATGGCTCTTTGAAAGCACTAAATGGGCTGCCATTGGATTCAGTGGTCACTGTATTAGCCCAATGTCTTTAGGAGCAAAGATAATTTAACAATATTGTAATTTAGTTGATCAAATCCTGCTCTCATGTATGCTGGTATAATTCTCAAGCGGCAACACAGATCTAATGCATCAAATGGATTTACACCTGCTCACCCACAAAATATTATGCCCCAATAAATTTGTTAGTCTTTAAGTTGTCACAGGGCTCCTTATTGTTTTTGCTAAAACAGACTAACATTGCTACCTTTCTGAAACCATTTTAAGTGAGTGCAGGAATTTGGCCAGAATTTCTGTATGTGGTATTATCATCTTCTAAGTGAATATATAAAAGAAACAGTAGGGCCATTTCAAAGTTTACTAATGAAGCTCTGAAATACATATTCAGTGCCTCATTAGAATGCCGGCAGCTGCGGCACTTTTAAATTGACACGGATCACCACCGCGCGGCTCGTCCAGATGGGGCTCCTTTTCGAAAAGACTCCGGCAACTTTGAAATTCCCTTATTCCTAACAGCAGATAGGAATAAGGGGATTTTGAAGTTGCTGGGGTCCTTTCGAAAAGGAGCCCCATCTGGACAAGCCACGCAGCGGCAAGCCGTGTCAATTTTGAAGTGCCACAGCTACGGTCATTCTAATGAGGCTCTGAATATGTATTTCAGTGCTTCACGAGTAAACTTCGAAATGGACATTTGCATGGCCGTTTTGAAGTTTTGGGCTAGTGTAGACATGGCCTAGGACAGAAAGGCTACATCTACACTACAGAGTTGTTTCAAAATGACAGCCTTCATTTCAAAATAGCTTTGTGGGGGTCTACACTACAGACATACTATTGCAAAATAAATTCAAAATAGAGGGTGTGTTATTCCAAAACTAGTACACCTCATTGCCAGAGTAATAACATCTTTTTCAAAACAGCTATTTTGAAATAGATGCTATTAAGCCAGGCTGTGGCCACACTAGCCCCGCCTTTTGGAGGAGGCATGGCAATGAGGCATTACGGCAGATGCTAATAAAGACCTTCATTAGCATAATGGCAGCTGCACATGCTTCGAAAGTGCTGCTTCTGAAATGCATGCCAACCATGTAGGCTGGGACCTTTCAAAAGGACACCATGATTTGGAAAGCTCCTTCTTCCCAAAACCAAACAGAATAGTGCTATTTAAAAATAAGTCATAATGGTGTCCAATGGCAATATGTTGAAATAGGCACTGTGACTAAGTATACAATGCAGTCTACTTTCAGAAGCAGAAAGCAAATGAGTGAAATCAAAAATGTAAATGAAACACCGATTCAAATATATCACAGCTAATTTGCATATTCTCACATGATCGTGCCTCCAGAAGAGGCTGTTCCAGAAACAAAAACAGCTATGAAAACAAGGTTCCTTTGAAAAGAAACCCCATTTTCAAAAGAATCCTTTTTGCTATTTTATTTCAGGAAGAAGAGTTCTTTTGAAAACAGGTATTCCGCATAATAGATGTCTCAACCAGGAGAGGCAGACTCCACAGAGAATGAACAGATGAAATAGTAGACTGATGCAGAGCTAGTCTTCAGAAACTAAACCACTCCACACTGAACAGGGAAAATATGAAGGCAATAGTGAGGGAGGTATCATACACAAATGGGTGCTGAGCCCATGGTTGTTGTTGTTGATGATGATAGTGTATAAACTATCCTTTTGAAATAGTCAGGATATTGTACACACATCAAAGCATTCTGTTTAAATTATAACCTTTTGGTACAAAGAGATGGAATCTAGCAAGACTTTATTCATGTAGGATGACCAAATTTGGAGAGTACAAAACTAAGAATAATATGTTGGAATGGATTGTGTATACGTGGGAAAGTTTTGCCAGTTTGGCAGTTATGAGGTTCTAGTTGTGATATATGGAAATAGTTAGATGATGTTAGAAATTAAACAGAAAGGAAATTAATGATAAGTACATATTGCAGACTGAGATAATGACATTTTATGGGGCTCACAAGCATTCCAGCCCTTTTGTTTCCCTTCCACCTTTGAACTTGCACTTGTTCCAATCTCCTCTATCCATCTCAGAGTTTAGTTCCTGTTTAGCTGGTGATTGCAGATTGCTAAAAGTAAAATATTGAATTTGAAAATCTTATCATAATAATTCATTAGTATTTCATATTTACCTCTGCATATCAATGCAATGTACTGTAGCACTGTATTGTCTTTCTTAATGTACTGATACCGGTGGTCATAACAAAGCTATAACATAAAATATGTCCTCAATACATGACTCGTACTTATATTTAGGGCTGTCAAGCAATTAAAAATTAATAGTGATTAATCACATGATTTAAAATTAATTGTGATTAATTGCACGGTTAATTGTGCTGTTAACAATAATAATACTACCTATCCCTCAACATGGGGATGGCGAGTGTGTTTGCACAGAGATGCAGGTTTTGGTCTAATTAAAATAGCCTGTTAAATTTCTATCAGCCGTACTTTGATTTTTCAGTCTTTGTTTAATTTTTTATTTAAGAGTCCAGATACTCAGCATAATGGGGAACAGAGAGCCTTCCAGTCCCATTAGTTCCCAATCAAAGAAGGGTGCTGAAGCAGCATGAGTCATTCATTATCATATACCATGTTTAACTTTTGAAATTGTCTGTTGGTTAATGAGGGCAAAACTTCAACCAGGATATGGTTAGAGTTAGGGATTGTGGCTTGTTTCAGTGACCACTGTGTAGACCACTGTGTACAGTACTATTGATTGACTGTGCTCCAGTGTGGCTCTATTAAGCTGGTTGATTTTTGTGGCAGCAGGAGCAGTAGTTGGCCCTGTGGAGAAGCTGGCTGTGGTTGCAATGAACACACATATATACCCCACCCGCAGCATAGTGGTGCACCAGCGGTGTGTACTGCAGAGTGCTTGAAGGGGAGAACATGAGCCTAGGGGCTGGAGCTCAGCCCTGCCCAGTGTGGGATGGAAGGTGTGGAATGACTGAGAGTGGAGGAAGGTGTGCCAGCCCTTCTCTGGGATTGACACAGGGCTTGCCTGAGTGGCAGAGTATTGCCTGAGTGGCAGAGGCGCAGTTACCTAGGCTGCTGTGGAAATGAGGAGAGTGTAACAGAGTAACAAATATGTTTTTTCTATAACCATATTGAGAGGCCTACAGCTCCTCTGCAGCCAAAATAAAGAGCAGGAGCCATTAACTATAAAGTCACATGCTCACATTCATTTTAAATCTCATTACAGTAGTGTCACGCCAGGCTGTTAAGAAGGAGAACATATCCTAATGCCACCTGCTGTGACCGCATAAAAGAGAGTAGATGGGTAAAGAAAACTTAGTTAACAGCATTTAGTCTGGCAAGAAACTATTATCAGCAACTGAGGTTGTGGAATCCTCATCTTCACTTTCCTACTAAAACAAAAAACCAATCCAGTAGCACTTCAAAGACTAAAAACAAAATGTATTAGGTGGTGAGCTTTCGTGGGACAGACCCACTTCTTCAGACCATAGCCATACCAGAACAGAGTTAATCTATAAGGCACAGAGAACCAAAAACAGTTATCAAGGTAGACAAATCAGAAGAGAAGAGGGGTGGTAGGAATGCGGGAAGTCAAGAGTCAGATGAAATGAAGTATGTAAAAGAGTCCATATAGTGACCCAGGTATTGGTTCCCACTTCAAACCACATGTTAATGTGTCAAATTTGAATATAAAAGAAAGCTCTGCAGTCTCTCTTTGCAGGCGATTCTTAAAGTTCCTTTTCAGTAAAACACAGACTTTCAGGTCATTAACAGAATGGCCCACTCCATTAAAGTGCTGGCTGACAGGCTTGTGATTTAAAAGCTTTTTGATGTCTGTTTTGTGTCTATTCGTTTTTTGTCACCAATTACCTGGGTCATTATATGGACTCTTTTACACGTTTTGTTTTATCTGACTCTTGACTTCCCCCCACCACCTCCCCTCTTCTCTTCTGATTTGCCCACCTTGATTACAATTTTTCTGATTTGTCAACCTTGATAACTATTTTTGGTTCTCTGTGCCTTAAATATTGAGTCTGTTCTGGTATGGCTATGGTCTGAAGAAGAGGGTCTGTACCAGGAAAGCTCACCACCTAATAAAATATTTTGTTAGTCTTTAAAGTGCTATTGGACTGCTTTTTTGTTTTAATAGTATATAGACTAACACAGCTATCTCTCTGTTACTATTCGCTTTCCTACTGTTTGTCTGTATGATCCCTGTCTGGTTTGCAGTTGTTTCTTTTGCTGTATAATTAATTTTACAAGGTGTAAATCAAATTAAGGTGGTTGGGTAAGATTGGTTAAGTGATTCTGTTGCAGAAGGTTATGACTGATTAATAAAATTATACTAAAATAGTTGGCCAAAGGATAGCTAAGCAGGACTCAGGTTTCACTGTTTAAACAGAAGTCCAAGAAGAAAAAGAGCAGGAAGGAAGGAAGATAAATGGAATAGAACAGTAAGAAGAAGAGAAAGAAGGGGAAAAAATCTGGGAGAACTTACCCCAAGATCAGAGCTGCCAGAACCTTAGGTGCAGCAACTGTATTCAGAAAAATTGTCTTCATCCAATAGGGAAAGTCTGCCTGCCTTTATGAGGGTTGGTGAGCATAAAACTGTGTGCTCAGAATGTCTTCTGCATTTTTGATACTTGTAAATTAATAGAAAATAAGCATATTACCATGTAAGGCTTTTTCAGTGGCATGGAGCCTGCATAACTATAGTGAATTACACACAGCCCTGGGAATTGGGCAAGGGTGGAAGTTTAAATTAACAGGTTCACGCCTTGAGCCTTAGGGATTGAGTAAAGTTGTGTGTGTCCCTGAAGAGTGGAAGATAAGAAAAGGTGTGCAGACAACAGGCTGGCTCCAGATGCAGGCAGTTGTGGCTGCAAGCTGCCTTTATCCAGGTGGCAAGTGAGAGAGGAGGTGGTGGGAGCTACAGGCTGCCGTGCTCACAGGGAAAGTGGAGGGCTCCACACACATGCCCAGAACCACTTCCAGGCTCTGCGTTTGGGATGGGACAGCACAGGGGAAGATTGAGCGGAGGTGGGCGGTGCGAATGTGGAAGCACTGTGCCAAGAGCGCCCCCTAGCGCCCATGTCAAGGCCCTGCTGCCCCCCCACCCTCAGTCAATCCTGCACCTTTGGTGTGTGGCCGGGTGGGAGTCCCCATGCACTAGGTGCTGACTCCAGCAGTGGCAAAGCCATATCCACCCAGGCTCCAGAAAGTTTTGCTGCCCCGTGAGCATGGTGGCCAAGTCCCACACCATCCTCTGCACCAACTCCACATTTGGGGCTTGCAGATCCCCTCATGCCTGGGGACCACTGTGAAGGATCAGGCCAGCATTTGCTCCAGTTACAACTTTGGGTGGCTGAAGCTACAGCAGCCAAGATAATTGCCATTCTCTTCCTGAACCAGAGCGCTGAGGCTTCCAATGAGCATGAGGACACCAAAACCCCTCTTTGACATCGGCATTGAGAACTTCCTCAGTCCCATCATTGGCAGATCTCCATTAGGGCTGTTAATTAAAGTTGGCACCTGTGATTAATGCAAAGCAGAATTAACCCATTAAAATAATGTGCATGAATCACTGGTGTTAATGCATATTAAGTGATCGCCCTACTTATATTTATTAGTGGAACGTAGCATTTGGCATTTTAAAATAATGTAGTGAAAATATATAGACAGAGAAGGTTATTATGCTGGTTATGTTATTAGTTATGCTGTTTTAAAATATATAAATATTACTTTTTTAATTTAGTGATCGTAATCTGTGATATTTGGTCTATCTAAAAATGACCTGTATGCAAGCATTTAAAAACAGTAATTTAAATTTTTATTCAAAATAGAGCTAATTTTCTGACCTATACTTTTCTTCGAAAATGACTTAGTTCATAATGTATTAGATTTTTGATCTTGTGCTAGGCTGAATGTTTTGAGGGTTTTTTTTTTTTTGTATTTATAAGATGAAAGCTTTCTCTACATTTTTACTTCACTGGAAGATGACAAATTTACTTAGTTGTTTTGTTGTTGTTAACACATGATAACTTTAAATAGATCTTGGGCATTTGCAGACAGCAAAGAGTAAAACTCTATCTCAGAACATCTTTTACTGTATATTTTTAAAGTGCTAGCAAGGATTGGTAATTGGTATCAGAGTAAATGAACATATGAAAATAAAATAATAGAAATAAAAACTTTCATGGTGTTGGTGGGTGGAGAAGACCACAAGGTATTTTTTATCTTAATACATTTACCTCAGGTGCCTCTGTTGCTTCTTTGTTGCTTGGTATGTTTTACTTTTTTCTATTTATTCCCTGAAGATGACTAAGTGTGGATTTTGTTATTACAACAAAACCAGTGTTTTTGCCTTCTTATAAGACATGTTGAAATCACTCATCATCGTCATCATCGATAACTGTGGGCTCAGTGCCAGTTGGTTTCTGATGCCCCTCTCACTATTTCCTTCCATCTTTCCCTATCCAATGAAGGGTAGCTTAGTTTCTGTAGACTAGCTCCTCGCAAGTCTACTACATCATCTATCCATTCTCTGTGGGGTCTGCCTCTCCTATTCGAACCATCCATTATGCCAAATACCACGGTCTTGATTTTTCGTTCATCATTTATTCTGCAAATATGTCCAAGTAGTTGTAGCTTCCGTTTTATAACCTTCTGCAGCAGGTTCTCTTTCAGCTGTATCTTCCTATATAATTCCTCATTGGTGACCTTCTGCATCCATCTTATTCTCAGAATCTTTCTATAACAACTCCTTTCAAACGCCAATATTCTTTTTTTCAAATCTTTCGTTATCACACGCGTCTCACATCCATACAACATGCTGCTGAATACACACGTTTTCAAGATGCACAGCTTTGTTCTTAAGCTAATTGCTTTACTTTTCCAGATTTTATCCATCACCTTCAAACTCATCCTTGCTTTCGCTATTCTAGTCACTATTTTCTTCTTACAGTCTACATCATACGTTATGTTGCTCCCCAGATATGTGAACGTTTCTACATTTTCTAGTTCAATACCATCCACGCTGATCTTCCTTCCTATTTCCTTAACTCCAAATACCATTGTTTTTGTTTTATCGATGTTCATAATCAGTCTGTACCGCTTCCCTTCTTTGTTTAACACCCGTGCCTTTTTCACTAGCTTCTCCTCGTCTTCCTCAATGATAACGATATCATCCGTGAACCTCAAGTTGTTAATTCTTTTCCCGTGCACAGATATCTCGTCTACCTCTTCCTTGATGTTGTCCCTGGCTCGCTCTAGATGTGCGATGGAGATGCTTGGTGATATTGAATCTCCTTGTCTCATACCTCTACTTGTTTTAAACCAACTTCCCAACTCCCTGCATATTCTCACTGCTGCCTCCACATTATCATTGATATCTTTCAACAACCGTATTAGTCTGCTATCCACTCCGTATGACTCCAACACCGCCCATCATCATATATAAAGAAGTACTAGTCTTGCTCATACATGTGCTACTGTCATTTTTATTTTTCTCCCAAATGATGCCTGTGCCAGGAAGAAGATCCTTGAAACAACCGAATGTTTTCTTGGCCTTCCATGGTGTTCTGTCCAAAACAGCTAGAAAAATTAGAGGCATTATTTAAGAGAAGTTATTATGAATATAAGAGTGAGAACAATTTGCTTTGCCCATCAAAGAAGTAAAGCAGCCTGGAAGTACACTGACAAATGACACCTTTTATCTCTTTGAACTAGTATGTGTCTTAAAAGTGGTCTTCACTACAATAAAAAGATTTCTTTTCTTTTACCTTTCATAGCATGATAGATTGGAAGATAACATTTCAAGACCCATTATATGAATAAAAACAACAAGAGTGCTAATTACAATTACATTTCAGGCCTTGATCTTTCCTTTATCTTTTTCTTTGTGTGTATGTGTGTGTGTGTGTGTGTGTGCCTATGCATGTCAAGATTACATAGACATCATACGGCTACCTCAATAGTCTGCCACTGTGTCATTGTGAGCAACAGAGTAGCAATACTCTATGCTAAAATGGAAAACCTGAAAAGGAAAAAAAAAAAAAACTTAAAAGGACTTTGACATTGACCTTCAGCTACTTCTTTTCTATCTCCACCCTCCTATTTTTATCTTCTTTATTTGGACACTGATGTTTCAAATCCAATCCACTGACCTGAAAACAAAAATCCAAGAGGCTTTTACTTCAGCGTCTAAAGTCATCAATAAGTTATTATGATTCTCTCAAAGTCTCATTACAGTCTTGTATCTTCTTAATTGTGTAGTGCATAACTCCACTAATTCAGGAACCTGTTGGCTTAGATTTCAGTAGTGAGGCCAATAGATTTGTTAATTGTGTATTGAGATAGGTCAAAATCTGGTCGTAAAAGGAAAGATTTTAAGCAGAAAGCATAACTGTAATTAGTTTTGTCTTTCTGATTATCAGATATCAAAATGGTCTCCCTCTCATGCTCATGTATCAATTACAAAATTAAGGGAAGCTTTTGGGGGGACATGAATTGTCTTTTTGTTGTGTGTTTGCATAGCACCTAGCTCAGTTGAGTACTGGTCTGTGACTAAGGTTCCTCTGCACTACAGGAACACAGAAATAATGAAAGTTCTACAGATTGGAACAAATGAACTGTTCATCTCACTCCAACAAATGGGTGTTCTGTGCCCTGCGTTACACAAGAGATCGGACAAGGTGATCACTATGATGACTTCTGGGTTTAAAATCTGGCTGGCATTTTGAAAGAGAAGGAAAAAAAAATTGGCACACAGTTCCTATTGAAATTCAGTGGGTGCTTACCTACCTTTTAGGGGCTTTGAAAATCCCATCATCTGTGAATATACATTAATTACGATACAATAAGACTCCCTCCACAGGAGATATGCTCTCAAAAATAAATGGCTGGAGGTATAGGTGCCTAAATGCCATTTTAGTCACCTAAGTCCATATTTAGGCACCACTAAGAGTTGCACAATCCTTGCTCAGCTGCTGCTAAACCAAGTAGATATGAAAACTCTCAGTGCATAAAGTTCTATTACCACCCCTAGTCACCTGTGTTTTGCCAGCGTGCATATGTAATGCTGCCACAGTCTAGATTTCTGGGCACCTGTCACATATGTAAGCTCTCTAGGAATTCTCCAACTAGATGTTGCCCCATCTGTTTGTGCTGTGGAGTCTGACCCAATAGAAGTTCTCTAACTACACCTCAGTCCTTGCTAAAAAAATAAGTTTGAGGTAGCACTGGTGCCTCCCTTGAAATTTTTAGTGAAGTTGTTAGAACACTTAGCTGGGAGGTGAGGGTCAACGGGATAGAAAAAAGGAGAGCATGAGAATGACTTTATCCTTATGTGGTTAGGATATTGTGATGGGGCATTTCCCCAGCACTGGGCCTGCAGGAATTAAAAGCCCTGGGAGAGGGCTGTGAAGAAAGAGCAAACAGCTGCAGCATATAGAAGCTAATTAGGGTCCAGCTGAGCACTGTTTTAAAAAGACCTTGTGCAGGGGAGGAGAAAGAGGACTCTTGCTCAAGCAGCAGAGCAGGAGGGATCTAGCTGCCCAGGAAGCTACAGGGCTTCCTAACAGAGCAGTCCTGGGGGAAAGGGAGGCAGAACTGGTGGGGAGCTCTGGCCAGGCATGCTCCCAAGCTGCAGGTTTGAGCCAAGGCCTGAGAGTACTAGGGCTGCAGGCAGGTAGTCAGGATAGGAGAAGGCAGCAGGTCCAAAACCCCCTTGCCAATGACGAGGGGCCATTTCAGACTGCAATTTGCCCCTGAGGTCAGGGGCTAGATGATGACTGGCAGTGGGCCACTAAAGCAACGTGGGTATCATGGTTTGGGGCTGTAGGAGGGGTGGACCCTAGAGTGTGCGACACTTCACCAGGGCAGTATCCTGTGTCGTGTATAAACCATCTACACAGGCATTATCGCCCCCGTGAGTCAAGGACAGCATGATTTTGGCGGGAAGGGGCTGTATGATAAAAGTCCTTGCAGACACATGAAGCTTTAAATTGTCATTGCTTGCCCATTGGCAGCACTGTAACGGTTCTTTTTGACCAGTAGCTCCCCTGTGAATTTGAATCTGCTCATGAATAATTCATAAGGGCTTGCAGTGAGGTCACAGCTACCTGGAATCAAGTGTTGTGATTGGTCACTTTTTGATCCCCCTTGGACTTCTAAATGCAGATGACTTATGCAGATTACCCCATGAATATTTCAGGGATCTGTATATAAGCAGGGCATGCAGCCCATTCCGGGAGGCCCTGGACGGGAAGGTGTGGCTCGCGAGAGCGTCTGCCAAGTCCCTAGGCCAGCCCTTCGGGGCAAAGACTGAAGCAGAAGATCCAAGAGAGGTGCAAGACTGTCACCAGCCTGCGTTCCTGTGGCAGTGGCTTCGGCCGCAAGGCAGTGTCCCTGAGAGCGAGCAAGCCAGAGGTCTAACTGGCCTGCGTCCACACAGGTACTGCGTCTGTGGTGTTGCGAACCCCAGGGCCCGCCACGAGTCCAGCAGCGCCTGCCTTCATCGCCTGCTCAACCAGCAGCAGCCTACTACCGGACGTAACAAATCTCTACCAGACAAGTATCCTAACCTACCGGCCCGCCTGTGCTTTGCGCAGGGCCTGCAGACAAGGCGATACCTTTCGCACCAGTAGCTTAAGGGACTCCTAGTAGGGGAGCAGGGCCAATCCCCCTGCTGTGTGCCTGTCAGGCAGGGCAGGCACAGCACCCTGAGGACCAACCTTAGGCCGGGTCTTGCTGGCCACTAGCTGAGTTCCAGTGCAAGAGACAGTTACTAAGACTTCTTGTAGTTTCGAACTGTTACCGCTTCAATGAATTTGTTTATCATAGATAGTTCTTTTAAATGTTAGTTTTAATAGATAAGTTGTTTTATTAATAGGAACCTTAGTGAGAGATAGGACTGTTAATTAAGTTAGTAATAGATAGGATTGTTAAACCATTTTAGTAATAAATTATAGATAATAATTGTTAGTTTATTAATAACCTAGTTAGGGGAAAAATGTTATTAGCTTGTTAAAATATTGGTACCAACAAAGAATACTTACCAGGGTGAAGGTGTGGCCTCCCCTCTCCTTGTCTTTTCTATTCGGCTTGATAGAGAGGTGACAGCCTCCATCGGCCTTTTAAAAATCACTATTACTATTGGGATCGGAGTAGCGACCCGGTCCCCGGTAAGGGTAAAGAGAAGTAGCGCCCTCTCCCTCCTTTTATTTCAAAATATAGACATACACACATACATGTTACTTTCCTTTGAACTGACCCTGGGCCGAATTTACCTGAGACCACGTCACAGTCTGGTATTAAAAATGGTCATCTTCCTGTTGATCCAAGTAAGTGTATACTGATGTTGATCCAAGTAAGTGTATACTGATATTAGAATAGGACTGGCAGTAATACTTCCTGTTCCTTCCTAGTGTATTAATAAACCACTTGTGTTTCGCATATCTCTGTTGCCTGCCTCATTGCTCTCCTCGACCTCAGTCTTCCCGGGAGGTGCCAGCGTAAGTCCACATCCTCTAGGGGCGCACCCCGACAAAGGCCGTGGGAGCAGTTTCCAGGACCTAAAAGGTGGTGAGGGTTTGTTTTGTGGCGTCTTCCCACCACCTGTCAGGGGCCCAGCATTGCTGCAGACGCCACAGCATTGCTGGAGAGTCCCTGGGCACCCTGAAGGAGGGCACCATGGTCTACATGGGTTCTGATAGACGTGTGTGGAGAAGAGACACCTAGGTTACAAAAGGTAAGACACAGGCTGGAAAAAGGCACTCCAGACCCTGGAAGAGATAATTCTCTGGGTAGCCATCAGGGTGCACCGTGACGGTGAGTCATGGCTTGTTACAGGCATCTACGTGGAAGCTGAGAAACCCAAGTTCATATCCCCGCTTCATGGATTATTTAATTATTTGTTCACAGTGGCACAGCTTCAGCAGGACAGATTTGTTACACAAGAATATCCTACGGCCCAGAGGCCATAGCACATACGTCTATGCAGGTGGCTCAAGTTCAGATTCCTGTTCCTGAGCTGACAGTTGCATATCATAACTGGTGAATTGAAGATAAGAAGTTGGGAAGGAACCACAGGCTACTTCTCCAGCCACTGTGTGATTATAGCCCTTCATTTCCATTGTGATTATGCTAAAAAGTATCTGGAAAATGAATAACATGAGATATTTTAGATTGAATTAAATGTTTTGCTCAACCCCAAATACAATGTCTCTGCTTTTGCTTTGCTGAATTTTTTGTGATGGTTCAGACTCGATTCAAGTCTAATTGACTTTTTTCCATTTTTCAGGTATGCTAGCAAATTGTGAAATCCGTTATTCACCCAGCTCTAGTTTTCTCCTTAATCTCAGTCCCCCTCTCTGTACAATAGCAGTAATTCTGTCTCCTCATCTCACAGGGAGGTTGGAAAGGTATGATCACTAATATTTGGATGGATTATGCTTCAGGTGCAATAGTAATTAATACCATATAAAACCCTCCAAGGAAAATAATATTTTATTTAGAGCGAGGTTGTAACACTGTGTCATAAACACATCCTAGGACCTCACATTGAACCATGTAAATGACAAAATGCTAAATAGCTGTAAATTAATTGAGCAGCCTCCCATCTGAGCACTGAATGAGGTGGGGGTGCCAGGGAAAAATATGTGATCACATAATTAAAATTACCATAGCGCATGAACGCTAGGGGAATGAACTAACGTTGTATAGGCAATCTTCATTCTGGCATTTCCTAACTTCTGAGTACTTGAGTTTACAGATTTAATGCACTTCTAATGTATTTTTAAATTGTTTATAATAATATTAACAGGGTCAATTAATGGTTTCATCTGCTATCTGATACTCTGTCATAGTAACTCAGTATGACCTATTCTGAAGGTACTGTTCTTATGGTCAGAAACATGCCAGAAATAAGCAAGCAAGAACCAATGTTTCACAAAATTGAAAACAAAAAATGAAAATGAAAAACCAAGCACAACAAAGCAGATTGTCCTTTTTCTTACACCAATCATCTCACTGCCACGTTTGTCCTTATACGAATCATCTCATTGTCATATTTGTTCTATGTTATTTTCTTTGCTGAGTCCTAGGTAGGATACCACACTGATTTCTACTGATAACACTACTGCTGGATTCTCTATTTGTGATAATAACATGGACTGATCAGCAAATGAGACAGAACAACGCACTAGGGCAATTTCCATAATATTTCCTTCTCCTGAAGGAGTTGTCCCTTCAGACAAAGGCAGGTTGACAAGCAGTTTAGGATATGTAGTGCAGCTGAATCAAACCATGGCACCTGAAGGAAATCTTCTAGATTGTTTTATATTTCAAGGATACCACCAGCTGTACAGCGATTTTTACAATATGCTTGGACTCATAGCTGTAGTAATGAGAGGGCCTGACAATAAGGCCTAAAGGCTTGAACAACAGTCAATGCCTGGCTAACAAAGCCTAAGCTAAAGGACTAAGCTAAGGACTGAACAACATAGGGTTAACTATGCTAACAGAAAAGCCAAGCTGAGAGTTAGGTAGGCTCTGCTTATGTGAATGTGGCAGAGACTGGGCTGATAAGAGACAAACTCCAAGTACCAAGTGCTCAGTGATACACAAAAACATTCCATTAAGGTAACAGGACATCTTACACGGTACTAGTGTACTCCCCTCAGATTAACAGGTACATTCCAACCCCAGTTCAGTACAGGGTTGGGATGACAAGAAGATGGATAGTGTTGTTTTGATCATACCACCATCTACAAGGTAATGGGTAGCATCTCGTTACATTAAGGGGTAGTCACTTCTCACGTTTAAAGGGGTTAGACTTGGAATACATAATTTGTTTGTACCTGTGTATAAAAGAGTATCTCTGAGGAGTGATGTCAGTCATCTGAGGGGACTGCGGAACCTCCTAGCCACATAGCAGGGCTGCGTCCATTGTTGCGGTGTGTGCATGTTTATGTAAATCATAGATGTCTTATCTAGAAGTCTGGGGGGCTAGAGATCATGAGTCAATGACAATAAACCTGGTTCAAGTTCTTTCGTACCTTACCTGATTTGGAGTTCTTGAGGGCTCTCAGAAGACTGCAGTGTCAGCTAACAGCAGAGCCCACACTGCATTCTCAGAAAGAACACATGCATGCAGCCAAAGGTTATCAACACAGAGTGGAGCAGAACAGGCAGCCAGACACCATGCTGATAATGGCATCTCACTACAATAGCTAATGTCTGCAGGTGGTGGTGGTGGTGAAGAGTTTGATAATCAGGGTCCAGACACCTCAAAGGCAGAACACAAGGTTTAAACCAATTTAAAAAAATCAGTTGAGCAAATTGATTACATTATGAATTACAATACACACAAAAGAATACTGAGCAAGGTATTTGTCAAAAGCTTGTAATGTTCTGATCTTCATTAAGAGGGAGTGGCCATGTTAGTCTGGATCTGCAAAAACAAGGAGTCCTGTGGCACTGTAAAGACGAATCTGAGGAAGTGGTGTTTTGCCCCAGAAGCTTATTCTCAAATAAATCTTTTACCCCTTAAGATGCCACTGGGCTCCTAGTCAAACTTGATTTCCATTGTGAAATATACAGAAGCTGTGTCTACCCGTGCATGAAACATTGAAATGTGTTCCTCTTTCTAAAGAAGGGGAGGAGCATCTACATGTGCAATGCCTTTTTTCTGAAGAAAATCGAAAGAATGGAGCGCAGACATTGACATTCGAACCCTGAATCCATATCAGGAAGATCATCCACTTTTGAAAAACTAAATCAAAAGAGTACACATGTAGACGCTCCACATCCCGCTTTTTTGAAAGAAAGGTTTGCCACAGCACTGGTCAGCCGGAGCGCAGGGTGCTTCAGCCAGCAGCAGCAGGGCTCTATGATCCCTGTGGCCAGATGCCTTAAAGTAGCAGTGTGCAGGAACCTTGTGGCAGGAAGCTGAGAGCATGCTAGGAGCAACCCCAGCACAAGCTGCAGCAACACACCCTCTGCACAGCCCAGGACCAACAACCACCCACGATGGCCAGTAGCCAGCCCCCATGGGAGCCCCAAAACCCCCACCCCCACCCTCCAAGCCCTCACAGGGCTCCCAGGGTTCCAGGAGTGAGAAAAAATGCATGCCCCCTCTGGACTGAGAGAGAGCTGAGGGTCCTTTGCCGGTTGTAGAAGGAGGAGGAAGTCCTCCACGAAGCTATGGAATAATGCAACATTCATCTGCCTGGCTTGGGGCCTCCTTACAAGCTGCTAGCCAAAGCGCACTGCTGACCAGGTCTGCAACAAAGTTAAAAAACCTTATGCCCAGGCCCAGGACAAGGCCAGCTGCCCTGGGGCAGCCCCAGCTACCTGACCCTATCTTTGGGAGCTACAGGGCATCCTGGGACCCTAGGGCAGCTCCCCACCTCTGCTGGTCCTCTATACATTGGCAGGCAAGCTGCAGCGAGAAGCAGCCCAGACCAGGGACCCATGAGACCAATATGACCATTGAGTGGTTGAGCAAGGAGGTGGACCCGACAATCTACATTGCCTCCCACCCATCCAGCCAGGCAGCAAGGAGCCGGGCATCCCTGGACATCACCAAGAGACCCTCCAATACGCACATGGCAGCGTGTGCACATGGTCCATGGGGTGGGAGTGTGGTCAATGCACTGGCCAACCAGTGACCCACAAGACCAGTGGTCTTGGACCACACACATGCTGGCCTTCCATGATACATGGCACCCCGTGGAAGCCTGCTGGCGATGGCCAGCACCCGCTCCCAATGGACAGTGCATCAGGGTTGGACAGCACCCAAGGAACATGCATCACAGGCTGGGAAGGTCCACCTGCCTGAAATGCCCTGCAGCTGCCGCACCACTGGATGGGATGCCAGCCTTATGGAGGAAGGCGTGACCTCAGGAGGGGGTGTGCTGTGGGAGGGGCTGGCCCATGGACAGACACCCCTGTGCCATAGTATGTTACTGACACACTGTCCCTCCTCCATACAACTGCACCATCCAGGGGCCAGGAAAGCCCCATACCATCCCTGGTCCCTGAGACCCCCGCCCCCCGGCACATGTTGAGGGTGGCCAGGCTCCACCCCACACAGCATGCCATTGGGGCCACAGCCAGTGAGCCCCCCAGTTAGCAAAGGAAGACTCAGCCAGCTGCTGCCAGCTGGAACCTGTGGCTCGCGGAGGGTGACCTGGAGTGGTGGAGGGCAGCTTGGGACAGGCTGCTGACCACCCTGAAGGGCATTGTCACCATACTCCAGGAGCATGACGACAATGTGCCCTGCCTCCTGACCCCCTGGCTGCCCTCCCATCAAGCCCACTGCCACCCCCCTGAGCCTGCTACTGCCCCCCCAAGACTCTCCTGTGGCCATATCTTCTGGTGTTTCCCACCCTTTCCCCATCCAGCCCACCACCCTGGCCCTGGATTGGGCCCCCTGCCCAACTCCCAGTTCAGAACCCCACCCCCACTCCCCTCCACACCATCTTCCCCCACATACATAGTTGCACACAACATTGGTTGTGCATAAATATTTATTTTACACATGCACCCTTATGCTGTGCTCCTCAGGGAGGGATGGTAGGTGGTGGACGTACGAGTGTGGTGCTGGTGGGGGCAGTGGTGGGGGTGGGGGTAGTGGTGGCAGGGGAGGAGGGTGGCAGAAGTGCATGAGGGATGAATGTGCGTCAGGATCACAGGGGACCATCCACAAAGGCCTGCCTGAGGGCTTTCCTAATGTGGAGGTGGTCCTGGTGGGCCTGGTGGATGGAGGAAGTACCTAGCTGCTCATACCCGGCTCCATTCCCATTGCCCCCCCACCAACATAGGTGTCCCCCTTGCCCTCCACAATGTTGTGGAGGATGCAATAGGCACCCACCACCTGGGGCATGTTGAGGACCCCGACCTCTAACCTTGTGTGGAAGCATCTCCACTGTCCCTTAAGGCACCTGAAGGCCCACTCCATGACATTGTGGGCATGGCTGAGGTGCAGGTTGAAGTCTCCCATGTGGGGTTGAGGTGTCGCGTGTATGGCCACAGGAGCCATGGCTGGAGGAGATAGGCCACGTCTGCCACCATACAGAATGGCATGGTGATGTCCCTCCCACCAGGATCTCACACTGGGGGATGAATGTGCTGGCCCCCATGTGCCAGTACAGCCCAGAGTTACAGAAGATCCAGGCATCATGGGTGAGATTGTCCCAGCCCACATATATGTCTGTGAACCAGCCCCTAGCACCCATTAGGGCCTGGAGGACCAATGAATGGTAGCCCTTTTGGCTCACATATTGTCTGGTGCTGCGTATTGGGGCATGGGTGGGGATGTGCGTACCATCCAGGGCACCGAAGCAGTTAGAGCAGCCCAGGTCCTTGAAGCCCATGATGGTGGCATCCAGATATCCCAGGCGTATGACCCTGTGCAGCAGCATAGCATTGATGGCTCTGATGACCTACTGGGGGGGGAAGGGAGATGTGCTCCCATGAGGGGATGGTGGTCCGCCACCTGGCCCCCACCTCCTGCCTGCCCCTTGCCCCGTCCAGCCTGCCCCCTCCTGGCCTGCCTCCAGCCTACCCCGCTCCCAGACTGCCACCTGCTGGACCCCTGCCTGCCTGGCCTCTGCAGCTGGGGGGGGTTCCCCTCATCCCAGCCCCACTCTCACCTGTGGGGGGCATGTGACCCAGATCGACTTGCCTCCCTTTCAACAGCCATTATTTTGACCTCTCCCCATTGATTTTCACCCTTTTGATGGTGTGCTCCCATATAGACCCAGCTAGAGAGATTGTGGTTATGTAATTATGTATATGGAAAATTGTGCTGATAAAATTCAGTTCCACTTCAAAGGAGGGTGGGGACAACTCATGAAAGGAGGGCCATTTCCTAAGCCAAATGTTTGCACTAAGCCAGTTTCAAATACTCATCCATTGTTCAGCCCAGGAGCAAGTTAGTTATGGACCCCTAAAGTTAATGGAAAGACACGGAGATAGCTGGGAATCTCCACCAGCCTTCTTCAGCAAGGCAAGTTCACTCTCTGATCTGGAAAGATTACTGGAATTAAAGCATCTTAGAAACCATCTTAGGACCCTGGGGAAAAGCCAATGGAATTCAACCAATTGGAATTCAACCAGAGAAATGTGTAATTCCTTGCAATACCTTTTATCCTTGCACGTACTGAGAATATTCAAGAGAAAGTGCCGAGGGAGAAAAGATAAAAGACAAGTCCTTCCCCATCCCAAAGAGTGGGGAATCTGGAGAGAAACAAGTCTCGGGTTTTTGCCCCTTTAGTAACAAGAGCTCTAAAAGTCAGATTTTCAAAGGTCCTGAGCATCCAAGAGCTTCAATCATTTTCAGGAACATCAGCTCCCAAATTTCTCTCAACTTTCTTTCCTGCCCAGCCTCCACTTTCATGGCAAAAGTCTCAGTTGCTAACCCTTCCTTCACATATTCCCTCATCTGAACTTCAAGTCACAAAACCTTTCATGCAAAACAAAAAATAACCCCCCACTTAATTGTTAACTCCTAGCATGGCCATTTTTCTACTGCTACTAAAATACCTGGTACGTCATGAAAATTGCGGTACTATGTTGTATAAAGCATCTGCTCAGTCCAGTACAATACAGATGTAAGCCTGTAACTTTCTGTGAGCCTTGTTTCGTAGCAGTTGCTAGGTCTATATTAAGTATAAGTTAGTAAGAAATTGTTTATATATACCATAGGTCTTTAAGAAATCCTGGTTGTTGCTTTTTAAAAGAAATTGCTTTCTCTGAAGTGAGCTTTCCTTTGTTTGAGTGAGGAAAGTGTGAATGTGGGTATATGTGCAACAGACTCAATCTCCAAAGCCAGCTTGTCTGGACAACAAGCTGACAGCAGAACCTGGATGGCTAGAGAGTAACTGGTGCGGAGCCCTGAAAAAGAACACGCTCATGAAAGAGAAAGATACCTCGCCAAGAGAAGAAGAAAGTCCTCTGTTCATACAGCTTCCTGGACCACTGGGACAGGACAAGCACTATGGACTGAAACATAAAAAGATGGGTGCAAAGATATAGGGGGCACTTCTTGCCATCACCTCTCTGTTCATCTCTGCTGGCAGGGGAGAAAGGAGGAGGCCCAGGGCCAATGTTACTGACTGCTCCTGAGTACTACACAGACAGAAGAAGACATTGACATGGGGTCAGCTACACCAGATTCATGACTGCAGCCAGATACATGGGATTCACTTTGCCTTGGCTTCATCCACTGTCTCTATGCAACTCTTCACCTGTGTGAGTGTGTCTGTGTAAGTGTATGAGTCCAGGAGGGTATCAGTGTGTGTGGGGGGGTGCTTGAAAGCTAGTTCCCCTTTTTCTTTTAATCCAAAAGTGGCATTTAATAAAATACATATAAGCGTGATCCTTGGGTGGTCTGTAGTATAAATTAAGGTGACTCATTATTTTTAAGTATCAGGAAAACAGTGTTAAAGCCTTAGTCCCCGAATTCTGTAGAAGCATTGTTTGTTATTCATTTTAATATTTTAATTTAAAATATCTAGTTTTGAAATTAATTTTCCAATTAGCTTTGTACTGCTTCATGAATTTCAATTCCTCTTCTAAAGTGAGTGCTGCCATTTGTATATTGAGTCATACAATTTAGATGCACCATGACTAGTTTCCACAGAACAGCGTATACCTAGACTTGGAAGGTGTCCATTTCACTGCACATGCAAACTATGATGGAAATGTATTCATTAATAATGACCAACATTTAGAGAAGGGCAAAGAAAATAACCTGTTTGAGAAATGAAGAGTTAGATTAAGGCTATTTGTTTTGTATTTCAATATATGATGTTGACACTTGGTTACAAGGATTATAAAATGTTTGAACTCCCAGTTTCCACTACATTAAATAACTATTGTCTCAATCCCCTTGTAATTTCCCAGAAAAAAGTAAATCAATAAATAATGCTTAAAATGATCAATAATGGCAGTCAATTAAAAATGAGTTTGGCCAAGTGTAATTATATGAGATTCTCTGAGGCCTGATCTACACTAGGGAACAAAATCAATCCCAGATACACAATTCTAGCTACACAATTAGCTAAAATCATCATATCAGGATTGACTTTTTTTTTCCTAGTGAGGATCGGGGTTCTTCAGGCTCATACTGATGTCTTCAGGGTTGATGGCCAAGCCCAGAGAAATCTTTACAAACATGGAAAAATCGAACTCCGAGGAATCGATCATGGCGCATTGAACGCCTGGTAAGTATAGACATACCTTGAGTCTGACAAATCTCACCTGTGAGGCTACCATCAGGCCACACTGACTTCAGCTTTTCCAGTACACGTCCTCATGTCTTAGTAATTCCATTTGAAAAAAAGAAAGTAACTTTGGAATTCCCCATTGACTGTAGCTCTGAAGTTTGTAAGTTGACTTGTAAGGGGTTTCTTGTTTGTTTGTTTGTTTGTTTGTTTTTGTTTTTTTAAGTGAATTTGATATCCAGGCAGGTTTATCCCAGCTCTTGTAGATTTAAAAATGTAGTTTCTGTTTCAGTATATGACCTAAATGTACTTTCCTTTAGAAAAAGGAAGGTTAAAGAACCACATTAAGGGGATAAAGTACATGTTCCTGTGCTATTCCAGTCCAAACAAAACATACAAATGTAGTTTGCAAAGTACTGTGTGGGGGAGGGTTAAGGATAAAAAGTTCATTTGACTCCATTTGGGAACAGATCAACCTAAAAAAGATGTATTCAGCTCTATTTTAAAGCAATCACAGAAGCAATATATTCATAAAGAGTTGGTAAGTGATAAACAGAGTCTTCAGATCCCAGATTATATAAGTAATTTTTCTCTAGGCACCAATTGGCGAGAGCCTGCATAGAGCTATGCATAACATTAGAGGAATTCAAAATTAAGTTGTCAAGTCACTTGGCTGCAGATTCTATCAGACATGCCTGGTGTTTTCTGTTTGTATTCAATTTTTTTCTAATAGTTTCTCAGCATATTCCAAACCCTCAAGTGATGCTGGTGTATTTCTCCTTTCTGTTTTCCTCAATTTTAGCAGGCTAATATGTTACACTTCTTTTATTTAGAAATAGGAACCCAAGAAAACTGTATTGATCCTACTGGAAAATAGCCAACATTTGGAGGAACTGGCTGAGACACTGAAATCCTCTTTCAATGAGGCCATTAGCACCTCTGTTTTCCAAAATGATGCCAAACATAGGACCTCTGCTAGAGTCATCATTAAAGCAACATCTAGACCGCAGGCTTCTGTCGACAAAACTTCTATCAACTAAAGTTTTGTTGACAAAGTGTGTGTCCAGACTGGAGATCTGTTAGCAGAGCTCTGCAGGTTGGGAACGTTCTTTTGACATTCCTGTATACCTGGTTCCACGAGGAAGAAGAGATGTCTTGACAGAGTCAAGTTTTCTGACATTTGGCCCCATATAGACAGGCTAAATGTCCAAAAAGCCTTTCCTGACAGCACTCTCAGCAAAAGATACACAAATGTATTGTGCGATTTGCATATCTTTTCCAGGCAATTCTCCACAATCTAGACATAGACTAACCTTGGATAATATTCATGTTGCAACAGAGTGGTCTTAATAGAAATCTTCACCTTCATTATGTCTATATTCATGAAATCCATCAGCAAAAGATATGTAAATTGCACAATGCATTTGCGTATCTCCTGCCTATAGTTCTGAACTTTGGCTCATTTGAAAAATAAGAGAAGAAAAGAAAATGAAATCAGGAAGATTGATTAACTTTCCTGATCTCATATACATTGCCAGAACTTATATTCTATTCCCACAACTAGATACAAATTTGAAAATGTTGCTTGATTTTGTAGTGTCTTCCCATTCCTTCGGGTTGCCTGGAAATATTTAGAGACTTGTAGATCATTAAACAGAAGTCGTGAAATCTTCCTGAACAGTGTCAGTTCCCCAAGATTCATATCTTATGTATTAGCAAACCAATTTTTCAGAGTTCAAATTGCTGGTTACTCTGTTCTACCATGAACAAATTTAACAGCTTTAGAGTTGGTCTCTGTCTGGGTCAGTTGTGTAAATCAGGAATAATATAGGACCCTGATCAAATATTGATCTCCACAGAGCCCTGTGGAACATTTCCTGTCACTGGGACTTCTCAGATTGCTGTTAGTGTTCTCTGTTTGGTTAGTTATGACATATAGCCCATCAATATAAAAATTCATGTAGTATCTTCAGAACCTTTCTCCTTTTCAAGTTTCATCTCACAAAGTACACTGCAATCCTCTCTGAATAATAATATTATATATTTTTGGAGTTTGATACTGGGTTTTGAGGATTCTCTTTGATATTTTTGTGTATTCTTCATCCCTCAAAACAAATGTAGCCATTTGTAATGCAGTTATTTTGGTTAACACGGTGATTTCATGAGCACATTGTAATTATGTGATGTTATACAAAACAAATTCATTATAGGCTGCCATTAACAGCTCTGATTTTCTTAACTGAAAAAAAAATAAAGAAATAGACCTTTCTGTTCTTAAAATCCTTGATTAGCTTTGCTAATTAAGGGCTCATTTCTCAGTTTGCTTCACACCATTGTACAAGTGACTGCTCCCTTATACAATTTATCTGGGCTTGCCCAGTTTGTAGATCAGGGCACATGGTAGAATGCATGGGGATATAACTCCACCTCAGAATCAGCTGGAATGAGGTGGGGGTGACTTTATGTATCAGTCTCTTTTGATCATGCTTTCGCTAACATAAATACGTAGCAGCATGCACATTTTAAAATATGGGCTAAAGTAAAACTTTACACTAACTTCATACACAAATCTCGACATGTGGAAAAAGATGAAAGAAAGACTGAGTTATCATATTAAAAATTGGATACTCTTGAGAGGGAGTGTATCTGTATCAGTATCTACCAAGTCTCCTTGTATTAATATGTTATAGTATATATAGTACATTAAAAAAATTTGAATTGGAAGTGATCGAGATACACTGCTTCTCAGGGTGTTTTCTTTCTTTAAAATGGTCAAGTGTCGTAACCCTATAAAAGTGATAATCATGTCCTCTATTGCACTGCTAGGAGATTTTCAAATACTTGTGACTGCAAGTAATTTATACAGGCTATGGTTAAACGACAGCGCTCTGTTGACAGAAGTCACTGTTGGAAGAGATTTCCCAACAGAAGTTCTGTTGACAGAGTGCAGCCACATACAAAAACAAATTGGGAGAACGCTCCACTCTGTTGACAGAGCAGCTGGTCTCTCTGTAAAACAGGCACACCAAAGCATTGGTGATAGGGCTGCCCATTGTTGTAGATGCCTTCTCTGTCAAGAGAAGCCCTCCCCCTCCACCCCGGCCCGGGCCTCGAGCATCCAAACAGTGTGTTTTGTTGATGGAATCTGTTGACAGCAGCGTCAAAGCTTTAAGGCAGAATGCTGATGATAAAAGGGCTGTGTCTTGTCAAGAAACTGTTGACAAATTCCATTTTGTGTGTGTATGCTTCATGAATTTTGTTTACAAAACTGGGATTTTGCCCACAAAACTTCCTAGTGTAGCCGTAGCCATAGAATAAAATAACGAGCATGGAACAGGCATGAAATTTGTTGACCAGATTATCCCTTATGAATAGCTTTCCCAGATTTAAATAGATTTCATAGAAATAGTGTTGGAAGGGACAGCAAAAATCATCTAGTTTGACTCTCTACCAAAATGCAAGATTTGCTCTGTGTAGACCATCCAAGACACATGGATATCCAGCCTCGTTTTGGAAAGCTCCACTAAAAAAACTTCCACAGTCTTTCAAGGCATCTTGCTGCACTGTCCTACTGTTCTTAACTTTGCACAATTAAGATTTTTTTTGGCTGATATTGAACCTAAATCTACTGTGCTATAGCTTGAACCCATAGCCTCTGAGACTGCAGTCTGAGACAAAAGAGAAAAAATCTCCATTTTTATTGCAGCCTTTCAAATATGACAAGTTTACTATCACACCCCTTAATTTTCTCTTTTTCAAATTAAACATGCCCAGTTCTTTCAACCTCAGCACATATGGCTTGTGTTCCATCCCTTTGGTCATCTTTGTCACTCACTTGTAAATTCTTCCCAGTTGTTTATGTTCTTTCTATTCGTTTGTCATGAATGAATGCAGGGAAAGGGTTAACCCTTAGTGGCAACTTTCTGCAGAGGGCAGCCAGGAAAGACAATGGGAGGAAGAGAAACTCTTTTGAATTGAGAACAATTGCAAATTGAGAGGTCTTTGTATGTATGGCTGATGCAGAGGACACAGAGGGAAATGATTGCTCCTAAGCGGCGAGAATAAACCCAGTAAATATCTTGTCCATCTCATAATCAGCTATAGATATGTAAGTAGAAGGGAAATACTTAGATGCAATCACGTTATTTGATATTTTGGGACTTGGCGTGGAGTTGCTCTGGTTAATGATTTTTTTTCCCCATACTCTGTAACTTCTAAGATGAAACCCAGGAAAGTGATTCACTGTGCTGCAACTGAAATGTTTGAATGTTTTCTCTAGTTCTGTGAATAAAATATTTTTAAGGCAATGATATGAACCCTGTGCCCTAGAGAAGAGTTTGTGTATGTTCATGCCTTAGACTGAAAGGTCAGCCATCAGATCACATACAGTTCTTTGTTTCTAAAGTGTCTCCTGAATAAGGGTTAAGAGCTTGGGGTAGCCCATAAGGAGACATCCCAAGTGTGTCTTTCTGGGTTAAATTTTTTTTATCACTTGGGTGGTGGCAGGATACCAACCCAGGGTCAGAGAATCCGTGACATTGGGGAGCTTTTTTAGCAGAGCCTTTAGGGGTGAGGTATTTTTAAGGTTTTTGCAGGACCCCACTTTTGAACTCAGAAGCCGCATCTACATGTGCCGGCTACTTCGAAGTAACTGCGCCATCTTCGAAATAGCGCCCACCACGTCAACACGTGGTGAGTGCTATTTCGAAGTTGAAATCGACGTAAGCCAGCGAGACGTCGAAGTCGCTATCCCCATCAGGAGATGGGAATAGCGCCCTACTTTGACGTTGAATGTTGAAGTAGGGCACGTGTAGCCGATCCGCGTCCCGCAACATCGAAAGAGCGGGGTCCGCCATGGCAGCCATCAGCTGAGGGGTTGAGACATGCTCTCTCCAGCCCCTGAGCTCTATGGTCGCCGCGTGCAGCGGCCCCTTAAAGCTCCCCACCCCCTGCGTTCCTGTGCAGGAAGCTGAGAGCGCGTGCAGGCAGCAGCACTGACACGCAGCCAGCCTGCACTCCTCTCTGCAGCCCCAAGCCACCACCCCTGCTGCGATGGCCACCCGACAGCCCCAGAAGCGCCCGCAGAGCACCCCCCCAAGGGGAGCCATGGCTCCCAGGCCGCCAGCCAGCCTGGGAAAAGGCAGCGGGGCCCCTCCTGGATGGAGGCCGAGATCTGGGACCTGCTGGGGCTCTGGGGCGAGGAGGAGGTGCTCCAGGTAATGGGGAGCAAGAGGGGGAACGTGGATGTGTTCGCTCAGCTGGCCAAGGGCCTGGCTGCCCAGGATCACCCTGCCCTTACTCCTGACCACGTCAGGAGTAAGGTTAAGGAGCTGCGGCAGGGTTATGCCTGGGCCCAGGATGCGGCCAGCCAATCTGGGGCTGCCCCCGCCACTTGCCCCTTTTACAGGGAGCTCAGGTCCATCCTGGAACCCCGGTACACCTCCTCCCCGCCAGCCACTCTTGACACCTTGGCCAACGAGCCCCAGCAGGCCCCGGAAGTGGAGCCTGCCCCAGAGGAAATCCCCACACCCCAGGGGCCCCTCCAGGATCCCACCCCTGGGATGCCAAAGGAGGAGGAGGGGAAATTCTCCTCCAGCGATGGGGGGGCCCCACATCGCCATGCCATCCCTGAGCTCAGCAGGGCATCTGCCCAGACGGTGTCCCCCGACCGTTGGAGCGGACCATCAGGTATGTACCCCCCTGGTGCACACCCCCGGGGTTAAGGGGTGGGGACAAGAGACATGACCAGGGCCCTCCACATGCCCAGATGACCATGGCCCCAAGGACAGCAGTGGCATGTCCCTCAGAAGAGTGCATCAGCCCCTGCCCCCCAGCAGGACAGCGCCATGCCCCATCCCTGGGGATGGGGGGAAGCGGAACCTAGGGTCCCCTGCGGGGGAGGGGTGGGACACCCATCAGCAGCAGCAACATCTCCCGGGGACGGGGATGGAGAACCAGCAGCAGAGGGGTGGGGGGACAAGGGCCATGGCTCGGGGCCCAAACTAACGGCTGTCTCCTCCAGCCGGCAGCACAGGCCCGAATTCCTGAAAACCTGGGTGTCATGGGTGCTGCCAGGCCACCCAACATAAATGTCCAGGAAGCGGCCCCGGCTGTCCACCAAGGCCTGGAGGACCACCGAATGGTAGCCCTTCCTGTTCAGGAAGCATCCTCTGCTGTGCTCTGGAGCACGGATGGGGATATGGGTCCCATCCAGAGCCCCAAAGCAACTGGGGAAGCCCAGGCTGGCAAACCCCACGATGGCAGCATCCGGGTACCCAAGCCGCACGAGCCTGTGAAGGAGCAGGGCACTGATGGCACGGATGACCTGCAGGGGAAGGGCATGGGAGAGCACCAGTGAGGGGTGTGCAGTGTGTGTCTGGCCCTCCACCCCAGGGCTGCTGTCCACCCCAGGGGTCCCTCCCCCAGGGCTGCCCCCCACCCCAGGGCAGCCCTCCACCCCAGGCCTCCCTCCCCTAGGGCTGCCCTTCACCCCAGGGCTCCCTTCCCCAGGTCTGCCTTCCACCCCAGGGCTGCTCTCCACCCCAGGGCTGCCCTCCACCCTAGGCCCCAACTCCCAGGTCCTCTTACCTCCATGAGGACAGCCCCGACGGTGGCCTTGCCCATGCCAAACTGCTGCCCCATAGATCTGTAGCTGTCTGGAGTGGCCAGCTTCCAGACAGCGATGCCAACCCATTTCTCGACGCTGAGGGCACGCCGCTTGGAGGTGTCCTGGTGCCTCAGTGCGGGGGTGAGCCACTGGCAGAACTCCAGGAATGTCTGCTGGCTCATGCGAAAGTTCTGGAGCCAGCACTTGTTGTCCCACTCGCCAAGCACCAGCTGTTCCCCCCAGTCGGTGCTCATGGGGTAGCTCCACAGCTGGCGGCGTGTGTGGCGGGGGGGTGTCGGAGGGCAGCAAGGTCTGGGGCTGCTTCCTCCTCCCCTGGGGGAAGCTCCTCTTCTGCGAATAAAAGGTGGTCAGCTGCCTCCTTCATAGCATTGAGCAGGGCAAGCACTGCTCCTGAAGGGGCAGCTGTGTGGACCTCTGGCTGCTGCTGCTGCTGCTGCTGCTGGGGGTCCACAGTGCTTCGACGGGTGTGCGTGCCTGTGGCTCTGCAGACCGCGTGCTGTGCAGGCTGAGTGTGTCTGGGAGGGGCCCTTTAAGGAAGCGGCTAGCTGTTGCCCCGGAAGTGCTGGTCCGCCCTGTGACCCTGTCTGCAGCTGTTCCTGGCACCCTTATTTCGATGTGGGCCACTCTGGCATGTAGACGCTCCCTTGCAGCGCCTACTTCGATGTGGTACTGCCCAACGTTGACGTTGAACATCAACGGCACCAGCCCTGGAGGACGTGTAGAAGCTATTCATCGAAATAGCTTATTTCGATGTAGCATACACGTGTAGACGTAGCTAGAGTGTCAGAGTGGGAAGGCAGTCCTGAAAACATTGATGAATAAAATTTTGTATAGTACTCTAGTTGAAGCCTAACCAAAGTATGATGGTACTATTACTGCCCATAACTTGCATACTTTGCATCTATTACATTTTCTTTGTTGTTTTTGTTTTGTTTTTTTGGAACAACATCTCACTGCTGTCTCATGTTGAGTTTTTGATCCACCACAACCCACCTATCCTTCCAACCTGTGCTGCTGCTAAGCCAGTTTTCTGGACTTTTTGTATTTGTCTTTTCGTTTTTTATTCCCTCATTTGTGTTTGCTGAATTTCATTTTGTTGTCTATAGCACTGTTTTCCAATTTATCACGATCCCTCTGAATTTTAGCACAGACCTCCCAAGTCGTGGCACCCTTTTGTCATCTGCAGACTTGATCAATATGCTCCCTGCACTGGACTTTGGGAAGATACTTGTGAAACCCCAAAGGAGACCTGGGTCCCTTTGTTTGTGGTTGTTTAATTAATTCAGTATTCATTTAAGGGTAGTTCTGTTGAACCCATATCTCTGCACCTTACTTATTGGCATATCATGTGAGACTGTTAAAAGCCATGCTGAAGTCCAAGTATATTATGTCTATTGTATTTTCTCTACCTACCAAATTAGTCACCTTTCAAAGAAGAAAATCAGTTTGGTTTAGCATTATTTGTTCCCAACAAATCAATGCTGGCTGCTAGTGATACCCCTTTATCTTCTAAGTATTTGGAAATTGATTTTTTTTTATATTGCTCATGTATCATAGTGAATCTGATTGATCTAGATTTCCCAAGCTCCCCTCCAACAATTTTTTTTATTATTTTATTTTATTTAAAGATGAGCATTATGGTAAACCTTTCCTGGTCTTCCAGGCCTCTCCTGTCATCCATGAGTTTGTACATATTATTGCCAATGGCCCTGAAATTTATTCCTCTAATTCTTTCAGTACCTCTGTGTCAATGATAGCACACTGCCATGAATAGACAGCAGTAGCGCAACTTTAAAGTCCTGAAACATTTAGAAGTATAAAATATCTTGAGAAACTCAAATCAGACATGGAGAAACCCAGACAGAATAAATCGATTCCTGTAGTTGCATCATTGTGCATTATGCTTTTCTAACTGATGTAGTGTAATGCATGACTCTTCTATCATAATTATGATGTTACGACTTTTTCCCATATGTCAACTGAAATTGGAAGAGAAGGATTCCAACAGTTTGAATAACTTTTGGATAGATCTTCAATGGTCTCATTCTGAATATGAAAATGCATGGATAATAATTATTTCTCCCATCTGTAATTGCTGTCAATGCTGAATTCTAAAGTAAAAACTATTAAAGCAAAACAGAATTCATTTTGCTACTTTGAGTTACAGATGTCAAAGAAATATAGACAAAAAACAGAAAAACATGAGATCAAGCAAAGCCAGTTCCTGGCCACTTAAGGAAAGTAGTAGTCTGTTATATGCTCACCTATCTGTAATAAATGATTTTTTGCTGCCATCAACATAAGGTGGTGCAGAAAGGTGCACAACAATGTGCCTCATTAAGAACAGAAGACTGCTCAGGAAACTGCAACCAGGTATTTTCTTTTTTGGATAATAAAATTATCATTGGAGATGTTGAAATGTCAATAGTGATCCTGTGAGACCCAGTAACTCTCAACCTGGAACCAGTCCCTGCAACAAACGTCACTGCCAACTCTGCTCACATATCTACACAAACGATATCACAGAGACTAACATCAACCACACCATCAGCGGCTCTTTCACCTGCACATCTACTAATATAATATATGCCATCATGTGCCAGCAATGCCCCACTGCAATATACATTGACCCAACTGGACAGTCTCTACATAAAAGAATAAATGGACATAAATCAGACATCAGGAACAATAACATACAAAAACCTGTAGGAGAATACTTAAATCTCCTTGGACACTCAGTAACAGATTTAAAAGTAGCAGTCCTACAACAACAACAACAAAAACTGAAAAATAAAATCTAAAGAGAAATTTCAGAGCTGCAATTCATTTGCAAATTTGACTCCATCAACCAAGGATTGAACAGAGCCTGGGAGTGGTTGACCTATTACAAAAGCAATTTCTCTGCTCTTGATGTTTACACGTCCACATTAACAACTGACAATGGGACACATCCTTCCTGATTGAACTGACTTGATTTCTTCTCTCTTGACATTCACAACTCCACATTAACTGCTGATAATGGGCCATATCCACCCTGACTGAGTAGACCTTGTCAGCACTGGCCCTCCCCTTTACTGAGACCCCTTCTTTAAATCCTCCTCTGAAACCCCCCCACTCATGCATCTGAGGAAGCAGGTCTTTGCCCATGAAAGCTTATGCTCCAAACTATCAGTTAGTCTATAAGGTGTCACAGGACTTCTTGTTTTAGAAGATACAGACTAACTCAGCTACCTCTCTGATACATGTGAGACCCAGCTTACTCCTTACTCCCAGAGTTCAAGTTGCCATACACTAGACACTTGTACAGCACCAAGAGGGGCTTCAACAATAGTCTTAATAAGGACAAAATTAAGGTTTAATGTATGGCTGAATTTGTCCACTTGAAGAGCCTTTGATACAGTTTGACTTCTATGTTAGTCTTCAGTAAAAAAAAAAAAAAAGTCCCTATGGTTGTAGCTGCCTGTTATATACTTCTACAGATCTGTGAAGCAAAGGCCGTGTCTACACTAGCCCCAGACTTTGAAATGGCCATGCAAATTGCCATTTCGAAGTTTACTAATGAAGCGCTGAAATACATATTCAGTGCCTCATTAGCATGCGGGCAGCCGCGGCACTTCGAAATTGACGCGGCTTACTGCCGTGCGTCTCATCCAGACAGGGCTCCTTTTCAAAAGGACCCCGGCTACTTCAAAGTCCCCTTATTCCTATGAGCAGATGGGAATAAGGGGACTTCGAAGTAGCCGGGGTCCTTTCGAAAAGGAGCCCCATCTGGATGAGCCATGCATTGGCGAGCTACGTCAATTTCGAAGTGCCGTGGCTACCCGCATGCTAATGAGGCACTGAATATATATTTGAGCGCTTCATTAGTAAACTTCACAAGGGCCACTCGCACAGCCATTTCGAAGTTTGGGGCTAGTGTAGACATAGCTAAAGAGAGACAAATTGTCACAGGATGGAGGCTGGTTTGCTATAGGAGATGTGTAGGTTGGTCTGCTAATTTTGAGCAGCCAGACACCAGAGCTCTAATTAGCACTCAGCGAGCAGTAGTGCAGCTCAGTAAATCTTTGAAAACCCATTGTATTAATGGCCCAGAGTAATGGGTGTTGCTTTTCCCTGTGGTGCCTGCCAATGGTCCGAATCTTGCTGTGACTGATGCACATATAAAAATGTCATCTTGGAAATCTACCTCTTCCTTTGATCTGAAAATGATTCCCAGCCTCCACTTGCAATGACCACTAGACACCTCTGTCTTGCCACAGCTTGGAAGACAACCCTGAAGCCCTGACTGAAATGTTTTCCACTGGCTCAAACTGCTAGACCAGGAATGGACAAACTTTTTGGTCCAAAGGCCTCAGAGTATGAAAATACTATGCAGACCCAGATATGGTCACCAAATTGGAATATGGGTGAGAGGGAGGGCCCCAACTCAGGTGCAGACTCTGGGATGAGTCCAGAAATGAGGAATTTAGGATGCAGAAGGGAGCTATGGACTGTGGTAGAGTGTTGGAGTGCAGGGAGTGGTGAGGCCTTAAGGGTGGGGTTAGGAATGAGGGGCTGGGTGCAAGAGATAGCTCTGGGCTGGAACCAAGGGATTTGAAGGTCAGGAGGGTGATCAGGTCTGGGGAAGGTGGGTGAGGCCTCAGTCCACAGACACCAGCCCTCCAGCTCCCGTTGGCTGCAGTCACCAGCCAATGGCAGCTGCAGGGGTGATTCTTGGATGGGGATAGTAGACAGAGCCCTCCGTATGAGCCTAAACAGAGGAGCCATTTAGACCAGGCACGTCTCTATTTTCAGTAGGCAAGTGGACCAGAGCAAGACGCAGACCTCAATCTCCAATAGAAGCTTAAAGACCAGATTAAAATGACTGAACATAGTTTATCACCTTCTGCACTGGATCCCAAACACTTGCCACAGTTGGATAAATGCCTGTCTCCACTGAAACCTGAGCTGGATTATGGCACTGAATTAGGAATGCTGAATCATGTGGACTTGGGGTCCCGGACTGTGCAGTGCTTGTCTCTTCTTTCCACAGATGTGGACCTTGGAAATACAGGGGAATATAACTGGGAGAGAGAAAACATCCATTTTCAGTTTGAAAGCATGCCAGCCTTGCCTGTCCCTTTTCAGTGTATGTGTGGCTGTGTTTCTGTCCCCCTGCCCTTGGGTCTGAGTGGAAGGGATGTCCCCCCACACCTAGAGGAATTTGTGTGAGTGGAGGAGAGGTGGTTTCATGGTGTTAGAATGCCATTCATTAGTGGCTGCAGAGGGAATCAAACTTCAAGGTACTTCTCCTGAAGGCCAACCAGATGCCTAAACATTTTTATTTGTACCTTTGGAATCCTCATCATCATCTCCTGTGTGCCATACTCATTCTCCTGAGATTTTGTCCTCCTGATAATGTCCACATCCATTTTTAACGAAAGCAATCCTCCAGACCCTCTGATCAGTGTTTACTGCCCCAGAGGTGTCCATTATCTCAAAAAACATGTCCTCGCTCATTCCTTTTCATCTTTGTCTTATCCGACAAAACCTCTTTGCTGGTAAGGAGGGAGAGTTAAAGTCCATGCTTTCAGCTGTAAAACATGTAGAGCACAAAGGTAATACTGTCAGTGTATATCCCGTGTACAGTGAGCACTTTCTGTAGAAAAATCACTACCCTAAATCTACACAAATGTGAAGGAGAAAAATTTCATTGCTAGAAGTTTGCTGTCCCAACCATGGAGAATTCAGCAGGGGAGCTGGAAGTTCTGCTGATATGTGTAGGGGGCAACCAATGGGAGAACCGGATGCCTCGGGGACCATGGCCCCTCCTCTTTGTAGCCCACTGTTGAACATGGCCATGGTTTTACTGTCAGGGGTCAGCCCTACCCTTCAAATGACAGCTACATTCATTTGTGATATGCACTCTCAACTTTATCTCCATGCTAATGTATTTTTTCTGGTCTTATATATTAGCTAAACTAAGATTAGGTGGTCATATTCATCTACAGATATCATAAAAGTAAAAAGTGGAATTATTTGCATGGAAAAAGAAGGTATAAGTAGAGGGATAAAAATAAGGGAAAATGATTAGTCTGAATGTAAGCAGAAAACTCTTGACAGTGACATGTGTTGAAATGTAGAATAATGCTCCAAGGGAAATAGCAGAAGCCCCAGGTCTCGACAAATTTAACATGAACAGATTAAAAATAAACCACTGCAGAAACAGCCTTTGGTTGTCAGTGAAGTATAACAAATGACCTAATTGGTCTTTTCCATCTTTAGACTTTATGGCACCATAATAATCATCCACTACTTTGTGTGTGTGTGTGTGTGTGTGTGTGTGTGTGTGTTGTGCACTCAAATAATATGAATTCTTCCAGTGTCTCCTGAGGGAAAAAGATCCCAGCTTTTCATTACTGTGTGAAGGTAGAAATTAAAAATGAAAACCCCTCTGCATGCTTAACCCACACTTTTCATTTATTGTAACAGTGTGAATAATGTGGTAAAAGTAATTCATAAATATGCTTTTTAAACTCAAACTAAGTTTTACTTCAGCTTTGGTAGTGTTCCTTTTTTCTTTGCTTTACAGGAAAATTAAAGTAATTGAGTTTCATTGTGAAACCTCAGGTGAAAAACAACTCTTTTACACAAATGCTTCTCCCCTTGCTCACCCCAAAATTGAATTTCAGAACACATTTTCAATTGTAGAAATTGCACATCATAATTTTCCAAAGGCACAAAGCATTGTTTATATCTCTTTGAATATGAAAAAAATATCAAAATATCTTCAATAACATTCACTGGTGCCTTCCACCAGTTTTATTTGTGAACACTTGGTTGAATGGAATTTTGTTCTCAAAAATATTCTCGAAAATATTGTTCATACTACAGGTTGAACCTCTCTAGTTTGACACCCTCTGGACCTGACTGGTCCCAAATGAGAGAACTTTCTAGACCATGGGAGGTCAGTAATATCTAGCACAGGGATCTACAACCAAAATAGGGAGAAGAGCCATTTTTTTTGAAATTCAGTTACAAAATCAACACTCCACGAACAGCAAAGCATGTGAACACTAGACAGTTCTTAATATATAACGTCAAACCACTCTTTTTATCACCCCTATTTTAAGAACAGTGCACACATATTGATTTGTACCTGTTAGAAGGTTGTTTCCCCAATCTCCAGGATTAACCCACCTCAGCCACCAACTCACTCCCTAACCCTAATCTTCGCCCTCCATCCTGCAAACCCATCCCCCATCCCCAGGCTTAACCCCTCTCAGCCCCAAACCCTCCCCTTCATCACCAATTTAATGCCTCTCAGTTCCTCACCGTCCACTCATGGTCAGGTTTAACCTCTCTTAAACCCATACTGTCCCCCCACTCCTTCAGGATTAACTTGCCTCAGCAAGAGCAGCTTCCCTGTGGCCTCCGCCTCTCCCTAGCTCCACTGCTCCTCACTGCCTCTTCCTCCTTCTTGGCAGAGTGCACAGCTCTGGCAGGGACAGACTCGGCCAACCCTCCCTCCAGTTCTCCTGCAGGCTTAGTGCTTCCCCCACGCGCAGCATGGGCAGCTCCTGCCTTGATGACTTTCTCTTCTGAGGCTCCCTGCCCTGAAGCAGCTTTCTTCTCCAGCACTCCCTGTTGCAGCTGACTGCTCAGCAGCACTGGAGGCTTCCACTACTTAAACAAACAAACAAAAGAAAACTAAATTCAGTTGCTTTAACGGGACGCAAATGAATTTGGGTTTTTTTTTTGTTTAAGGGGTGGCAGCCTCCAGACCCACAAGAGGAGTCAGCAGCAGCAGCTCTCAGAGCCACAAGTGGCTCCTCAAAGAGCCTAAAGTGTCTCTGGACCTGCAGGTTGCCAAACCCTGGTCTAGCACATTACCAATACTTCCACTGTTTAGTGGGCTATCAGAAGACATTAAGCGGTAAATCAGAGATAAATAACACACAGAACACTGAGAGCCATTACTGGTTGCTGTAAACAAACTTTATGGTCACATTTATGCTACAGCAATCTTTCTAAAGATGATCTTCTGGAAGAGCTGTTTCAGATCCTTTTTCAAAAGATCTTATCCACACAAAAAGCAGATCGAAAGATTGATCTTCTCTTTCAATGGAGAGCATCCACACAACCCTTGGTCTTTCAAATGAATGAGCCAGGGATCAAAAATTCCATGGGCATGAGGACTGTTCTTTTGAGAACAGGGTACACAGAGCATCTAAATGTGCTTTTTTTCAAAAGAAGCTTTTGAAAGGAGGCAGTCTTTGGCCATGGCTACACTAGCCTCCACCTTTCAAAAGGGGCATGGTAATGAGCCACTTCAGCAGATGCCAATGAGTCTCTTCCATGAATATGCAGTGCCTCATCAGCATAATGGCAGCTGCGCGTTATTTCAAAAGCGCTGCTTTTAAAACACACACTGCCCATGTAGACAAGGGTCTTTCAAAAGGACCTCCCAGATTTTGAAAGCCCCTTCTTCCAAAAACCATATGGAAAGAAGGGGCTTTCAAAGTCCAGGGTCCTTCAAAAGGCCCTGTCTACACGTGTCATGTGCACTTCAAAAGCATCACTTTCAAAACATGTGCGGCCACCGTTATGCTAATGAGGCACTGCCTATTCATGGAACAGCCTCATTAGCATCTACCACAATGGCTCATTACTTTGCCCCTTCTGAAAGGCGGGGTTAGTGTAGCTATGGCTTTCCTGATCCCAGAGCAGAAGAGGGCTTCTGTAAGAAGAGCCACTTTCTTTTGATTTCGGATCGAAAGAGTGAATTTTGTGTGTGGGTGCTCCAAGTGTTCTTTCAAAAAAGGGCATGATTTTCCAAAAGAACTTACTAGTGTAGATGTGGCCCATAAGTCCATGAGAAACTTAAAAAAACTCATGATAAATGGTCACTAGGCTAAACCAAAATCATGCCTGATTATGGATGTTGCTGGATGATAGAGTGCCAGACTAAAGAGGTTCAACCTGTAGAGCACAGAAATCTGATTCAGTCTGTTATATGTCCCCCTCTATGCCCAAATCACAGAAGACTTAGGTCTGTTATACTTTTTCCTAGACAATTTAGTACTTTAATGCAAGCATGCAGAGAGTCATATTTCAGGCTCTGAAGTAATTTTTGTTGGTAATCAAGAGGATGGTCATTACACTGTTTGCCCATCTGTCTAAGTGCTTGATACAATTGCTTTTTTCCATAGTATCTTGAGCCTTATCCCTGTAAAATCAATAGCAATAACAAACTGCCTAGAGGAGTTCATTACTCAAATATTCATGAAAGTATTAAAGAAGGAGGAGTGAAGGACAAATTCTGGTTTCAGTTGTGTGCAAATAGCTGCCACTTTGTGATTTATCCCAATTTTCATTTGCTATGATCTATTTTTTCTAAAAAACATGAAGTATTCTTATTTATTAGTGTCTGTTAGCCCTTCAATCCATTCTGTTATATTTTACTTCATATAGGCTACGTCTACACGTGCCCCAAACTTCGAAATGGCCATGAAAATGGCCATTTCGAAGTTTACTAATGAAGCGCTGAAATGCATATTCAGCGCTTCATTAGCATGCGGGCGGCAGCGGCGCTTCAAAATTGACGAGCCTTGCCGCCGCGCGGCGCGTCCAGACGGGGCTCCTTTTCGAAAGGACGCCACCTTCTTCGAAGTCCCCTTATTCCCATGAGCTCACGGGAATAAGGGGACTTCGAAGTAGGCGGGGCCCTTTCGAAAAGGAGCCCCGTCTGGACGCGCCACGCGGCGGCAAGGCTCGTCAATTTTGAAGCGCCGCTGCCGCCCGCATGCTAATGAAGCGCTGAATATGCATTTCAGCGCTTCATTAGTAAACTTCGAAATGGCCATTTGCATGGCCATTTCGAAGTTTGGGGCACGTGTAGACACAGCCATAGATTCTTCATTCAAATATTTTTCTTTCAGAAGACTTAAAATAAGCTCCAAACATCTAGTATTACTGTATTCCTCAAGTGCATATGTTAAAATGGTTCTGAGACCCTCATAACAATCATTTTTAATAAATAATCTGGATTATAAACAACTTGAGCCCAGCAATTTTTTTTGAATTATGCACTAAAGTTTTGTGAAGGCAAAACTAGGTGGTTGCACCATTAATTTTGTCTCCTAGCAATGTGAATCATCCCCACATAGTGATTTGGAAATGTTCATAATATTCTCATGTGAAAATCTTCAAGAAACTTTTATTCAGCTTCTCAGTGAAGTTTACAACCTCACACAAGGTTTGCCTTGCTTGATATTTTGGTGATTTTGGTAACCTTTCTCTCTGCTTTCTTTTAATGTACTTTGAAGACAATTCATTGTTTTTCCTAAAGTTTTAGGGTACAAACCTGTCATATTTTTGCTATTATACAACACATTGATCTGAATCTTTCTCTACTCCAGTTCTTCCATTTTTATAAAGTCTTTTTCTCCTTTGGCTAACATGATTTTAATCTTCCTGGTAATCTAGGATGACTGTTTTTGTAATTCTCTTTCTTGAAAAATTTCATAAATCTGCACTGAATGCTAAATAAAATGATCCTGAACGTATGTGTTGACCCTTTAAAATAATTTTTCCATTTAATCTTTTGGCGTGCACCTATAATTATTTATTTTCTCAGATTTCCATTAATTTTCTGACTCTTATTCCTCAGCAATCAAAGACTCACGTCATTGTATTATGCTACTGCCCCAAGTGGTTCTCAGATCCAAGAAAGCTCTAATTTTTTTTCAAGATCATAGATAATTGAGTCCAGCCGTGCATCTCCCACATTTTATAAAAAAAACAGTGCAGTCTAATCTCTCTGTCAATTTAAGTGTATATGGCAAGTTCTTCTGATCCTCTGGCTGGATCAATATACATTTAGACTATAAAAGGTTCATATTACTCAAGCTCCTATAAAGGGTACGTTTGAAGACCTTTCTTAATTCTAGTGAATATTTCGTACCTGCAGAAATAGACCTATGAGTCTGAGCACAACCATGAATAACCAGAAATTAACCTGGAGATATGGGTTAATTTATTATATTGTTTCTGATTTTCCATAGCTTCTTTTTACAATACCACATGTTTGACATAAAGCTATTTCTGTTTTTTTTTAAAGTAGGCAATTTTTAGTACTACAAATGAAATACAACAGCACTCATATTTTATTTTTCCAAAAAGCCAGTAAACTCATGTATATGCAGGAAGAAAGTATGTTATAAAACATTTTGTCTGGTGGCCTCTGGCAAGCTTAAGCATTCCAGAGAATGAAAGCTATGCTATGCATTTTCATAACTGTTTCTTACAGGCATAAAGGGATATAACTAAGGGATCACAGCATCTGTTCCAATGTACTTAAGTTGAAACTTTTGAAAAGCTAAACAATTAGTTTAGGTTTTCAGTTCCCAGCAAGCAATATTATTTGGAATTACGATCAAGACTGGAACAAATACTGCAAATCTGAGATTTAGAAGTGAGGAAATTACTCTGAATTATTTTGACTATTTCAGCAAGAATTTTTACATTTCAACCATGATTTTAGTTCAGAAGTATGTTATTTTTGGTGCTGAGCAAAGCACAGTGGCTGCAATTGTGATGAAAAGTCTGCAATTTGAGATAATGGTATTAACTGTGTTGAGCAAGACATACATCTTCAGCTGATGTACATTGGCAGACCTCCATTCTTTTCCTCTGCATCTGTTGTTTCAAGCGGCACCGTAATTTTAATCAGCATATGATCTTGTGCTTTGTTATTTTGTATACTTAAAATGCTCACTGAGCTAATACGTATCCATGAAATTTATAGGACCAGGAGCCCTAGGGTTTTTTTGTTTTGTTTTGTTTTGTTTTGTTTTGTTTTGTTTTGTTTTTTCTGGAACTGAATTTTAGGGTATCAGACCTTCAAAAAAGTAATACAGAAGAAATGTCAAATCTATGTATGTAAATGTCCAGCACTCAGTGTGACAAATGGCGAATTGAAGTACAGAATGCAAACAGTTGTTTTTGTACATGCAGACAATGGCTTTTGTCTGGAATGAAACCTTTTAGTATTGTATGAACAAGGGCATTGATTTATTCTACTATGCAATGTGAAATCTATTACAAATATAAATGTGAGATGCATCCTAGAAAATAGAAAGATGACTGCAAGCTAAAAGGCTGTGGCTCAATGATTTCAGTATGCCAGTTACTGAGAATAAGCTTAAAAAAGGAAGGAAATAAGCCAAACTTCTTGATACGTATGCTATTCTCACCCAAGGGTAAACTTAACATGCTGTGGCCTTTCACAATGTATTTATTCTACAGTAGTGCTTAAACAATAATGCCACGGAAACAACTGCATCAAAGAATCAAACACAGTTTCAAAGAGTAAATAAGTCATATGTCAGCTACACTGAAACATAAATATTTACATCGGCTTTGATGTTTGGGAACAAAGGGAACGGTATAAGAGAACACAAAGTTTATATGCACTGAAAGTTTTGGTTTTTTTCCTTTCAAAAAGTGGAGGTCTCCATTTTCACATTTCTTGTGTTTAGACTTGCACCTACTTTAAAAAAAAACACACACACAGGGCTGCTGCAACAATTTGTGTAGTGTGGGTGCTAAAAGCCTTTGAACCAAATGGTAAAGCCTGCATAAGATGGAATAAGATGGAAACCACTTCAAGCAGGAGAGGGGGGGACAGCTCTATTCCCAGCACTCCTAATACCCTAACTGCCAGATAATTAGCTATTGTAGCATAAGTGGGTCTCATCCTACTGATATCTAACTAGAATATCAAGTATTGGTTCTGGTTTGTCTCCCAACTTGTTTAAATTTGAGTTGATGGGGTTGAATGCTTCTTTCCTGCATTATTTCTGCTCTGAAGCCATTTCAGGTTGGTCAAAAGACAGACAGCATCATGATCCTCCTGATGTGAAGGCAAGTAGATGGTGAGCTACTGTTCGGTGAAACTCAAAAGCTAAACATCTGAAATTTTGGATTCTTTCATGACCTACCCTAAATTACCTGAATCCTCCATATTAGGCTCTTGAGAGCATGCTGGATTTGACTAGAAGAGCTGGAAGAAAATATAGTTTGGTGATATTTTCACAACTTTAGTTCCAGTTATAAGCAGAATAAAGCATTGGAAGGAAGGAAAAAGGCACCCATTTTTTGCAGATATTCAGATATCCACTTCAAGATTAGTTATACAGACACATAGAACGGTTAGGGAAAAAACTGAGGGATTCTTATCTTTGCTAAAGTGATTCATCTCTCCTTTCTATAACTGACACATTATTGTTTTTCTCTGTGATGGATTTAAAAGCTTAATGTGTTCATATCCAAGGGTCTGGACAGATTCCATCCTAGTGCACTGACAGCATTAGCATCTGAGTTCTCTAATCTGGTAGCAAGAATGTTTAGTAATGCTTGCTATTTGCAGGGAATAATACCATATGTTCTGAGAATAAATAACGTCCAACCTAAATTTAAGAAAATAAAAACTTTAATCTGAGCCATTGCATAGTGTTAAGTCTGTCATCATTCCTTTGCCAATTGTGAAAGAAAAATAATTTAATTCAGGGAGCTAAATTGACAAGGGATGTAATGCAACATATGTTTACCAAAGGTAGACAATGTTGGATGAAACAGATTGTCTAAGAGAAGATAACTAATTGGTATGTAAGATAAATGAGGTAAATCTAATATAGTTGTATTTTATTAAAACATCTGACACAGTACTACATGGGAAATTAAGAGTTAAATTCAAGGTGATGGGGATTAGTACAATAAAAGAATGGTGACTAAGAATCTAGTTAAATGACAGAAGGCCACAGATTGGACTGGGCTAGTTAATTCCTCATGTATTTGTTTTGAAACCAGTTTTATTCAATATATTTTCCTAAAGTTCTTGGCACAAAAAGTAGGAGTGTGCTAATGAAATTTGTGGATGACACTAATTTGTGAGATATCATTTATACTGAGGAAGAATGTATTAAGTAAGTTCCAGATGACATAGAGGACTGGAGTGATGGAGATGGGAAGAAATTAAATAGTATAAGGTGCAAGTGTTTAGGATCTGAATGATGGGGCTCACAAGAAGGGTGCAAAAGAGTAGTAGAGATGCCTGGTTGTGTTGGTCAGAGGGTGATGGTAAACCACTAGTGTGGTGAAGCTGGCAAAAAGGAAATGCAATCCTGCAAAGTATAAGGCAAGGCAGTTCTAGCAGAGATAGAGAAGTATTAATGCCGTTATATAAGGCATTTTTAAGCCCTCATCTGGAATAGCGTACAGTTCTCTTCACTTGGTCAAGAAAGAGTAATTGCAAATGGTACAGGCACACGAGCTGCTAAGATGGTCAGGAAACAGCAGGGCCTATCTTATGACAGAAACTGGGACAGCTTGCTTTGTTTAGCTTAGCCAGAAAAGATAAGAGCTCTCTCTAAAGATATCCCAGGGGTAAATACCAGGGAGGGTGAAGGGATACTTAAGACAACATATATTGTTGATGCAGAAATAAATGAGTACAATCTACCCAGAAACAATTCAGTCTGGAAACTGGAAAGCTTCTAACCGTCAGAAGAGTGAGGTTCTAGGATCAGCCTCCACCAGGAGTGGTAGAGGCAAACAACTTAGAGTTAATAATTTGATTACATGAAAGATTTGTTTTTGATGGCAGAGAGGCTGGACTTGGAAGACCGAGGAGTACCCTCCAGTTTGTCTTATATTCCCACAGTTCAGATTTCACAGCTTCTGGTAGTTACCTGTATGGGTCAGGAAAGGGATTTGATTTGCTTCCACCATATGCAGAACAAGTTTATTCAGATCTGTGTTTTTGATTTTATTTTGCTCTCCTTCCACTGAATCAGAGATAGAGGTGGAACACTGGACAGAACGGACAGGGTTCTGAAGTGCTGCGGATAACTAAATTGAAAACAACAATTACTTAATGGTCCTCTTATTCACATCCTCACCTTCTAGTTCTCTTCATTTAAAAAAGTGTACTCAGGTGAGTAAAATTGCCAAAATCTTTGTGAGCTCTATATCCAGCTGTCAAAGGATGGTGACCTCACATCTTAATTATATCTCAGCTCTGATTCTGTCAGTATTGTTAAGGAAACACTTCAGAAAGTGACTCACCTACTTATTTTCTCTGGCTCTTATGAAAAGGAAATGTGACTTAGCCTTTCCACACTGGAAGCCCTGAATTTATATGGCTTTATATGCCACCATTAAAAAAAAAAGCCAAAAGTAATGTTGCTGTTTCTGTAGTTAAGTGCCTAAGTAAGCATTCAGATTTTCAAGAGTCCTGATTGTGAACACCTACCAGCTTTGAAAATCAGGCTATTTATTTAAATGCCTACCTATTGACAAAGGAATTTAATGCTAATTAATAGGACTGTTTTTGAAAAATAAGTTCATCTATGTAGACCATGCATATAAGCAGCACACTTAAAACCAGAGGGATGAGTTAATACTGTGGGTGGAGAGAGAGGAGAGCAGGAACCTAGGTCACTGTGGTGGGAGATATTGACAAACACTTGGTATAAAACTCAATTTGTTTTGCTGATAGTCTCAACTCCTTCTACCAGTTGCAAGGGAATATGCTGACTTTACCTGTAACAATCAAATAGGTAAGCTTGACTTCTTTCTGTATCCATAAGGAAATCATGCGTATTGCAAGATGATCATTTCCTTTCACCTGTACCACGGGCATTCACAACTGTATCTTGAGTAATAACGCTAGATGCCATAATTCCTGCACCATAAAAAATCATAGAACATTAGAACTGAAACTTCAAGGGACCTCAAGAGGTCATCGAGAACAGTCCCCTGCCCTCATGGCAGGACCAAGTACCATCTAGACCATCTCTGATAGATGTCTATTTAATCTTAATATTTTATTTAATCTTAGATATCTCCAGTGATGAAAATTCCACAATCTCCCTAGGCAATATATACCAATGATTAACTACCCTGACAGTTATGAAGTTTTTCCTAATGTCCTACCTAAACTTCCCATTGCTTGTTGTCTTATCTTCAGAGGCCAAGGGGAACAATTTTTCTCCCTCCTCCTTGTAACCCTCTTCTGGGTGCTTGAAAACTGCTATTATGTCTCCTTTAAGTCTTCTCTTTTCGAAACTAATTGTGCCCAATTCTTTCAGTCCCCTCTCATAGCTCATGTTCTCTAGACTTTTAATCATTCTTGTTGCTCTTCTCTAGAGCCTCTCCAATTTCTCCAAGTTTCTTGACATGTGGTGCCAGAACTGGAAACACAATCATCCAGTGGAGAACTAACCAGTGCTGGTGAGAGCAGAAGAATGACTTCCTGTGTCTTTCTCACAACATTCCCGTTAATGCATTCCAGAATCATGTTTGCTTTTTTTGCAAGTGTCACACTGTTGACTCATATTTAGCTTGAGGTCTCCTATGACTCCTAGATCCTGTTCTGCTGTACTCCTTCCTAGACAGTCGCTTCCTATTCTGTACATAGGAAGCTAATTGTTCCTTCCTACATAGAGTACTTTGCCTTTGTCCTTATTAAACTTCATCCTATTTACCTCAGACCATTTCTCCAGTTTGTCAGGATCATTTTGAATTATGAGCCTATCCTCCAAAGCAGTTGCAACCTCTCCCAGACTGGCATCATCTTCAACCATACTAAGTCTATATGTGGATCTTCACTAAATATTGACTATTTTTTGCTTAGTAAGCAGTGGTATTTGCTCACAATTACTAAAAGTAGCAACAACGAAGGGTCCTGTGGCACCTTATAGACTAACATAAAAATTTTGAGCATGAGCTTTTGTTAGCAAAGACTCACTGCATCAGATGCTGGTCCATCTGATGAAGTAAGTCTTTGCTCACGAAAGCTCACGCTCAAAATTTTTATGTTAGTCTATAAGGTGCCACAGGACCCTTCGTTGCTGTTACAGATCCAGACTAACACAGCTACCCCTCTGATACTTAAAGTAGCAAGTGGTATTATCCTACAGAAAGAAGATTGTCTTATCTTTCTCACTGCACGTCCCCATTTCACCTAACTTCAAGGTTGTTAACTCTGATGTGATTGTCTTATTTGATACAGTGTACCTTAATCTTTCATAACTTATAACTCTTAAGAAGAACAAGATTAAAGAAGTCTCTGAACCAGAAGATTTAATTATGATCTTAATAATAAGCTAAATTTGCATTCAAAAATAAATATTTCAGTAATTGTACATAGCAAAGAAATACAAACTTGGGAGTACTAGGGGGCATTTCCTGGGGACCTAGAATAAAATATATTGTTAAGATCTGAGAGAGTTATCGTTCTTATAATATAGGTGCCAGCTCCAATGTCCACTAAATTCAGTAGAAAGAATCCTACTGATTTCAATGTGTGTATTGGTCACACAATAATTTTGAAACAAAAGCACTTTTAGCTTTTCTCTTTCCTGAAACCCTAAGTTGACCACCAATGTAATTGGTTCAAATGAATGTAAGGTGGTAATCTACTCTATGGACTTGCCATGATATTATCAGGGGGTTTATCTCTGACCCACAGATGTTTCCCTCTGGAGACATAACACCCAGATGCGGCCCACCATGTGCATGGAATACCTGTGTCAAGAGAGATCTGTGGACAAAAGGCAGGTGTGGACATAATGGAGGGCCTTCTGTCAACAGAAGAGGCCTCTGGGATACCACACAGCAATCAGTGCTCTATGGTTCCTGCCTCTGAGTCCTCTGCAAAGAGCCTAGAGAAACCCATAGCAGGAAGTTGAGTGTGAGAGTATCTGCATGTTACGCTGTCTTCAGCATGCCAAAAGCCACACCTAGGAGCACCATGGCAGAGCCACAAGTCCCCTGATATATCCTTGGGGCCTCTAGGAGAAGCCCCAGGACCTTCCCTAGGGCTCTAAGAAGCAGGCATTTCTTGGTCCAACTCAGAGATCCAGGCCCTCCTGGATATCTGGACTAGGAGATGACCTTCCAGGACCACCCATACCAGGCATTGCAATGCAGACATTTATGGCTGCCTGGCCAAGGCCCTGGCCAAACGGGACCATGCCTACTGCACTCTCAAGTAGGTGAGGGCCAAATTTAAAAACTGTGTTGGGGTATATCTGGGCCTGTGACATCACAAGCTGATCAGGGTGCAGAACCAGCCACCTGCTCCTACTACTGGGAACTACACTGGATTTTGGGCATGGAGCATACTACCCCCTAGACTCAGCCATGCTTCAGGGTTGACACCCCCATTGTCACCCATGAGGATGAATGGATGAGCTGGAGGAGAGGGTGAGCCACAGGAGGGGCAGGCAGCAGCAGGACATGTGTGAGACTGGCAGCTTCATGATCATCTTGGAGCTGGTCCAGGCAGTCAGGATGCCTCTGGGCCCTCCTCAGACACTGGGGAGTGTTCCTCAGGTGAGTGCCCCATCAGCACAAACCTGGTGCGTGGCGGGCAGGCAGAAATGGGGGTGGGGTGTGAGCATCACTCAGCCAGCCCAGGCTGGACTGCGCACTGTGATTCCAGTGTGCGGAACCACATGCAGTGTTAGTGTGTGCTATGCACACCCAGCAGACAGCCTCAGAGAATGGGTGGCATTCTGCTGCCATACTTGTAGGAGGCCAGATGAGCATCAGGCCCCAGGGAATGAGGGGTCTCCCAGCACCTGCCATGGCTGGAAGCAGACTAGCCACAAGGGTGCTGTCTTGGCCCCAGGCTCCTTGAGGGGTGCCACATACAGCACACAGACATGCCTGTCTGTTTATGGTAGCATCCACTCCTGCAGGCAGTGGTGTGAGTCACGGGAGTATGATGGACCCTACAGAGGGCCAGGCTGCACTTAGCTCCCCAGCCACCCATGACACCCATGAGTGGACCCCTCTGTGGCCAGACACCCTCCTTGGGGAGGGCGGCAGCAGGCAGCATGCTCCCATAGGCATCTTGGAGTCCATGTGCATCAGGGCCCACTGTTCATACCACACATGGTTTTGATCCCAGGACATCCCTCTCCCCTGGCCTGAGGGGTGCTGGTTGCTGCTCACAGTGGGTGGGGCAGGGCCTCAGGGACTGACACTGCATGATCATCTCTCCCTCCTTGTGTTCTATCCAGTTGGACCAGCACCGACTGAGGGCCAAGTGACCCCTACATTGCTTCCATGCTGTCATTGGATCTGGAGGAAGCGTTCAAGGATCCACCAGAACATAATACAGCAGTATGTGGTGGTGCTGAAAGAAATACAGCAGACACTTGTGCACCATGTCCATGACGTGGAGTGGTGGTCACTGGTGTGGGACTAGATCATGTCGCTCTGTAATGCCATTACCACAGTGTGGCAGCACATGCTGGCCCAACAGCCTGTTGCTGCTTCCTCAGACCTTCACCCCCCTGCCCTCTGGCAAGGTGCCCTAGACCCCTGCCAACTCCTCTAATGGCCATGCCCCCTCCTCTCAACTCTCCTGCCCCTACAAGACCTTTATCAAGCATCTGTAAAATTTAATTGTCCACTGGGGGAAGTAAAGAAACAGACTGACAGGGCCAGAGGAGTACCCAGAAGTCACCTACTTCATGACTGACCCAAAAAGGAAAATAATAGAACACCAATTGCCATCATCCATAGACCCTCAGATTAAACCCCTCTAGTGCATCACTGATGATCCCCCACTCTCACAGAACTTGGGTGTTCTCTCCTTCAGACAACTGCCCAACTTCAAGAAAATAATCACCAGCAGTCACACAACATACCACAGAAACACTAACCCAGAGACCTATCCCGGCAACAATATCCAATGCCAGCTTTGTCCATGTATCTATATTGTTGACACCATCACTGGACCTAACCATATAGCCACACCATCAGGGGTTCATACATCTGCACTACATCTGCACTTCCATTACTGTGATGTATACAATCATGTACCAGCAATGCCCCTCTGTCATGTATATTGGACAAACTAGAAAGTCTCTGTGGCAAAGGATGAACGGACATAAATCTGACATGAGGAATGACAACACACATAAACCTTTAGGGGAACAATTTAACATCCTTGGAGATTAAAAAAAATAGATTTAAAAGTAGTCATTCCTCTAGAAAATAATTTTACATCAAGATTACAGAGGGAGACATCTGACATCTGAATTGGAATTAATTTGCAAATTTAACACTTTTAAATAAGACCTTAATAGAGATCTCAATTATCTTATGCATTATCAGGGCAATTTTGATATTCACAGGATTGGCACACGTCCTACTTAACTTAATTTGCGTCATCTACTGGTTCTGTTAGTAATAGGTAACTCCCTCTTTTCCTACTTCTTCCCCTCCCACTCCCAGCTATATAAACCCTGGTGTATAATTGTCTACTCCAAAATCTGAGAAAGTGAAACTTACCCACTAAAGTTCATTATCTAATTAATAAATGTGCTAGTCTTTAAGAGGATTGCTTGTTATTTGTGAAGCTACAGACTAACACAGCTATGCCTCTGGGATGATCATGTGATCATTACTAACATTTTTTTTAATTTTAAATTTAGTTATAGCATTAGTTACTACAGCCTCAGTCCTTAGCTATGTCCAGTTACTACTGGAAACTGGGTGGGGAGGAGCCATTTGGTAGAGCTGCTAGACTAGATCTACTCCAAACTTCCCACAGCTGGGTATGTCCCTCCCAATACCTGGAGTAAGCAGTGCACACTATGTTATTACTGCCCTCAGTGTACGCTAACACATCCATTACAGTGTCTCAGTGCCAGATGGACTGTATCCTACATCACAGAAATTACCACTTGGGAAAATCTGGTCCCTTTCTGGCCCCTTTTCATGATCAAAGCATCCCAAGAGACAGAAGGAGAGATCAGGACAGAAGCTTTTATGTATGTGTTAGCATTTTCACTTCATTTGCTCAGCACAGCTTAGAAATAATTAAAAGCTCTTGAAACACAGCTAAGAGCTCCAGTGGCAGAAATCCATGCGTTCAAAGCCATAAAACCAAGATGCTAGTTCCAGATTTGATTTACGTAGTTGGCCAGAGCAGCAGTCATTGCATTACAAGCAGAGTCCAGCTATGAAGTGATTTCCCCTGGTAATGTCAAAAATAAAGAACTTCAAGGCTTTCAGCTTTCAGGCTTATGTTTCATGAGCATCTAGGACATGATCTCAACTTTTTGAGTTAAAAAAACTTTAAAAAATGGCTCCTTTCTGAGTTATTGTTATGATTTGTTGGTTTTTTAATGTCTCAGGCTAGCAAAATAGTATTATACTGGAAACGTTTATAAGTAGATTTGTGATCTGTCTGATATAAGAGGTAGCTTTCAGGAGGAGGAGTGATAGAATGGTTATAAATCAGGTATTATATGATAGCTATGCACTGATTGTTAACCTTTAGGTTAGTGTTTGGCAAACTTTCAAACTTTTGAGCATCCCTTTCAGGACTTTGGCTTTTATCAGTGTACTCCCTTTCCCAGTGCCAGGCCAGTGCTTGTCTTCTGATTTTTAGTCATTTATTCTCTGCCATGTACCCTGGCAATCTTTTCATGCATCACCAGTAATACACGTGCCATACTTTGGGAGACACTGCTTTAGTATGATAATGAAAACTAAAAACTGATCGTTACAAATCAGTGAACGGATGGGAAGGATCCACTGGAATGCTAACATGATAGAGAAAAGAGTCCAAGAGAGCTGGCTGTATCTTAAAAAAGCTTTATTGAAGACATAGGAACACACTATTCTTCTGTGCAGTAAGAAAAGCAAATGTGGTAGGTGTTCATGTTGGCTTAACAGTGAAATCTTTGGTCAGTTTAAACACAAAAAGAAAGCTTACAAAATGAAATAATCTGAACAGATTACTAGGGAAGAACATAAATATATAGCTCATGCATGCACAGGTGTAATCAGAAAGGCCAAAATGCAAGTGGAATTGCAGCTAGCAAGGAATGTGAGAAGTAGCAAGAAAGATTTGTATAAGCATCTTAAAGTAAGAATGTGGTCAGGGAATGTGTGAGACCCTTATTGAATGGGGCAGGTAACCTAATGACAGACACCATGGAAAAAAATGAAATACCAAAGGGGAAGAAGCATCAGGAGAACAATAGACTGGTCAGCTTCACCTCAGTCTCCAGAAAATTCATGGAGGGGATCCAAAAGTTCTTCATTTTGAAACACTTGGAAGAGAAGTATGTAATCAGGAATAGTCAACATGTATTCACCAAGGGCAAGTCATGCCTGACAAACCTGATTATCTTCTATGATGAGGCAACTGGCTCTGTGGATATGGGGAAGGTGGTGGATGTGATATACCTTGACTGTAGCAAAGTTTTTGATACAGTTTCCCACAGCATTTTTGCTGGTAAGATAAAGAAGCATGGATTGGTTAAATGCACTGTAAAGTGGATAGAAAACTGGATAGCCTGTTGAGCTCAATAGATCAATGGCGTTGAATTTGGTTGGCAGTCCATATCAAGTGGAGTACCCCAAGGGTCAGTTTTGGGGCCATTTTTGTTCAACATCTTTATTAATTATGTGTATGATGGATGATGCAGATGATGCAGAGCTAGGGGAAGAGGTACATACACTGTAGGATAGAAGTATGGTAAAGGAGTGACCTAGACAAAATGGAGGATTGGGCCAAAAGCAAGCTGATGATGTTCAACAGGACAAATTCAGAGTTCTGCACTTGAGACAAAACAATATGAAGCACCCTTAGATGATGGGAACCAACTGGCTAAGCAGCAGTTCTGCAGAAAAAGACCTGGGGATTACAATGGATGAGAAGCTGGATATGCATTAACAATGTTCCCTTGTGGTCAAGAAGGCTAATGACATACTGAGGTGCATTAGTGAGAACATTGGGAGCAGGTCTAGGGAAATGATTATTCCCCTCTATTCAACAATAATAGTTAGGCCACAACTGGAATATTGGATCTAATTCTGTGCCAACACCTTACAGAATGTATATGGATGCATTGAAGAGAGTGCAGATGAGAGCAACAAAATGATTAGGGGCCCTGGTGCTCGTGACTTAGGAAGAGAGAATGAAGGATTTGGTCTTATTTAGTCTGCAGAAGAAATGAGTGAGGGGAGATTTGATAACATCCTTCAACTATCTGAAGCAGGGGTACAAAGAGAATAGAGGGCAGTTGTTCTCAGTTGTGACAGATAGAACCAATGGTCTCAAGCTGCCCTGGAGAAAGTTTATGTTGGGTATTAGGAAATACTATTTCACTAGGTGCATAGTTAAGCACTGAAATGGTTGCCACGGGAGGTGGTATAATACCCACATGTAGAGGTTTTTAAGTTCCAGCTTGACAAAGCTGTGTTTAGGATGAGTTAACTGGTATTGGTCCTTCTTTTGAAGGTTAGACTCAGTGATCTCCTGAGGGCTCTTCCAACCCTATGAGTCTAGGATTTATTTTTTCTGCAGAACAGATGCTGTAGTATTGGACGTGGGATTCAGAGTTATGGTTGGGGAAAATTTGCTTGAACTGCTAGATTTTGAGATGTTGCTTGGGTAAATTAGAAGTTAAGGCTGTTCACAAAACATACAAGAATGACTTGTGTGTCTGTTACTTTGTGTGACTTGATTCATGCAATCCTGAACATTATTTATTTAGTTAGTTAGTTGCATCAATATCATCTTAAGGCTTTTTGCAGAGATCATAGGGGATTTTGAAAAATCTTTATTCATGCTAAAGGTTTTCTATAAGATGCTAATGAGGGAAAGGAAGTCCTGTGGTGCAGGTAATGTATATTGACCTCATCCAAAGTCAGTTGTCAAAGTGACAAAGACTGTTTTATAGGTAGTGGGGAAAGAAACAAAACCACCAACCTGTTCTGTGCCTGAAGAATGTGTGTCACTATTACATAAGTGCTGACTCAGACACTTTGGATGAAAATTACACCTTCCAGCCCTGAGTTCCCTTAGGACTTTTATGTGATAATGGCTAGAGAGGAAGGTAAAGGACTTCCACTTCTTCTAATGTGACCTGAAGGTCTCTGAATAAGATAATACTGTGAGGGTTAGGAACTGTATTTCCTTTCATGATGCACTTTATTGGAGTTTTATTGCTTAGCAAAGCATCTACCAGTAGCATTTTCATGATTTACAATCGTGTTTCCACTTCCTCACTTGAAATACAATGAAGTAGTTAACTTGCAGCTTCATACTCACAGTGTTGCAGTTAAAGTAAAAGCAACACTTCCATCTGTAACCACTATCTTTCAGGAATTCAGAACTAACTTAAGATAGGAGAAGGAGTGCCAAAGCACTAACCCAAGAGTTCATTATTTAGCTAACAAAAAAAAAAACCCACCTGGTCATTTTGAAATAATAACAAAAACATTAGACTTTATCATTATTCCAGAGTGGGTCCACACTACATTATTACTTTGAAATGCTTGAGACGTCATCATTGTATTTTGTGTGCACATACACATTCATAACAAAAGTATTTATTACCCTAGCTATGTCTCTCAACTGCTCAGATATTAAAGCAGCCAGTTTTTTTCTGATCTGATCTCGTCTGTACCTTTATCCAGAAAGCCTTGTAAGCATAGTGGGCTCCTCCCAATCCTGTTTGCCAAGTTACTACACCTATCACATTCAAATTTCTCCTAAAAATCAATTGCATCATTTCTTACCTCTCACAAATTTTAAAGAGTTCTAAATTATTGTGTGCCCCCCTTTCTTTTATTAGTGTTACTTAAAAGAAACTTGGAAATTACTATACCAGGTCATATTAATGTTCTATGTGGCTAATATCAGAAACATGAAATGAGAGTATAAGAAGCCCTTCAGACAGTTATGGAGAAACACTGTTATGAGCCCTCATCTGCTGGATTTCAGTTTATGCTCTGTCCTATCTCTTAATCAAATATTGCAAGTACACGTTTGTATTGTTCAACCTCCATTATCCTGTCTCCCTTATTTCTTGTCAGTTTACAAACCTCAGTGCTAGTCATGTTCAATTTAAATTGGGATAGCGACCAAGCTATTGCTCATGTTAGTGAGATGCCTCGCATATGTTTGTGAACCCATAATAATGATGATGATAATTGCTTGTATCTTAAAAGCTGCCCTAGTGTTTTCTTAACTACAGTGAAGAAAAAGGCAAAATCATATAAAATAGACAAGTGAGTTAATTACAGTTGATGAAGCCATTCAGACCATCACTATCACCACATCAATGACGTTCAGATCTTCAGGAGGCATTAGTGGCATTTACATTATCGTAGAAAAGTGATATAAAATATAATGCAAAAGAACAGTTTGAAGTTTGTTAATCACAAAATAAAGCTGCTTTCCTAATTCTGTTTGACAGCTCTGTATTAATCATATCCTTTCAGACTGACAGCTCAAAAAGCAATAAGGGTGAAGTAGAAACACTGGAAAACTATCTCATTATGCTCAGAGCAAATGTACATGAAAAAAAATCTAATTTTGAAACAGTACTCAGACACTTATCCTAGTTAAGGAACTTCACGAGGAGCAACTGTACAGATGGGAAAACTGAAGCAACAAGAGTTTATATCATGTGCACTCACACAGGAAACTTGCAGCAGACCTGGAAATGGAACCCAGGTATCCTAATTTTTAGTCTTGATATTTAGGTATAGGACTGTCTCTTCTTTGGAAAAATGAGTAACTTCCTTGTAACTTTATACTAGTGAACAATGTATGTAGGACTTCCTGCAGTAGCAAAGGCAGCAACAACCATTAGAGAGAGAGCCATACCTATGTTTAGCTTTAGGGTTTGGGTGAGGGTCATTTTCCTAATTAGTTCAGTCTTGACCCATTGCTGTCTTCAAAAGCAAACTTCTGAAAAGTGAGTGTTCACTGAGTGGGATGTTATAACATTCTGTAGGATGCGATGTGGTCCAATAGGGAGGACTTGATAATGGACATCTGCGTACTTGCAGCTCTGTCTTGAAAACGACGTTAATGATAATTGCCTTCATTTGTAAAGTGCTTTCAGGTATACAGATGGAAATATTATACAAATGGTAAGAATTACTATTACAGTGCTACCATGCCTGGGGTGTTGCTACCTGAATCACTCAGTTCAATTGAAGTCCAAACTTGAAAGGTGCTGAGTGCACCAATCTTCTGCAGCACATTACTCACTTGGATGGCACAACTCAAAAAGTCTTGTAACTTTTCCTTGCCTTTATTTCATTCCAAGTGCGAAAACAAGATATGAATACAGCATCCTGGGCGAAGGCAGCTAGTTATTGTAGCCACGGACAATTGCTCAGTCTATGTAAAAGGGCTTCCTTCTTCTATGTCTGTATTTCTTCATGGCTCAGGAAGAGTATAACAAACCATCTATTAGTGAGTCATAAAATAACTTCATTAAAATTCTGGATGTTGATTTTGCAGGATCAGTCTAATTATTTTTTTTCATTCAACATCATTACCATTGCACTTTTCAAATTATGTGGCACATTTAGAATAGTCTTTGCCTTAGTGACTTTTTAAACTTACGTTGATTTCTCCTTTTACATTTGTATTTGGTATTTTTTTCCACTGATCCCATCTGCTGTAACATTTCTCTGTAAGCCATAAACTGCCAGTGACATTCCCACCTCATATATAATGTAATCCATAAACTTGTCTTAGATTTATTATTCCTTGCCGTTCATAGCCAATGTTACACATATTTATGTTGCATTTTGGTCCTGAATTATACATGTACTTCTATAGATGTATCATTTTTAACTACATCAATTGAATTATAGTATCATTGTCATTTAGCCCTTGGAAGAGCTAAGTTTTTCTCCCTGTATAATCTGATTACATTCTTCTTCAAATGATTTACAGTTCCTGCTTCCTGACATTCATTTCTAACAAGCCCCACTCTTCTCTTTGCTTCTTGTTCATTCTATTTCATTTTCTGAATCAAGTTTCTACAAACCCTTTTTTGCTGTCAATCCTCTAGATTAGCAGGCACACTTCTGTCATTTTCCTAGAATTCCAGTGAAATCAGCTAAGTGGCACAGTGTAGTGGCACCTACTCTATTCATCACACCAGGGACGCAGGAAGTTCAGTAGTAATTAGGAGTTAACAATGTAGAAAAATTGTTTGAGTATAAAATGCAGCCTGACTACTTTGGGGGTCCTGCTAGGTAATCAGCCAAACTTGAGCTCCTATGTTTCCAAAAGAACTAATGTGATCTCAGCATATATAAACCAAGGGCTTGGGTGGAATCTCCGTAGCTCACATTTTTAAAATCAAGCTAGGATTTTTTTTAAATATTTGCTCTATTAATTATTTTGGGAAATGCTATAATGTAGATACAGGTCAGACTAAATGATCACAATGTCCCCTTCTGGCTTTAGACTCTATGAATTTAATTATTGAATCTCTTAGTCTATTAATTATCTCCCACTCACTCCATGTGAACATTATAAAAAGTTTTCAGTCACCAAGTCTCTAGGCCTTTCAAAAGGTTCTTCACCTTCAGAGTGTTTTCTTTTTTCCTCTGAAAAGGGAATTAGTCAAAATGTCATCCTTTGGGCCCCTATTTGAGCTCTTTTGATAATGTTCACATTAACCATGCTGCATTACCAAGTAAAATAATACAAACAAGCAGTCATGTAGCACCTTAAAGACTTAAAGCTTATGTGTTATGTTAGAATACAGACTATCATGACTACCTCTTTCTTACTATTGAAGTAAAACAATGCGTAGTTTTCAATTGGCAAAAGCTGTGAATTCTGCCTGTGGTCTGTGAGCTGAGGTCAGGTGTATTTCTCTAAAACAATATTGCCATATTGAAAAGGTCTGCAGTTAAAAGTCTCCCATGTTTCACAACTGTTTTTTTTTATTACTCTCTCAGCGACATCTGCAGATCCTCCTTGCCTTCAGTATGGGCAATAATTGTTTTCATAATGGGGGAGACGAAATAGGATCCCCTCCACACGCTCCCTTAGATGTCTTTGTTTTACAAGATAAACAGGAATAAAACACTCTGTGTGTGTGTGTGTGTGTGTGTGTGTGTCATTGATTCATAAAAGTAGTAGACATGCGTGTGACATTACAGAAAGAGCAAATCCGTTATGGAAGATTAGATAGTTGTCAGAATGGAACTACACTTGAAGAATTCTCTTACAAAATATAAATGTTTCCAATTTCAATCATTAAAAAAAATCTGTCATTAGACCAAAGATTACCAGAGTGCATGAGAATGAGGGGTGTTACTTAAATATCCCACTTTTTCCATCTCCGCTCACACATATCATTCTTTTTCAATCCACCTACTTCTTGCCTCCTTCTCAAACTCTCTTGCTCTGTCTTTTCTGCCTTCCCCTCCAATCTTCACTGTGAGTTATTCAGAAGCTGTGTCTACATGAGTGCCCTTTTGAAACAGCAAAAATCATAGTTTGGCAGTTGAAATAGCAGCCATGGAAAGGGAGCACCCACCGCCATTTTTCGGATCGGCACTTCAATCCATTTTTTCAAAGTGCCATCGAGGTCTTTTAAAAGAGAGCATCCATACAGCTCCAAGCCCTCTTTCAAAAGAAGGAAGGCAGGAAACGCCATGGATGGGGTTCCATGGCCGACAAGCCCTTCCAGGGCTGCAGCCAACCGTCTCCGTGAAAGGGCCCCTCCCTCCACCTTCCCCTCTGCACGAGCCGAGTGCTGCCCAGTTTTCCCAGCCTGGCAGACCCCACTTGTGCCCACCATGGAGGCCCAGAGACAGCTCCTGCAGGAGGATGCCCTCATCATGGGTGCCCGGCTTGCCATGCTGTGCACCATCTCTGCAGCTGCACCCAATCTCATCGGGTGGCTGGGTGGTCTCCCCGGGGCTGCAGGGCTCCCTCCCCAGGGCACCGCCGGGCATCTCCCCAGGTGCTCCGATGCCTCTGGACCCACGCTATCAGCACCAACTAGTGGGAGCGTGTGGCGCTAGGGGAGTGGGGCGAGGAAAGATGGCTGTGGAACTTCCACATGTCGAGGCAGACCTTTGACGAGATCTGCCACTGGCTCGCCTCTGCACTCCGGGACCAGGACACCTGCATGTGGCCAGCCCTCACCGTGGAGAAAAGGGTTGTGATTGCCATATGGAAGCTGGCCACCCGGACTCCTACCACTCTGTGGGACAGCAGTTCGGGGTGGGCAAGCCCACCATTGGGGCTGTACTTATGGAGGTAAGGTGGGGTCGTGTGAGTGCAGGGGCTGGGCAAGGGGAGCCCTCCATTGCAAGAAGCCTGGTGGGGGAGGAGGGTGTGGGCTCAGTGGGGGCGGAGGGGCAGGACCAGAAGGGGGAGCCACCGGGGGGGCAGAAGGCAGGCAACGGTGTCTGTATGGTCCCGGATGACATGGCCAATGCCCTCCAGAGTGGACAGCAGCCTATCCCAGGCTACCTTACTCCACTGCATGTCAGCCTGGGTGAGCCGCAGGTGTTGCTCTTCCACCTCAGCCTGGCGCTGGCTGGCTGGGTCCTCCTTGGCCTGGCGAGGGGACCTCCAGCCACGGCCCCGATGATGCGCTGCCTGGGGTGGCATCTGCACACCTCTGAGGACAGTGGGTGGGTTCTCGGGGATGAGGGACAGCGCAGGGCTCTCCTGGCCCATGGATGGTGCGGATGTGTGGAGAGGAGAAGAGCATGTCAGTAATGTGCACCAGACGGAGGAGATCAGGCTGTGACCCATCCGCCCAAGCCCACCCCATGGGGCCCCTGCCCCCCCAAAGGACACTGACCCCCAGGGGGCACCGACCTGCCCCCCACGGGCTGGGCCTCCCAGCCTGGGAGTGCATCCAGGAGTCTCTCCTGAAGGTGGCTCTTCCCGGATTGTGGTGTATGGGCCCCAGGTGCTGTTTGGCACTGACTGGCCACCACCCCTGTGCAGTTTGCAGTGCTGTCCACTGAGGACAGGTGCTGGGTGTCGCTGGTGCACCACTGAAGGGTGCTTCATCCCATGTGGAGGGTGGCCTGTGTGCGGCCCGGGACCACCAGTCTCATATGCAGGCAACTAGCTGTTGCATCGCCCCCACCCTGTGGAGTAGTTGTGTGCCCCTCCCTGTATGTACTGGAGGGTCCCTCAACGACATCCAGGGATATCTGGCTCCCGGTCACCTGGCTGGAGGAGCGGGAGGGGATCACGATGGTGGGCTTGCCCTCCTCACTGGACCACTCAGTGGTCCCCTCTCCCACCTGGATCCCCGGTCCAGGCTGCTCCTCCTCTTACGCGGGCTGCAGCTCCTTGCTGGAGGTGTCCAGGAATGTCACAGGTGCAGAGCTCTTCTGGAGCCCCAAGATTCCCCGGAGCTCTCTTTAGACGGGGCTTGTTGCTGGAGCTGCCCCAGAGCATCCGGCCTGGTAACTGGCCTGGGCATAGCCCTGGAACAGCTCCTTAACCTTGGAGTGTACCTGTTCTGTGGTATGCTCTGGATGGCCCCTGGTCTGGAGGCCCTGCGCCAGACAGCCAAAGGCAGTGGCATTGAGCTGCTTGACCCCCATGTGGTGCAGGACCTCCTCATCCTTCCACAAGCCGAGGAGGTCCCACAGCTCCCGCTCCGTACAGGAGGGGGCCCTTTTTTTCTCCCCGAGAGCCCTGGGAGCCCTTTGGGTGCTTGAAGGGGGAGCCTGGGACTCGCGTGGGGGCTGGCTGCTGGCCATGCTGCAGCACTGGAGCGTGCAGTTGGAGTACCTGTGGAGGCTGCTCCTAGCATACTCTCAGCTTCCTCTCACATGTTTCCTGCATGTGTGTGTCTTTAAGGTAGCCCAACGGAGGTACCATAGAGCCCTGCTGCTGCCAGCTGCAGCGGCCCCGTGCTCCAGCTGACCGGCACCATGGCAGACCCGTATTTCAAAAGAGAGGACTGTGGACCATCTACACATGTACTCTTTCAATTTAGTATTTCTAAAGGGAGCGATCTTCCTTATACAGGATTGGGGTTCAGATTTCAAAGTTGGTGCCCCGTTCTTTCGAAAGATGGGTTTACACGGGTGGACGCTCCTCCCACTCTTTCAAAAGAGGACCACTTATTTTGATTTTTTGTGCACATGTAGACACAACTAGGAGTGTGGTGGGGATTGACCCCTGAACATCTATGAGCCAACTGGACTCATGATATACTGTTTTTCTGCTGTCTTCCCCTGCACATTTCTTAAGATCTGTACATACTGGGGCAAAACACCATGCTCAGTTTCCGATCATGTGGCAACCTCTTTCTTCCCCCCACATCAACTGGGCAGGCAAAACTGGGTGAAAACTACTAAAAGAATCTCATGGTTTACACTGCTCCTCTAGTTTTCTAACAGGAAGGCACCATCTTTCTTGCCTAATTTATGATGTTTCAGTTCCAAATCTTAGAATCATAGAATCTTAGAACTGTTAGGAACCCTAAGAAGTCATCAGATGCAGTCATCTCGAATCAGGACAGAACCAACTAGACCATCCCTGACAGATGTTTGTCTAACCTGATCTAAAAAATCTCCACAGATGTAGATTTCACAGCGTCCCTAAGTAATTTGCTTTAGTGCTTAAGCATGCTGGAAGGAAGATTTTCCTAACTACCAACCTAAACCTCCCCTGCTGCAATTTAAGTCCATTGCTTCTTGTCATCAGAGGTTAAGAAGAGCAATTTTTCTCCCTCCTCCTTGCAACAATCTTTTAAGTAGTTGAAAGCTATTATCATGTCCTCTCACCATATTCTGTTTCCTAGACTAAACAAACCCATTTATTTCAATCTTCCCTCATACGTTCTATTTTCTAGACTCTTAATCATTTTTGTTGATCTTTTCTGGACCTTATCCAGTGTGTTCATATCTTTCATAAAATGTGGTACCCAGAAGTGGACACAGTGCTCCCGTGGGGGCCTATTTAGCGTAGATTACAGTGGAAAAATTTCTTCTTGTGTCTTGCTTACAACACTCTTGTTAATATATCCCAAAATGATGTGTGTTTTTTTCCAGTATTGTCCAACAGCTGACTCATATATAGGTTGTTGTCCAGTATGACCCCCATATCACTTTCTGCAGTAGTCCTTCCTAGACATTTTCCATTTTGAATGTGTGAAACTGACTTCCTTCCTAAGTAGAATAGTTTGCCATTGTCTCTATTGAATTTCATCCTATTTACCTCAAACCACTTCTCATCTGCCCAGATCATTTTGAATTATAATCCTGTCCTTCAAAACACTTGCAACACCTCCCAGCTTTATATCATGCACAAATTTTATAAGCAAATTTTGTACAACATTGTATTTCACTATTTGAGCCAGCTTTTAAAGGTATTTAGGTGCTTAATGATGCAAATAGGCACATAAATGTCTTTGAGGATCTGGGTCCTAGATGATTATGAAAATCCCAGAAGTCATCTATCTCCTATTGATGTCAATAAGAGTTAGGCACCTAAATATCTTTGAGGATCTGGGCATCGTTGCCTAAGTCACATTTAAACTCTTATCTACAAGCATGCTTTGAGGAAATTACTCAAACCCCAGGTTAACTGGGAATTCCCATGCTCAGGTATTCAGAGGAGGACATATATTCAGGGAATATTCGTGCTTACATTTGAGCTAATGATTATTTCCATATGAAGCAATTTATTTTAGTATTAGATACTCAGCATAAATGTATATGAACCATTTCTTTCTGTCAAAAATAAACATCTGACGCTTGTGTTTGAATATACCTGTATTGATGTTTTCTCCTTCCTACAGTTTAGTTTACACAGAAAAAATGTTTTTTGTCCAAACCCTATTTTCTCTACCTTGCCAACTGACATCCTCCTGATTTATTTTATCACATTTTCAAGAACCATTAAGCAGTTTGATGATTACATTAATTTTTCATAACCCCATTTTCATTTTCAAATACATTGCTTGTCAACATAATTACTTTTTATAATCAAATGAAAATATTTACATGTGCTTTAAAACTCACCTGTATTTTAAACTAATTTACTTTTTATATTTAAATCTAATCACAAACTGCAGTTCAGAAATTAACCTTTTTATTTATTTAAGCAGCAGAATCTCATCTAAGGCTATGATGGGGCTGGTATAGTATAAAACTGTGCCAGGTAAAGTGTAAATTTGAAAGAAATTATAATAAACAGATGTTATGACTTATATGTAGCCCACAATATCAAAATAAATAATGCAACTCTTTTATACAGACAAGTTTGAATACCTTCTAAAATACCCAGTGGGCATCCTCCTTTATGATCCTCCTGCAATAGGTCATCTTCGTCCTTCATTCAGTCTCTTTCCTACAGTTGGGATTGAGGCAGAGGCCAAGTTTACTGGTACATTGGCACTACTGCAATTGATGCAGCAGGTGTTTGTTTATCAGGTCCGATAAACACGTGCTAAATTGCAAGAACATTTTCATCTCTGCCTTCCAGAGAAGCATACGGCAAGTCTGTCAGAGAACATCTTCAGTCAACACAAGACAGTGAAGATACCGCAGTGAGTGTAACTTAGGTTAACTTTCCCTGGTAGAGCATACCAGCCCCTAGACACACTTTGTGCTTCTGTCATGGGATAGCCTGATGCCATGATTAAATCACTGTAGCTGTCACTGTCTGATTACTGACTCTGGAGTCTGCTGACACATGTGATATGGTATAACTATACTGGCTACACACTTTCTCCAATGAATGCCCAAGGTTCTTCTCAGATCACACTAATGGAGTGAATTCTACTTCTCTTTGACATTCACAAGGCATATACTTGTGTTGGGAGGACAAGAGAACTGCACAGTCTCATCTCAGCCTGTAGATGTATCTTTTTAATCTTCCGAAAGTTTGACAAATATAAAAAATAAAGGCTACGTCTACACGTGAAGCCTACTTCGAAGTAGCCTATTTCGATGTGGCGACATCGAAATAGGCTATTTCGATGTATAACGTCTACACATCCTCCAGGGCTGGCAATGTCGATGTTGAACATCGACGTTGCGCAGCACCACATCGAAATAGGCGCAGCGAGGGAACGTCTACACGCCACAGTAGCACACATCGAAATAAGGGTGCCAGGCACAGCTGCAGACAGGGTCACAGGGCGGACTCAACAGCCAGCCGCTCCCTTAAAGGGCCCCTCCCAGACACACTTGCACTAAACAGCACAAGATACACAGAGCCGACAATGAGTTGCAGACCCTGTGCATGCAGCATGAATCCCCCGCTGCAGCAGCAGCAGCCAAAAGCCCTGGGCTAAAGGCTGCTGCACACGGTGACCATAGAGCCCTGCACGGGCTGGAGAGACAGCGTCTCTCAACCCCCCGCTGATGGCTGCCATGGAGGACCCGGCAATTTCGACGTTGCGGGACGCGGATCGTCTACACGGTCCCTACTTCGACGTTGAACGTCAAAGTAGGGCACTATTCCTATCTCCTCATGAGGTTAGCGACTTCGACGTCTCGCCGCCTAACGTCGAAGTTAACTTCGAAATAGCGCCCGACGCGTGTAGACATGACGGGCGCTATTTCGAAGTTGGTGTCGCTACTTCGAAGTAGCGTGCACGTGTAGACGCAGCCAAAGATACACTGGCTTTGCTGATTCTTGATTTCATACCATTACTGAGATGATCATTAACAGTTCATGTACTTTCAAGCAGGACAAAGTCTTCAAATCTTTGTACACTTCTCCATTAACCATACATATACCAGTATGGATAGCAGTCTATCCTACCTCCATGATTTGTGTCTTCCACATAAAAATACAAAGTCCTATTTTGACTGTTTCCACTTCCATACTCACAAAGAGTCTTTCAGTTGAATCCCTGTGAAAACACCAATATGTTTATACTATCTGTAAAATTTCAGTCTGGCAGCTTATCTTTTTCCCCAACTATGCCAGTGTCCTCATCAGTGGCCATTGCTTTTTCTTCAAACAGCTAACAGAAGCTTCCAGATCACAGATCCTGGTTTCATAGGGGACTTCAATTACCCTGACATCTGCTAGTAGACCAATACAATGATACACAGACAAACCAGGTAGTTTTTGAAGAATGTTGGACAGGAGTTGGTAGGGCAAGTAGAAGTGGGTAGCAACCTCAGCAGCAGTGATAATGAGATGGTGGAATTCAAGATCCTGACCAAAGGAATAAAAGAGAACAGCAAAATATAGATGCTGGACATCAGCAAAGCAGACTTTGTCACCCTCGAGGAACTGATGGGCAGGGCCACTTAAGACATGAACATGGTGGAAAAGGAGTTCAGGAGAGTTGGCTATATTTAAATAATCCTTAATCCACAGTATTTGGAAGATGTATGAAAGGAATATTGGATTGGGTGAGAGGTAGGGTGCAGTAAGGTCTCCATCATGAGAAGCCAAAGTTTGATTTTCCTGCTTTTTAGGTCCTAGATGCCAGACAGAATTTGTACTTTGGGGATAAATAAAATTCCCCAAGTCAATGGATATTCTGGGCATTTGTGTCACTCATTGGGATTGCCTCCAACCATGATAGGTAGCATTTGAGGCTATGGGAACTTGGCATGCTCTTCCAGTAATGAAAACCTCCCAGGATTGGACGGGCAACCAAATGAGTAACTGTACTTAAAAATAACAAAGATATTGTGACAAGTCCCTTGTTAGACCCCATGGGTTCTTCACTTTTTAGAGGGTTCTGTTGTATGCCTCAGAGACACATGGTGACCTTTCCACTGCCTCAGGCCTTTCCAGAGGCAAGGGTCTCTGCTTATGAAGCCACTATAATAAACTAACTTTCATAACAGATAAGTGGATACAACTGAGGCAAAACTGAACATAACCACTGCTGTGTTTCCATGTCAGGCTGATACAGTTGAGAAGTAACTAGTATATCAGGAATCTTGGTAGACCAGGCCATAAAAGGACCTATGCAATGGCCTCAGTATGACTGAGTCAGGAGGGGAGACGGCCAGAAAAAGGGTGACTCAAACCCATATCAGCTCAGTCATGAAGCCTCTACGGGGTTCCAAGCCAGTCACAAGCCTGGATAAAGAAGAAGAGTTGGTCAGATGAGTGACGATGCGCTGACCGTAAAACACCAATACGAATGAAATCTGACGCCAGTATGTCTGAATGCTAACAGATGCCAGCTCAAACATTACCTGGATAAACAAGGTCCTTGATACTAATTGAGCAAATGGGGTTGAGATGATAGGTTGGCTACTGAAAGAAAATTACAACTAATATATATGCCATCAATTGGAACATGGAACATGCATACACTGTGGGCGACTGGAAAATTACAGCTGCTTCAGAAGGCGATGGAGAGATACCAATGCAATATACTTGGACTGGTAGAGATGTGTAGGATGGCTTTGGGAGAGAAGTGTGGTTGCAAAGTCATTTGTTCAGGGAACAACATGCAGCATGAGGCAGGAGGCAGATTCCGTCTTAGCAAAAGAGGTCAAGTAGCATTATTGGGATACAAATCGGTGAGTGCAAGAATGACAGTAGCAAGATTCAAAGTAAAACCATTCAACATCTTGGTCATTCAGGTGTATTATGCACCCACATTGGACAGTACAGAGGAAGAGATTGAGTTATAATATAGAGACTTGACAAAGACACTGGAGGAGATATCAAAGAGAAATGTGTGGATAGTCGAAGGAGATTGGAATGCGAATGTTGGAAGAGATAATGAAGGTTAGGAGAGAGTCGTGGTTTGGATACAGAGAAAGAAATGAACAAGGTGAGAAACTGCTAGTTTGTTACAGAGCATGAGATGGTGATCTGCAACATGAGATTCCAGCAAAAGGACTGTAGGAAGTGGACAGGGCAATCGAATGGCAGGAAGTCCAAGAAAATGATAAATATGATTTTGCCAAGAAAAAGATGAGTAACATTAGTACAACTGTGCAGAACTTTCCAAGGAGCACATATAAACTTGGACCACAGTTTAGTGATTGCAACCATCAAGATGCAACTCAAGAGAATGTAAGACACAGTTTAAGAAGAGAAGAGACAAGGTGAGGCTAGGTGAGGAAGAAATAGGGAATGCTTACAGAACAAAGTTCAAAAAGAAGATTAGGAATGCAGCCACAGAGAAAAACCTAGATAAGAGAGTCAAAAGAATAGCTATGGTGATAGAAGATGCAGTTGAGCAGACTGTTCCCGAAGAAGAGAAGATCAATAAGAAGTGGATTACTTAGGAGATACTGAAGTTGGTCCAAGAGAAGAGAGCATTGAAGATCAGAAGGGATGTTTCTGAGAGGCCAGAACAGCAATATAGGGTAAAATGCAAAGAGGTAAGGAAAGTGGTCAGAAAGGATAAGGCAAAATGGTTAGAGGAGCAGTGTGAAGATATAAAGAGGAATTATGGCTAATGTAAGGCCAGAGAGGTGTACAAAATGCTTAGGAATATTAAGAGGAAGTGGAAGCCAAAACAGATGGCAATCAAAAATGAGAACAAAGAGCTGGTCATGAACAAGAAGACTGTGTAGTAATGGATGAGATATTGCACTGTTCTGTACAAAGCACAGTTGGACCCAAGTGTCTCAGAGAGATTGACTGAAGAACTGAAAGAGATATCTCCACTGAGCATTAAGAGCGAGACCAATATTTCAAAGAAGGAAGTAGAAAGAACAGTGAAACAACTGAAACAAAACAAAAGCCCTGGAAATAAGATCACAAGAGAGATGATCAAATATGGCAAAGAAAGCATGACTCAGAAAAACACCAACTATGTAATATAGCATGGAAAGAAGGGAAGGCACCTAAGGAATGGACAAGATCTGTGCTAGTGACAATACAGAAGAAAGGAAATACATTGGAGTGCAAGAACTACAGAACAATTGCCCTAACGAGTCATTTAGGCAAGGTGCTGATGATGATACTTATAGAGAGACTACGATCACAGATAGAAGGACATCTAGTGGACGTGCAAGTGGAGTTCAGGAAAGACAGAAGTGCCATATAGCAGATATTGGCACTAAGATTGATAGCAAAGAAAGCTCGACAAAAGAACAAGAACATATACACCTCCTTTGTCGATTTTCAAAAGGCATTTGACAGTATAGATCAGAAAGTGACTCTGGCGGTGTTGGAGTCATATGGAGTGGATAGCAGACTGACATGGTTCTTGAAGGACATCAGTTACAATGTGGAGGCAGTGGTCAGAACATGTGGGGAGTTGGGAAGTTGGTTTAAAATGAGTAGAGGTATGAGACAAAGAGATCCAATATCACCGAGTGTCTTCATCATGCATCTAGAGAGAGTGATGGACAAGATCAAGGGAGAGATAGAAGGCATATTTGTGCATGGGAATAGAATTAACAACTTGAGGCTCGTGGATGATATAATTATCATCAAGGGAAATGAGGAGAATCTAACAAAAATGGTGCAGGTGTTAAATGAGGAAGGGAAACAGTATGGACATATTATGAACATCAATACAACAAAAATATATTTGGAGATAAGGAAATAGGAAGGAAGATCAGTGTAGATGGGATTGAACTAGAGAATGTAGAGAAGTTCACATATCTGGGGAGCAACATAACGTATGATCTAGCCTGTAAGAAGGAAATAGTGACTAGAATAGCGAAAGCAGCAGCGAGTTTGAAGGTGATGAATAAGATCTGGAAATCATGTGTATTCAGCAGCATGTTGTGCGGATGTGAGGCATGGGTAATAATGAAAGATTCAAAGAGAAGAATATTGGCCTTTGAGAGGAGTTACTATAGAAAGATCCTGAGATCCAGAAGGTCACCAATGAGAAATTGTATAGGAAGATACAGCCAAAAAAGAACCTACTGCAGAAGGTGATACAACGAGAGTTACATCTATTCAGGTATAGTTGCAGAATGAATGATGAACCAAAAATCAAGATCCTGGTATTCAGCATAATAGACAGTTCAAATAGGAGAGGCAGACCCCACAGATCACGTAGTAGATTGGTGCAGAGCTAGTTTACAGAAACTAAGCCACTCCACACTGGACAGGGAAAGCTGGAAGGAAATAGTGAGAGAGGCATCAGACACCAATGAGCACTGAGCCCATGATTGTTTATGATGATGAACTCGATATCATTTCTGATAAGATCCCTGTCAAAATTACTGTGGTATGTATTTCGAAAAACAGGAATCTTGTCTATAGTGCCCTTAGGTATGTGTCTGTCAGGGCCTCAGGGCAAGTGAACTCTGAACAAAAAAGGTGTCTGGCTAACTGATATTCAGAAGGAAACTTTTTGCTTAACCTTTAAAATGTCCTGTTTGCTTTGAGTAAGGCATTATTGTTGGAATTTTCAGAACCTCACCCTCTGGGGAGTTATAACTTGTGATTCCCATTAGCACATGGATGATAAGCTGCCAGAACATTGGCACCATACCACATGAGTACCACAACCAACTCTGGTAATTATTGAGGGTTGGGAGGATTTTACTAACCTGTTGTGGAAACATGTAAGTTCCTGAGGCAAAGTATGGCTGTAAGTGAAAGCACTTGTGTTTTGTAGTGTTTGTGCCAGTCATTTATCAGTTAGACAGCTGTGTCTCCCTTGATTTATTTCCTGACAGCTTCTCACACAGGGTAAACCTACAGATAGCTTTGGGTTGACAGAACCCAGGATAATACTGGGTGCATTTTGCCCATCGTCATCATCATCATCATCAATAACCGTAGGCTCAGCGCCTGTTGGTGTCTGATGCCTCTCTCACTATTTCCTTCCATCTTTCCCTATCCAGTGCAGAGTGGCTTAGTTTCTGTAGACTAGCTCCACACCAATCTACTACTTCATCTATCCATTCTCTGTGGGGTCTGCCTCTCCTATTCGAACCATCCATTATGCCGAATACCACGGTCTTGATTTTTCGTTCATCATTTATTCTGCAAATATGTCCAAATAGTTGTAGCTTCCATTTTATAACCTTCTGCAGCAGGTTCTCTTTCAGCTGTATCCTCCTATATAATTTCTCATTGGTGACCTTCTGCATCCATCCTATTCTCAGAATCTTTCTATAACAACTCCTTTCCAACACCAATATTCTTCTTTTCCAATCTTTCGTTATTACCCATGTCTCATATCTGGACAACATGCTGCTGAATACACGTTTTCAAGATGCCCAGCTTCATTCTTAAGCTAAATGCTTTGCTTTTCCAGATCTTATCCATTGCCTTCAAACTCGCTCTCACTATCGCTATTATAGTCGTTATTTCCTTCTTATAGTCTAGATCATATGTTATGTTGCTCTCCAGATATGTGAACTTCTCTACATTTTCTAGTTCAATACCATCCACGCTGATCTTCCTTCCTATTTCCTTATCTCCAAATACCATTGTTTTTGTTTTATTTATGTTCATAATCAGTCCGTACTGCTTCCCTTCTTCGTTTAACATCCGCACCATTTTCTCTAGCTTCTCCTCATATTCCTCAATGATAACTATATAATCCGCGAACCTGTAAAGCTGTATAACAATAATACAGACACACTTGCATGGACTGAAAAGACACTGAAATATGAAAGCTTTGAACAAAGGCAAAAGGGGCACAAAAGGCACACAGAGTGAAGCACCCATAGGGACACTACTTGAAGAAGCACCTAGGGTTTCTTTTGTCCATGATCTTGGCTTTCTGATCCTCTGTGTTTAGCTGCAGGATGACTCTTGTTTACCCTCTTGCTCAATGAGAGAATTTGCAACCCTTTATGCTGCTGAAATATCTAACAAAGCAGTGTGTCACTTCTCTTTACTCTTCTAAGGGGAATAAAACACACAAGAAGAACAGAACAGTTGAAGGAATGGTTATATAAGAGAGGACTGGAAATAACATGATAGTAACACCAGAGTTGTGAGATGTGGTCTTGTGCATCTGCTGATGTAACTAAGAATGGACTATTCTCCTTATTGTACACATGGTATTTCAACTACTAGGATTTTCCAGTTTTTTAGCGTACCAGGAATAGCCACTATAATCCAAGCACATTAGGTGCCCTCACACAGTATGCCACTCATGGACAACGTTATGCAGTTCTAACTCAAACAATACTGATTGGCTGATTTCAGTGAGAGAAATTGTCATTCATTTTCCTAAGAATGATCTAAATCTTCCATGTCTACTCTCATAGACAGCACATACTCAGTGATCTCCCACAATAGTTAAAGGGCTATTTCTTTCACTAGGTTAAGGGAGAGTCTCCATAATTTCCAGTCACATGAAATAGACAGAAACACACAGTTAGAATTAAACCCTTCATATAATTAATCAGTGCAGCTGAAGTGTTATTTGTGTTGTTCTTTATCTCTAGGCAGGAATCCAATATCTCTGCAACAATTCACACCAGGCTGATACACATCTCTTAAAGAATGTGTAGACTTCTCATTAATATCACAACATATAAGATGAATATTGATTTGTCATGCTGAAGTACAATGCCAAGCATTAGTTTTAGGAAGAATCATATACATCTGTCCATCCCCATCCCTTAATGACTGAAGAAATAGGAAAACAATTTCAAAATGTGAACATTTTGGCTGTACTAGCTTAGGATAAGCAAGAGCTCTGCTTTTCTAGAAACAGAACAGTACTTCAGGGGACCTTATTGCCTGCTTCTAGAACTCTGGCCTTTCAAGGAGTTAGCAGTCTCCCTGCAAATGCCTGCTCAGCAGCATATTCAAAATTCCTGTTTTAAAAATACAGACAAGTTTTCTTCAGGGTAGAGTAAAATAACTAGGAACTTGAACATCCCTGAAGGTTGCAAAAGATGTATTGGTAGAAATGGCATGCACCACCCCAATGAAATTGCTTCTTGGTAGCCCTAGTACCAGTTTCCCTTTCTTATGCTCAACCACTTATCTCTGCATGCTTCCATACCCATAGGAATGGGTACAAAATGCTGCACAACATATGTTGAGAGGGCAGAACAGCCACCATCCAGACTTTTCAAGGAAAACACTGACTTTCCAGGAAGGTAGAAAAAGTGCAACCAATTCAGTTACTTTACATAAAATATATGTAAAATAGATGTTTGTAACAAACCCATGTACTGAGAACATCCTATATAACTGGTAGACTATATATACATATGCTTCTTTCAGGAGTATTAGATCGCTCACCCACTTTAAAGGCTAGATGAACACACTCTTAAACATTATGCATATAGTGCACATTAATTTCAAGTCATTTTAAAAGCTAATTCTCTGTTTTTAAAAGAGAAAAATTACAGAAATGGATGTAAAATCATGTGGGGAAAATGGGGAAGCAAATGGGGAAAAAGAAGGTCTAAAGGTTTGTTATTTTCATGCAACAGTAGTCAGTTTAGCTTAACATATCGAATATTTACTAAATATATAGTCCTGCTGAAATAAAATCTATTCAGAATTAGTTGACTTGTGCTATGACTGACTGACATGATGCAAATAATAATTCTTTGTGACACAACAGGAAGAAGCCCTGTCCAAGGCCAATGGATTGGAAAAACTCCATGTAGATTTCAGTGGGCTTTAGATGAGGACCTAAGTGAATAAACAGAATTTCAAAAGCAAGTACAGTGCCTCATTAAAGATGCTTTATTTACCTATTTTGTCAATTGTATATTAAATACTTATATTTTGATGACATAATTGTACATGTGCTACAGTGTAATTGGTTAAAAAAACCTACAATAATCTCCCTATCAGAATAGTAAGAAACTTCTCTCAAGCATCTACCTTTAAAGGTTTACAGAGATGAGAAGAATGCCAATTACAAAGCTTGCAGTTAGAATATATGTAGATTACTGCATTACTGCCACATATATTTATCTGCATGCAACAAACACCACATTCAGTATCTGCAACACTGTTGACTAGTGCACCTTTCCGACTGCATTGGCAATAAAATCCTAACCTCAGCCTCAGCTTCATCTTTGCATAATGCTGAACAGCAAATACCTCCAGCCTGCCAACTTATATAGAATTCCAAAAGCATCTATCTTCTTTTTTGCTTTTTCTGAAAGATCCACTTTCCAGTTTGTATTGAATTACCCAGACTAATGCAAAAAAAGATATAGATATGGCAACTTTTCCTTAATGGGGTCTTTCACTTCATCAGGCATGGATTTTAAATAAAGGTACATTTTTTTTCCTCCTGGAAAGCATTTCATTTGCTTTAACATGCAGATATTAAACTCTTATGAATCATATATTTGCACTAGATCATGGGCCCCGCAACACTGCTGTGCAGTGCAGAGAGGAAGGTGAAGAGATGTAAAGACCCTTTTGCAACACTGCAAAAGCGCTGCCTAGAATTACTCACCCACTGTGTGCAGGAAAATAGGTGTTACTACTAATCTGCTCCCCCTTAGCTGCCACTTGCCAAAAAGAGGAAGAAGAATTGGTGCATTTGCTAAAGAAGATGGTAAACCATATGGGTACAGTATATTTTAAGACTCACAGACTGTAGCAGACTGTGCTTCTGTTCAAATGGGCCACATCTACATGGCCTGGGTGTTCAGCCCCACTGCCAGCAGGTTTCTGGAAATTGCAAATGGCTTCCATTTGCATACTTTCATGGCTAATCAGCATAGCCACGTGAGATTTCTGTCTCAACAGCGGGTGGTGCTGGCAGTAAACATCCTGTGTAGACATGCCTCTGTCAGCTAATGCCCCCCCTCTGTGGCCAGTCCCTTATCCCTGAAGGGACTGGTGTTGGGGTGGGGGTTCGCCAGCTGAAGCACGTCTACACTACGTTTACTGCCAGCCCCACCCTCCCCTGAGAGCAAAATCTTGTGCAGCTATGCTAATTATCCATGCAAGTATGCAAATAGGAAGCCTTTTGTAATTTCCAGAAACCTGCTTAACGTAGCTCTGCTGGCAGTGGGGCTGAACACCGGGACCATGTAGACATGGACATAGTTAGGTAGATCTGCAAGTCTTTCTGTGCATTTACTCTGTATTCTTTATCACTATCCATGTGCTCAGAGTTGTGCAAATAAAAAATTCCCCACAGATCTTTCAATGAAAAAGACACAAAGAGGATGCAGGGTCAGAGCCTCAGGTAGTGTAAACTGGCATAGGTTCATTGACAACTATAACACTTTTCATTAGCTGAAGATCTACTCCCCAGTGCATGGGAAATCCAGAGGTGGTGAGAATGTAGGAATTGTTATAGTGTTTGCAGCTATTATACATGCTCTTCTATTAAAAGTATGAAGTCGAAAACATAATAAAAATTCCATGTTTTCCCTATCTCTGCTTCCTGTCCAGTCTTGTCTTAAAATTTAGAATGTTTACAACAATAAATAGTTTCTTTACTATAGTCCTGGAAAGCAGATGGAGGAGGTGCACAGGCACAAGCAAAACAGATTTGATTAAAGCTTATTATCAAAATGTGTTTGTATGCAGTATGCCAGTCTCTAATTTGAAGCGCATACAGATGTTATCCAGCCTGTTTTCATGTTTAGGGCTTGTCTTCACTTCCGCAAAGATTGCCCGGTCAGGTCAATCTTCCGGAGTCCTATTTTGCATGTTTGATAAAGACACATAAAATCAATCTCTCTGGGGTCGACAGCTGATCCCTGCACTACTCAATATTTATGAGAGTAAAGGTTGATTAGATAAACACTTCAATTGATCTTCCTTAGTAAAGACAGTCAAATAAGTCGATTTCTGATACATTGATTCTAGCTACAAAATTACAGTAGCTAGAATTGTATATCTGAAATTGACTTATTTTACTAGTACAGACCAAGCTTCAGTGAATATTGCATTCTTGGCTTTGGATACCTCTCTAATTGATCTCAGTAGCAAAGCTCTCACTGATTACAGCAGGACATGACCAAGCCCTCTGTGCTCAAAATATTTGTGCAACCTGTTGGCTAAATCTTGAAAAGCACCCAGTAAAGTGAAAAATATGAAAAAAGAGGACTTTCAGTGTTCAAAAGGGCAATTTTAGAAATATGTAATGGCTAATACAGATATCCATACAGACAGCTATTTCCTAGTTAATCAGTTTTTTCTAAAAATTGACGCTGAGTCTACACATGCACCCTGCTTTCTAAGGGGGGTATGTTAATGAGGCATTTAAGAAGATGCTAATGAGAAACTGACATGAATATGTAGCACCTCATTAGCATAATCACAGCTGTGCATGATTTAAAAATGCTCCTTTTGGAATGCCACCACCTGTGTAGACGGGGGCAGTTTGAAAGTACTCCCCGACTTCAAAAGCCCCTTTTTCTTAAATGCAAATAGGAAGAATAGGGCCTTAATTTGTAAAACATGCTCAGGCAGATTACTGTAGATATCAGTGATGGCTTCATGGTAGAGATGGTCAGAATATGTTTGATTAAATAAATATATGTTTATTTCAATTTTGATTAAGCTGCAATATTTTCCAAAGATATTCTGTGATGCTATTTCCCTAGATCAGTGCTGTCTTGTCATATCTCAGTAGAGTAGGAGGGACGAGACCCAAATAATAATAATATTAAAAAAACCTGTGAACTATAGACTAACTGTTACTCTATAAGGTGCCACAGGGCTTCTTGTTGTTTTTGAAGATACAGACTAACCGGACTACCTCTGTACTAAAAAGTTCCTGACCTTTACAATATGAAAAAGGTCATTTTGGTACAATTCTGTTTTGTAAAACCATTCTAAAGATTTTGTTTTTGTTCCAATAAAGAATGAAAACAAATCCTGAAACCTTGAAAGCTGTCTCAAAATAAAATTGTCATCCCATGGCCAGCTCTAACTGACGACACATATTTCAATAATAAATTATAGTGAAACTTGTGCTAAGCTAAATGCAATCACTTGTCCTAATGACCAATAATATTTCACTTTGCACAAGAGTTACTCTGTATTAACTGCACTGCTATTCATCTGTGTTATTAAGAGCGCGATTAGCCTGAAAAATAGCGATCTTTTTGGTGGTCTCTTTGGTGGTCACTTTTAAAATGTTTGATTGTATTCTTGCATTTTAAATTGTAAGCTGATCCTTCCGGAAGGGCTGTGAGAGCTTGACAAAATACTATTTACAATGTCTCCTTAGTTGTCAGGATTTGCAAGAACTATGGTTTTCAAATCACCTTTATTACCATTTAATTATTATGAAACCTGAAGACGTTCTAATTTTGTCAAACAAATATGCTCAAAAAACGGATACCTTCCACAGTTTCTACCAGTAGTATTGTTTCAGGCCAAGTTGTGAAATTGAATTATAGCATCTCTGTCCATTATAATACAATATCAAATCTATGAACTTTGAAGCAATGTTATGCATCTCCTAGGCCATGCCTACACATGCCCCTCACTTTCAGAAGGGACATTTAAATGACACAGATAGGAACTGCTTAATGAGGTGTTGATATGAATTCTTTAGCATAATGGCTGACTGTTATACTTCTAAAGTGCTGCTATTGAAAAACAAACTGGAAGTATAGATGCATGTGCTTCAAAATGAACCCCAGACTTCAAAATTCCCTTATTCCCAAAATAAATTGGGAATATGGGATTTTTGAAGTCTGGGGTTTATTTCAAAGTGCAGGTGTCTACACATCCAGTTTGTGTTTTAAAAGCAGCACTTTAGAAATCTGACTGTCTGTCATTATGCTAATGAGGTGCTGAATATACATATCAGCACCTCACTAACCAGTTCTGATCTTTGTCATTTAAATGCCCCTTCTGAAAGTGAGGAGCATGTGTAGACACAGCCCTAGTGAGCTAAGTAGTTATTCATAAAAGCTGAAATTCTCCTCAGTATTAATTGTCTGTACCAGGCATATGCTACCCTTCAATCCTCTTTTGACATCTTAAGTGGTGCATACAAACTAGAGTTTCTTCTGGCATTGCCAATCCCAATATCAAAAAACATGTCAGATATTCAAGTCATGAGTTTGACCCTCAAAATCATAATATTTTTAAAACATCATCCAGTCATGCCTTTTAGCTATCATTCACATTTTTAATTCCCTCTGTTCTTCTCTCTCTCTCTGAACCTTTAATATGCACAAAATGCACGCATCTCTTTAGCAGCTCAAGCACTCCATTTATTCTCTTTTCCTTCCTACAGTCGAATAACTGCCATTCATTTCCTGTTACTGTCTTGACTCCTACCTCATTCTCTACTTTACTGTCCTGTGATTCTCCCCTACCCCATGTCTGGAAAGAACCAACACCCCCACCTGTGCCTTCTTGTCCTGGGGTCTTTCCTCTGCCTGGATTCCAAGTAGGTAAGAAATCCCAATGCAGTGGGAGGAAGGGAAGTACTGCCGCAGATCTAAGGCCTGGGATCAGACATCATATTTTCCCTGCTTTCCCCTTCCTTTGTCTCCCATAAGGGCAGAATTACCTCTTTTTCACAAATGAAGCTAGAGCTCACTGGCAGGGAAATTCTGTGTTCAGGGTCTTCCACAGACTGTACTCTGGAAATCATACTACAGGTTGATCCACTCTGTTCCAGCACCTTTGGGACCATTGAGTGCCAAACAAGAGAATTTGCTAAACCAAGGGAGGTCAGTATAGTCTAGTAGCATTACCAACACTTCCATTTCTCACTGGTCTCTTAGAAGACATGTAGGGGTAAATTACAGCTAAATAATAGCACAGAACACTGAGAGATAGGACTAGTGGCTAGATGTGACTGAAAGAGAGAGTGCAGGACTAGAGAGATTCAATCTGTACCAAAACTGAGTTTAGATCACCTGTAGTTGTACTTGGCACATCAAAAGGAGTGAAGTGGCATACAGCAATGCTCAAGTCACTTACACGTGCTACCTGTGTCAAGCAGGGATTCCTGCATGGCGGGGAGGAAAAGGCACCACAGAGCCTCTATTTCTCACAGAACAGGATTGGGACCTGAGCATTGTGCTCCATCCTTCAATCTCCTGTCCAACATAGCTGGACCTATTCTACACTGTGCTGGGAATGGGCCCGGAGTCCTTAGTTTTTACCTTAGAGAAGAGGACAAACTAGGAGACAGAATGTGACCCTATATCACGTCTTCTTTCTGCATTCAGTAGTGATGGGGCAGTCATCTCAAGGGCAAAACTAAACTAGAGGACATAAATTAACCCACTCAGACATCTATCACTTATGTATTGAACTGAACATATTTGGAGACTACTCTGAAATTAATACAGCTGTAAGCCATGACAATTCAGTATATTATATTGCTATGGGAAAGAGTGATCTCTTTTATTATGTCAGTTTTCTGGTAGATTCTCCATCTCACAAAGCCTTCAGCTCAACACTGCTATTGCATGCTTTTCTGGAAGACATTATTTAGCTAACTGCATGTTATTGAACTTCCTTTAGGAGTTATTGAATGAAATTCTGTGACCTGTGTTACACAGGCATCTACTTCAGCACTTGGCACAGTCTGGCCTTAAAAGTTATGAATTTACCATTTAATGTTCATATAGTCAAAAATTCTAAAAGAAATGAAGATTGACACTGAAGAAAATGTAGCTGTGATTTTACAGAACTCATTCAAGAAACTAGAGGTCTGTTAGAAATTACACCAGCCAGGTCCAACAAACACAAAAACAAACAAACAAAACCATTATCAGAGATGACAAGACACTCATTGATGGGAGAACTGGTGTGAAAAAGTTCTAAATTATAGATTGGAGCCTGAGATTCGCCACTATAGGATATTTGAAATATGTCAAATAAGTTGAAAAAAGGTGTTGGTTCTACCAAAGTTCAGGTGGAAAGTAAAGTATCCACCATTAGTTGGGGAGGGTGGTAGCCAAACAAAGGTCATAATACTGATGGATATTTTCCAGTGAATATCTTCCTTTGTAGACATAAAGAATACAAGGGATAGTACATTCTTTACTTATCTTTTCAGGAAAAGATCTAACTGTGTACTAGAATTACAATTTCAGAAACAAAGGGAATTAATGGAACAGTCATCACTATCACTTTTCATGAATAGTAACAGAGAGGGAGCCGTGCTAGTCTATATACTATGAAAACAAAAAGCAGTCAAGTAGCATTTTAAAGACTAGCAAAATAATTCATTACGTGAGCTTTCGTGGGACAGACCTACTTCTTCAGACCATCGCCGTACCAGAACAGATTCAATATTTAAGGCACAGAGAACCAAAAACAGTAATCAAGGAGGACAAATCAGAAAAAAATAATCAAGGTGAGCAAATCAGAGAGTGGAAGGGTGGTTGGGGGGAAGGTCAAGAATTAGGTTAAGCCAAGTATGCAGATGAGCCCCTATAGTGACTCAGAAAATTCCCATCCTGGTTCAAACCACATGTTAATGTGCCAAATTTGAATATAAAAGACAGCTCGGCTGTTTCTCTTTGAATAGCGGTGTGAAAAATTTTTTTCCAGTAACACGCATACTCTTAAGTCATGAACAGAATGCCCCATTCCATTACAATATTGACTAACTGGTTTGTGGATCTGGAATGTTTTGATGTCTGTTTTGTGCCTATTAACCCATTGTCTAAGACTTCTAACTCCCTTAGACAAAGGATTAATGGGCACAAAACAGACATCAAAACATTCCAGATCCACAAACCAGTTAGTCAACATTTTAATGGAATGGGGCATTCTGTTCATGACTTAAGAGTATGCGTGTTACTGGAAAAAATTTTTCACACCGCTATTCAAAGAGAAACAGCCGAGCTGTCTTTTATATTCAAATTTGGCACATTAACATGTGGTTTGAACTGGGATGGGAATTTTCTGAGTCACTATAGGGCTCATCTGCACACTTGGCTTAACCTAATTCTTGACCACCCCTCCACTCTCTAATTTGCTCACCTTGATCATTTTTTTCTGATTTGTCCTCCTTGATTACTGTTTTTGGTTCTCTGTGCCTTAAATATTGAGTCTGTTCTGGTCTGGCTATGGTCTGAAGAAGTGGGTCTGTCCCATGAAAGCTCACCTAATAAACTATTTTGCTCATCTTTAAAGTGCTACTTGACTGCTTTTTACTTTTCATGAAGATACTGAAATCAATGGCTTTCTTTTTTAGTAGTTTGCAGTTATCTAAATGTAAATACAGTAACTATTAATGTGCATAGTAGTGAAATCAACTAATTAAATGGTTTAGAAACTCTCTGATGTTATTAGGTAGGACCTGAGATGTGTTTGAGATTGTCAGTTATATGAAAAAGAAATAACATTTGCTCTCCATGTGCTACTTTAATCTTCTACCACTGAGCCTGTGAAGTGCTCTGTGCCACAGGGAGGTGCTGTGCATGTTCAACTCCCATTGAGCAAAGGGCTTTCAGCAACTTGCAGGGTATGCTTTGATGAGTTTGAAGAGCAGCAAAATGTTTCTAATAAATTTGCCATATTTCTTTCCAGAGCATGTCACTCTTACCTTTATAAATTAAGTGAAAAGGAAGTTAAATTATAGGGAAATATGCTATTTACATGTTAAAGTAGTCATTGAATATAACCTGTTGCCCATTGCACTGATATAAATTAAAAGAGAAACAATTGATTTAAATGGAAATATATTGGAATCGATAAGAGCAGAATTTGGCCCATTAACTGCAGCTCTGCTAATGCCCTGATCTCCTTCCAACAATCTAAACCCTTTGACCCCCAACCCAGAGCCCTTTCCTGCACCCCAAACCACACATCTCAAGCGCCACCCCACAAGTAGAACACTTACTGGCTCCTCATCATGCCCCCTGCCTGGACTCCTTTTCCAAACCCTGAACCTCTCATTTCCAGCCCTACCCCAGAGCCTCCAAGCCTCTGGGCCTCCCTCCCCACAGGGCTTTGTGTAGCTTCTGACTGTTTTTTTTTCTGTGGGTCAATAGCCCCGATGGAAAAATGATTCCACACACCTGAATTAAAGCATTCTTTTTTTTAATGGGCATCACTGGCAGAGAAGCTTGTACTCTGGAATGATGGCTAAAGTATGAAGGGTCTTTCAATATTTAGAATCTTTGTTGCATAAATTCCTTGCAATGTTGTCTACAAATGTGTCATGCAAATATCAGTTCTCACTTTCAAGGAGATAATGTTGCCCACTTCTCGGACACAAATTTGTTTGTCTGAGCAACTGTTTGATCAAGAAATTGGTCTCATGGGACCTAAAGTTTTACATTGTGATTCATCTTGATTATTATCATCATAATTATTTTTGAGTTAATTGTGTGATTTAACTGTTGACCCCCCCTTATGCATTTTATAAAAGAACTAAAACGTGCTCACACTTAATCATTGGCAGTGCTCTAAAAGAAGGCTACAGGGTTGTTTGCAATTTCTCTTCTCGGTGAATATTTAAATATTTACACAAAGAGGGACAGCTTCAGCAAGAGAGAGTGCAGTCTATCATATAGCCTGGAGTTAGGACATTGCAGCTCATGATTAGAGGACTAAGTCTCTTTGAGCAGCAAGGTTTAGGATCCACCCCTCTTCTTGGTATTGCCTACTGGCTAGTTTAGGTAGATTCCCCCGCAATGTAATGGCTTTTGTGGATCCCTTTTCTAGGGCCCTACTCTCCTCACTCATGGCATTGAGCAATCAGGCAGCTGATTCAGGCTGTGGATTCTATTAAGCAGCAGTCACTAAAGTTAGTAATTTCAGTGCTGAATCTAAATCCCTTTTGTAGAGCTTTCTCACAGTGCAAAATTTGGAGCACTATATCTGTTACATTTGTCATAGAAACCAAGCTGAAATCTTCTAAAGGAGTAAGGCGAGCCTAGATGCTGAGAGATAAAGGTGGTAGAATGGGACCATATCATCACTGGAGATTTCTTTGAAAATTTCAGGTAGATGGAAAGAAGAAGACATAGCTCCTAAGAGTCCACTGCTTGGACAATCCAAAGAGGGTAAGAATTCAACAAGACCTAATTAACCAGTTAATATTAACTGGACTATACTGGGAAGACATAATGCAAAGAACAGAAACATAAAACTGTTGCCTTGCTACTTTGTCTCCCACTTTTTATAACAGCAGGCATTTACTATTTGTTGTGATTATATCTTTGTGCAAATGTTCCAAAAATGAATTAGAAAATTTGTTTTCTAAGACAATTCACACACCAAAGCTTTTCTCTCTTGATATTACTGTACATTATGTCAAAGATTCCCTGTTTCATGCAAATGGAAAATTTTCTGAATTAGTATAAGGAGGATAGAATTGTGCAAATACACTCACATAAACTTCAGAATTTAGTTAAAAACCTAGAGATACTGAAATCAAGTCTCTTCTTTTGAGCCTAGCATGACAAATGACAATTAATTTGCACATGCTACTGGGCAGGTAATGAGTTAAATATTAGAAACCACTGAGACCACTTCGAACTGATAATCCTTTCCCTATATTAGTACTGATAAAGTGTCTGGGAAGGCATTGGAATCAATAAGATACATACATACATAGATGGGAGGCCTTGGAATTTGATTTTTTTTCTTTTTTTGGGGAAATTGTTAATTGAGTTTGACATTTCTACATTGATCCTATTGATTTTCTGTTGGAGATGCTTGAGTGATGCTCCAGTGCTTTTCATTAAAGTTCTTTCTTCAAAAGATAATAACTTATCTTCTTGGCTCTTGAATCACTTAATCCACTCTAGACATACACACTTTATTTGTTTTGGCCTGCCAACTTTCTATATGGAAGTACAACAACATGAAGGATGATTAGAGGCAGAATTTTCATAACTGCTTACTTATTTACCCCAGAATGTGTAAGTTGCCAGAAGGAAAAAGAAAGACCATTAATCATGCTGCTTTCAGACCTCAGTGTAAGACCTATCTCCTCACTCTATCCTTTCCCATGAGTACTCTTCTCACTCTCAAGAATAAGTACTGAATGGAAATAATCTAAGCTTGCTTTGTGGTTCCAGGGAGGAAAGAGGCAGAAGAGTGCAATCACTTCTGGTGATCTGGGCTCAGCTACTTCAGTGGTAAGAACCATAATACTTACTTAGAAATAAATAAATATTTGACCTCTGGTTAAAACCCAACTTCCTTACATACTCAGTTTTTGACTAATTACTCAAATCAGCTTTACCTACATTTTCTCATGTAATTAGCATTTTGCCAGTGAAACATACTGCACTTCAAAGATCAGAAGCATAGGGAAAATTATAAAGGTGTTTTTTTTTCCTTAGAAAAGACCTATTACCATCTGGATTTTTTTCTCCTTACTGCACAGATTATTTTCCCCACACTCAATTTATTTTTTCCACTGTTATTTAATAAAACTCCGGTTAGGCTCCGAATCACCAAGAAATATTTAAAGTAATGTCTTTCAAAATAGCTTGTACATGTGGCAGATATTTTTTTCCAAAACTAATGTAAGAACCAGACAAGACATATAAATGTATCTTCTGTGCATCAGAATATCTAGTCTGCCTAGCGTATTCTAGGCAGATGGTACAGCATCTATTCTACATGGCTTTTATGCCTCCATGAAACTGGGCAATGAAATTTAGCTTCGAGGCAAACCTGGACGAGATAGATTTTTCATAATTCCTGGCAGCTGGCTCAGCCACCATGATGTGCTTGTACACATGTCATTTAGCTGAAATGGTGGTTGGGGAAGTCCTAACTGAGATTACTTGCCAGATTACTTGTCATTGAGAAGACTCCTAAAAAAATTGTAATATACACCAGAAGAATAATTTAAGATTTTCTCACTTGGTGATTGAAAATATCTAACTGGGTGAATGGGAAAGATTTTATCAACCCTTCTCACACCCCCATAACTGATATCCTTCTGCACAGATTAAAAAAAAATGCTAGATGTCATTTAATGTAATTTAAATATTGTTTTAAAATGTTAGAGATCATTTACAACAGATACTGTAGACTTACCCAAAGAAATGCCAACTTCTCTCCCATTAGGTAAATATGTGGTAGAAGTTGACAGAAAATTTCAGCTCTCTCTCTTTTTCTTCTTTTATTTAAATCCTTTAAATTCTGGGTGGAGCATGTGGAAAAATCCTCCTCTGAGGTGCTTCATATGTCCCTGTACATGGGCTGTGGTGTCTGTGTGGTCCCTCTGCACCCTGACCAAATGGCCCTAAAACCAAGCATTTAAATTAAACAATCTGCTTTGTCAGCAGTGGTGACATGCTTCCCCTACAAACTCCAATAAAATCATCAAAGAATTTATTCAAAGTTCATTTATCAATAGGTTTACAATAGGCCTTAGAATACTGTATAGGCAAAAGCATAGAGGGTAGCCGTTAGAAAATGACAGTTACAATTAGTATTCGGCGGGCTATGAATATGTATGAAGTTATGGTTTGAAATGTTTCAAACTGATTGGTCAATTTAGAATCCTTATACATATGTAGTAGTCAAATGCCCCTTTGATACATTGTGGCACTGAGGAGGACCTAGCAGGCAGAAGTTGTCAAACAGGTCCACCCAGGCTGCATATATTCTGGGGAGCAGCCCTGCTTGGGGCAGTGCGACGCCGACCCTGGAGGAGAGAAGAACAGAAGAAGGAAGACTGCAGCAAAGGACTGAGTTAAGAGCCGGACTTTGCTAGTGGCCGAATCATCGGGCGGAAGAGCCGAAGCTGAACCGTCGTGTCAGTCGTCGCTCGCTAGCCGCCGTGGGCCGCCGAAGAAAAGAAGAGAAGACCAGAAGAGCTCCAGCATCGAGAGCTAAAATCACTGAAGTCTCCAGTGCTTCGCCTGGAGAGTTCGCCTGGCAGACCGCACCTTCCGGTGCCCTGCACGATGGAACTGCGGCAGCAGCCCCGCCCTTTAAACCACCGACCCTTGCCTGGGCCAGTGGTTGAATTTAAGGCTGTTTTTCTCTTCCAAGGGGTTTTTTGTTGAACCAAGCCGGCCTTTTTCTCCTTGGCTTCTTTTTTCCTTCTTTCTGTCAGGCCTTGCGCGGTGCCATACAAGCACGCCTGTGCTGGCCATCACTTCCTAGCTCCTGTGCCAAGAGACCTGCAGGCCCAGTGCCTGGACACAGAGCGGGAAGAAAGAGGTATAAAAATACTGGTTAGAAATAGAAGTGATTAAGTTGTTGTAGAATATGAGTAAGCTAATGTGTATTTTTTATTGCTGCTGCTGTATTTTTGCATGTTGTTATATGTGCTAAGTGTTTGTATAGCAGACTATAGTATAGTGGGCTGGGACTTCCCCAGACTCTACTCATTGCGGCTTACATTCTGTAAACCCTGTATTCTAATACTTAATGTAAAACACAGGAGGCCAAATTCAACGGCCTAGCCTAAGAACAGTTCATGCAAATAGAAGACTAGAAAGGTTCATGTCTTGTTATTATTAAACTACATTAAATAACAGAGCTATTAGCTCCCCTCTGTATAGAAGGGTTGAGTGGCTAGGGATAACCCAATAAAGGGTAAACCCTGGTAAAACTTTAATCCCGTTTTGGGATAAAAAGGTCTGCAATAAAGGGCTGTTCATAAGAGTGCAGTCGAAATAGGCAGCACCTAAGGGGACAACCTCTCAGAAGGAAACCCCGCACTATTTTCAGGGCTCTCCCCTGCTAGGCCAGAAGGGCAACCCAACTAAATAAACGAGAGATAAATAGCTTAGCCAAAGGCAGGCAAATTTCTCTTATAAGAATAAGATCTGCTCCCCTGAGGTAGTCGGCCTAGGGTTGAGCAACCCAGCGAACCTAAGGAAGAGCTGGGAATAACTAAATAAATAAAGTATTAGCTCTGTTGTAATCTCTGCCCTCTCTAGCACAACAAGAAGACCATTCCCCTCGGTTCACTTTAGTGAGCGACAGGAAGGGGTTAGATAGATCATATTAATATCACTACACATTGTCTAAGGGCTAAACGCTGAAGAAGAATAAGAAATCCTGTGTTAGTGTTGGAATAGCAGGGGTAACCTTAGATTTGTAAGCTAGGATAGTAGTGTTCCACATATCCTCTTTTCTTGGCTCAAATAAATTCCCTTGTTTTTGTTCAAGAATAAACTGGTCTGTCATTCTTTCCAGGGCAACTCGCTTAATTGCATTACGGTCCAGTCACACAACCTGAATAACCCCGTTAGGATCAGACCCATCGTGATACAGGGCGGGGTTGCGGGGTAAAAATCCTGGGAGCGCTGGGTAAAGGCCTTTAAGTCACTGGTGCTCCGGCCCGACAAGACTGACGTGTTATAATTTATTCATATGTCACGCGGTCTTGCAGCTCCCGTCAGAGCATAGCTCATCTACAAGTCTCCTCCACTTCACTCTGTCTTGGGACAAACGTCTAGCTGACCGCAGAAGCACCCCAGTTGTCCACCCTGTGGTCCGTTCCTTGTCATGGTGAGGTGGTTTTTGTATCTCAATGACCCGGAGAACTATACCAGAAGAAACTATAGCTCCTGGAAGGGTTACCTAAGCTGGACAGATCAAAGGGTAGAAATCAGACAAACTTGGGCCGCTTCTCCCTGAGTGTAGCCAGACAAAGTCTCCCCCTTACAAGCCAGCTTGCTCGCTGCCCCCACCCCCACTGAGGAGCACACAGGGCACGAAAACGGCTGCTGACAGCAGAGCACGAAAACGGCTGCTGACAGCACAGTCTTTGATGCCCTCATTGAGGCCCAGATGTGCTAGCTCATCGTGACCCTGAGAAACAGAAAGTACAGATAGAAGGCTAACAGGCCAAACTGTCAACAAGTGGCGGGGGGACCCTCAGGAAATCACCCCAGCTGGCATTGATGAATATGATGCACACACACAACCACCCCAGAAGGGGAAGTCCCCCGCCCACACAAAAAGAATGTCCTGTACTCCTAAATTGCTTATCTCCTGTCTTACAAGTGCAAATTAAGTAAGAAGTGCCCTTGTAACAAACTGGCATCACAAAGACAGACCAGTATGTTCCGGCACCTTAGATAAGAAAGAGAATACGTAACCCCAAAAGGGGTATAAAACGTGGGCCCACCAGAGCTCTAACTCTGAGTGCATTCCACCAACTACCTGCTGGTCGGGTCAGGTGATTGCCTCCCGAGGTCCACAACTGGGGACGCCCAACCTCGTATTCGTCTTTCCGCGGAATTGAGTGACCGATCCGGCTTGGCTACGCTGGTATCGAGAGATGCAGAGAGGGTAAGATATACCCATGCTAGGTCTCTGACTTTTTTGTGCACAGCTAAAGAATTAGAGCTCTGTAACTAGATGTCGTTGTATCAAGATATCATTGTGTTAGATGGTAACAGATATCTTTGTATTGGATTGTAACGTAACTTGTTAACACCTGTACTTTGCTAGCATATAAGAAGTAAACAACAGCCTTTTGTAACCGCATGCTTATAACTGTAGCTTAAATAAACTTGGAACTAGTTAAGCTCTGAGCCTGACCCTGTTATCCTTTTGTCACTACAGCACAGCTGGCACAACAAAAAGAACTTTAACTGTTTGGTTACTACAGCCTGGCCATAGGTGAAAGTGCTAGAGCTCCCTGCTCTAACAGTAAAAATAATGGGTTGTTTAGGACCCAGGGGAGTACCTCACCGCACATTACCCGACCACCAGCTAACACTGAGGTAAAAGAGTTTCGCTTAGGGTTAACATCCCCGTCCTTAAAACCCAAAAGCTACAGAAACATCAACAACTCTATCACTACCAGGAAACCATTTCATGAACTTAGTGATTGTGAGTTTCTTTCTTAATTTGTTTTCTTCTCGGGCCATCTCAAGTGAAGTGCACATGACAGATTTCGTTGTTTGGATTCAGTACAAATTCTTATTTTAAGATGCTCCAAATTTCCCAGATTCACAAAACTGAGCTAGAAATCCCTCAGGAATGAACTCCTTCATCAGATCGCTGAGGTTTGTCTCTTCTGATTGGTATTAAAACATTATAAAAATGACGTGCTTGGTGTGAAATGAAGTTGAGACCTGCAGAAGTTCATCATAGTAAAACATAATGTATAACGAAGATTTTAACACCCCCCACCTCCGCAAATGTTTAGTTCTAAGTGGTGATGCTTGCATTATCTAATCTAATGCACCCATTTCTAGTCACTTACAGTTAGGTCTCAGAATAAATTGAAAAAAATGTCTTCTACTTTTGCCAAATCTGTCCCCCATATGAAAAAAAAAGGCAAGGAAAAAACTCCTCTTTTCCTGTTTTCCCTGGTCTCATTTCCATCTTCACGTAAGAGATTGGAGTCTCCCCAGAGAAGCCCACAAAACATTTGAAGAAGATTCCTAATCTAAATTATGACTGAATATATACTGGGGGGATTTAAATCACTGCTATAACTGGCTGACTGAGATCTGTGCCACCACTATCAGATCTGATGTTGGTTAGTTAGGAAAAACAACCCTTTTTTATGCCAATTATTACTAGCACTGGGTAGCCAATATAATTCTAGTCTGTATCAAATGACATGGAAAATCTGCAAATATAGGAATATCAGAAAAGTTATTGTTTGTCTTGGAACTAAAATATTGGAAAGAAGACAGCTGACAGAAATGAAAATGATAGAAAACATTTGATTTACTGGGACTTCAGAGGTAATGACTTGCTACATGCCAAATGGAAAAGAGATGTGTGACATTCTCTTTTAGTTGTAAACGGTAAGGCTGAAATACTGTATTACAAACAGATTGATGTTGCTCCCCACATTCATGAACTTGTTTACATTCTCTAGTTACATCCTGTCTACAGCGATCTTCCTTCCTATTTCCTTATCTCCAAATACCATTGTTTTCGTTTTACTGATATTCATAATCAGTCTGTACTGCTTCCCTTCTTGTTTAGCACTTGTGCTGTTCTCACTAGCTTCTGTTCATCATCCTCGATGACAACTATATCATCTGCAAAACTCACACTATTAATTCTCATCCCATTCACCAATATCCCTTCTACGTTTTCTTTGATCTTGTCCATCACTGTCTCTAGGTGAATTAGGAAGATACTTGGTGATATTGGACCTCCTTGTTTTGTACCTCTACCCGCTTTAAACCAACTTCCCAAATCTCCGCATGATTTCATGGCTGCCTCCGCATTGTCACTGATATCCTTCAACAACCCTATCAGTCTGCTATTAACGCTGTACAACTCCAACACCGCTTGGACAAAGGCAAATGAAAGGAAATAATGAGGGAGGCATTGGACACCAACAGGCACTGAGCCCATGGTTGTTGTTGTTGTTGATGATGATGATGATGATGAAACAGATTGATTCTTCCTGTTGTCACATGGATTCCTTGAGTATTATTATTGTCCCTTGAGTAAAGTTGGTGTGCCTGTAACTTCTACACTCAATAGGCCCAGTTCTCTTCCGCCTTGCACTGTGAGTAGTAATTTACACCTTCATAAAAAGGTGTAACATGCCAACTTTGTGATTTGGTGGCACTTTGCATACGTAGGCTGCTTCTACTTTCTCACTGTCCCCTTGGATGTGGCATTGTAATGAGGCAATTCTAGGCACGCTAATGAGGCACTAACATGCATATTCAGTGCCTCATTAGCATAATGGCAGCCACATAAATTTTGAAGTGCAGCCATCAAATTGCAGATTCACAGTAAAGATGGGGGCAGCTTTGAAACAAGCACCCCACTTCAACTTTCCCTTACTCCAATCTAGTTTTATGGGAGTAAGGCAATGTCGAAGTGAGGTACTTAGTTTGAAGCTGCCCCATCTTTTCTGTCAATCTGCAATTTGATGTTTGCACTTCAAAATTCACATAGCTGCCATTATGCTAATGAGGCACTGAATATGTACATTAGCACCTCATTACAACACCACCTCCAATGGGAGAGTGATAGTGTAGAAGCATCCATATATTACAACAAGAGATGTAAGACAGTGGAAAATCACTTATGCTGCTAATTGTTTCCTGAAGTGAAAGCCAGATTATGCCTGGCCTGGATATGTATGGAGAGCACAAGAAGCGGACATCAATTATTAAAGGCAGTGCATAATCCTGGTTCCTATTCCTGACGAAGAATAATATCTGTCCTCCCTAGGTATTCACTATGAATCTACTACTGATTATATTCTCTTATGAGAGACTCCAGGGTCCGTGAATCCATCTCGCCTTCACATAGGCAAAAAGTGCACCTGGTAATCACAATAAATAAAATCAAGTGATTGGAATTATTTTTTCCAATGACAACAATGAACATGTCAATGCAATTTGTGTAGTATGTCAACAACTGGTTAAATGCAGGTTTTCCTCAGTCCAGATGGGTATCTGATCTCTGTAAAAATCAAAACATAACTGTGTGTGTTGTGGATGGGAAGAAGGAATCTTGTTGCATCTCTGTGCAGTGGGTCAGCACAAGTGTTCTTGAAGTAGTCTGCAGGTTACATTGTTGTCATTAAAACTCACCAAATCATTTCACTGAGCTACCAAAAAAAACCAAAACCTGATGATCCCCCTATACAAACCAAACACATCTCAGTAAGATCACACATTTTGGGCATTAGTGGTAGACTGCAAGCTACCTTGTGCTCCAAGAGGACACTCAAGAGCTTTTCTAAATAGTGAGAGCTATGAAATGTGTGTGCTAGACAACTCTGGGCACTGCTATCAACCCCCCAGTTACCAGATTGATGATGTACATTGGATCATAAGAGGCAAAATTCACATTATCTTACAGATACGTGAATTTCATAACACAAGTCACTGACTAAAATATGTTGTGTACCATGACATTGTTCTGTGCCTTGTTCTGAAAGAGCTTCAGTTTCTGCAACCATTTCTTTTCTATCACACACAGCAGAATGTGACTCCACAATGGAATTCCAACCTTAATAAGATGCCACCCTATCCAGCTAAAATCTGTTCAGCATTGCACAGCGTTAGGTGGTATTCTTTTCTCTTTCCTAACATGGTGCACATTACATCCAGACAGAAGTTCAGTCCCTATATCTCGGACAGCACTATAGTGTTACATCTCTTTGAGCACATCTCTCCAAAGATGTAATGGGGCCAATCCAGTCCAATCCATGCACTGTGACCAGCATTAGGTGGGAGTGGGATGTACCTACAATGTGGTGTGATTATGGTATCTCATAAGCTTTTCATAAACGGAGCTCTTCCTAGCAGAGTTGGCCATCATATCAGTCTTTTGAGATTGTGAAAGGTCATTTTTTTGATTTTTTAAAGTGGTAATCTGAAAACATCTGTACTGAGTCAATTAAAACTGTTTCAATAATTACAAAGGTTAAAGAGAAATAAAAAAATCAAAATTGAAATGAAACATTTTTAAAAAACATAAACTAACTAAAATTTTGAAATGGGGTCATTTTGAACAAAAACACCCAAAATTGCTGTTTGAAAATCTCAAACAGGTACATGTTGATAACTCTGAAAATATTTTTTCACATTTTTATCTTACATTGTGCTATCTAGCAAAGCTGATTCTGGACCGTTTTAGTTTAAATCAATTAGGAATTCCCAATAAAAACATATTTTTGGCCAGAAAATTCCCAATCAGCTCTAGTTCCTAATAGATATAAGTAATATTTTCAGACAGAATCTATGGAACTAAAGTACTTAGCACTCACTGACTAGCACAATCCAAAGTGTGTGTTCTGAGTACACTTTTGCACAGCAGGAGTCATGATCACCGATAGACATCACTGTCTATCTACAGGCAAACTGGCATTCAGACGCAAAAGGAGAAACTGATCCTGCTGTTCGTAGAGTTCTATTATTGAATTTCTGTGTCTTACTTTGTAACAAAGAACTGCTTCAACCACCCAAAAAAAATCACTCAAACTGTTCAAGCAAAGACAAACAGGCAAAGAAAACCTTTCAAGGCTTAGTGTAACATTTTCAAGAGTAACTTAATGTTTTAGGAGCTTAAAGGCATATGATGCTATGTATCCTACAGAAGAGCACCTTCCGGAATGGAAAGCTAGGGCATATACCTTACACAGATTTCTACAAGCACACTCCATGCTTCCCCTGTCCACTCTGCTATTTTTAGAAGTGTTGTGTCTTGCCGTCACCTGTTGTTGGAAACTTTCCACTCTGCGTTCCCCCTGGTTATGGCTACATTAGCGAGTTTTTTGAACAAAACTCGATGAATGTCCACACACAGAATGCATTTTGTCAACAGTCTGTTGACAAAACTCACCACTTCTGCCGACAACCTTCTGCCTCTCCCAGATGAGGAAAAGCACCTTTGCTGACAGATTCTGTCAACAAAAAAAGCTGTGTGGATGTTTTGGGAGGCCTTCTGTCAACAGACAGGGCTTCCAGGACACTAGGCAATATTCAGATGCCTTGTACACTCAGAGGGCCTATTTCTGGTCCTAGAAGTTCCATTGTGATAGTTATAGCCCAGTTTTCAAACACTAAAAAAAACTTTTGAAAACTCTGGTCACTTAACTGGTGACTAAATGAAAGGTGAGTTCCAAAAGGGAAATACAAAGCAAAAACACAATCAACCATACAAAACTCCCACAAACACAACCCTCTGCTCCAGTTATGGATGCTGGTCCCATCTGAGAACCATGCCAATCAACACTAATCAGGGCAAGGTGTCTTACAGGAGGAACCAGTCCTGACTGAGGGGAAACGGGTTTTGAAGAATGAAATTTTCTCCCACCCTTTACTTTAGAAGTTCTATTTTAAAGGACCATGAAATAAATACTGCACATTCTATGAGCACATTTACTGGAAAGGGAAATATTCAGATTTCAAGGCCAAAAAGGGCAACTTGTGGTCATGTATTCTGACCTTCTGTATAACACAGGCTATAGAACTTCATCCAATTAATTCTCAGAGCATGTTGATGAGAACAACATCCAATATGAAAGGTTCCACTAATCATATTCAGCATTTAAAAATTTCTGTAAATTTGGATAACAAAATTGTGTCAAGAAAGATCCCATGGATCTGAAAATCAAATTTATTCCTATTGGAATTCTGCCATAGAAATATAGCTCCAAATGCAGCAGTTTCATTCTCGATGATCTTTTGCTGAGCTCACTCACACCCCCAATACTAATGTATTAAGACTGTCAGTCTTCTCTTGCATGTCAGTTGCTCAAACCATATGATTTAATTTTTCAAGTCATAGTAAATATTGATAGAGAAGAATTTTATACACACTTTTCTTCTCCGTAACCCTCAGCCTCTCTGAACACTTCTTTGCCTGTAACTAATTGTTAGCCGGTGGCCGGGTAATGTGCGGTGAGGTACTCCCCTGGGTCCTAAACAACCCAGTTTTTTTTACTGTTAGAGCAGGGAGCTCTAGCACTTTCACCTATGGCCAGGCTGTAGTAACCAAACAGTTAAAGTTCTTTTTGTTGTGCCGGCTGTGTTGTAGTGACAAAAGGATAACAGGGTCAGGCTTAGATCTTAACTAGTTACAAGTTTATTTAAGCTACAGTTATAAGCGTGTGGTTACAAAAGGCTATTGTTTACTTCTTATAGGCTAGCAAAGTACAGGTGTTAACAAGTTACATTACAATCCAATACAAAGATATATGTTACCATCTAACACAATGATATCCTGATACAATGACGTCTAGTTACAGAGCTCTAATTCTTTAGCTGTGCACAAAAAAAAAATGGAGACCTAGCATGGGTATATCTTACCCTCTCTGTGTCTCTCGATACCAGCGTAGCCAAGCTGGATCGGTCACTCAGTTCCGCGGAAAGACGAATACGAGGTTGGGCGTCCCCAGTTGTGGACCTCGGGAGGCAATCACCTGACCCGACCAGCAGGTAGTTGGTGGAATGCACTCAGAGTTAGAGTTCTGCTGGGCCCACGTTTTATACCCTTTTTGGGGTTACGTATTCTCTTTCTTATCTAAGGTGCCAGATTGTACTGGTCTGTCTTTGTGACGCCAGTTTGTTACAAGGGCACTTCTTACTTAATTTGCACTTGTAAGACAGGAGATAAGCAATTTAGGAGTACAGGACATTCTTTTTGTGTGGGCGGAGATTTCCCCTTCTGGGATGGTTGTGTGATCATCAAATCCATCAATGCCAGCTGGGGTGATTTCTTGAGGGTCCCCCCCCCGCCTCTCGTTGACAGTTTGGCCTGTTAGCCTTCTATCTGTACTTTCTGTTTCTCAGGGTCACGATGAGCTAGCACATCTGGGCCTCAATGAGGGCATCAAAGACTGTGCTGTCAGCAGCCGTTTCCGTGCCCTGTGTGCTTCTCAGTGGGGGGCGGGGCGGGGGCAGCAAGCAAGCTGGCTTGTAAGCGGGAAACTTTGTCTGGCTACACTAAAGATGATAATTTAACATTAACCATTAAACCAAAATGATGTGCTAAAACTAGTATCATAGATCTTGGGGTCCTGCCTTCAGAGAGTTTCATGTCAGCATGTATGTGGACATTCTGCTTTCCCATATTGCTAAATGGGAGGGGGCTCAGCTAAATGAGAGTGAGGTTTTGGACAGGGGTGCTGGTACAATTTGTACAGAGATGGTGCTGAGATTTATCGCACCAAACTGTACATACTTCAGATAATAAAAGTCCACTTCAGGCATTTCCAGCATCTCTGGCTGTGGAGGGGTCTTGGCACAGGAAAAATTGAGAACCACTGTGTTTTGAATAATGATCTATGTTCCAGAGCATGTACTATGCAGAAGTTTAAATATGCCAATTTGACTAAATAAAGCTGATATTCAAGCATAAATTCCACTGCATCTGATTCAACTGCTACACACTCACACACACACATAATAGGGGAAGAAAAATCTCTGTGGCATTACAGCAGGTAAGGATGTCATTTTTACTTTTATAAATGCAGGGATAGGTGGTCTATAGCTTGGAGGACAAAAAAGAGTTTCATTACATACACAAAGTTTCCACTTATGCATTCAGTAGAGGCTGCAGCAGCAGCAGCAAGTAGCTTCTCTACTGATGTCAATGTGATAAAAGATTTATTTTACAAAATATGTATATAAACCTAGTCCCTGGTGAAAATGAAAAGCAGGATGGTTTATTCCTTGGCATAATATTAAAAGTCATTATTAAGTTCAAAGACCAAATTTGCCAATAGATATTAATTTCTACATTCTGTACTTTATCAACAGGAATGTTTTACTTTAGTTGAGTGACACAGAAGTATGAATTTAATTAATCATGGACAATTTCAAACTATAGCACAGCTAGGTGAGTCTTCTTTATATTGTTTTATCCACAACGTAAAATATTGATGTTGCTAACATACATTCTTGAAATAGGAAATGACACTTGCTCCCAAATGACTTGTGTAGAGGTTTCAATGCTTTTAACTTTTAACATCCTCTGTCAGCTTCTGTTTCCATGCTTGATTTGATCATAGGATGGCCCAACTTTTATTATAGACTCCAGATACTTAACATTACAATAGACACTTAGATTTCCATTTGAAATTCCTTACTAGAATATGTTGTATACACTCAGTATACTGGATTATCAACGTGATTTACTCTGTTTTGTAATGTATATATCAGGCTAGAATATCTTCCTCTTTTCCTTTTGTTCATTCAAGTCTATATTCTGTTCTTGGCTTTTCATGAATTATTCTATTAGGCTATTTCTGAACTGCAGGCTTCTGTTGGGAGCCTGGAGGTTTCCCAACACAAGTCAGCTGCTTTGGAAGCATTCTACTGACGTACCTTCTACCTCAAGGAATAAGGAAGACAGGGATGTCTCATCAGAGGGAGTTTTACTGACATATGAACCTGTGTGGCTGGGCCAAATGTTGGGAAAGCCTCTCCCAACAGAAGTCGGCAAAGATACACAAATGTGTTAAGTAGGTTTATGTATGTTTTGCTGACAGTTCTCCGCAGCCTAGACACAGCCTTAATGTCAGTAGGAGATGGTTGCACGTAACCAAAACCAGTCTTCATTCTTAAGGCTTTAAGGAACATATTCTGCTCTTGTTTGCTGTACAAGTGACACTTTCAGGCACGCAGGCTGAAGAGTCACATTTTTATGGTGGATTAATGTGCCTTTGATAAGCCTTCTGTTCTGTGTTGTTGTTCTGCTCATATTTGGTTGTGTCACTCTGAACTCGAGAATGGTTCACTGAACATTTGGCATGTGCTAACACATGGGCCATCACAACCAGGCTTTTGCCACAAAAAAACCCAAAAAAACCACAGGGCGTCTACACAGCATATGTGCTTTGTCGACACAGTTTGTCAACAAAACCTGGCACATCTGCTGAGAGCATTATACTTCTCTCCATTCAGGTATAATGCCCCACTCAACAGTGTTCTGTTGACAAAACAGCCATGTAGACACTCCAGGGCCCTTTTGTTGACAAACAAGGCGTTTAGTTCACTGGGCAGCCTCATTTGCAGAGCTTCCAGTCAGCCATTCTGTCAAGAGAGGGCCAGGCAGTCTGGCTGTTCTCTGTCAAAAGAGTGGATTGCTCTTTCAATTTGCTTTTATGTGTAGATGCGGTCTGTTGATAGAAGTTTTGCCAGGAAATCCCTTCCAACAGTAATTTATGTCGACAGAGGTTTCTTGTGTAGACATGGCCATAGAGTCTGACAGTCCCTTTTCCTTTATCATGTATAATCACTCCAGTGCAAAGTGAAAGCAACTCCCACTAAATCAGAATGATAATTTTTATACCTGGTGTACATTAGGATGAATAACTGCACAAAAATCATGGCAAAACAATCTGGCTTATTTGGACAGTTTTTTTCCCTTTTACAGTACAGTGTTACTAAGTTTTATGGGAGTAGGGTTTAGCTATTCCATGTAAATGATTTAATGTGACTGCATTACACATAAAAATAAAATATTAACTTAAAAAGCTAAGCATTTAAACATTAGCCTCCTTTGTACAGCTACAATATGACAGTGTTCTAAAAATATGATCCAGTATTTTCTTATATAACCCCTGCCTCAATCAGTGTACGAAATAAGCAGTGCTCCATATTGAAAGGGTATTCAGAAGACAAAATTATTGATTTCTTCATTTGATTTTCTATGGCATTCATCCCCAGACCAAGTCCATCCTGTGCCCAGTGGAGATGTAAGGCTGGCAGTGCCATGCCACCCTTATTTCTGTGTTGGTGCTGGTGGCCGCACTGCCTATAGAACCTCCAGCAACTACCATTCCCCACTCTGCCTTCGAGCTTTGAACCTGTATATGTACTTGGTGTCAGAAGTGTGGTGGGGGGAAGCTCATAAACCAATGCAAGTTGAACCTCTGTAATCCAGAACAGTCTTGTTCAGAAATATCTGTACTCCAGAATGATTTTAATTAGCCAGATGATCACTTACCATAGGCGTGGCCAAGTTTCCTATGGTCCCATGAAGTTTGTTTATAGCCACCAGTCTGAACTTTCAGTGTTCTGGGCTGTTATTTAGCTATAATTTACCCCTAAATGTCTTCTAAAAGCCCAGGAGGCAGTGGAAGGGTTGGTAATGTTCTAGACAATATTGACTTCCTGCAATCCAGCAAATTCTCTTGTTTGGCACCAGTCACGTCCTGAGGGTGCCGGATGAGAGAAGTTCAACCTGTATAAACACGAATAATGGGAGTGTGTAATCAAATAATTTTGAGATCCACTGCATTATAATGCTTAGTTTGCAATTGCTTACAACTTTGCCAAATTTCAACCCTTTTGGCTGAATTCCTCCATGCTAGGAATCTGACTCAGGCTGAATTTCAAATAAAATTGTTCAATCTTTTCAAAGACAGAGCATCAGAGAAAACATTTGTTTTTCAGTGTTAAAAAGTTCTGGAAACGTTTTCTGAAAACCTCTAGTACCCCCATGCTTTGCAACAGGGACATGCAATTTGGCAGGAGATGGCCCTCTTGGCAGGGGAAAAAAATCTTTTTCTGCATAAACCTCTTCAAGCTCTGAGTGCTGACCAGGCTGCACTTCTGCCCTCTTTAGAGTGGCAGAACATGTTTCATCCCAGAGCTACAGCTGTAGAGCTATATTTCCCCCATAAAGGCTGCTTCTAATGGCTCTAGGACCAACTTGTATCTGCCCAGACCAACTTGTATTTGCTCGGACAGTGTGGAGGAGGATGCTGTCTGACTCAAATGCAAAGGGTATAAGAACTAGGTCTGAGGGTTAAAGAGGAAGGAGAGAAGAGCAGATGTGACTGCAGAATGATGGGATATGGAAACTGGGACTAGCGTGAGACCAAAATCACATAATTTTAATTGGGAGAACCGGAGAACAGCCTTGGAAGCAGACTAGGCAAGGAGAATGAGAACTGGAGTCATTGAGGCAGCAGGCAGGAAGCAGGGGAAGGCAGAGAAAGCTGAGGAGTCAAGGATGCCTGGGGAGAACGGGTGCTGGTGGATTGAAGGTGCAGGGTTAAGGAGTTAAGACACTGAGGTTGAACAAGAAGCTTGGGGGAAAAGACTACACGTGGGAACAAGTGAAGATGGGGAAATTGAGAAGAATGACTGGAAATTTGGGGTGGGGTACAGGGAATGAGGGGTGAGGAAGTAACTAGAACTGTTCCTGCAAGTGAAGTCTGCCTCACACCTCATGTGGACTTAACATTTTGACTCCACCCTGTAATGTTATTGTATGTTCAAAATGAAGAAGTGGTGCACTATGGCCATGGGCACAGCTGTTTTCCTGGGCAATCACAGGGCGGTGAGAATGTGGAAGAAAAAGGTTCACTAATACTTCCTTTCACAGCATAAAATTAGGATAGTAGAGGGAGGTAGAAAACCTCTTCTATCCCTGAGACTCCCTTTTCCGCTTTATGCTAACCTCAGTGTCTCTTCTGTTAGTACAACTCTTGCCCTGCCATCCTAAACAAACACCAGTTCCAGACCTACTAACTCTATGGCCTTTTCTCATAGACCATGGGATTTCTGCCTCTCTTACACATATTTATGGAAGATGCTCTGTCTGCATTTAGGCAGCTCTCTGCTCAGCATTATGACTTGAGTGAATCCATTTTGTGGCACTTAAATATACCCAAGCATTATACAGGAAGTGTGGGTGCCTAACATGAGGTTGTGAATTCTGCTTTTCATTAAGGTACCTAGAGGTTAGGTGCTCCACTGGTAAGTCTCTGCACCCTTGGTGAGTTCCACCCCTGTGCCTACATAAGTAAGATGTCTTTGCTTTACATTTTAGCTTGATGAAACCTTATCTCTTCTGTTGCACCATCCAAATGAATGGGGTTGTTCATGCTGTGGTTCTGCCTATTCATAATTCATAAAGACAAAATTTATTCAGTTTGGCTACACATGCTGTGGAAGCTATGGTTCATCTAGTTGAGACGAAAATTTATCTAGTGACTGACAACAGGTAACAAATTGGAGGAAGAGTCCTAGTTCATTATACATGTCAATGGAACTCTGACAAAAGCTTGATTGCATAATTTTGGAGTACATTAATCCTCACTTTTCAGACTACATTCACTGCAATAATGAATTAGCTTCTAAATGGATACACATTTTATTGGAGAATGCCCTTTGACTGCTAGGCCTGCTGTATAAGCATTTTAACCCCTTTTAATCACTCCATTCCATGTGCAGCTCCATGCTGCTAAATGCTTGCTTTATTCCACACTACACTAAATACTTTGAATACAGAAGCCATGTGGTCTGTACAAATGGGCATAGAAGCTGTGTCTACACGTGCACGCTACTTCGAAGTAGCGGCACTAACTTCGAAATAGCGCCCGTCGCAGCTACACGCGTTGGGCGCTATTTCGAAGTTAACTTCGACGTTAGGCGACGAGACGTCGAAGTCGCTAACCTCATGAGGGGATCGGAATAGCGCCCTACTTCGACGTTGAACGTCGAAGTAGGGACCGTGTAGACGATCCGCGTCCCGCAATGTCGAAATTGCCGGGTCCTCCATGGCAGCCATCAGCTGGGAGGTTGAGAGATGCTCTCTCTCCAGCCCCTGTGGGGCTCTATGGTCACCGTGGGAAGCAGCCCTTAGCCCAGGGCTTCTGGCTGCTGCTGCAGCAGCTGGGGATCCATGCTGCAGGCACAGGGTCTGCAACCAGTTGTCGGCTCTGTGTATCTTGTGTTGTTTAGTGCAACTGTGTCTGGAAGGGGCCCTTTAAGGGAGCAGCTTGCTGTTGAGTCCGCCCTGTGACCTTGTCTGCAGCTGTGCCTGGCACCCTTATTTCGATGTGTGCTACCGTGGCGTGTAGACGTACCCTCGCAGCGCCTATTTCGATGTGGTGCCGCGCAACGTTGAAGTTGAACATCGACGTTGCCAGCCCTGGAGGACGTGTAGACGTTATTCATCGAAATAGCCTATTTCGATGTTGCTACATTGAAATAAGCTATTTCGATGTTGGCTTCACGTGTAGACGTAGCCAGAGAGTCAAAGCCACTGACATACTATCTAATCTTAGACAAGTCATTTTGCCTCTATATATTTCATTTTTCTCATTCATAAAATAAGAATAAAAATTCTTAGTTACCTAAATACATTAAACCTGTAAGGTAGGTTTGGACGGAGATTGATAAAGTAAGGTGACATGACTTTTCAGCTGCAGAATTATCAAGTGCCTAGGGGAATGAAAGGGAGGGAGAGGATGAAAACCAGGGATTAAAGCAATAAAATAATTATCCATTTGGTATTTCCGATTCCTTAAATTTTTTTATTATACAAATACTCTTTTTGTCTAATCTGTTCCCACAAGGGAAAAGTCTTAGCTTGCTTGTAGAATCCTAGAATACTAGAACTGGAAGGCACATAAGAGGTCATCGAAGCCAGTTCCCTGACCTCACAGCTTGACGAAGCACCATCTATACCATCCCTGTTAGATATTTAACCATCCTGTTCTTAAATATCTCAAATGAAAATTCTACAACCATCCTACACAATTTATTCAGTATTTAACCATCCTGACAGGGAATTTTTCCTAACGTCCAACCTGAACCTCCTTTGCTGCAGTTTAAGACTATTACTTCTTATCCTATCATCAGCGGCTAAGGAGAGTAATTTTTCTCTTTCCTCCTTGTAACACCCTTTTAGGTACTTGAAAGCTGCTGTCACACACCCACTCAGCCTTCTCTTTTCCAAACTAAACAAACCCAGTTCTTTTAATCTTCTCTCATACGTCTTATTTTCTAGACTCTTAGTAATTTTAGTTGTTTTTTTTCTGGACTTTCTCCAGTTTCTTCACATCATTCCTAATTTGTGGCACCCAGAATTGGACACAGAACTTCAGCTGAGGCCTAATCAGTGCAGAGTAGAGCAGAAGAATTATTTCTCCTGATTTGCTCACAACATTCCTGTTAATGCATCCCAGACTCATGTTTGACTTTTTTTGGCAACAGTGTCACACTGGTGACTCATAGTCAGCTTCTGGTCCACTGTGGCCACAGATTCTTTTCTGCATTACTCCATCCTGGGTAGTCAATTCCCATTTTGAATGTGTGAGATTGATTGTTCATCCCTAAGTGGAATACTTCGCATTTGTTCTTACTGAACTTCATCCTTGTTTTCTTAAACCATTTCTCAAGTTTGTTCAGATAATTTTGAATTCTGACTCTATCTTCCAAAGCACTTGGAATCCTTCCCAGCTTGATAGCATTTGCAAAATTGATAAGCATATTCTCTTTCACACCATATAAATCATTGATGGAAATATTGAACACAACTGGCCCCAAAAACTGACCCAATGCTTCTCCTTGTCCTTATATTTATAGGAAAATATAGCCCATGTAATCAAGAAAGTGGGTAGAGGCTGTTATGCTGTGCATTAGAAAGCTGGCCATTTATATAATTATATCAGGACTAACAGAAAAGTTTTGAGCATGAGCTTTCGTGCTTTCATGCTGTCATGCTCAAAAATTTTCTGTTAGTCTATAAGGTGCCACAGGACCCTTCGTTGCTGTTACAGATCCAGACTAACACGGCTACCCCTCCAATACTATATCAAGACTGTTATACATTTGTAACAAATCTTGTATAAAGTACATAATGTAAGGTGTCAATGGGAAAGATATGTTTTTCTTAGTATGATTATTCTTTCTGGAAAGATCAGTGATCCTGGGATGGTAGGAGAAAGAAGAGGTGGAGCAGGAGCTTGATAGTAGGGGAGGAGTGGGACGTAAGTCTGGGTCTGTGGGAACCAGCCTTGTAGAGTCATATGTCCATTCCAACACTTGACTATCCATACTGTAATAGTAATTTAGTCCTCACAATCATGGTAGTGCATCCATACTATAATATGCAGACCTGAGACAGAACTTCAAGTTCTGTGGGCATGTACTACTCGAGTACCAGGGTTCCTTTACCTTTTCCAGCTGAAACCACTTGGGGGCTTTTTTCTTCCTTTCTGTCCTACGACAGTTGACCATACGTGTTTGGGGTGATTCTATAAGCAGGTGAACACATCCACGTGAGCCATTTTATGTCTGTGAGCTTCTCTACTTCATGTCCTCATTCTTATTTCTGTGAGAGGCTGATGAACATTTTCAAGTGCCAAATGAATCTCTTGGAAGAGGATAGCGACATAGCTGTTAAAAACATTTCATGTTGTTTATGCCTCTTAATTGCATATTCATCCTGTGTGAACAGGCACTTCTCTAGCACAGTACCAAGAACATCATGCTGAGGGTGAAGGTTGACTATACAGCATAGAAAACTTCTGCATGAAGATGAAGATGGAAGTTTGTGATTAACCTATAGTTTACCCTTCACACCAGAACTCCCACATAAGGGTGGCCACTCATCCAGAAGCAGTTCACTGTCACAATCTACCAGCTGGGTACACCAGTTGTATAGGACCACAGCTAACCTATTTGCTGTAGGAGGTTTTGTTGCAGAGATTTGTTAGGTGACCTGGACTATGATGTGCCCAAAAGTGATAGGTATAAGAAATTTTACTGAAAAAATTGCTCGTTTTTAGAAAATGGGCTTTCCACACTGAACTAGGAACATGGATAGGACTTGTTCCTACAGTTCGCCATCCACAAGAGTCCAAAAACTGCAAACTACTCCATTGAAATGCAGGTTGTGGTTAACTGAAAGGGCAGATTTATGCAATAATATGTACTGGCAGGGTGCCTGATGCCAAGAGATTTTGCAGATTGGAATTTAAACTTCATGGAGAAGGCAAGGCATTTTTGCATTGAATGGCGTTGTTTTAAATGGAGTTACTTTTCTCACTGGTATTCTATGAGATATCTTTTAGCAGCTGCTGCCTTGAGATACGGCAAAGAAAAAAAAGTTTGAGTTACATACTCACTCTTTGTGGGGTGGCAGCAGAATGTGCGTATGGCAGATTGAGATCTTGTTGCTGTTAACTGAAAATCAGTTTGAATGCCTTTGTAATTAGTACAGCTGACACCATGTTCTGCACAATGTTTGTAACAAGAAGAGGGAATCTTTTCATCAGGAGTGGCCTCAGACTCTGCTGGACATCAGAACTGGTACATACTGGTTCCAGAGTGATGGAGATCAGCTATGCTTTCTGTGTCACATAATGTGTTTGCATGGCCCTTACAATGAAATGGTATATGAAGCTGTTCTGTGCATGACATTTTTGCAAATGTGTAGCTATTGATTATTAAGAATTCTATAAACTTGCATGAGGTTTAGGGAGATGCATTATGCTATTAATGTTATCCATAATGGCAACAAGATGCCAATCACAGTTTATTGCAAGTGCAGTTTGTAATATTTCATTATGAAACTGGCATTCTGTATGTGATGATATATACCAAACTTTGTTTCATATTTTAATGATATGTGTAATAAAACCACTTATTTATGTCCTTGTGTGGAAATTAACCATTTTATTTTATACATGTGTTTACGTGCTGTAATAACCAGTAATGCAAATCAGTGGTTTTCATGGCATGCAGCATAACAAGGTTACCAAACTCCAGGTGAAAATGGTGAAAGGTCCATGTTCTTCTTGGCCTTTATGGGGTGTTTTTGATATGCAGCAGGTCACACATGGTCAGGAGTGAATGGAAGCACAGGATACTTTTTTTTTTTTTTTTTTGTTCTGTGCATTGTACAAAGATGGATGCTCAACATGGCTTGATAATGATGAGCGTTGTCAGGCCGCAGGTCAGGAGGGTGAGCTGATCCTTGCACAGGAGACTGCACTGTGGTATCCATCCCCTTCACTAAGCACATGAATGACTCCAGATGAGCTTTGTCTTCCTCCTTCTGTGATGCGGTGTGCCAATCTCTCCATGTGCTGTGCTGTTTCTCTCTCTTTGCTCCTTACGAGCATCTTCACCCTTTGGGAATTTGAGTTGGGCCTTTGTTTTATCAAGCAGATCCCCCTTCAGCTCATCTCAGACTCTTTCCTTTCCCCTGATTAACTAACAGCTGGCTACTTGCAGGACATCTTAATGCTAACCATGGCTACGTCTACACGTGAAACCAACATCGAAATAGCTTATTTCGATGTAGCAACATCGAAATAGGCTATTTCGATGAATAACGTCTACACGTCCTCCAGGGCTGGCAACGTCGATGTTCAACTTCGACGTTGCGCGGCACCACATCGAAATAGGTGCTGCGAGGATACGTCTACACGCCAAAGTAGCACACATCGAAATAAGGGTGCCAGGCACAGCTGCAGACAGGGTCACATGGCGGACTCAACAGCAAGCCGCTCCCTTAAAGGGCCCCTCCCAGACACAGTTGCACTAAACAACACAAGATACACAGAGCTGACAACTGGTTGCAGACTCTGTGCCTTCAGCATGGATCCCCAGCTGCCGCAGAAGCAGCCAGAAGCCCTGGGCTAAGGGCTGCTTCCCACGGTGACCATAGAGCCCCGCAGGGGCTGGAGAGAGAGCATCTCTCAACCCCTCAGCTGATGGCCGCCATGGAGGACCCGGCAATTTCGACGTTGCGGGACGCGGATCATCTACACGGTCCCTACTTCGACGTTCAACGTCGAAGTAGGGCGCTATTCCTATCTCCTCATGAGGTTAGCGACTTAGACGTCTCGCCGCCTAACTTCGAAGTTAACTTCGAAATAGCGCCCGACGCGTGTAGACGTGACGGGCGCTATTTCGAAGTTGGTGCCGCTACTTCGAAGTAGCGTGCACGTGTAGACGCAGCCCATAGCTGATACATGTTAGTCTCAAGTGTTTTATTTCCAGCTGAGTCATCTGCATGGAAATGAACGATTAAACAGCGAGCAGCTGCATGTGAACCAAGAGGTTGCTCCCAGTTTGTGGGAAGCATGTGGCAAATTTTGGAATCAAATGGCCAAGAAACATAGCCCAAAGGAATCGTGCAATAGTTCTTTCAGGAGCTCCAGTCCCGAGTCCGACAACCTGGATTAGAGCTAGGCTGTGAAGCTCATTCCCGTGGAATCAGGTATGTGACCCATTTCTGTAGCAGGGTCCAGAGGCCCAAATCATGAGGGGTTCTTGCCCAAGTCAGACTAATTTTTTTTGTGGACAGAAGTGGAACTTATACTCAGATCTGAATCTGAGCCTGGGCTAAGTGTGCTTTGTATACATCCCCATTTTTGTCACAAATGACCGCCTTGCTCTCTTGATTTTTGCCCCCCCTCCTCCATTGTCTCTCATTCACACACATGCACATGCACACAGGCCTGCTTATGGAGTGGGCAAAGAAGTGCAGTTACCCCTGGACCCAGTGTGTCAATGAGGCCCAGAGCTCTGGGCCCCTTCAAAGTGTGACAGCAGTACTGCTCTGGCTGTGTGTAGATGTGAGGGAGTTGAGGGATGCACCCAGACCGGTGGTCCAGGCAGTACTGAGTGCTGAGTACTCTTGGCCCCACCCCTTCTTCTCTTGGTGCTGCCCATTATGGGGCACAGAGCTGCCTGTCCCCTGCCCCCCCAGCCACCACTCACCTTGCACTGGGGCCTGTGGCAGCTGCCGATGCTGCTGCACACACAGCAAAGGCTTCCTTCAGAAAAACTCTTTCAGATATCCACAAAACTCCAGCTCTGACTGTTATGTTATTTGAATGGTGTATTTGCACCTGATGTCAAAGTTGTCTATGGTTCAAGCAGTCAACAGTTCCTCTCATCATAACACTATCCTGCACATAAACCCATGATTCTGCTGTCCATACTGAAGATTTGTTCTTAGATCCATTTTGAGAATTAACTTCACCTTTTTTATTTATTTAAAAAAAACAAAAAACAAAAAAAAATTTTCTGCAGCTATGTGTCTTGTTTATAAAATTCGCATTAAAGATAGTAAAAAGGTAACCAAATTCATTCCAATATACCAGCAAAAATAAAATCTTTTAAAATAAAAATTGTGTGTGGCTGCTAAAAAAGATGTGCATTTATTTTTTGTCTGTGCAATCAGCATCTCAAATGAAAATGAATATGCTTATTTGATGCTTTAAAAGAGCATTTTCAAAACTGTATTATGGGATGTTTATTTTCTTTCAGTGAAAAGATCTACTGATACTTTGCACTTTGTTTTCATCATGGAAAATCATACTCTAAATAATGTAATCATTTTAAAAAAGGGAGATGATGCAAAGGTATCTGAACCTTTGATTCTTGTGTGTTATGATAATTTTTAACCAAATGTCTACAATGTCTATACGCTGACCCATTAGAGTGTGGCATTATCATCAAAATAAGCGTTGCCTCCCTAAAACTTTACAATGTTCATTTATTCTGAGTACTTACTGGACACACTCAGAAGTCAGGGACTCACTGTGACGGGTACTGCATGAGCATAAAAAACAAGACGAAACACTGTATCTGCCTCCAGGATGTTACAATTTAGATATATGCTGAGAGAAAATGTAGGGACTGTCATTATTGCACTACTAATAATTGTGAGCAGTTGAAAGAGAGCTCTGTTATTTTGTGGAAGGTGAAGGTACAGGTCACATCACTAGGCTAAGACCATACAGCTGCCATAAATTGAGAGATGGACACACACAGAAGTAATATTTGCTAGACTACTGGTAGATATTCTCTCAACAGCTAATTCAATGCAATCCAATACATCAGATTTTTGGAAGAGGTCGACTGATTTAGATAAAATATGAATGAACTCAAACTTTTACTCACAACTGAAATATTCTGAGGTCCAGTAATGAGGCTAACATACTTGCTGTGATGTCAAAAACTTGTGGTTCTTTGATGGTGCTCGCAGAGAGGAAGATGAGGTCCCAGTTAAGATGGACAGGAAGTGTACCCAAAAGCTACAGATTTCATATAAACTGTTAATAAATAAAGAGATTTTCTGATTCTGGTCAGAACTGGGCCTTTAGTTCTAATTTAAGCTCTATTAATTTAATTTTTGAGTTCAAAGTAATATAAGCAACTATAGATATTTGAGTACTTTTGGAAAATATATTGGCACATATAAATATACTATGATGATGAACCATGTTGCTCTCAAATGTTTCCTTGTACCCAAAAATAAGTGTTATATTGGAGCATAGCCCTGAATACTCGTCATTTGGTTTGGTTTTATTTTGTTCTCCGTGGAGGTCTTATTATTTTTCTTCATCTTTTCAATCTTCACTGTAATTCACCATTACTTGTTTTGCTGCTTTGCCTTATGTCTCTTTCTTCACCTTAATTTTATACTTTGCTTCTCTAGGAGTCTTCTTTTGGTCAGGTTCACCTGGCATATTTCTCAGCTCTGTTTCCTTTCTGATCTTCTTAAACATTGTCCTGCGTGATCATCTTCCTACCACACACTCCCTTTCACACCTGTTCACTCACTCACTCTTCTTGTGAGTTGCTTTAAAGACAGAAGGAATACAAGTGGTCTTCCTGTTTTCATGTTATATTTTTAAGAATGAGAGGAAGAATAGAGATGTATGAAGAATTTATAATTTACCTTTCTGGTTTCATATTTTAATATTTGTAATAGCATGAGAATCTTATAATATGGAAGTCTTCCAGCAGTTCTTCCCAGCCAATGCACCAATTGGGTTGCCAGTACCAGGGATTGAAGCTATGATTAGAGGAGCTAAAGTCCTGTGTTCTACCAAATGAGCTAAAGGCCAGCTGGAATAAGGAAATGTCAATGCTTAAATTACTTGTTCTAATGCATTTTTATAATTTTAAAGGAAACAGAATACTAAGCAAATCTCTCCATAGATTTGCATAATTTCTTTAATTTTTCCCCCAAACCTAATTTCTGATTTTAGTAAATATAATATATAGATATTTTTAGAAAGATTATCATGTCTAATCCCCTGTTAGGTCATGTCTCTGTTAGATTCCATTCCTTTTAAAAGTTTTACACTCCAAGATTTTCAAACCACTTAAGGGCAGTAAGAGAAAAATAAAAACTATATAATTCCAATACTCATAATAAACCTGAGACATTAGCAGACACCCTATCACATATCTAAAAAGCATAAATCCATAAATGTAGATTTTTTATCAACTCACATAAAAATGGAAAGAAGCTCCTTTTTTCAGCCAGGTGTCTCAGCAATAAGGCTACAGTGTCCAAGAGATGGCATGGCACAATCCTAGGTAAACTTTTTTTTTTGTGGTGTTTGCATTCAGTTTAGAATAAAAAAGTCAGCTTGCTTACTCCAAAACTCTTGAAACCTTTTGGAGCTGAAGAAACATTTGGGGAGCTTCTAGTACTGAAATATCCAAAAAGGCCTTTATCTCAATTTTCAGTTCTGTTTAAAAACTTTCCATTAAAACAAGTTCAAATTTCAAGCCACTTTCTGTAATGGGAAGGTGGTAAGGTGCAAACCCCCAGCCCTACCTTTTGATTCTTGTAATGCTCATCAACTTGACATCTGATTGTGAGTTGTCCATTAAGTAATATGAACAGCAACTGTCTAATTCCTTTTCTCTCTCGAGGGGCAAAATCTGCGTATACACACATATACACCTGGAGATGCTTTTGCTTATGTTTGGGTGCAGCGGACAGATGCAAGTGATTTTCCTACACTCCCCTCACATAGTAGACCTGTTTCTCCCTTCAACTCCAAAGAATTAAAAGGCTCAGGGTATGTCTGCATTTGGAAATGAAGTCAAATTTGTTAAAGTCGATTTTTTTAACACTAGCTTTTATAAAGTCAAGGGTGATGTCAGGGATTTTTATCATCCCTTGGGCATAATCGTCCCCGTGGGCCAGGGAAAACAAGCCTTTGGCTGTAAAATGTCAATGCAGGCACATGAAAAATCCAAAGTCTTATAGGCTGCCATTTAGCAGTGCCCCCCTTATGAATTATGCATGAACTCACCATAAAAGCAGGGCTCGCCAGCAGTCCTGCGGCCCTTAGGGACATGGACTGGCATCCGGTACCTTACACAGAGGAGCGTGGCAGCTCCGGCTGCATCCGCTGAACTCTGAGGCCAGGCGCGAATCACCGAAGACCTGAAATCACTGCAGTGTCAGCCTGTTTTTGGTGTCACCTGCCCAGAGCTGATTAAATCAGCACCACGCCTGGCCTACCTGAGTGGCCCTACTGGTACAGAAGCGGCGCCAGCACCCCAGCGCCACACCGACCCCAAGCAGCGTGTTTGCATTGAGGAGCGACAAGCAGACCCTTCAGCCAAACCGCCAGGTGGCGAACTGGCCCTCCACTTCGGTGGGGGGTACTGCGTACCTGGCAGCGTAACCTGGGGTTTGCCATTGTCATCAGCGTTCCTGCAATACCATCGCCCATGCTGCCTTTGCAGACAACGACTCACCTTTGAAAAGGCTTCTTCTGCTGGACTCGACAAGCACCGGATTGACAAGACACGTAAAATTCCCACTAGGCCCGTGGCGTAGCCCAGAGTCGCATCACTAATATTGACATTTACCACATATTTAAAAGGATATACATTGCTTAGTGTACCAGGACCCCTTATAGGGGGACAACGGTCATTCCCCTGTCGTGCCTTCCCTTGGCAGGGGGAGGGCAGTGCCCAGGGGCCCGACCCCTCAGGGCCGGGCCTAGAAACCCACATTCAGACAATCAAACTATGCTCACACTTAATTAATAATTTATTGGTATTATGTTAATTAGTATTAGTAGTATCAAGTATTTAAGTATTAATAATTAGAAATCTATCTTCCAGTGCTGTATTATATTTGTTCAATTGTATACTATAAAGGTGGAGGCATTACCTCCCTTTAGCCATACTTACATTTACCCTTCCAAATAGTAGCCAGATTTCCTGGCCTAGTCAATTGTTGGCCTTCCTGCTTCCATTTAAACCCGGAGTGAGCGCAAGGGCTCCCGGGCAATTAGGTTGGGCTTTTGGTAGAGAGTCACGGCCTCTCTAGCACCAACCACCTTTGGACCGGAGTAGCGACCCGGCCCCAGGTACGAGGTGAGGAGTAGCGCCCTCACCCCACCTTTTAAGGAAGCGTAAAGGGATTTTAAAACCTACCCCAATTCTCCTATTCTACTTCTAAGAATTTCGGGCCAGAGTAGCGACCCGGTCTCAGATAAGAGGCGAGGACCAGCACCCTCGCCCTACCTTTTCTAAAAGAACTCTTAAACCATTTCTAAAACCTATTGTTTTTTCTTATTTCCAACTAACCAAACATTTGCCTTCTGGATAAATAAAGATTTCAATACAGGATTACACCATGGATCTTTTAATACTTGTAAGTGTTTAGTTGTGTTAGTTAATATAGGTATAAAGATAGATAAAGTTAGTCGTAATTAGTATTTTGTTGTTATTTCATGTTCTTAAATAAACTGTTGTTCTGTTGTATCCTTTAATCGGTGTCCAGCCTTTGCTCTTCTGGGCCGGCCACTGCCTGCCAGGGGAATTGGGTGGAGCCCAGGTGCACAACCCCAGTTTCTTCCACTCTGGTGGGGCGGGGGTGGGTCCTGTCTAAGCGTCCCTCCTTGAGGGTAGTTTCCTGGGAGATCTTATAGGGCAGAGGGTCTCGGCCTCTGGTTGGCTACCTAGGGCCAGCTGGTCGTGAGAGATACCTACTGCGACAGGTGAGTGACCTGACCAGCTCAGAAAGTCAATTTAGTGTGTCCCCACAACGTTGCCTGAATCCGACAGGTGCATTGCGGGCACCTATCCAAAAATACCTGCAGCCCCACTGCATTTTGGGATTTTATGCCAGTGTCTCATGGGAAAAAAGTCATGAGTGTTTCTGGGTTTCTGACATCATCATACCAGAATGCATTTAATTTAAAGTTTGATCCAGTGTTTTGTGGTCAGTTCCCACACTGTGATGCAGTATCTTCTGAATATAATGCCCATACAACACGATCTCATTTTTTCTGGGGCCTCTGATAGATATGAATCTCTGGAGCAAAGAACTGCAGGGTTTCTGGTAGCACTGGAGTCTCTGTAGAGAGTGGAGCACAGGTTCTGGAGCTGCAAAACCAGAACAGATGGGTAGGAATACATCTGTTTACAGTCATGGGATGACCAGCAGTGGCTGTGGAACTTCCACATGTGTAAGGCCACTTTCAAGGAACTTTGTGAACTGCTGTCTCCCACCTTGAAGCATAGCAATACCAGAACGAGACCTGCTTTGACTGTCAAGAGGCAATTGCTCTTTGGAAGTGTGCAACACCAGACAGCCACTGGTCAGTGGGAAATCAATGTAGAGTGGGCAAATCTATGGTGTGGGCTGTTGTCAGGCATGTAGCCATGGTGATCAACATGCTTCTCCTGCAGAAGACAGTGACTTTGAGAAATGTGCAGGAGATAGTGAATGCATTTGCTGCCATGGGGTTCCCTAATTGTGGTAGGGCCAGAGATGAAACACATATCCCTATCATGGCACTGGACCACCAGGCCTTAGAGTATATTTGTCTGGGATGACTTACTGGGGGTTGATCCTGCTTGAAGTAGGGAGCTGGACTAGATGACCTCCTGAGGTCCCTTCCAGCCCTATGATTCTGTGATATTAACCACAAAGGATACTTGTTCATGGTGTTGCAGGCATTGGCGTGTCACAAAGGTAGTTTCACCGACATCAACGTGGGATAGTCGGGAAGGGTACATGATGTGCAAATCATTAGGAATTCTGGTCTGTTTAGAAGGTGCCAGAGTGGCACTTTCTTTCCAGACCAGAAAATTAACACTGAGGGCAGGGAAATCATCATCATCATCAACAACAACCATGTGCTCAGTGCCTGTTGGTGTCCGATGCCTCCCTTACTATTTCCTTCCATCTTTCCCTGTCCAGTGTAGAGTGGCTTAGATTCTGTAAACTAGCTTCTCACCAATCTACTATACCATCTACCCATTCTCTGTGGAGTCTGCCTCTCATATTCGAACTGTCCATTGTGATGAAAGCCAGTATCTTGACTTTTCATTCATTGTTCATTCTGCAGATATGCCCAAATAGCTGTAACTTCTGTTGTATAACTTTCTGCAGTAGGTTCTCTTTTGTCTGTATCTTCCTATATAACTCCTCATTGGTGACCTTCTGCATTCATCCTGTTCTCAGGATCTTCCTGTAACAACTGTCACATGCCAATATCCTTCTCTTCAACTCTTTTGTTATCACCCATGTCTCACATTCATACAACATGCTGCTGAATACACAAATTTTCAAGATGTTCAGGTTCTTTCCTAGCCTAATCACTTTGTTTTTCTAGATCTTATCCATCATGTTCAAACTTGATCTTGCTTTCACTATTCTAGTACCTATTTGCTTCTTACAGTCTAGATCATGTCATGTTGCTTCCCAGATATGTGAACTTCTCTACGTTCTTTAGTTTGATTCTGTCTACACTGATCTCCCTTCCTCTTTTCTTACCTCCAAGTATCACTGTTTTTGTTTTATCAATGGTCATAATCAGTCCATACTGCTTCCTTTCCTCATTTAGCACCTGCACCCTTCTCACTAGCTTCTCTTCATCTTCATCAATGATAACTATATCATACACAAACCTTAAGTTGCTAATTCTCATCCTGTGCACTGGTATCCCTTGTACCTCTTCTGTCATCTTGTCCATAGCTTTCTCTAGATGCATGATGAAGGTACTCGGCAATACCAGATCTCTATGGAAGAACACCGTGCAACTGCAAGGTCACTCTGGTTACTCTTAAAACTGAAGAATGTATGATTTCAAGAAGAACAATTTCAGCTCTTCTCCATCAGTGGTTTACTCAACACTGTGTTAAGCTATCCTTGGTTCATGGGAAAAATTTCTTAAAGAAATGTCTGGGGTGGGAGGTGCAGCATGTCCCAAGGGCATTGGCCCATTGGGGAATGGGTGGCTGCATCATGGCATTCTTAAAGCACTATGACCTAGTAGGGAATAGGGTTTGCCTGGAGTGTGTGCTGCTTAAAACAGCTCCTGGATTTTAACACACCTGCTCCAGGAGTTAAACATTCATTAAAAGTCACTGGGGGTGTGTACATGAACTATAGGAGGGTCCAATCACCTGCCAGCCCAGCACAAGTGGGGAAGGGGGCTGCCATTTGTGCAATTGTCTGTCAACCAGTTTGTGGGTGGGGGCAGTGCATTTAGTGATGCTGCTTAAAGCAGTGCCTGGAATTTAAAGCAGATGCTCCAGGGGTTAAAAAATCATTAAAAGTCAATTGGGGTACAGCATGCTGTGTGGGAGCATGCTTCCAGATCACTTACTGATGGCTTGGGGCAGTAAGGTATCTTACCATGGAAGCCGGAATAAGTCAGGTCTCCCCAAAAATCTCATGAGGAGAATCCAAAAGTGTCTGTCTAAGACCTTCAGTAAAATGTCCCAAAAGGGTCAGCACTACATCCTCTCTGAAGCTGCCTCCTGAGTTAGGGGGATGGGATCCATGGGATCCAGCTCAGCAAACAGCTCGTGGCTTTCAGGATCTAATTCTATGCTGGAATGGACACCGCTGTTGTTCATCTCTTCCACATCAGGACAAATGTCATTGTCCACCCAAGGAACACAGAAGTCAACACAACTTCTGGAAATAGAGGTTGCATCTGTCCCCAGAACAGCATGACGCTCCTTGTAGTATTTGCATTTCTGGGAAGCTGTCCCACACTAACCACTGGCTGTCTTGTATTTCTGGTAGCTCTGCATCAGCTCATTCATCTTCACATTGCGCTGCTGAGTGTCCCTGCTGTACCCTTTCTTAGTTGTGCCTTGTGAATTTTTTGCATAAAGATCAAAGTTCCTTTTGCTGTATTTGAGCTGTATAAAAACAGCTTTTCTCACTCCACTCTGAAATGAGGTCCAAGATCCCCAGATGACTCCATGTTGGGTCCCTTTTGTAATCCTGGGAAGTCATGGCTACAAGCTGTGATAGGTATACTGCAGAGATGTGATCCACATGTCTGCTCACCAAGCTGGCCAGAGAGGAAAGAAAATCTAATCAAAATTCCAAAGGCTGATGACCACAGCATCCCATCACTTACTTTTGGCTCACCTGGAGAGCAGCAGGAGTGGAGCTATGACCAGAAAGGACACCTCAAGGAGCATTGTGGGACAGTTTAAAAGCCGATACACATTATTTTAATAACACTGCCTTCTCCACTTGTATAGTTCGACTTTTCAAATTCGGCTCTCAAGTTACTTCAGGAGGAAGTCAACATTACAAAAGTTGACAAGAACTGCTTAAAATTAACTGGTTGAGCACTCGAGTATAGATGAATAGTTTATAAAATTGAGCTTAGACCCTTAAATTCAATTTAATCTCCTTTGCTATGGCTACACTACAGCGCTGTGTTGACAGAAGTCACTGTTGGAAGAAAATTTGCAACAAAACTTCTGTCAACAGAGTGTGGTTACACACAAAAGCCAATTGGAAGAGTGCTTCACCCTGTTGACAGAGTGGCTGGACTGCCTGGCTGCTCTCAACAAAACAAAACAGACACCTGGAAACACAGCAGACATGTCTGCCCATTTTTCTGAATGTCCTGTATGTTAAGAGAAGGCCCCTCCAGAGGTTCTTTTTATCAACAGAATCCATCAACAGTATCATTATGCCTCATGGTTGAGAGGAAGAATCTGATGGCAAAAGTACTGAGTTTTGTTGATGAGCTGTCAACAAAAATTCATTTTATGTGTGGACATTCCACCAGTTTTGCCAACAAAACCAATTTTTTGTCAGCAAAACTCTCTAGCATAACCATAGCCCCAGTGTAGACCAGACTTCAGTCCAAAAGCCAATCATGCCACCATCCCACAGACATGCAGATGGAAGTATTCTGCAAATCAGAGTTGTGTAGACTTTAATTCAGCACCTTCTGTACATGGAAAGTTCATCAGGATACAGTGGCTCAACACCATTGTCAACACAGGTGAGAGTCCCTGATATGCAGAATCCCAACCAAATCAACATTTATTAGTTTAATAAACCATAACAAAAAAGCAAAACAATAGGAATATGTAAACATTTGGTGTAAAAACTGAAAGACTGTCATTACATGTATCAATCAGGATCACATGTCTCCAAGTTATGACAGTTTCTCAAGTACTAGTTCCAAAGGCCCACTTATTTCAATGGTTCCCTGAATGTGTAGACCAACTGTGACCTTCTCTCTGAATATTATGGAGCAATATTATATTTGTTGGAAACATTGCTGCTGGCTTATCTTAACCTCTAACTTCACCCTTTACTGGAGAATCGTTTTGTAACTCCAGAATAAACCTACTATAATTTCTAATGATGTTTACTAGATAAAGTTGTCTTATTGTGGTTCAGCACCATAAAAAAGAATTGTATTGATTTTTTTTTAAACTGCAGAAACTGATTTCAATGCTGTTCTCTGCCAGCAGACAAACTTAGAAGATCTAGTTGAAGCCAGGAATTTTCTTTTTAAATAAGAAATGCCAAGCTGATTCGGAAAAGTAGCTTGTTATGGAGTATGTTAGTAGAAATGCCAAAGTTTGCATTTCTCAGGAGAACAAAAGTGTAAGAGGTGTAACATTTACACTTTCAATATTGTATGTAAATATGTTAAAATAAATAACACTTTTCCAGACAAACAAACAAACAAAAACCCAAACAAAATATTTCTACAAAATTAATTTATTTTAGCTTGATTTTTATGGAAGCAGAAATTACTTTATATTGTGTTTAAATGCAATACCAAATATCTGTTGCATCCCACACAGATACTAAATGTTACTATATGCAGAGTTTTTAAAACTAGTTAGTATTTTCTTTAAGGAATTGCTGTATTCCCATTAGCAAAATAAAATAAATCTAAATTCTTTAAATACAACACTGTATGTTAGATAAAGGCATTAATTCAAATCTTTACATAATAGTTTTTGCTGCACTGTCAAGCTCTGGGGTTAATGAATTTCTTAAAAAAACAAAGATCTCATTCTTTTCTCACTTTCATCTCCGCACGCTTATTAATGTAATCGTGGATACAAAATATAACAGAAAGAAAGTTTAGCTCAGAGACTCTATCAATACCTTGAGTGCTACAATTACTTGGTTCATTAAATTTTTGGACACATTCCTTACATGCAATACATGCAAAATCCCCATTGGCATCCATGGAGTGGGAGAGGCAGAAGGAGAGAGAAAGAGAAGTGGGGTATGGGTTTGCGTTGGTACACACACCTAAAAGAAATGTCTGGATCTGGAAGCCGCACAAATATTTTTGCCTTTGTGTTACATCTTACTTACTGCCATTACATCATTCCATGAGGAATATTGTTTGCACTGATGATAAATGATAGCATAACTGACTTACTGTAATATTTCAAATACAGAAAATTGGAAGCTTTTCTACATTTCCACAACATCAGGGCTGAATGTTGCTTCCCTTGTTTACATGAAAAGCGCCACTGACTGACACTGGAGTATTTTGTATTGTTCTAGGAAACTGAAACATGAGAAAAGAATTTTCCATATTACCTTTTTTCGTCCCAAATGAATAGCAACATTTCTGGATTCTCCACGTTACCTGTGTCTAGAAAATAGAAGCTTTACAGATATTGTTTTTGTTTCAAATAATATACTTATACATTCCAAAGAAAAAATGTACTGAAGGAATTTTAAGAAATTATAACCAGAAAACAAATGAAATGAATCATATTCAAGAGTGCCAAATATCCCATCCATCAGCTCAACAGATTACCCTTTGACAGAGCCAGAGGCATTTGCAAAGCTGCCAAAACAATTGCCAGTGAATCCTGCCAAAGGGGCAGATGTCTTCGGTACAGTAGTTGCTATATCTTGTCATATGGATCCTATGATTCTAAGGCAAAAGGGGAGAAAGAGAAAATCTGTAGTATAATTAACAGAATACTAATATCTCATCTCTCTCCCCATCTTTTAACAAATTGCATAATTCTGACAAAATGTTTGTTTTGATATTTTGTCTAAAACCAAACCATATTTTAAATTCTAATGTATTATATTAGGGAGTGACATTGTTACAGCTGTGTCGATCCCAGGATATGAAAGAAACAGAAGGCGGGGGAGGAAATATCTATTACTGGGACAACTTCCCTTGGCAGAAGAAACAAGATTTTGTTTTATAGAGCTCTTCCTGACTTCTGAATAGCTTGAAAGCTTGTCTCTTCCACCAACAGAAGTCAATCCAATAATAGGTATTACGTCACCCACCTGGTCTCCCTCCTTGAGAATCCATGTAATTGCATATAATTCTGCTCAGTTCTTCCTTCTGGCATCTTCTCTCGAACCATGATGGGCCCCTTACTACTGTAATTGTGCCCTTTACAAACATTAATGCATTTATGCTGACAACAATCACTGACAGGTTCTATTTTCCCTATTTTACTGAGGGGAAGCTGAGGCACACAGATAAGAAGAGACTAGCCCATAGTCACACAGAAATTCTGTAGTAGAACAGGAACTGGAGCCCAAATCTCGCAAATGCTCCCAAATTTCTTAATAACATGAGATCACCCGTCCTGTCAATAAGCCAGGCTTTCTTGATAAGGGCCTTGTGGCCAACAGAACCTCAGCAATAATCTGTTGCTCCAAAAAGGTGCAGAAAACAAAGGTTAATAATTTTGAATATATATTGTACTTTGAAAATGCATTAGTCTCATTGAGATGATAATCAGAAATACAGTCAGAGTGGCTGGACTGCTTATTTTATACACGACATCACTGATTCTAAGAGTTATAGAATGTACTGAAAAACAATAATCTTAGTGGTGAGTTAGAGATATCAAATACTGGGTTTTGCCTGCAATTTACTATAAAGATACACCTGCAGTTTGGGAAAATTTTCCATGTGTGATAATGATAAAATGCCTGAACTGGAAGCATTGTTTTCTGGATGACTGGGAGCCTTTAGGTTTATGAAACATAATTGTGAAACTAGTAACAGACATTAGTGAGGCCACTGGGGACAAAAGGCAAAGACTAGAAAAATATGTAAATGCTTTAAAAACGGAATTAAAACAGATATAAAAAGTAATACACTAAAAATCTTCACTAACTTTAAATTCTGAAAAAATATTACAAATGTATGTGATGATTTTTTATTCCAAGCTGGAAACACCTTAAAGAGACCTATTTTTCAGGGAGCACTGAGAACATGTTTTATTCTGATTCTCACAAAAAAAACCAAAAAAAAACCAATTTTTAAACCACAAAATTGTACAAAAAATGGAAAGACAGTTTCCCACACAGCTCTACACATCACACATCTATCAGCCAAAAGTGCAGAGAAATCAATCCATGTGTACACAGTAAAGGTATAAGAAAGAAAACTCTAGCAACATAAGCTGTTGATATATTCATGTACAGCATCTGTGATGAAAATTAATTAGTATTGATTTATATTCCAACAGCTCAGAATAATCTATGAATCATTTTAATTTCCAGTGTAGTAAACAGTTTATTAGTCATTTTTTTCCAGTGGTGTCATTCTTTGAATTGCATGAAGTGAAGGAACAGTCATTGTTAAAGCTTTGCATGAAAAGTTATTATATCTGCACAGTGAAACGTGTTGAGCTTGCAAAAAAAGTGATGTTTAGGAACTTTTTTCACAATTTCTGAAATTAATATTTTCGTGGAAGACTATCTTTCACACTTCTGAAAACAGTATGTGGACTTCCAGAGATACAAACAGCTAATATGCAAGTTAAAATAATTTAAGTGATCTCACCATGCACACAAAACAGAAACATAGTTCTTGCTGCCAATGTGTGCACTTCCTGAAATTAAAAATGGAGAAGTATTCCGGGTAGTGTTTGAAAAGGGTTACAAACTGTTAGTTAACTGACATTTCTGGCAGCATGTTATGTTGTCCTGATGGAAAATAAAATTTAGGAGCACATTTGGCTCCACAAACTTCACATTGTACCTGTTAAATAAATGGGGTTGAAGCATGCTATTTTGTTTTCTCAAGTGTGAGAAGAATTTCCAGATTGTTACGGCAATGCATAATTGGAATCACTGGCTGCATTATCATATGGCAAGAACTTAGCTCCTCTCTTCCTTGGGCTGCGTTCAGTGGCAGCAGAGGAAAATCCTCAATCTCATGTCCTGGGCAGGTGCGTACTCTCTTGTTATAATTTTAAAAACTCATTTTATGTTTTTTCCTGTTATTTTTTGTTAAAATAATCTCAGAGGGGTAGCCATGTCAGCCTGTACTTCATAAAAAACAAGCAGTTCTGTAGCACCTTAAAGACTAATAAATTTACTAGATAATGACCTTTCATGGGAAAGATCCACTTCCTCAGATTTTAGAGCAGACAATTAGAATACAAGGTTTATATAGCAGGGAGGGGGAAGAGAAGGACAGAGAACTGCAATGTCCACAGCCCTTGGTCTAGTACTTTCCACATGGTATAAAATTATGCACAAAAGACCCTAAACACATTAATAAAAACACTGAAAGCTGCAGGGTTCACAGCATTCTAACTTCCCCATTCTGAGGAAGCCTACACTTTCATTCTCAGCGTTAGCCCAAGCTATCTTTCTGCCTTTGAAATGGTTGTGGCTTATTATTTTGAAGTTTCCCCGAAGAGAGAAAGCAGCAATTTGAAGAAAGAAAAAAAGTATACCCAAATGGGTTTTATTCAACTTACAGCTTCTATCAAAACTTGTCTGTGAGTCGAATGATTTATTCTTAAATAGGCGGTTTTGTTCTTCATGGAAACATTTTCTAAATTGGATCTGTGGCAGCAGCTCAATTGCAGCAGCAGAAAATGATTATGGTGGTGCTTGTCCAATTTCAAAAATACCTATCTCCAAATGGAAAAGCTATTCTTGATCATCAGACTAGTGTTGTCTTCACTTTTCTTCTGAGCTAAGAACAAGCAATACTCACTGTTGCTTCCAAGGATGCCTTAAAGTTTCAGCAGTCCTCAGAGGGACTTGTCTTCTGAATAATGACTGCCCTGTAGCAGCCATTAGGACATCTCTGAACAGTATTTAAAGTAAATTTGCACCCTCAGTACATCCATTATGAACAAACAACTCTTCCAAACCACTTCATCCTGACTCCATAATGGGGTGGGGATTCTAAGACCTATTCTTCTTCCCTTGCTTTTTTGGAAGCCTCCTCCTGGGGCTCTGAAGCTGCGTCTACACTATGAGATAAAATCGATTTTATTAAAATCAGTTTCTTAACACTGGGTTTTATCCATTTGATTTTCAGCATCTTTACCTTACCACATGCTCCCCACAAAATCGACTGACTGCTGCCACACACAAGTAGCTTAAATCAAGCTTAAATTAAGTGCTGCTGCAGTATATTGTGGGTACAAGTACAAACATAAATATTTCAGATGCAGACCAGGAGAATCCTTTTAAAATGTTGGGCGTGCTTTTGCAAAACTGAAAATAGTAAGGCATTTTCAACCCAGAACAATAATATATGGAAGGTATCCTTTCAATAATTGTAATTAAGAATCTGGATAAAAAAGAGATCACACATAGGAGAGAACAAAAAGTTGTGTCCCTTTGGATATTACCTCCAGTTCCTGAAGCAAGCTTTTGGGTTTGGTCTTTGGGAGATTTCTTGCCAGGCTACTGCTGAAGAACCTCCTTGAGACAGTCTTTTAGCCTTATTGTTAGGCACCCCATCTGCCTCAGTGACAGTATTTTATCCCAGCTGTTACTAGTCAGCCAGGTAGTCACAGCTGGGTCAGTTACTCTTCTGGCCATTAACCCCTCTTGGCTGCAACCATGAGAAGTTTATAAAACAGATCATGAATGGATTTGGCAAACATGCCTGGATGGGGAAACCAGCTACTTCATAGCTTTTGGACACCAGTAGATAGGCACAAATAGATACATGTGTCATGGTAGGTCCAACAGTAGTGGAAGAACATCAGTGCCGCCAACAAGACTTACTAACAGGATTCACAGGAATCACTTGTGGGGACATTCTTGTATAGGGACCCAAAGACACTCTGCTAGGAGCTGTAGAAGACCATGACCACAAATACACCTGTCTGCTACAAGGAACCAGGGAAGTAAATCTAAAATTAAATAGAAACAAGATGAAATGGTGATTGACTTCAGTACCATAAAAGGGACATTTGAGTACCTCTTTAGAACTATGACCTGATCCCCCAAAACAGCAGATGTCTGAACCTCAACATATCATATCCTTCAGAGACTTAAGATTAGTAAATGATTAGATATAATTTCTTCCATTCCTCCCAGGTATGTGTGAATCCCTTAGGCAACAAGTAGACAAAGGCAGAGAGTGAATATGGTTACCTTTGTATGATGTTGCCATCACTTGTATAAAGCAACTGGAGACCAGTTATGCAATCCTGAAAGGTTATAACATAACTGAAGAGGCAACCATGCAAGTTATGCCAGTGAGCTCTGGGCTTGAAGCAAGTCTCATAATAAAGGGACAGCTGGTAGCTTTCTTGTCAATGTTACTGTCACCAGTGGAACAAAGACATGCCTAAATTGAAGACCAAAGTCTGGCAATACTATTCACATGGAAAACAATTCGCCAGTAAATTCAAGAATAGTAAACAATCATGTACAGATTTACCATAAATCACTAGTGAGCATTTTAAAAGCTACTGCTTTCTGCTCCAACTGCCTTCCAAATATGATGCTGAAATTGCAGTTCTACAGCCTAGGTGTACACTACAAGAAATGGACAGACAAAAGCATAGCTGCATTCTTAACCACAGCAGCCTTGAAGCATGAAAAATATGACAACTGAACTAGAATATGTGATTCTTAACCTGACAGAAATATGGAACGACACAAAAAACGTAAACCTAGCCATTCACTTGCCAGTTTCCAGGCAGGGGGTAGAAGGAATTAAACTATACAAGGCAAAGATTTGTAAGTGCTCATATCTATCACTCTGTTTGGATGGCCAGACACCAAGGGAGATGCCCCGTCTGCTTCTGAAAAATACTAGGATTACTGAGATGAGATGAGCATATACCAATATCATAAAAGCTGGGCAGAATTTTTTCAATAAAATGCTTTTTCATCAAAATTGAATTTTGTGGAAATGTATCACTTTTAACTAACTTCTCATTGGGAAGTTTTCTCAGTTCTTGAGTAGAAATTTTGGCTAGAAGGAAGGTGAGCTAGAGAAAAACAGCTTGCAGAGCAACAAAGCCCAATGCATCATATTGAGCAGGAGCTTAAAACTGAGTCTTCTACATCCAGGTCCATCAATGGGGGAAGGGCAAGAGCAGCGAATGCCCCAGGACCTGGCAGTGTAAAAGGGCACTGGGCCCCCAACTGTTGCCATAGTAGCTCTGCTGAAAATCGTCTCTCGATTCAAACATGTTTGATATTTCCTATGCACGTTCTGGGGCTGGAGTTCTGGGTCCCAGAACCTGCTTAGGGCATATCAAAAGCATATTTGAATAAAGAAATGCTGCTTCAGCTTTCCTTAGAGCAGACAGGTGGGTCTGGAGGAGGCTGGGGAAGGAATGGTGTGGCTGCCCCAGGGTTCATCCCCCAGGGTGCCAGCAGAATTCCAGGGCTGCTCCACACTCCTGGAAGGGATGGGGATGTATGTGGCAGCAGTAGAGCTGGGGTAGTCCTCAGCACACACACTCATCCCAGCCAGCACTTAGTGCCGCCATCTAGAACTCCAGAAGCAATTTAAAAAGTCTGTGGATCTGGCAGTAGCCAGGAGCTCTGGTCCCTTTTTGATCTGTGGGCCCTGGGCACTTGCTCACTTTGCCTTCCTCATCAGCGGGTCTGCTCATTCCAGCAGGTGTGTGTTGCGGCTGGACCTTCTCAGGGATCTTCCTTAGAGTGGGGAGAGCACTTAGGACATCTCCAGGTCTTTGGGGAAAGGGGGGAGGTGCTTATAGACCCATAAAGTGGCCTATTCATTTCTGGTCTGGAGTCCAGAATGACTGTTGATGGGTACGTCCACATCCTGTGAGACAGCCCTTAGGCTTGTGGCTATCCTGTGGTGGGTACACTTCCATCTTCCAAGAAAAGTTTTGAAAGGTCTTGGTTTCATCTTTATGTGAGATGAAACCAAATACCAGAAGCTCATTTCTGAGAAGGGTTGTGGGGGAACAGCATTTGTATTTTCCAGCCAGACATAAGAATAATGTACAGGGGGAATTGAATTGTAATTCTTTGATCTTCAAGAACAGAAACTCCCATCAGAGAGGGATAGAACCATATCTTCAGCTATTCTAGAGTTGCTGTACACTGGCTAGATATGGCCCAGGATATCAGAGATCTGGTTAGTAGCTGTGATACATACAGGGAAATGCAGGACAAACAGCTAAAATACACAGCATCCCCATTAGAACTTAGAGCACAGGAGGAATGAACTTTTCAACATAAGCATAGAGATACACATGGAAAAGGCCATTCTTCCAGGAAGACACAATCCCACAGCAGTCATTAATATCAGCCCCTTACATTTGATTTCAAGACACATGTATCCCTGCTTGTTTTTTTTTTATCATGTTCCCTCAAGTCATCAGTGGTGGATTTGGTAGCCAACAAAAAGGAAGAGAGAAATTTAAATGGCCAAAGTGTGCTAAGACTGAGAAGCTAAAGACTTTCAAGAACTGCAAACTCTTCCGGGATCAAACTGTACAGTTGGAAATAATTTACATACAGTAAACTTTTTCATATTTGGCAGCCCTGGGACTGGGAGATTGCCAGATATTCAAATATTCTGGAAAATAGAGAGGTATAGCCAGAATACAATCCTTGTGTGAACAAATATTGGGATGATCTATGTTCTCATATTCAAAAGGTGTCTGATTTGGTTGACCTGAAAATTATGTGTGATGGACTGAAGAAAGCACTTGGAACAAACATTACCAAAGTCACCCCACTGAAGCATTTAAATTGACAGCTGATCACAGACAAAAAGATGCAGATGTTGAGATGGGTGAAAGTCTTTATTCCCACCAGCATATAATACAACTTGAACTTGACAACCTCATCCCAACTCTTCCAGAAATGTCTGAGCTAGATGCAAAGCCTATGGAGGAGGATCTCTCTCAGGCTCTTGAAGCTCTCTCCAATGGAAAAGCACCAGGAAATGACAGAATCCCAGCTGAAGTCCTGAAAGCAAACAAGGCTGTGCTCTTTCCCTTCCTCTTCCCCCAGTTATAGGAAGGATGTGGATACACTGGAGAGGGTCCAGTGGAGGGTGACCAAAATAATTAGGGGGCTCGAGCATATGACTTATGAAGAAAGGCTGAGGGAGTTGGGACTGTTTAGTCTGCAGAAGAGAAGACTGAGGGGGGACTTGATAACAGCCTACAACTTACTGAAGGGAGGTTGCAAAGAGGCTGGAGAGAGGATGTTCACAGTGGTCACAGATGGCAGAACACAGAACAATGGTCTCAAGTTGCGATAGGGAAGGTCCAGGTTGAACATTAGGAAAAACTTTTTCACTAGGAGGGCGGTGAAGCATTGGAGTGGTCTATCCAGGGAAGTAGTGGAGTCTCCATCCTTGGAGGTGTTTAAGTCTCATCTCGACAAAGCCCTGGCTGGGCTGATCTGATGGGTTTGGTCCTGCTCAGGGCAGGGGGCTGGACTTGATGGCTTTTTTAGGTCTCTTCCAGCTCTATTGTTCTATGATTCTATGATTTACTCCTAAAATGGCACACATGACATTAAGGATGCAAATATCATCACTTTCTTTAAAAACAAAGGCAACAAGGATGACTGCAACTACAGAGGCATCTCATTACTGAGCATCACAGGAAAAACATTTGCCTGTGTCATTCTCAAACACCTGCAGAAACTCACAGATTGAGTCTATCCAGAAACACAATGTGGCTTCAGGGCTGGCAGGCCAACAATGGACATATTTTTTTCTCTTTGACAACTACAGGAAAAATTCAGAGAACAAGGAAAGCTGTTATTCATAGCATTTGTGGACTTAAAGGCATTTGACACAGTGAGTAGATCAGGACTACACAGTGTATTAACCAAGACTGGCTGCCCACGGACCCTACTGAAGATAATAACATCCTTTCATGAAAACATGAAAGCAACAGTGCAGTATGATGGCTCTACATTGGAACTGTTTGCGATAAACAGTGGAGTCAAACCAAGGTGTGTTCTCACCCCTACCTTCTTCAGCATACTTGTCTCAGTTCTACTAAATTGTGCATTTCAAAACTCATGCAGCAATGTATTTCTCCAAACAAGATTAGAAGAGTCTCTCTACAGTCTGGCAAGACTCAATGCCAAAACTAAGGTTCAGAAAGTCCTCATTAGGGAACTGCTCTTTGCAGATGATGCAGCTCTCGTTGCTCATAATGAGGACAATCTACAGTCACTGATGGATTCTCTGTCAAGAGCCTGCAAATTGTTTTCCCTGGACATAGGCATGAAAAAATTGTTGTATTCACTCAAGGTATACCTCAGAGACCCAATGTCATTCTGGATAACAGCCCATTAGATGTGGTTCAACAATTCTGTTACCTTGGATCTACTCTCACCACAAACCTATCTACGGATGAAGAATTGTACATCAGAATTGGGAAGGCAGATATTATTTTTCTCAGACTTATGAAACAAGCATGGAACAATCCTTAGCTGACAGTGAAAACAAAAATACTAATCTACCAGGCATGTGTATTCAGTATCCTGTTATATGGTTCTGAAGTATGTACCACCTACTCGAACCAGCAGAAAAAAATTAACAGCTTCCATCTTCACTGCCGCTGCAGAATTATGAATATCATCTGGCAAGATAAAGTTTCAAATGCAGATGTCTTGTCAAGATCTGGCATACCCAGCCTCATAGTGATCCTCAACAGCAGAAGACTATAATGGCTTGGTCATGTGAGAATAGGTGATGAATGTCTTCCCAAAGAAATCCTCTTCAGTGAATTGTCATGTGGGTTGAGAACAAGGGGAAGACAAAGCTAAGATTTAGGGACACATGCAAAAACACCAAGAAAAAAAAATCAACATTGATCCAAAATCCTGGGAATCCACATCATCAGATCGAAGTACCTGGGGACGATTGCTACAACAGGGCACATCATCCTTCGACAGTATATGTGCAATCCATGGAGAAGAACTTCATCTTAGAAGGAAAAACTCTCAGACTCAAGAATTTGGAAATAGACTGACATGTGGTTATTGCAATCGACCATGCAAGTCCAATATTGGGCAGATAAGCCACGAGAGAAGCTGCAGACTCAAGTACTACCCATAGATCCTCACTGCTGCTGCTAGCCACTGGCTCTTGAGACACAAAGGGGCCACAGCGTAACTTAGCATGAATAACACTGAAGAAAAACAAGATTAGATATTAAGAAACAAACACAAATGTATGCAGGGTACTCTATTTACCAACAACAGTGCTTTTGTACACTGTAAACATATACTGCATTTGCTATATTTATTTGTATTTACTTTCACTATGCTGTACTCATGGAAAACGTAATTAAAATTTACTTATGGTTAAAACGCCAATTATTTGAGAGTTCCAGATAATAGAATGCTGTATATGAAAGAGTTTAGTGTACATTGAACAAATAAACTTTCGTTCATGTAATATAGCAACAGATGGCCATACAATTTACCAAAACCATGATTACATTTGCCCACTATATACACAAGACACAAGACACAAGACAAGTGTTGAACCAGCAGAATATCCAACGGTCCACTAAACTGAAACTGTACAAGGCTGTAGTCCTGACCAGTCTCCTGTATGGCTGTGAAACCTGGACTTTGTAGAGAAAATATATAAAACTGCTGGAACGCTTCCACACACACAGCCTGAGGTCAATACCGCACATTCAATGGCAGGACAGAGTTAGGAACTTGGAAGTCCTGGACAGAGCAGGAACCACGAGCATCGAATCCATGATTCTGAAAGCCCAGCTTTGCTGGACAGGGCATGTCATACAAATGGAGGAGTCAAGAGTGCCTAAGCAGCTCCTTTACGGTGAACTCTCCCAAGGCAAAAAGAATCAAGGTAGGCCTTGCATGAGATAAAAAGACTGTGTGAAAGCCAACATTGCTCATGCTGGTTTAAAACCAGATCAGCTAGAGCAACATGCAAAAGACCGAACAGATTGGCGTGCTCTCATACAACATGCATATGACAACTTTGAAGAGCAGTGACGCGTACGCCTCATTGATGCTCATGAGGGGAAGAAAGCAACAGCAGCAGCTGCACCAACAGAGCCAGGACAATTTTCTTGCCCCACTATGAATGCCCATGCTGTTCAAAGCTTGGACTTCTCAGCCACATGTGAGTCCACAACTGATGAGCCTGTGCAAGCTCAAGACATCATCGTCGGACATGATGGACTACCTACTACTATTACTACACAAGACAAAAAATATCCACATAGAGAATGGTGAAATATTCACTCTAATGCAATTGTGCTAGCAAGACTTAGAGGGCACACAGGCCAACAAGTGACTCATGGATATCAGAATGGAGTCTCCAAAAATTACCCCACCAGAAGAACCAAGAGCAAATAAATTAGTCACTTGTTGGCCAAACTTTGCAGTTGCTTCAACATCAAACTGCATGCAAAATATTTTCAAGATTTTGCACCATAATAAGCATAAAAGGATAAACTTCCCAACTTCCCAAACCCAAACTCTTCCCACATTGGCTATTTTCTTTAAAAAAAAAAGGGTATTATAACAGAAAATATCCCAGTGTGGGAACCATCCTTCCAGCTGATTTTGTGGTATCCTTTCACACTGAAGATACCTTTCTGAGGGTGGGAACTCCAATTGCAGGTAATGTTTATGGAATATTTGATCATTAGAAACATTGTGACTTGCCTGCCTGTTGCAAAGGTTGTAGATTTCTTATGACATATATAAATATATATATATATTTATATACTAAGGTGTAATGCTGGGGAGGAGACAAGGGTCATTGTACATGAAAGTTCCAGGGATATAAGGAAGGACAAGTGAAAGGTCTAGAATGCCAAATTTAGGCTGCTGGGTAAGAAAGTGAAGCCCAGGACCTCACAGACAGCATTGTCTTAAATGTTTCCAGTTCCATGCACAAGACCAGTTAGACAGGCAGAACTAGGTGTCAAGGTATGGAACTGGGGAAACTTTTGGAAAAGGGGAAAGCTATAGTAGTATAGGCTCCACCTAAATCAAAACAGATCCAGATTGCTTGCACTTGAAATGATGAAGGTTGTAGCCACTAGAACAGTTTTTAAATTAAGGGCTGGGAGGAAAGAAATAGGTGAGGAGGAGCACATGTTTTAGAAAGAGGTATCTCTTACATGAAGACTTATTAATGGAGATTCTCTATGTCCAACTAAGGAGGAGGAGAGGGAAGATGATATGATATGTTTAGGATCTGATGAGAAAGAAGTTAAATGAAAAAGAGTCCCATCCAATTACACAATGTATTGGGAGACGGCTAAAAATTACACGTCTTGAAGTTTAAATAACAAGATAAGCAAATCATTAAGAACAAGATAGATTAGACAGGAAATATGATATTACTTCTATATAAAACCATGGTACTCCAACATTTTCAAAATTGGATGCAGATGTGGTTACATCATCTCAAAAATGATGTAATAGAATTGGAACAGGTTCAAAAAGGGACAGCAAAATTGAGTAGGAGTATAGAATGGTTTCTGTATGAGTAGAGATTAATACAACTGGGTCTTTCAACTAAGAAAACAGATAACTAAGGCTGTGTCTAGATTACAGCGATCTGTCCACCGAAGTTTTTGTCAGAAGATAACTTCTACCAAAACTTCTGTCGACAGATCACAGCCAGACTGCCAAGCAGATCGCAAGAGTCATCTGCTCTGTTGGCAGACAGTGGCCAGACTGTCTAGCCATGCTCACGACAAAGTGACCGGTTGGAACCATAGCAGACAGGGTAGCATAGCTGGAAATCTCTTCTAGGAGTCCCAGCGAGCCACATTTGTCCTGTACCATGAACTGGTGGTCAGAGACATACAGAAGCCACTCTGCATCATGGGGGATGCAGCCTGCCTTCTCAGGGCCTGGCTCATGAAGCCTTACACCAGCCAACTGGAGCCCAGCCAGGAGTTCTTCAATGCCTGCCTCAACCCGGCCAGGATGCAGGTTGAGTGTGCCTTCGGCTTTCTTAAGGCACACTGGAGGTGCCTGTTCACCCACCTAGATGTGGAGGAGCACAATGTCCCCCATGGTGTGGCTGTGCATTGTGCCCTGTGCAACACAGTTGAGGGGCATGGGAAGGCCTTCTTCCTGGAGCTTGGGAAGGGCGGCAGCCTTGGGTATGCGCAGCTGGGCACAGCTCCAATCTGCCAGGCCCATCAGGGCCAGGTGCAGATCCAGGAGGCCCTGAGGAAGAGCTTCTCCCATGGCCCCCACTAACCCTCCCCAGCCCCACCCCGCAGCAGGGACCTCAGGCCCACAGACCTACCCAGTCCCCATCACAACCCCTCCTTTTGCCTCCTCACCCCTCCCGAACCTCTGCCTAACAAACATGGGTTTGGGTGTGATGAACAAAAAACTAATTTACTGAACCAAATAAAAATGTGTGGAAAGGAACAGTTATTAACAAATTATTTACAATAAATTGAAATGAAAAACCATCGAACTATGTACAGTGGGGGGGCTGGGCATGCGGTGGGGGCATCAGAATTTGGATGAGGGGTTTTGGGGTGCTTGGTGTGGGGCCTCAAAACATGGAGGGTGCATGGGGTTATGAATCTGAGGAATGGGACCCCAAGCAGCATCAATATTGAGAATCCCTTCTGCCTTGGGTTCAGGGCCCCTGTCAGGACTGGGTTGGGGACAGGAGCAGGGAGAGGTACAAAGATGGTGGGGCTGTAGCAGGGTGCAGGTGCGTAGGCAGAGCAGGGGGAGCCTGGGGAGCAGGGGATGTGGGCATGCCCCTCAGCCATTGCAGGAGGTTTAGGATTCCCTGCTGTCATCCTGCACCTGACACTCCATTAGTTCTGTCATCCTCTAGAGGATGGCATTGTGGTCCCTCTGGACATCCTGCTGCTTGTGGCATTAACCCCTCTGGCTTCTGGCTTGCCCTCGTGGTGGAGTGGGCTGTCCCCTCGGGCCATGTAGGTACAGTTGTATGGGAGACTAGGAGGAGAGACAGTGAGTTATTCACAGAACCCAGCCCCTGAGTCCCAGCTCCCCACTGTGAGCAACAACCAACACCTTGCAGGCCAAGGAGCAGGAATGACTTGGGAGCAAGGTTATGTGGCCTGCAAAGCCTTGTGTGCCCTGCTGCATGGGGACCTCGCTGTGCCTCCAGGATCATCTAACTGAAGCAGCGTCCACCAGGTCAGCAGGCTAGCAACAAAAGGGGTGCCTGGCCACACATGGGTCCCCTCATGAGTAACAGGTGAGCCAGGAGCAGCCTCCTCCTTCCTCCCCTTCACACACCTGTGGCTTGCAGCATTGTCCATGGGAGCAAGTGTTCCCTCTCACCTGCAGTTATGCCTGCATGCTAGGTGTTGCATGCCTTGGTGTGTCCGGGGTCAGGCTACTATCAGAACACAGGAACTGGGTTACATGGATGTTTGATCTCAGTCAGTATGGCTGTTGTTACATTAGGTTCTTAAGTGTGCAAGGTGGCTATGAGGTTTATGTTCAATACTGCTATCTCAAATAGATTTAAAAGCTGATATATTAAGTATATAAGGTGTACCACTGACAGACCCAGGCTGCTGGTACCAGGGATTGAGCCTCTGATCTTAGGGGCTAAAGCCCTGTGCTCTACCACATGAGCTGCCAGCCAGCTATTTCTGAGCCAACACTGTAGAGCAGTCTTCACTCACCCTAGTATGAGGTCTCTGCCTCTGGGTACTACAAAGGCATAAACCTTAAATTCTGTATCCTCCTGTGTCAACAGGAGACCAGACTTGATAAACTCTGCAATCTCTTCTGGCTTTATAATCTATGAATTTCTTCATGCTTGAGCTCAGAAAGATCTATGAATCTTTTTCTGGTCACACACAGAACAAGCCTCATTCTACTGCACCACCTTCAGTAGACTTTTTCCCTGTGTTTACACATGCCCCTTCCTTTTGAAAGGGGCATGTTAATGAGCCTGTTCGAAAGATGCTAATGAGGTGCTACAATGAATATGCAGGGCCTCATTAGCATAATGGCAACCGTGGCGATTCAAAAGTGTGTCTTTTCGAATCGCTCTCCTCCCGTGGAGACGGGACCTTCTGAAAGGTTTGCCCCCAGTTTTCAAAAGCCCTTCTTCTGATCACCAGATAGGAAGAAGGGCTTTCGAAAACGGGGGGGTCCTTTCGGAAGGTCCTGTCTCCACGTGTGGCACTTTCGAATCACCATGGCTGCCATTATGCTAATGAACTACTGCATATTCATTGCTGCACCTCATTAGCATATTTCAAACAGGCTCATTAACATGCCCCTTTCGAAAGGAAGGGGCACGTGTAGACCCAGCTTTTGAGTTGACAAATGATTGTGAGAGTCTTCCTAAATGAACATGATATGTAGGGCATCTCTACTTGGGGACACTCCTGATTCTTTCCATTTTAGGAGACCACAGCTCTATGTAGGCTGAGGATATGTGAGATGTGGAGGCTTTGTCCATTACTATACTGTGTGCCCACTTTCTCATATCCTCCGCACCTCATTGAGGACATGCTTTGCAGGTAAGCCTGAAGCAGAAGTGACTTGGTGAAATTCTCTAATGAATGTTCTTCCAGAGAACTAGGCTTAGATTTGCACTTTTAAGCAGGTTTTTTTCTGTCAACATCTAGAATGTGTATGACATATCAAAGAAGAAAGTGAGACAATACGAAAATGTACCTTTGGGCAGATAATGTATTGTTGGATGTTGCTCTGCTGGAAGATAGCTTTTGAAGTTTCCATCTTCATGATGTTATTCAGAACATATCTCCTCTCTTTTTCACATAGGGATTTTATGATTTACTTAGCTGCCCACATTTTAATCCAAATTCCCAACATCATTCTCATTCTCAAGATATAGGCTACATCTACACGTGCCCCAAACTACGGAATGGCCACACAAATGGCCATTTCGAAGTTTACTAATGAAGCGCGGAAATGCATATTGAGCGCTTCATTAGCATGTGGGCAGCAGCGGCGCTTCGAAATTGACACTCCTTGCCGCCACGCAGCGCATCCAGATGGGGCTCCTTTTCGAAAGGACGCCTCCTACTTCGAAGTCCCCTTATTCCCATCAGCTCATGGGAATAAGGGGACTTTGAAGTAGGCGGGGTCCTTTCGAAAAGGAGCCCCGTCGGGACGAGCCGCGTGGCGGCAAGGAGTGTCAATTTCGAAGCACCGCTGCTGCCCGCATGCTAATGAAGCGCTGAATATGCATTTCCGCGCTTCATTAGTAAACTTCGAAATGGCCATTTGCGTGGCCATTCCGTAGTTTGGGGCACGTGTAGATACGGCCATAAAGTCCTAAGGTAGGACAAAGGGCTGCAAATGAAAATAATCAAAAATCCTTAAAATGGTGTGACCTGAATTTCTTTTAAAAAGACTGCATACTCTATAATTTCAGCTTGTGATTCCGAATGACCAATTATTAAACTCTTTCAGCCTTGTCCCACTAAATATTTTTGCTCCACTTCATTAACTGAAACAATAATGAGTCATCAGTATATCTAAGGTGAACAAGTGGATGGCTACTGTATCATGACCAGATGTGGATGATAGTTCCTTCGGCTGTCTATTAAAATCCCCTTAATATTTTCCTTTCAGAAAATATTGCTACAAATTCTAAAAACTAATTTTACTACAGGTTGAACCTCTCTGATCTAGGTCTCTCTCTCATCTAGCAACATTCACAGTCCAGCATGATTTTAGCTAGCCAAATGTCCGCTTATTTTGGTCATAGCCAAGCTTCCTGTGGTTACGTGAAGTTTTTTTACAGCCACCTGTCCTGGATCTTGGTGTTCTGTGCTGTTATTTAGCTCTAATTTACCTCCAAACATCTTCTAATAGTCCAGTAAACAGTGGAAGTGTTGGTAATGCTGCTGGACAATATTGACCTCCTAGCAAATTCTCTAGTTCAGGATGTTATGTCCTGAGGGTGATGGTCTGGAAAGGTTCCACCTGTATATTTTTTTCATGCTGCATTTTACAATGTCCATTAGTAGATGGAGCTGATAAAGGGTAAAACAAAACAAAATAAAACAAAACAAAAATACCTTAGCAGAAAAAAGGAAGACTAAGGACACGGTGGGACCATTTATGAAAGATGGGGAAAGGCAGGAAAAGAAAATGTATGTTTGACACAAAAACTAAAAGACATTTTTGTTTCAATTTTCACCAAAAAGATTATAGATGATCAGATGTCTAACACAGTGAATACCAGTGAGGTAGGATCTGAGGCTAAAATATTAAAAGAACAAGATAAATATTACTTAGACAACATAGCTGTCTTCAAATTGTCAGGACCTGATGAAATACATCCTAGAATTTTCAGTGAGCTGACTGAGGAGATATCTGAACCTTTAACAACTATCTTTCAAAACTCACAGAAGACAAAGGGATTCCAGAGGACAGGAAGAGGACAAATATAATGCTGATCTATAAAAATGGAAATAAGGGCAACCCATGAGATTACAGACACATTAATTTATCTTTGGTACCTGGAAAGACAGTGGAACAAATAATCAAGCAACCAACTTACAAACACCTAGAAAATAACAAGTTGATAAGTAACTGTCAATATGGATGTATCATGAAAAAATAATGTCACACCACCCTAATAGCTTTCTTTGACATGGTAACAGGACTTGTGGTTAGGAGTGAAGCTGAGATGAGGTATATCTTGTCTTTAGTAAGGCTTCTGGTATAGTTCTGCATTACCTCCTCATAAACAAGCTAGGGATATTTAGCTGAAATGGAGGTACTATATAGTAAATATATAACTTGTTGGACAATCATTCACAGATAGTTATCATCAGTGCCTAACTGTCTACCTAGAAGTAGGTATCAGCTCTGGGTCCAGTTCTGTTTAATATCTTCCTAAATTATTTAGATAATGGCATAGAGCAGGGATGAGCAATTTTTTTTTTTTTTTTTTTTACTTCAGGCCCCACTTTTCATCCCTGAAATTAGATGGGATCCTCCAACCTGTCTAATGTAATCCAAATGGATGGAAATTTCAGTTATGTTAAAACAAAACAAAACAAACAAAACCTTTCGGCACATGTAAGAAAATAAGTATGTAGAATGTAAAATCTTTATTAATCTGTATATAAACATGAATATATATAGATAAAAACAGTAACATGTTTCAACATTTTTAAGCAGATGGATGTGCCTCAGACCCAGCATCCGATCATGTTGAACCCCCTTACAAAATTTCATGCACCCAGGAAGGGGCCCACCCCTCACTTTGCACACCTCTGGAATAGACAATATACTTTAAAAGATTTGGATGAAAACAAACTGGGAATTTTGCAAGTGCTTTGGAGGATGGAATTAAAATTCAAAATGATCTGCACAGAAAAAATTCAAACATCATTTTGGGATGTATCAGCAGAATTCATGTAAGCAAGACTATATCTAGGCTTCAGGATTCTGTCCACCAAATTCCTATTGACAGCAGTTTTATCATCAGAGTGCGCGTCCAGACTGCAGATGTCTTGGAAGAGATCTGCCAGTAGGGAGCATTCTGTCAACATCCCTGTACACCTTGTTCCATAAAGAAGAAGGTATATCTCAAAAGAGGATTGTTTCCCAACATTTGGCCCTGTGTGGACAGGCCAAATGTCAGAAAAGCCTTGTTTGACAGAACTGTCAGCAAAAAATACACAAATGCCTTGTGCAATTTGCATATCTTTTGCTGACAGTACTCGGAAATCTAGATCTAGCCCAGGATATGAGAGGTAATTCTTCCACTCTGTGCCAGTAGCATCTCAATTGAAATACTGTGTCTGGGCTCTACATTTCTGGAAAGTTGTAAACAAACTGGAGAAAGTAGAAAAGAAAGCACCAGAAATGATTAAATGTCTAGAAAACATAACGTATAAAGGAAGATTGAAAACATTAGGGTTTGTTTAATTTGGAAAGGGAAGACTAAGGGAGAAACAAGATAACAGTTTTCAAGTACATAAGAAGGAGGAGGGTGAGAAATTGTTTCTCCTTAACCTCTAATGAAGGACAAGAATCAATGGACTTACATGACAGCAAGGGAGGTTTAGATTAGATATTAACTAAGCAACCTTCTTAAGTGCCAGGATTGTTAAGCACTGGAACAAATTGCCCAAGGAGGCTATGGAGTATTGGCTATGACAGATGAGGAATCACTCTCTCAAGTGGAGAAGAAGCCATATGCTAATGATAGTGTGAGGCATCACCCTCAAAAAACTAGAAGTGGCTACAGGGCTCTAGGAATACCGCTGAAGTAGATCAAACTGCAAGTGGTGTTCCCTTTGATCCTCTTGGTCAAAAGTAGAGGCCCAGGCAGAGAAAGATTCATCCCGCAGATGAATGTCTGGCTGCAAAGAAGGCTTTTAAACTAGGTTCAAAGGGGGCTGGTGACCAAAGTGGAGAGGTAAATCAAAATGTGGAGACCTGGGAGAAGGGTAAGAATATGAGAGGAGCATGGGCTGTGGTAGTAGGGATAAAGAAGAGACAAGAGAGATGTTTGTGGGGTAATCAAATCAGTATCTCATATTTGTGTATACTATTGTGGGAATAATGGGGAATATGCAGGAAGAACTTGAAATTCTACTAAGGCTATGTCTAGACTTCAAGCTTCTGTTGGCAAAACTTCTATTGACAGAACATGTGTCCAGATTGCAGATCTCTCAGAAGAGATCTGCCATTCACGAGCATTCTGTCAACATCCCTGTACACCGTGCTCCACAAGGAAGAAGGAATTTCTCGACAGAAGGGGTATTTCCAACATTTGGCCCTGTGTGGATGGTCCAAATATCAGAAAAGCCTTTTCTGTCAAAACTGTTGGCAAAAAATATGCAAATGTCTTTGCTGACTGTTCTTTGCAATCTAGACACAGCCTAAGAAAACAGAATTATGACATAGTTGGCATCAGAGAGACTTGGTAATGGGTTAATACTCATCATTGGCATATTGATATAGAAGGATAAAGCTTGTTCATGAAAAATAGGATGTGTGTGTACTAAAATGTTATGTACCGTAATGGGGGACTTCAACTGCCCAGACATCTGTTGGAAAAATAAAACATCAAGGCACAATTAACCTAACAGCTTCTTTGAGTGTACTTGAGACTTTTTATTTTAGAAAGTGCAGAAAGCCACTAGAGGAGAGACTGTTTTCAATTTGATTTTGAAAAATAGGTAAGAACTGGCTGAGAATTTGAAAGTGGAAGTAAGTTTGGGTGAAACGATCATGAAATGATAGCATTCATGATTCTAAAGAATGGTAGGAAGGAGAACAGCAAAAAAAGATAGTGGATTTCAAGGAGTCAGGCTGTAGCAAGTTCAGGGATCTGGTATTTGTGATCCCCTGGGAAGCAGGTCTAAAAGGAAAAAACAATTGAAGACAGTAGGTCTTTTTTTTTTTTTAAAGAGGCACTATTGAAGGCACAACATTAAACTATCTGGAGACATAAAGAGTAAATTGAAAACATTCTACAAATACTTTAGAAGCAAGACAGACTGTACTCGTTACTCAATGAAGACATAAAAACCAATAATATAAAATGTTGAAATGGAAGACGAAATTAGTGACTTCTTTGTTTTGGTTGTCACTTAGAAGATTGGTGGCTATTGAATGCCTAACATTGTGAATGCCATTGAAAAGCTAAAATAGGAAAAGGAAAAGTTAAGATTACTTACAGAAGCCAGATGTCCTCAAGTCAGCAAGACTTGATGAAACATAATGCAGGATTCTCAAGGAACTAACTGAGGAGATATCTGAGCCATTAGTGGTCAGTTTTGAAAAGTCCTAGATGATGAAAGAGATTCTAGAAGATTGGAAGGAAAGGTAAATAGAGTGTCCATTTGCAAAATGGTGAAAAAGGGACAACCCATAGAATTCCAGATCAGTCAGCTTAACTTCTGTACAAGGAAAGATAATAAAGAAAATAATTAAAGGAATCAATTGGTGCACATCTTGAAGATAATAAGGTGATAAGAAATAACATAGATTTTTCAAGAGCAAATCATGTCAAATCAACCTGATAGCTTTCTTGGATAAGGTAACAAGCTTTGTGAATAGGCTTACTAGACTTTAGTAAGACTTTTGATACAGTCTTGCATGACCTTTTCATTAACAACCTAGGGAAACACAAACTAGATGGAGCTACATGATGGTGTGTGTATAATGGCTTGGATAACCTTTCCCAGAGAATAGTTATCAGTGGTTCACAGTCACTCTGAAATGGCATAATTAATGGAGTTCCACAACTACCTGTCCTGGTTCTTGACCTGTTCAATGTTTTCACCTGTGATATTTAGGTAATGACATGAAGTTTGTGGATGACACCATGCAGGGAGAAGTTGCAGGTACTTTGGAGAATAGGATTTTAATTCAAATGATTTGGATAAATTGGAGCAACAGACTGAGGTAAATAGGATGAAAATCAATAAGGACAAATGCAAAGTATTCCACTTTAGAAGGAAGAGTTACACACATGCAAATGGGCAATGACCACCTAGGAAGCAGTATAGTAGAAAACACATCTAGAGGTCACAAGCTAAATATGAATCAACAGTGTGATGCTTGCAAAAAACAAACAAACATCATTCAGGGATGGATTAGCAGCAGCATTGTAAGTAAGAAATAAGAAGTAATTCTTCCACTGTATTTTGCACTTATTAGGCTTCACCTGGCAAAAAATGTGAACAAATTGGAATAAAATCCAGAAAAGTGAAACAAAAATTATTAAAGGTCTAGATAACATGACCTATGAAGGCAGATTGAAAGAACTGGATTTATATAGTCTGTAAAAGAGAAGACTGACAAGCTAGGGGGTACGGATAGCTGAGTTGTTTGAGCATTTACCTACTACACCTGGCTTTGTGAACTCAAGCCTTGAGGGGGCCATTTAGTGTCCTGGGGCAAGGAGATCTAATAATAGTTCATGGGGTGGGAATAGCTGACTGTTTAGAACATTGGACTTGTAACCCCAGGGCTGTGAATTCAGTCCCTGAGAGTAGCCTTTTATTTTTCAGGGGAGGAGGGATAGCTAAGTGGTTGGAGCATTGGCCTGCTAAACCCAGTGTTGTGAGCTCAACCCTTGAGAAGGCCACTTAGGGACTGAGTCAAATAGATGCTAGGACTGGTGCTTAGTTGTGCCAAGAGGGCAGGGGACTGGACTAAATGACCTCCAGAGGTCTCTTCCAGTTCTAGGAGATGTGTGTATCTAATTTAAAAAAAAATGGGCTGCATCTACACTAGCCCCAATCTTCAAAAGGGCCATTTTGAAGAATACAAATAAGGTACTGAAATACATATTCAGTGCCTCATTAGCATGCTGGCAACCACAGCTCTTTTAAATTGCCACATTTCACTGCTGCACAGCTCATCCAGACAGGGCTCCTTTTCAAAAGGTCCCCAGGACATCCTCTTATTCCTATCAGCAGATTTCAAAGTTCCCGGGGTCCTTTCGAAAAGTAGCCCCATCTGGACAAGCTGTGTAGAGGCAAGACACAGCAATTTCAAAGAGCTGCAGCCACTGACATGCTAATGAGTCACTGAATATGTATTTCAGCACCTCATTAATAATCTTCTAAATGGCCATTTGCATGGCCATTTCAAAGATTTGGGCTAGTGTAGATACAGCCATGATAACAGTTTCCAAGTACCTAAAATGTTGCTACAAGGAAAAAGAGATGTTCCCTCTAACCTCTGAAGATAGGAAAGAGATGGAAAAAGGAAGGATAGTGTTAGGTTTGACAAAATATAGTCCTATCAGAGTGGTTAACCAGGAATAAATTCCCTAGGGAGGTTGTGGACTCTCCATTGGATATTTTAAGAACAGGTTAGACAAACACCAGTCAGGAATAGCATAGGTCCTGCATGTTCCTGCCATCAGGACTTCATGACCACTTTAGGTATTTTCCATTCTTATGATTCTGTGGAAATCTAGGCCAATTGACACGACACGGGCTATGTCTAAACTAGAGGGTTTTGTCCACAAAACAGACATTTGTTGAGAAAACCCAGTGTCCACACTAACAATGCATTCTGCTGACATATTTTTGACAGAACTCAGCACTTTTGCTGACAGGTTTCTGCTTCTCCCTCATTAGGCAGAATGCTTTTCTTGACATACAGGCTTCCAGGTCACCAGGCAGCCCTGTCTGCTCTCCTTGCAGTTGGCCATTCCACTGAGAGAGAAGCTGGGCAGTCTGGCTGCTCTCTGTTGACAGAAAGGATTGCTCTTTTGATCTGCTCTGGTGTGTGGAAGCGCTCAGTCGACAGATCACCGTAGTGTAGACATAGCCTTTGTGTAATTTTAAAAATATTTATTTCATTCTTCGGTGGAACTTCACGGTTTGGAGATAAACACAAATGTTACTGAATAATTTAGAATGTCAGTGTAGTAAAACCCTGGTTATCTGACATAATCAGGACCGACTTCACAAACCCAAAAGTATTATATAAGCCAGGGTGGTTTGGGGGGTCATGGAGGGGAAGGACAATGGGGGACTCCCTGGGCCTCTTTCAGAATGATTACAGCTGGTTACTGGGGACTGGCTTCCTGGGCAGCCAGCCCCCTGCTGGCCCTGGGGCACGCAACCCAGGCTGTCCCAGGATTGACTGACCGCTGCCCAGGGCTGGCTCCCTGGGCAGGCAGCCGCCACCCACCCCAGAGTTCCAGCAGCTGGGGGCATGGATCAATGACTGACCCCAGGACACGGAGCTGCCACTGAGCTCAGGGTATGGAGCTGTCACTGGACCGGGGGTGCAGAGCTCTGGCAGCTGAGGTGCAGAGCCACAACTGACACTGGGGTACAGAGACATCGCTGGCCCTGGGACAGGGGACCCCAGCTGGCCTGGGGCAGGGAGCTCTGGTGCTGTTCTGGCACCATCTCACATGTCTGGCTCCTTGGGTGGGCAACCCATTCCCCCCGCCACCGTGGGTGGGCAGCCACCCTCAGCTTGTGAGGAGCCCCAGCCTGCCTGGGTGGGGAGTTGCTGCTAGCTTTCCAGGATGTCCTACTAGCTGCACAGTGCCGGGGGAGATTATCCAGCCGCCCACTTATCAAACATTCCATTTCATCCCACACTGCATCAGGTGGTGTCAGATAAAATGGAGTGTTGGTCAACCAGGGGGTCATATAACTGGGGTTTGCCTGTATATGGATTTATACTAGGCAGATGTGGAGATCATCCTTTATGTCAAAACACATATGTGGTCATTAAAAAAAACCCCTCAAACTTACAATAGTATTTCACTAATAATGTCATACTTTTTAAAACATCACATGAACTGAATTCAGGCAGTATTAGATGATATCACTAAACTGTGGTCATGTAAGTGGCATCACTGTTTCCATAGTAACTAATGTACTCCAAAAGAGAACCATGGAAAGAGCAAGTTAAAAATAAAAACAGCTAACAAAATTAATCAACTCCATTGCTATACTGAAGGAAATTAACACAATGAGCCCAACCCAGCTGGTTATCCATTTGCAGAAGTCCTGGTATTGCAGTTATGGAACTCTGATGCAATTACACCCTCTGTATTTTTTTGCCTGGGGGTGCTATAATATGTCAAGATTAATGGGGTTAGCCCAAGTCTTTAGTTCTTTCTTTGGGGGTCTATTACATATCAGAGTACAGGTAGGATCTCTGTGTTTCATACTCTCAAAATGGTTCTCTGCTTTCTACCTTCCTTCTGAATGAACTTATTTCACACAAAACAGGCCAAACTCACAGAAGTCTTATTAGCCCTTTCATTTAATCTACTGTTTGCTTTTTCCCTACAATACATTTAATTTAAATATACTTCCTTGTTGCTTTGCTTCATTTATTTGGCATAGTAGAAATCAAAGCTGTATTTAGTGTGTGTTATAATACTGAAACTGCTCCCAGTTTTATAATAAAACAAGAGGTATTTATCACATCATGGTAGGTTTTTGTACCACTGGAACACGCACTAAAAATGTCAATGGTTTAATATATTACAGTCTGGTCTTATCAGTCTTTTATTACTTGTCACCTGCAAATACTTTCAAAGTTTATTACAAAAACTTCAGTTAGCATGGTTTGTAATCTGCATTTAAAATATAAAAAAAAAGATTAGTTTGCAAGAATGGATTTTATATTCATGTGTTTCTACTTCACACATTTCTGATTCATTTTAGGATGCTATTTCCTAAAAAAAGTGCATTGTCAAATACTTCATATTAATGATTGTCTGTGTTTACATTAAAGAAACTATGTCCTGATTTGTTCCTTACTGTAAATGTAAGGCCAGACTATATTAAAGAATACTTCCAGCATGGTTCTTCCCTTCCTATGAGAAGTTGCTTGTTAAAATATTACTAATGTTAATCAAGTTATTCAGGCTACGTCTACACAAGAGGATTTTTCCAACAAAATGGGGCTTTTCTTGAAAAAACCTGCAGACTGTCTACATGCAAAATGCATGTTATCAACAGATTGCCAGAAAAACCTGGAATGTCTGCTGGCAGATTTGTGCCTTTCTGTGTTGGGGAATAATGCCTTTGACAATAGTTTCCTGTCCACAAAAAAGCCATGTAGATGCTCAGGGAGGCCCTGTGTCGACAAATTGGGTTTCCAGTTCACCAGGGAGCCCTGTTTGCTGAGCTTCTGGTTGACCATTCTGCTGAGCGAGCGGCCGGGCAGTCTAGCCGCTCTCTGTTGACAGAGCAGATTACACTTTTGATCCACTTTTGTGTGTGTATGTGATATGTCCACAGAAGTATTGCACAGAAGAGCTCTTCTGACAGTAACTTCTGTTGACAGATCACTGTAGTGTAGATGTCGCCTCAGTGTTTCATTGCAGAATTTGGATTTTAACTATGGAGTTGCTGGGTCTGAATCCTCAAGTTACTGCTACATCTTACAAGCTATGTCTATACTAAAGAGTTTTGTCAACAAAAGGCCACACTAAAAATGTGGTCTGTAGACTATATTTTGCCAGTGACTTCTTTCGACTGATTTCTGTAATGGAGACAAAACTACAGTGTATGTAACATGAAACTGTTAATAGACAGTAGGCATAGCTAAATTACTTCACTAAGCTCTGCATCAGGGTCTACATTATTGTAATAAATGTGTCCTCTATCAGACATATGTAAGTAATAGTTAGTACTGCCAGACTACCTAAGGGATGTTTTGATAACCCACCCCTCTCAGGATAATGAACATTTCTATAAAGCATCTGATGAAGCGGGTCTTTGCCCACGAAAGCTTATGCTCCAAAATATCTGCTAGTCTATAAGGTGCCACAGGATTTTTTGTTAGTTTTGGACATTTGTATAGTTCCTTAATAACAATGTATCTTTGCATTACAAAGAATAAGCAATGTGTCTATGTTTATACTTCAGAAGACAAGGGATTATAGCTCTGTGATTTTATACATCATACTGTAGCTTCCCTTCCTTGCTCCAGTATGAGGTTGTTCAAGATACAGGAAGCCTGCCTTAACACTTTCTACACAACTTTCAGAGAGAGAACTTGGGACTGCTTTGTGTCAATGTATGTTCACCTCACACCAGACCCCCTCAGACAAATGTCCAGGAACAGATTTTTTTCTGTAAAGAACTTAGAACAGTTTACAATTCAGCAACCCTCTCTTCTTGACTTCATCTTGCTCCCAGCTCAGTCAGTGCTAAGAACCAGCTGGCAGGGCAGAGGGTACAGCCTGGCAAGAACCAGGAAATTTTCACAACGTGTGAGAGTTTGTAATCCACAATTTGTGGGTCTAGGTGAAAATAGCCTGGATCTGGTGATTCAGTACAGTGTAACTCTAACTCCTCTTTATTACACTGTGTATTTCCCATGTCCCAGTTCCCAGGGCTGCTGTGGAAGAACACTGGTCCTTGGGCTATACATCCTCTACTTATTGAAAGGGTGACCTCATCCCGTTCCTGTGTGTAGTACCCAGAGGCACTGAGCCCTCATCTGGGGTGAATAAGGTCTCTGCTCTACAGCCTCTGCTGAGAGCCAGCTGGCTTTTAGCTCATGTGGTAGAGTGCAGGGCTGTAGACCCTCTGCTTTCAGGTTCTATCCCTGGTGCTGGCAACCCAGGCCCATTGGTGTTACAACTGATACATTGACTGGGAAGAACTGCTGGAAGGTCTCAGAAGCTCAGGATGTGCTTCCTCAGCCCAGGGAAGCATGTAGTTCCCAGAGGCATGGAGACCTCATCTGGGGTGAGTGAAGTCTCTGCTCTACAGCCTTGACTGAGAGCCAGCTGGCCTTTAGCTCATGTGGTAGAGTGCAGGGCATTACATAAGGAAGGAAACTGAGTGGGGATCATCAAATCAGCAAGGTAAATGTGTGGTTGCATAGGTGAGGTAGCAGAGAAGGATTTGGTTTGTTTGACCTGTTTGTTTCAGGAACAAGTATTGCTAGGAAAAGATGGGATCCACCTAACAAAGAGAGGAAAGAGTATCTTTGCAGTCAGGCTTGCAAACCTAGTGTGGGGGGGTGGGTTAAACTAGGTTTGTTGGGGGATGGTGACACAATCCTTGAGGTAAGTGAGGAAGGCGTAGAGTACAAAAAAGTAGGATTCCTGGGTGAAGAAGAGAAAGTGGGCCAATGAGCCACTTCTCTAAAGTGCTTGTACACAAATGCAAGAAGCCTGGGAAACCAACAGGAGGAAGTAGAGGCCCTGGCACAGTCTAAGGAGTGTAAAGTAATTGGAATAACAGAGACTGGGTGGGATGACTTGCATAACTGGAGCACAGTCATAGAAGGATGTAAACTGTTTAGGAAGGACGGACAGGGGAGAAAAGGAGGAGTTGCGCTCTATGTGAGGGAGCAGTATGATTGCTCAGAGCTCCAGTATAAGGAGGGAGAAAAGCCAGTTGAGTGTCTTTGGGTTAAGCTTAGAGGAGGAAGCAACTGAGGTGATGTTGTAGTGGGTATCTGCTATAGGCCACCAGATCAGGGAGATGAAGTAGATGAGAATTTCTTCAGACAGCTAAGAGAAGCTTCCAAATCACAGGCCCTCATTCTCCTGGAAAACTTTAATTATCCAGACATTTGCTGGGAGACTAATATAGCAGCACACAGACAATCCTGAAAGTTTTTGAAGAATGTTGGGGATAACTTCCTGGTGCAAATGCTGATGCAACCAACCGGGGGCTGTGCACAACTTTACTTGATGCTCACAAACAGGGAAGAACTAGAAGTGTGTGGCAAACTGGGCTGCAGTGATCACAAGATCACAGATTTCAGAATCTGGACAAAAGGAAGAAATATGAGCAGAAATATACAGACCCCTGATTTCAAAAGAGTAGACTTCGACTCCCTGAGACAACTGATGGGCAAGATCCTCTGGGAAACAAAGATGAAGGGGAAAAGAGTTCAGTAGAACTGACAGTATTTTAAAGAAGTGTTACTGAAGGCACAGGAACAAACAATCCCGCTGTGTAGTAGGAAACACAAATATGGTGGGCATCCAGCTTGGCTTAACAAGGAAAACCTTGGTCAGCTTAATCTCAAAACAGATGCATATAAGAAGTGGAAACTTGGACAGATAACTAAGAAGAAGTACAAATATACAGCTGGAAAATGCCAGGCAGTAATCAGGACAGCAAAGGCACAACTGGAACTGCAGCCGGCAAAGGGTGTGAAGGGTAACAAGAAGGGTTTCTATAGGCGTGTTAACAATAAGAGGGTTATCAGGGAAGGTGTAGGGACATTACTGGATGAGAGAGGTAACCTAGAGACAGATGACGTAAGAAAAGCTGAAGTACTCAATGCCTTTTGTGCCTCAGTCTTCATGGACAAGGACAGCTCCCACACTACAGTGCTAGACAATGTGGTATGGAAAGGTGGAAGGCAGCCCTCGGTGGGGAAGGGATGAGTTAAGAATTACCTAAAAAAACCCTAGATAAACACAAATCCATAATTCTGGACTTAATGCACCCAAGGGTACTGAGGGAACTGGCAGATGTTATTGCTTTTGGCCATTATCTTTGAAAATTCTTGGAGATCAGGAGAGATCCTGGATGAGAGGAAAAAGGCAAATGTAGCACAAATCTTCAAAAAAGGAAAGAAGGACAATCCAGGGAACTATAGACCAGTCAGCCTTACCTCAATCTCTGGGAAAATAATGGAGGGGTTCCTCAAGGAATCCATTTTGGAGCACTTGGAAGAGGGGAAAGAGGTGTAGGCTGGATATTAGGAAAAAACTACTTCACCACAAGGGTGGTGAGGCACTGTAATGTGTTGCCTAAAGAGGTGGTGGATTCTCCATCCCTAGAGGTTTTTAAATCCCAGCTTGACAAAGTCCTGGCTGGGATGACTTAGCTGATGTTGATCCTGCTCAAAGCAGGGGAATGGACTAAATGACCTTCTGAGGTTTCTTCCAGACCTATGATTTTATGATTCCACTGTGCCTTATCCCCAGTGGCTTGTGTGTATTTCATGTTTTAATCCCAGAATGCAAAGCACTGTCCCAGAATTCAGAATACTTAGGAAGTGGGTGAGGGGTAGCTTGGTGGCTTGTGCATTGGCCTGCTAAGCCTTGGGCTGGCAGTTTGACCCTTGAGGGGTCATTTAGGGATGTGGGGCAAATAGATTGAAAAGAAAAAGGATGGTGCTTGGTCCTGCCTAAGAGGCAGAGGACTGTACTCAGTGATCTCCAGGAGTCTCTTCCAGCTCTATGAGATGTATATCTTCATACTGTTTGCTGAGATTCTGTCTGTTTGAAGGACCATGTGCTGAGGTCAGAAGCTGTGAGCTTCTTAACATATTGTCTATTCATCAAGTCTTAACCAGTGACCAGGGCTATCAGGAAGGCCAGGTCTATATAAAGCCTGCTAGAACAACAAGAAGTCCTGTGGAACCTTATAGACTAACAGATATTTTGGAGCATAAGCTTTCATGGGCAAAGATGCATGAGTGGGGGGGTGGTTTCAGAAGGGTATTTAAAGAGTGGGGTCCCAGTAAAAGGGAGTGCCAGAGCTGACAAGGTCTATTCAGTCAGGGTGGAAAAGGCCAATTATCAGTAGTATGTATGAAGAGAGGAAAACACAGGTCAGATAAGACAGGGGAGATATGGCCCATTGTTGGTCTAATGTGAAGATGTTAGCATCTAGGGCAGAGAAGCTCCTTTTGTAAGGTGCGAGCCACCTCCAGTCTTTGTTTAATCCTTGGTTAATGGAGTCAAATTTGCAAATAAATTGCAGCTCTGAGATTTCTCTCTCCACTTGATTTTTTGAAATTTCTTTGTCACAGGACTGCCACACTTAAATCTGCTACTGAGTGTCCAGGGAGACTGAAGTGCTCTCCTACAGACTTCTGTACATTACCGTTCCTGATATCTGATTTATGTCCATTTACTCTTCTATGTAGAGATTGTCCAGTTTGGCCAATGTAAATTTCAGTGGGGCATTGCTAGCACTTGATGGCATATATTATATTAGTAGATGTGCAGGTAAAGAAGCCCCTGATGGTATGGTTGATGTTAGGTCCTGTGATGATATCATTGGTGTAGATACATGAGCAGAGTTGGCAGTGGGGTTAGTTGCAGGGATTGGTTCCAGGCTTAGAGTTACTGTTTTCTCGAAGATACAGACTAACACTGCTACCTCTCTGATAAAGCCTACTAGTAAAGTAACCAGGGAGCTGATGTCTGTCTCCCACCCAGGTTGCAGAGGCAGGGAAAGGGGCAGAGGTGTTTGGAGGTGGGAATAGGTACCAGGATGGGGAGGATGCCCCAGAAAGCCCAGGACTGGCTGCATGGCTCCCGAACCAGGTTTTTTAAAGAACAAAAAGGAGAAATATCAGAAACAGTTCTTAAAGGGCAATTCAGTTTTGGAACGCATTACTAATGGCATCTTTTCTATTTGTTATAGGAGGCCAAGGATTCATCATTATTTCTTCATTTGTTCTTTTTCTTTTCTGTCTTTTTTTTCCCTCTAATGTAGACTGGAGCTCAGATGGGTTCTGGCTTCCAGTAAATCTTTATGTTCTGCAGAGTAGTGAAGCTCAAAAGATAGCACACTTTACACAAAGCCTTTAAAGATTTTAAAATTATATTTTCCTTTATAATTATCTTTACTAACTGTACCTTGAGAAAAATCCCTTCAATTAAGCACAAGAATTTTCAGTTCAAAACTAGCACCATTTAAAATTACACCTATGTCATATTTAAGCAACCTTTTAATCCCCTCCAGTGGAAAAGAGCTAAATCAGCTATTAGAATCAAAATTTTATTGAAGGGTTGTCCAATATTTTCTTACAAGAAAACAAACTGTTAGTGGCATCTTAGACTTGTGTACACTTGTGTTGCCTTTAAATGTACTAACTACAGTGGGCTGGCTAATTATATTTTGCCCCTACATCCAAAACTGTGTATTCAGAGAGGATCCCCTGCATCTGGACATCCTCTATCCAGTGTGAAGGAGATAACATGCTGTCTTCGCCAGAATGTTCTCTAATGTCTATTCACTCAATGCAGGGTTGCACAATGAACAAAGTATTGTGGAACTCCAGCAGATCTGTCAAAAAACAGAATGTAGTTCCAGCTCTATTTTACCTTTTTGGTGGCAATGACATCTGGAAGTCATTGGGGGAATCACATCTTAGGGTAAGTTCCATTGCAAGGGAACCATGGGTAGCCTGTCAGAAACAGAGCTGGTATGTAGGTCTAGGCCCCCTGCAAGGATGGTCCGTGTTCCCACTGGTTCTGTGAATGGGAAGATTGGAAGGCTCAAGACCTTTTCTAAGAGGAGATATCCCTTGTGGTGGGTCCTCACATCAATAAATAGGGATCTACCAAATGCATGGCTATGAAAAACATATAATGGATCATGAAGTCTGGTCTCTGCTCATGAAGCCTGGTGTCTTGTGTACTTATGTGCCATGCTATAGAGATTTCACAGTGAAGACCTGCGTTTCTCAAACTGGGGATCCTGATCCACAAGGCAGTTGCAGAGGAGGTCAGGTTATCTTAGCAGAGTTGCAGTATTGCCATCCCTAATTCTGCACTGCCTTCAGAGCTGCATGTCGATATCAGAATCCATGTAAGGATGGCAATACTATGCCATGCCATTCTTGCTTCTGTGCTGCTGCTGCAGCAGCTCTGCTTTCAGAGCTTGCCTCCTGACCATCAGCAGTCTGAGTCCAGATGCCCAGCTCTGAAGGCCATGCTACCACCAGCAGCAGCATAGACATAAGGGTAGCAATACCACAATACTCCTTATAATAATCGTGTAAACCGCACACCCAGCTCCTTTTTGGGTCAGGATCCCTTCAATTACACCACCATAAAATATCATATATAAATAAATGAAATCATGAAAGCTGTGGGTTTTAACATCCTATAACCATGAAATTTACCAAAATGGACTGTGAATTTGGTTGACCCCTACCAAGGAAAAATGAAGATGGCTCTGGGACAGGGAGGAGGGCTAATCCCACTCTCGTCAATCATTATAATGGGGAGAAGACCCTTAAAAGGAGGAAAATTCAGTCAAGTCAAAACAGATAGCTCTGTGAGCAGGAAACTGCTGGAGTGATTCCTCAAACTGCAAGAGACCCTATGCGTACATACCAACTCTACCCTGGGGAAGATCTCCACCTCGACGCTGGGGACGATACAGTGAACTACCAATACAGTGAACTACCAAAGTGAGCTTGATAGAGCCAGAAGAACTTGAAAAGCACTATGTGGGTGGTCTTTAAATAACAAGATACTGTTGAACTTTTCCCCTTTATGTTGGCTCAGAAAAAAACATTATTTTCAGGTCCACTGGGATACTTTCCTTTCATCCTCCTCAAGAAGACATTTCAAAAGGGCTATAAAGGGCAAAAATAAGAAATTGGGGAATGTGTATAAGCTATCCAATTTAAATAATGGCAAGTCCAGGGTTTCCCATTATTTGGGGGAAAAAAAACCCAAAAAACTAAGGTGGTTCTTTTATAGCACCACCAGACGGGTGATGGGACAGACATGCAAAGGAGACAACAATCTGTTCCATCATTATCATTTATTAATTGAACAATTGGCTAGGCTTGACTTCCCATCCTACTGCCAGTGTTAGAAACTACTGATACATATGAGTTCTCTTGACACAATTTATTAATCCAAAAGTACATTACAGAGTAACACATCAGCTTAGATAGCGAGAGAGGCAAAATACATATTTTTAAATGTATATGTCTTACTCAGTATTACAGGTGGCAATCAATACAATTTTGCATGTCCATATGCTCTCCTTAAGTATTGTGATTTGTAATTGTTGTTGGAGAAAGTTATAACACATCAAAAAAGTAGTATTCAACAAGTTCTTTGCCATCTGCAGTTTATCATTGCATTTATAAAGATAACACAAATAATAACATCAAATTGTAACAGAGGGAAAATGAGGGCAGAAGAACTTTTAATATGGGATACTTTCATAATGATATTAGCTTCATGATTTGTTTTTATTTTGTATTTTATAACCCCGTCAAAAGGCAAGTGGCAGGAATGGCAATGAGAGCGCACCAGAAAAGATTAGTGGGGAAATAAATGTGGAGAAGGGACCTGAATTCAGGTGGTGTAATTACTAGGTGTTCAAGAGTGGGGAGGCTGAAAGAATGTGCAGAATCAAGAGTAGAAGAAAACAGTCTAGGGAGAATGAAAGCAAACAGCACAGGCATATAGAGCAAGCTGTACCATTTAAACCACCAACACATGAGCAAGGAGGGATAGAGTAATGGAGATTCTGGAGATGAAAATATAGAATTTGACTATGCTATAGAAGGAGACAGAGAATCATGATGTCAAATCTATGGTATTTACAGATAGCCCATTATGATATTTGACAGCCACAAAACAGCAGCATGAAGATTTGCATAATAAATCCATCAGAATTTCTGCTCTTTTCCTGTTAATTATACCAAGATGGTTTTGCACTATGCTGTGAAGATGTTCACTTTTCATTTTGCTTTTTATTTCTGGTAGCATGTGACAGTATTAACCATCCTTGGCTGAGAACTCTTTATCTGTCACACATGGATTATATTATATCTTCTGTTGGCTGAGATATCATGACATTCATATCCAGATTATGATTAAATCTTTCAGATTATTTCTTCATAACATTTGTAAAATACAATTTTTCCTATCCATCCACACTCCTAAAATTCTTGTCCAAAAAACCAGTGGGTCCCATAGATGATACAAATACAAAAGGAGCAATAAAGGATGATAAAGCCATTGTGGAGAGACTAAATGGTTTCTTTGCTTCAGTCTTCATGGCTGAGGATGTTGGGGAGATTCCCAAACTGGCACCACTTTTTGTGCAAAATGAAACTGAGGAACTGTCCCAGATTGAAGAGGAGGTTTTGGAACAAATAGATAATGTTAACTAGTCACCGGGACTGGATGGCATTCATCGAAGGGTTCTGAAAGAGCTCAAATGAGAAATTGCAGAACTATTGACCCTAGTTTGCAACCTGTCCTTTGGATCAGCTTCCATACCTAATGACTGGAAGATAGCTAAAATGACACCAATATTTAAAAAGGGCTCTAGAGGTGACCCGGCAATTACAGACTGGTAAGTCTAATATCAGTTCCGGGCAAATTAGTTCAAACAATAGTAAAGAATAAAATTGTCAAGCATGTAAAAGAACCTAATTTGATGGGCAAAAGTCAACATGGTTTCTGCAGTGGGAAATCATGTCTTACTAATATGTTAGAGTTCTTTGAAGGGGTTAACAAACATGCAGACAAGGGAGATGCAGTGGATATAGCATACTTAGAGTTACAGAAAGCCTTTGATAAAAGGCACCTTATCAAAGGCTCTTATGTAAATTAAGTTATCATGGGATAAGAGGAAAGGTGCTTTCATGGATTGAGAACTGCTTAAAAGACAGGAAACAAAGGGTAGACATAAATGGTAAATTTTCCGAATGGAGAGGGGTAACTATTGATGTCCCCCAAGGGTCAGTCCTAGGACCAATCATGTTCATTTTATTCATAAATGATCTGGAAAAGGGGGTGAGCAGTGAGGTGTCAAAGTTTGCAGATGACTTTAGACTGTTCAAGATAGTCAAGACAAAGGCAGATTGTGAAGAACTTCAAAAAGATCTCATCAAACTGAGTGATTGGGCAACAAAATGGCAAATGAAATTTAGTGTGGATAAGTGTAAGGGAATGCACATTGGAAAAAATAACCCCAACTATACTTAAAGTATGATGGGGGATAATTTAGCTATAACTAATCAGGAAAGAGATCTTGGACTTATGGTGGATAGTTCCTTGAAAACATCCACACAGTGTGCAGAGGCAAAGGCAAATAGGATGTTAGGTATTATTAAAAAAAGGATAGAAAATAAGATAAGGAGCATGTTACTGCCCCTATATAAATCTATGGTATGCCCACATCTTGAGTACTGTGTACAGTTGTGGTCTCCTCACCTAAAAAAGATATCCTGGCACTGGAGAGGGTTCAGAAAAGGGAAACTAAAGTGATCAGGGCTTGGAACAGGTCCCATGTGAGGAGAGGCTAAAAAGATTGGGACTTTTCAGTTTAGAAAAGAGGAGACTGAAGGGGGACATGATAGAGGTATATAAAATTATGACAGGTGTGGAGAGGGTGAATAAGGAGAAGTTATTTATTGTGCCCATAGTACAAGAACTAGAGAACATCAAATGAAATTAACAGGTAACAGGTTTAAAACTACTAAAAGAAAATTATTCTTCACTCATTGCATAGTTAACCTGTGGAACTCCTTGGCAGAGGAGACTGTGAAGACTAGGACTATAACAGAATTTAAGAAAGAGCTGGATAAATTCATGGAGGTTAGACCCATAAAAGACTATTAGCCAAGGGTAGGAATGGTTTCCATGGCCTCTGATTGTCAGAGGGTGGAGATGGATGGCAGGAGACAAATCGTTTGATCCTTGTCTTTGGTCCATGCCTTCTGGGACACCTGGCACTGGCCGCTGTCGGCAGACAGGCTACTGGGCTGGATGAACTTTTGGTCTGATCCAGTATGGTTGTTCTTATGTTCTTCAGAGTGATCATCTCAGGCTGGTAGGATAATTGAATGTTGGGGTAATGGCATGTTAGCAATGTTGTTGTCTTCATTGTATGATTAAAAGGGAGCAGAACTGTGCTGAGCTTGTTCTGACTGAGGAGTCACCTTCAGCTGAAATGAATTTGCTAACTCAGGTGCTTGAATGCTAGATCCCTGTGAAAATAAGGAGGGGTTAGGTGTCCCAGATAGGAGGTGTGGCCTCTCCTTACAGGACCCTGGTCTGTTTTAATCTTTTCCTCCACACTGTTCAAAGACAGAGAAAAATAGGCTTCATTGGGAGCTGTTATTTTAAGTACCCAATAAGAACTGAAATTGCTTTTGGTGGGGCATTGTTTCTGCCCAGTTGGCTGAGAGTTAAAAAGTCACTGAGAGTCATAACAGAGAGGCAGGTGACAGCAGACGGTAACTTACAGGCAGCCACTAGGAATGGCTGGTTAAAGTAGTAAAGGAGCAGCAGTGGGGCAGGCACTGAGAAGAAACCACACCTGGCAGGGCAGCCAGTCGGAGCAGGTGCTCAGATGGTGGAACAACTAAAGTGTCTTCTCCCTGAGGTGGGGAAAGGACTCACACAGATCTGCTTCTGAATCCTGAGTCCTCACTGACCAAGGGACAATCACTGTGAGTGGAGTGTGGTGAGGGAGAAAAGGGGGGCACAGTAAAGGAACTTTCGGTTGTAAAAGTCAACAGCTTGAGGCAGAAGACTCTGCCTCACCCACTCCGGGGTGGCTGTCCTGCTCACAGTTGTATGTTTATGAATCCTCTGTATGGTTGTTTTCCTTAGTTAATGGCAGGTGACATCTTTAGTTTCATTATTTTTTCTACACTTTTTGCTTGAGAGTGGGGGAGTATTGCCTCTCAGAGGTGCCCAGTGGTCGGGGTATAATTTTCCCAGCTTACAGGGAAAGGGCTTGACCTTTTCAGTTTTCTGTTGTTGAAATGAAATACCTAGACATTGAATCTGGCCCTGGTTACTGCCAACTAGGACAAAAAGGTTACATATATATAAAACCACACAAACTGTGATTAATGTGGCTGTGTATAGCGAGACTGTCTCTAACATAGCCAGGTCTGAATCAAGTAGGTTCTACACAAGCTGGTGTCGGCATGTTATTTCTTCTTTCAGTCTAAATACAGTGAATTGCAGTAAATCAGTCTGGAGAATATAACTGTGTTCAGGTCTTCATCCGAGAAAAAGCAACAGAGTTGCTTTTCAAACAAAGGTGGAAAAAATATGCTTCTCATCATCATTATTATCCAGGAAGCTATAGCCACAACAAAGACTCCAGCTGAAGCCCCCTAGTATTTCTAATACAGGTCGAACCACTCTAGTTTGGCACTGTCTCTCATCTGGCAACATCTGTAATCCAGCATGATTTTAGTTAGCTGGGTGGCTGCTTATCACCTTTCTTTGATAGGATAACAAGCTTTGTGGATAGGGGAGAAGCAGTGGATGTGGTATTAGTAAAGCATCTGATATGGTCTCGCATGATATTCTTATCAATAACCTAGGCAAATACAGCTTAGATGAAGCTACTATAAGGTGGGTGCATAACTGGCTGGATAACCGTACTCAGAGAGTAGTTGTTAATGGTTCTCAATCCTGCTGGAAAAGTATAACAAGTGGGGTTCTGCAGGGGTCTGTTTTAGGACTGGTTCTGTTCAATATCTTCATCAAAGATTTACATATTGGCATAGAAAGTACGCTTATTATGTTTGCAGATGATACCAAGCTTGGAGGGGTTCCAACTGCTTTGGAAGACTGGGTCATAATTCAAAATGATCTGGATAAATTGGAGAAATGGACTAAGGTAAACAGGATGAAGTTTAATAAGGACAAATGCAAAGTGCTCCACTTGGGAAGGAACAATCAGTGTCACGCATATAGAATGGAAAGAGACTGTCTAGGAATGACTACAGCAGAAAGGGATCTAGGAGTTATAGGCTACGTCTACACGTGTCCCAAACTTCGAAATGGCCACGCAAATGGCCATTTAGAAGTTTACTAATGAAGCGCCGAAATGCATATTCAGCGCTTCATTAGCATGCGGGCGGCAGCGGCGCTTCGAAATTGCCGCTGCTTGCCGTCGCGCGGCTCGTCCCGACGGGGCTCCTTTTCGAAAGCACGCCGCCTACTGCGAAGTCCCCTTATTCCCATCATCTCATGGGAATAAGGGGACTTCGAAGTAGGTGGGGTCCTTTCGAAAAGGAGCCCCGTGGGGACGAGCCGTGCGGCAGCAAGCGGCATCAATTTCGAAGCACCGCTGCCGCCCGCATGCTAATGAAGCGCTGAATATGCATTTCGGCGCTTCATTAGTAAACTTCAAAATGGCCATTTGCGTGGCCATTTCGAAGTTTGGGGCACTTGTAGACACGGCCATAGTGGACCAGAAGCTGAATATGAGTCAATAGTGTGATGTTGTTGCTAAAAAAGCAAATGTGATTCTGGGATGCATTAACAGGTGTGTTGTGAACAAGATACGAGAAGTCATTCTTCCGCTCTACTCTGTGCTGGTTAGGCCTCAGCTGGAGTATTGTGTCCAGTCCTGGGCACCGCAGTTCAAGAAAGATGTGGAGAAATTAGAGAGGGTCCAGAAAAGAGCAACAAGAATGATTGAAGGTCTAGAGAACGTGACCTATGAAGAAAGGCTGAAAGAATTGGGCTTGTTTAGTTTGGAAAAGAGAAGACTGGGGGGGGACATGATAGCGGTTTTCAAGTATATAAAAGGGTGTCTTAAGGGGGAGGGAGAAAACTTGATCTTCTTGGCCTCTGAGGGTACAACAAGAGGCAATGGGCTTAAACTGCAGCAAGGGAGGTTTAGGTTGGACATTAGGAAAAAGTTCCTAACTGTCAGGGTGGTCAAACAGTGGAATAAATTGCCAAGGGAGATTTTGGAATCTCCATTGCTGGAAATATTTAAGAACAGGTTAGATAGATGTCTACCAGGGATGATTTAGATAGTACTTGGTCCTGCCATGAGGGCAGGGGGCTGGACTTGATGGCCTCTCACAATCTCTTCCAGTCCTAGTATTCTATAATTCTATGGGTGTGGCTGAACTGCCTCAAAAAGCTTTATAGCTAACTATCCTATCTCTCAATGTTCTGTGCTTTTATTTAGCTGTAATTTCCCCAAAATGCCTTCTAAGAGCTCAGTAAGCAGTGGAAGTGATGGTATTTCTGCTAGACAATAGTGATTTCTCATAGTTCAGCAAATTCTCTCATTTGGCACAAGTTGGGTCCCCAGGGTGCCAGACTAGAGAGGCTGAACCTGCGCATTGACAAATAAAACATGATCTTGATGTAAGGATAGGTCAGACACTTGATTAGTTCTTTGAAACACTTCTGTTTTTGTAGAAGTATAAGTTTTATGTTACCCAAGTTTAATTTCAAGAATCATTTCAAGAACTGACATTTTGAAAGGCACTGTGATATCATGTTGACAGTACCTGCTACATCTGCTGAAAAAGAATTCCAGAACTGGGACTTACGATGGGAAAACAAAAATTTTACATAACAGTGTTGTCTCTTAAGTAGATTTAGAGCTATCACTGCTTACTTTAGGCATAAAATTAAGCCTCCTTCTTTGAATAAATTCTGGTAGTAATTTCCAATATACTTCCCATTACTAGTCATGACTAAGAAAACAGGATGAGAGAAAATACCAGTTTGAGTTCACTGATACTGGTTCAGAAGAAAAACTCTATAGAACAGGCAAATTTTGTAGGGAACCTAGTCTGAGAAAAAATGGAATCTCATTATGTAATTTTTATGAAATGAGTAAAAACAACATTTTAACTAACTTAAATTTTAGTAGTAATATACAAACAGTTAATTATATAGAAAAATTCCTTTTACAGCAAAAGCTCCCATTGACTTTGCTGAAAGGTTTAGGTAGGCCAGGATAGTTCTTTAAAAAACATTATGTCAGGTGCGTCTATACTACACCTCTGTTTCAAAAGAACGGCTTTCAAAATAGAACACTGAAAGACAACCTTTCGAAACTGAGTGTCCACACATGCCGACAGGGACCGAAGGCTCAGTCCATTCTTTCAAAAGGCCCCCAGCACAATTTTGAAAGGGAGCATCCACACATACCAGGACACACTTTCAAAAGAACAGAGGCAGGAAGCACCATGGGCAGGGTTGCATGGCGGATGAGCTCTTCTGGGGCTGCTGTCTGCCATCCCTTTAAAGCTCTCCCCCTTGACCCCAGGACTCAGTTTGTGCACACAGAGAGCCAGCAACCTGTCCCCAGGCACGTCATGAGAGAGAGTGGAGGAGGCATTCCTGGCCCCCATGGACCCTGAGCAGCATCCCCCCAACATTAAGGCTCTGGCCAGTACACTGGCCACGGCCCTGGCTGCTGTGCTCTAGTGGCTCCAGGTGGCCATTCTACTAGCCGCCCTCCCAGAGGCCATCCTCAGGGCGTGATGTGCCCAGATGGTCCCCCAGATAATCCACAGCTTGTGGAACTTCCTCACAAGCAGTGACTGGTGAGACCGGTTGGTGCTGGAGGACTGGGCTGATGACTGGTGGCTACAGAACTTCAAAATGACCAAGGAGACATTCCTGGAGCTGTGCCACTGGCTCACCCCAGTCCTCCAGCACCATGACACCCGCATGAGGCCGGTGGTCCCCCTACAGAAAAAGGTGGCCATTGCCCTGTGGAAACTGGCCACCCCAGACAGCCACCAATCCATTGGCCACCAGTTTGGGGTTGGCTGGGCCACCATCGGGGCTGTCTTCAATGAGGTAAGCCATGGCTGGGTCACACCCATACCACATGCAGGAAGCAGGGGGCAGAGGGTGCCCCAGCAATGGGCACTATGGGGAACTGATGGGGCACTCCCCAGCAGGAATGGGGTGGGGAACAGTAGGGAATACCCCTCTGGGGACAGGGGTGGGGAATGGTGGGGCATCCACATCCAGGGACAGGGATGGGGACTGGTGAGAGGTGGGTGTGCAGGTTGCATCCCAGGCCACACTCATGAGCACATCCCCCACTGCTCCGCAGGTTGTCCGTGCCACCAACAAGTTCCTCCTGTGGCAGTTGATCCACTTCACGGACCTGGACAAAGCCATGTGGGTCTTCCAGGAGCTGGGCTTCCTGAACTGCTTTGGGGCCCTTGATGGCACCCACATTGTCATCAGGGCCCTGGAGTACAGTCACAGGGCCTATGTGAATCAGAAGGGCTACCACTCCATGGTTCTGCAGGCTCTCTTTGATGCCAACGGCAGTTTCAGGACATCTGCGTGGGCTGGTCTGGCCATGCCCATGACACCAGGGTTTTCAGAACTAGAGACTGGGACACAGCTTGGCTGAGGGGACCTTCATCTCCTGGCTGGAGCTGCCTGTCAGGAACACAACAATGCCACCGTGTATTGTGGCGGAAGTGGCCTACCCCCTGCAGGCCTGGCTCACGAGGCCATAAACGAGGCACATCCAGCCGATCCAGAACCATTTAATGAGTGGCTGAACCAGGCCCGCAATACTGTGGAGTGGGCGTTTGGCTGCCTGAAGGGGAGCTTTAGGTGCCTCCACATAAGTCTGGAGGTGGGCCTGGCCAATGTCCCGGCAGTGGTCAGGGCCTACTGCATCCTGTGTAACCTCGTCAAGTCCAAGAACAAACCATTTGTGCAGGGGCAGGCTGCTGACCCATGGCATGGGTACAAGCAGCTCCCTGCTGCCCTGTCCCTCCGGGCCCAACAGGATGGGGTGTGGATCTAGAAGGCCCTGTGCAAGACCTTTGAGAGGCAGCCACAGTGACCCAAACCCTGCACACACACACCCCACCTCCCTGCATACACACACACCTCACCACCACCACACACACACAGGGCAGAACACAAAAATAAATTATTTAATTAAAATAACAGTGTCCAACTCTTTTAGACATCTATTTACATGAGGGGTGGAATGAGTGATGGGGGTAGGGGTAACTATTTACAGGGGGGTGGAACAGGTAATGGGGGCTGGGATAACTATTTACAGGGGCCGTTCAGCCCCAGGTGGGCTTCCAGGGAGCCCCAGGGGGCCTCCGCGGAGGGGAGTGGTGTCAGCTCTCCAGAAGGCTCGATGGGCATGATCCCCGTTGCCCATGCCCTGCCCGTTCCCCTGTGTCCATGGACCCCATCAGGGCTGGGCTGGGGCTGGCAGCATGGGTAGGTAGGGGCCCAGCTGGGATGAGGCTTCTGTAGGCTTTGTGGGGTCAGCATGGGGGGAGCGGATGGCAGGAGCTGAGGCCTCCTCCTACCCAGCCCTGGCCAGCAGCATGTAGGCCAGCTGGTCAAGGTTGGCCAAGGACAACTGGGTCGGGACCAGGGCAGTGGGGTTGGGCATTTGGGTGGGTTTCACTGTGGGGGGTGGGGTTGGAGGGCGGACCGGGAAGGTGGGGAGGTTGGAAGTGGGGAGGACAACCGGGGGACTGAGGAAGTGAGATGGGGGGAGTTGGGTAATGGGCAGATGGGGGACGGTGGGGTGGGGGTGGTAAGGACAGGTGAAGGAGTGAGTGGTGATGGGGTGGCAGTCGGGGCCTGGCAACCGACCATGGCCTGGTTCTGGGTGTTCAGGTTGTCCACCACCTGGTCCCAGCCCTGACACTCCATGGCCAGTCACTCCTGCAGCACTCCAGAAAGGTCTTGCAGGTCTGCAGTGTAGGCAGCATCCCCCGTTTCCTCCTCCTCACCCCAGTGGCACCCGTGGACAGCCCAGTGGTGAGCCCACTCAGGGACAGTACAGGGTCCAGGCTGCTCCTCCTCACCCTCAGTGGTGGGGCTGGTCTGGCCCCTGGCTATGGGAGCTGTGGAGCTGTGGAGCTGTGGAGATAAAAGGGGAGAGTGGGGGGGTGGGGGCATTTGTCCCAGGCACATAATCTTGTGCCCTTCCAGGTACCCTGTGATGCCCATGTCCTAGGGTTCCCTGCATGGGTGCCAAGGGCATGAGCTGTTCCAAGCCACCTCTCCAGTCCCTCCACATCCAGCCAGCCTGTGGTGCTATCTCACCCATGTGGTGCTGAACTCTGTGCATCACGACCCCACCTGGGATTGGGGAACATGGTCATCTGGTGTCCAAAAGCCCCAGGTGGCAGGCATGTGGGAGGGCTGAGTCCACCCAGGGCAGGACTGAACGCCCCCTCCCCAGTCCCTGTTGTGGCTGGTGTGCGAACCATCTACCTGTGGGTCTCTCCAGGAAGATGGGTGAGATACGGGTGGATGGGACCCGGCTGGACGGCCCAGATGGGATTTCGATGATGAGGTCCCCCTTGTTTGAGCTCTCGTCATCTCTGGTGGTATCCAGCCTCTGTGGGTGCCTGGTGCCAGCCACAGGTCCAGGACGGTCCTCCTGTTTGGTCACTGTCTTGGGTTCCTGCTCCATCCCCAGCACTGTAGTGTCCAACAACAAGGCGGAGGATCCTGCCTCCTTGGGCCCAAGGAGGCCGTCCAGTTCTCAATAGTAGGGGCAGCTGGTGGATGCTGCCCCAACGGCCCAGCTATGTCCTAGGCCTGTCAATATCCCTGGCACAGCTCCTTCACCTTGGACCTCACCTGGTCTGGGGTCTGGGTGAGGTAACTCCAGCAGATGGTGGCCCATGGCAAGGCACTGGAATGCTGCCGTGTTCCTGCACCAGACCCCAGCCTGGTGCAGGACCTCCTCGTCTGCCTAGAGGGTGAGGAGGTCCCACTGCTCAGCATCCATCCAGGAAGGGCTCTGGAACCTGGGGGCACTGGCTCCCCTCCTGGGAGGACTCCCTGGTTTCCTTGCGGGGGCTCTAGGTTAGGCAGTGGTCAGGGGCACTAGCTAAGGGGCCGAGGAGGGCACTGGACTGGCTGGATCATTATCGTGGGGAGCAGGCTGTGCAGCAGTGTGGGCTCCCTGTTGCCTGCACACTCTCAGCGTCCTGCCTGACGGTGTCTGGGAGCCTGCATCCTTAGACACTGGAGCTCCAGAGCTCCGCTTGTGGTGTGAGCAGTGCCGCCGCCTGCCAGCTGATTGCAGCCATGGAGGACTTTCTCTTTTGAAAGAGTGGGCCGTGGAGCATTTATCCTTGCTCTCTTTTGAAATTATCTTTCTAAGGAGGGCGCTTTTCACATCCCACGAACGGAGGACTGACTTCAAAAGAACAGGTGAGTTCTTTCAAAGTTAATTTTGAAAGAGTGCTGTGTATATGTAGATGCTCCATGGGTTCTTTCAAAAGAACTCATTCTTCTGACCTAGATTTCGAATGTACTTGCTAGTGTAGATGCACCCTCTATGTCTACACTAGAAGCATCTGTACACAGTAATGTCTGTCGACAGAGTGCATCTGCTTACAAAAGCAGATTGACAGAGCAATCCGCTCCATCGACAGACAGCAGCCAGACTGCCCTGCTCTCTGTTGACAGTACAGTTGACGGGAAGCTGTGCAAACAGGGCTGCCCAGTGAACTGGTAGCCCTCTCTGACCACAGAAGTGTCTACACTGCACTTCTGTTGACAGAATGTTATGCCTCAAATTTTTGAGGGATAAATCTCTCGAGACAAAAGGAGAGTTCGGTCGAGACTCTGTCTACAGATGGCTTTATGAGTGTAGACGCTCCATAAGTTCTGTCGACAGATGGGGTCTTCTGTTGACAAAACTCTCCAACGTAGACACAGCCTATGATATTAGAAGTCTGTAATTATTAGGTAGAATAATTAGGTAGAAGGAAAGTTCACGGAGAGTTTCAGCATTGTCAATCTTGCTCTAATGGGTTTAATTCAGTTTCCTAAAGTTACTTATACAGATTCTTTTTCTTAGTGGATCAATAGTTTTAATGCTTAAAATAAAACCTAATGAAATTACATATGTAAGTTAAAAGTAACTCTTAAGTGTCTTCTGTAGTACTTGAACACTCAACCATTCAAGCCCTTCACACAGTGCATAGTAGGATTGTGAACACTAAGACTTTAACGGAGCTCAAAAAGATAAATTCATGGAGGCTAAGTCCATCATTGGATATTAAAAAGGATAAATAGGAATGGTGCCCCTAGCCTCTGTTTGTTGGAGGTTGGAAATGGATGTTAGTAATAATTTTGGTGATTACCTATTCTTTTCACTCCCTCTGGGGTATCAGGTGATGAGCTCTGTCAGAAGACAGGATACTGGGCTGGATGGACCTTTGGTCTGACCCCTGTGGCCAGTCTTGTGTTTTTAAGAGATCCATGCTATGCCAGCAGCACAAAGGCTTTTAACCCTTATGGAACATAAAAGATTTTTATTAAATCCCAGTGTGGCAAAATTATTTTAACTGATTGTAATGATATTTATTACTTTTTCGTTAATTCCTCATGAGGCAGAGAACCAAATGTCTCACATCTGGCATTACAGGATATAGAAATATTATCCTTTATTTTTATATTTTTATATTTAATCTCGACTTTTGTAGATGTATAGGTTATAGTACATTTCCCCCAAAGGTATCTGTATTTTCTAAATGCCTGATTATTTGTTTGTAATTTATTTTATAAGTGAACTGGGGTCTAGCCTACGGCTTTTACCACTTTTGAGGAATAAACTTTCTGAAATTTCTCACTTGTGATAAAGACAATAAAGAAGGATGAATACAATTAACTTGGGAAACTCCTTCTCTTCTGCCCCCAATCTTTTTACTGACTTAATTATAACTAACAAGTCCATTATTCCACACGTATATCATAGCTTTTTAGTTTCCTTCCTGAAGTCTGTGTTCCTGAGCAATGACTCACAGCACATTTTCTTTTCTAATAATGCTATAGTTAGTTTTCACATTACTGCAAGTTGAGCTCCAAGGAGATTTTAAGAGGGAAGTATTAAAGCTGAAAAGTTGTTAGCACATAGTCTATTATATTCACACACATTCATTCTTGCCGTCTCAGTGAGTAGTTAACATGAGGTCACTGGACATTAATGAGCTATTTTGGAGACTTATAAAAGTCATTATATTTGTGCAAGGTCTCAACCTTAGAACAAGAAACACATCATTATAGATTTCTGTCTTGTATATTATTGTCACATCAAGTGACACAGAAATCTTAGATTTTATATTTTTCATGAGAATTAATGCAAGTAATAAAATACTGTTCTACATTTTGTTTGAGTGTTTGTGTGTAACTGGGGAAGGGAACTCCAATGGAAAATAAAAAGTATCAGATGCTCTGTAGAAGTCTGCTTGACAGTTCAGCTCATCTCTTTAATGTGATTGATCATAAATAATTTCTTAAACAAACTAGCATATCTCTTTCTCCCAAACAACCCAGTGATAAGTTCTACATGGAAAAAATCATCCTAATTGTTCACATTACAGATCAACTTCTTAATTAGTATAGACTTTTACTAAATTATTAACCACTTTGCTGCAGACAGCCTTTTTAGAAGTTTATTAGTTTGGAATGAAGTTCTACAAGGGGTTATCTTGTGATCAGACAACATAAGAATATAGTTTAAAAATTGAATACTCCTGATATGGCTTCCAACAGCAGCTAAGTCATTGGCTGCAGAGGAGAAAATTTAACCATGTTTAGTGGCGAGAACTGTGAAGTACTGGAGAAATATAGCTTTGGTGACTCTTTCATTAATTGAAGGTTGCCATAACAACTGAAGGTCTGCACTGAAAACCCTTTAGTTACAAAGAAACTAGCTGTCCTCTACGAACTTTATACTCATTTTTAACACTTGCATGTGCATAGCATTCTTAAGCAGGAACTATTTACATTGACAAGGCATAAATGAAAATAATGGCAACTTCTGAGAACTGCCTGCATTCTCCTTAATAGTCTCATAGCATTTCTAGGACCAGAAAGCTGGTGCCTCAGTAATTAACTAACTTTCATAAAGATCCCAAGAGCAAAATTAATATTCATAACAGTAATTTTTTGATAATGCTTTAGAGGTACAGGGTGGACAAGGTTTAGGATTTGTTACTTTTTTGTGCTCAACATTGCCATCATTATATACAGTTTTTGTTTTGTGACCATTGATCTGCTGTACATATCACTAAGTGTAAAAGAGCCAATTTTGCGGAGTAAAAACATTATTTTTTGCAAAAAATTATGATACCACTATTTTTCTCAAAACAAAATCATGCAATTTAAATAGCAATTTCCCTACATTCCTTCAATGGGAATTATTTGTATTATGCAGAGGACAAATGAAGTTTGGGATGATCAAAGTATTATAATGAAATTATTATTAAGAAAACAAAAGAAAAGAAAGCCACACATTCTTGGCAACGGTTAAGACTGTTGCTATGTTGTGTTTTGGTGTGGATGAGAAAATATTATTAATTTTCTGAACTTTTATATGCCAAATTTAACCTGCAGCCAAAATGATAAATGTACTTCCACAGTTACTTCTGAGTTTGGTTGTTTAGGAATCTGATAATGACAAAACAGTTTGTAAATGCACACCAAAATATAGCTCGTATTCTTTGGGATTTTTTTTTAAATCAACCAAAACAATGTGTTGATATATATTTATGTACATGTACACACATATGTATTTATATGTAGTTTATATAAACACTAATTCTAAAACATCAAATTAGGACAAGAATATACTGAAATGATACTACACAGTTTGTTAACCATTAAAACTCATACAGCTTTTTTTCATTATGGTAAATGAAATTCACGTCTCCAAATTTAAGAGGGAAAAAAATTGGCAAAGAAACATGAAGAGAAAAGGAAATAAGCCTCAGAAATTATTTTCCAATGGAAATGTCATAATTTGTAAACAGCTACATAAAAATTACACAATCATCACAACAGTCATTTTATACCTTTGTGAAGGTCAGGATCACGAAATTAAAATTGTATGAGAAAATGATGATTAACAGCACAAGCACTGTTAGGAGACTGGCCGCTTCTGTGAGAAGTAAGGTTATATACACTTGTGTGAAACTGAATGACAAAAAGTATTACTCAGACAAAAAATGACAATCTAACACAGATATAGATATCTACCTTCTATTGAATAAGTCACAAAATGTGGCAGAGATAACATCTGTTGCTTTGTATTTTCAGGTTCTTTACTCTCTGTTTGTTCCTGTTTCCTCCTAAAATCTCCTGTAGGGAGAAGCTGGTCCTAACTTTGCACAATGCATGGAACAAGCCATCTTTTATCCAGGTATCCAGGTACAGGTATCTTTTCCCAATCAAAGACCTTGATACAGCCATTTGAAAATGGAGATTGGAGTCTCCACATCTATAATAAAATCAGCTACTGTACAGTGTTTCACAACCAAGAGTTCAACAGCTTCTTTCATCTTTGAAATTCTTGTAGTTTGCAGCATATGTTCAAAATTTTCCAAGTTTTATTGTTTCCATCCTCTCTCCTATTTTTCCATTTTTCCATCTTTTTCTTTCTGTTATTTAACGGACTTGTGTTCATTTCATTCAGCCTCTATATTTCCTTCGTCTTTTCCTGTTCTTATCATGCCTTCTTGCCTGCTGCCCTCTCTCTTCTCTGTGCAGCATCTGATCTGGCCAAAAACTATATTTTCAGGTCTTCTCTGTCCTATTCAAAGAGATATGTGACCCTATACCTCCTAGCTTTTAAATGTTTGACAAGATCCTCTATTTATAGAATGAAACTCTTAGTAAACTGTTCAGTAACTGATGTAAGGGTCCAGGAAGTAGTGTTCACAATTAGCCCACTTTCCTAGTTGATACAGTTGCAGACTAAAAGGCTACCATTATAGATTTATGGAAGTGAAGAGTTTCAAAGAGAAGACCCATTAGATTTAACAGTATTTTGAGTCCTAGAAGTGAATAAGGTCTTGTATTTGATATGAACTGTCCTTTCAGATATCTGTCCCAGGCTTTGTGAAGATTGAGCAATTATCAGTTGCGTCATGGAAAGCTAAGATAGCCACCAAATAGTAATAAGCAAATATGGAGATACACATCTCATCTCATACAACTGGAAGTGACCTCAGGAGGTCATCAAGTCCAGTTCCCTGACCTCTAGGCAGGACCAAGCACCCTATTTTTTTTCCCTTTAATCTATGTGCACTTTGTAAGGTAAGTTAACCCTGAAGAGGGTTTTCTATTATTTAAAAGTACCTCTTGAACCTCCTTTAAACTGGTCTCCTCAGGAGTTGGCTATGAAGCACCCAGGCTGTCAGGTTTGCATGACAGAGGTGGAGGTGACCGTCACCCTGAGAGATCATGTGTATGTCCAGGGGTAGTGGTAATGCAGCTTGTGTGAGAGGGACAGCAGAGTGGAAAACCAATATTGTCAAGCACATAACGGAGTTAAGAGTATAATTTAAGCCTGGGTTTGCCTGATTTTCAATATTTTGTGTAGGAATGTAAGTGCAGGAAATGAATACAGGAGCTTGTCTGACCAAGCCAGCAGGAATGTGTCAGAGCCTGTAACCCACTTGAGACTAAAATGATTGACACTTCCCATTGACTTTCTTTGCAAAACAGATGTATATGGAAAATAAGAAGTGAATCTGGCTATGTCTCAGTGAAAAAACTATTTATGCTGACTGGTTAAAGATTTGTTTCACAGGTCTTCCAGATTGAAGTATCCAGAAGTGATATTGGCCTTGAGATGGATTGAGATGGTGACACAAATATTTCACAGCTACATTGGTTCTTGACACTGCACAGTTGACCGGTTCCTTCTCTATCTAATAATATAGATCACAGATACTTTATTGTCTGTGAGTCTGAACAGATTTTTTTAACCTTAATATGGAAAAGAAGAGCTGGCAATGACCTTTATTTCTGAGGCATTTATGTGCACATTAAAATTCTGAGCCAATCATAAAACTTAAGTTTTCACAGACATCAATCCAAAATCTCTTGAACTCACTGGAAAATTCTATTGACTTCATTCAGCTTTGGGTAAGTCAGGCAGTTTCCAGTTTCCTAAACCTATACAAAGGCTTAGAAAAATAGCCATCAGCCACAACATTGGGATCAAAATATAACATCCTGAAAATGTGAGGGTACTTTAATCAGGGGGTTTGGTTTGGCTCATTGTGAAGATACTACACAAAACTTGTGCCAACATGCTGATACTAAGCATGCATGTTTAGAGATTCAAGAATTTGGCCCAGGTCCATCTGTGATTTAGTAAAAAAGAAAACATAAATTGCTTTTATTACTAGAACAGTAGCAGGAGCTACATAAGAACCAACCATTTCGAGGAACATGAGGAGGTGCCATACTAGGCTCAGATGTCCAATACATTTGTCACTCACCACATGTGGCAAACCAGACACCACAGTGTGGTGGTTCTGGCTCTGGAGCTGCGTGAAACTCTAGGAGCCTGTAAATGCAGGTCCTCCCAGAACCACACACAGGGAGTACAATCTGCCTGCTCCACGCATGTGCCCCACCTCTTGTTGTGAGAAGCTCATGGTAGCAGTGGCAATGGCCCCAGCAGTGTCCCCAGTGGTGATGGTGGCTTCAGCCCCAGCTGCTCAAGCCACTTCAACAGCTCCAGCCCCAATGGCCCCAGGCATTCAAGCTGGTCCAGCAGCTCCAGCCCTCGTAGCCCCTGCAGCTCCAGCCACTCCGGCAGCTTCGGCTACTCTGCTGGCCCCAGGTCCAGCAACTCTAGCAGCCCTGCCAGCCCCAACAGTTGTGGCAGCTCTGGCCACCCCTGCGACTCCAGGGGCTCTGGCACCAGCATCTATGGCTGCTCAAGCCATTGCAGTGGCTCTGTCCCTAGACCCCGGTGGTTCTGGATGCTTCATCCATTCCAGTGGCTCCTGCCCCAGCAGTCCCAACATCTCCAGCAGCTCCAGTGGTGGTAGATCCAGCAGCTTGGGTGAGTTGCTGGTATTGATTTACAAAGGTAGGGGTGGGTAGTTTTGAGGGAGCTGTTGGTGCTGGGCTCTGGGACAGGGTGAGAGCATATTTTTGGGTGGGTGGGCACTGAGGTCTGTGTTGAATATGGAAGGCCAAAAGCCATGTGTGGTAATCTTTGAATTTCATTACTGTTCTAGTGTTTTCACTCTGAAGAAATAAACTGGGCCATTTTCTTACCCACAGAGTTACTGGTTTTAGAGACCAATACATTAATATCTGTTCCCTAGCTAAATTCTCCTTCATGAGCAGAAGTGGCCAGAATTTATTTCTTTCAACAAATATTAAAATGAAAATAAGAAAAAGGCCACGACTGTTTTTGTGAAAATTGTCTCCTGAAAAATCTGACTTCTCAGACAAAATTGAAAACTAATATAGTTTGAAAATCAAAATATTTTAATTTGGATATGCTTCTGTGGTAGCTCCTGGGGAATATAGGCATGTTTCTCTTGCTCTGTAGGCTGTGGTTCCTCATCAGTTGGTGTCTCTCATGATCTAGTACAGACTCCCTTTCTAGTGATGGAAGATGGTTACACTATGCGAACACCTGAAAAATGTGCATTATAGGAGATGCCACTTGATTAAGGGGGTCAGTCCACCAAAAAGATTGAAAATAGGAGAAACCCAAACTGCATCTCAACTGAAATATTTCAGTATTGCTTTTGGTGGTTTTTTAATTTTGCTTTTGGCTTTTGCTTTTTCGCAAAAAATGAAACATTTCATGGAAAGTGAATAATTTTAGCATAAAATTCCATTTTGTTGAAAATCTAAGTTTCCATTAAAAGATATTTTGAATTGAAAATTTTGTGACCCTCTAGTCATGAGTCACAGCCATGTTTCTCACCTTGGCTTTTTGTTCATCATAGCATTCCTTCATTATTGTGCTCAATAGAAGTCATGCAATCATTGACTATTAGAACTGGAAGGGACCATGAGAGGTCATTATGTCCAGTCCAGTCCCTAGCCTCATGTCAGGCCCAAGTGCCATCTAGCTCAAATGGCTATGAGATCCAATGGTGATAATATTCTAGTGTGATTCTCAACTGGCATAACTTAGAGTTGATTTACACAAAGTGTAATGAAAGAATGATTGTTTAAGAGATGAGTAGACCTGAAGGAAGGAAGGTTGGAATTCAGGTTTATACTATTAGACCTGTGTGGAAAAAGTGGAGCAACACCTGACTCCACTAAACTGGCCCATATCCAAGTAATCCTAATTATTAAGATCTTCACTATAAAGAGAACCAGATCTTTCCACAAGTCATCACAGAGAATAATGGGTCAAATACATGTTGGGCTTCTCTACACTACTACCTTCCTTCAAAGGAAGGATGGTAATTAGGGTGTTGGGAGTTTACTAATGAAGTGCTGAGGTGCATACGCAGCACTTCATTAAGCAAATTCACCCCTGCAGCAACTTCAAATTTTTAAACTTTGAAGTACTGACATGCATCTATCTGCGGCTCACCCGCCAGTACTTCGAAGTGCAGGGGAAACTTCAAAGTCCTATTCGTCCTCAAAATTCTTCTTTTAACAGTAAAGATCTTAATAATTAGTATTACTCATACATAGTTTAAAACTTCGAAGTTGCTGTGGGGGTGGGGGAGGGAATTTGCTTAATGAAGTGCTGACTATGCACCGCAGAACTTCATTAGTAAACTCCCAACACCCTAATTACCATCCTTCCTTCGAAGGAAGGTGCTAGAGTAGACAAGCCCGTTGTTTCTTTAAATACCAGGAACTCTGCTGTATTTTCATTTTTACAAATGGAAGAGCCCATGCCACAAAAGCTGCAGGCCAGATAGCAAAGGTCACCTAAGAAAAGCAGTTTTAGTTTAATTGAAATTCTTATCTTCTCCCTTATCAAGTTTTGGTCCCTCTCAGGTCTTCAGGTTTTAGTGAGCTGAATTGGAGTGTTAAGGGATAAATGTCTTTTCATTTTATTTTAAAATGTACTTTGAGGTAGAAAAATGACTGAATAAAAACAACATTTTATTATTCAACTTACTTGTTCCCTGTGTGTCTTTGAGTTATATCTGCTTATTTTATAGACAAAACATAAATTTTAGTATGATTAGTCGAGCAGTATAATTTGACCTACATCATGAATCATTCATGCAGTATGTCACCCTGTGTCAATATAATAATAAGCAAGTTAAAATAGAATACATCTGTTACCTTAAACCAGTGATGGGAAATAATTTTGATTGGAGAGGCTACTCTAAATATGTCATAAATGCTCAAGGACCATAATTTAAAAAATATTAATGAAGGAAGTGTAGAATGGAGGTTGGTGCAGATGAGAGCTCAAGGTAGAAGATTGGGGTACAGCAGGGGTTGTAGGGTCTGGGAGGGAGTTTTGGTAAGGGAGGAGTTTGTGATCTGGGTAGGGGATTGGTGTCCATAAGGGAATGCAGGGACTTGGAGGTGGGTTGAGTGCAGGAGAGGACTGTAACCTGGGGGAAGAATGTAGGAGGTGCTGAAGAATCTGGAAGGGAGCTTTTACCAGAGGCAAAGGTGGAGGTGAGGTTGTTGAAGATGTGGGCAATGCCCTGGGGCAAGAAGGGGTGGGATGCATGGTGCAAACTCTGGCTGGGAATTGCTTACCATAGTTATCACCAGGCCAAAAATCCAGTGATATCCTCAGGCAGGCTCCCTACCTTTTGCAGCCAGAGAACGCTCAAAGTGGCCAGCTGCTGGGACCAACATGTGCGTCTCAGTGTAACGTGCACCTTGTGTGTCTCCCACCCAGGATGGTAGGTCAGCTCTGGGTCTGCACTGACCTACAGCAACAACTGTTGTTGGGCTACAAAGAAGGGTTGGTAATGTGAAGAGCCAAGAAGGTGCTGGACTTAAGAACCTGAGGTGAAAAGAACACTGTCCAGTCCACTTGGCATGATGTTCTTACTCATTGTTTATGTTTATGAACCCCATTTTTGGTGTTATCCCAGTTTAATGCTATTACTTCCCCTTCTATTAAAAGTTTTTTTTTCCACACTCAGACTCTGTTATGTGAATGTGGTAGCACTGCCTTCCAGAGGTGCTGGGGTGAATTCCCTAGTTACCAGTGGAACTTGAGCCAGTTCTGTGTTGGATCAATGGAAAGGAACACCTAGATATTGAACCCAGCCCTGGCTCTCACTGGCTTCACTTGGCAGAAGGGTTACCCTACTTTAAACAATCCATTGCCATCACAAAAACGGATTTCTCCAGAGCCCCTAGGCTATTACAGTACTTTCATATGCTCATTTTGGTGGAAGGTTTCACATTTTTACAGAAAACTGACAACTCCACACGAAGCTCCCTAACCTGCCTCCAACTCAGCTATTAAAAGCTGACGAAAATAGCCAAGGGCTAAGACCATTTAAATATATCTGCTGGATCAGAAAATAATGTATTTAATTGTTTAGTTTTAATAAGCACAATAAAATGAAAAAAGTATGTGTTTTATATTGTTGTCAATTCCAGAAAGCATCCTTCAGATAGAAGAGAGTACAAATTCATGACCAAGATCATATGGCTGGGGGAGAAAAAGTACAAAAAAGCATCAGAAGTTAGCACTTTCCCAGATTTATCTTTCCAACCTTTTCCTTACAACACTTTCTTGTGCGCTTTTGTCCTTCTCCTTCTAAGTCCCTAATCTTCCTCTCTGGAAAGCTTATGAAGCCAACACAGAACCATGCTATCAGGTGGCCATATTTAATAATCTTTGACATGTGCAAGGAGATGGCGATACAGATATTCACTATAGCCATAACATCTGATTCTATTAATTGGGTACTTATCTATATTGAGTTCCTTTTCCCCCTTCCATTATTATTCTGATTGTTTTGACTTTTCTATTATCTATACTATGTCACATTTTATATTAATTTTGTTTATAATATAGTATATTTTCCATTTTGTCATTCCTGGAATATAATAATATGATTATTTTGAATTTATTTAGTTCATTATTTTTCATTTTCATTCTGATAGAGACTGAAAATTTCTTTCTTTTCAGACCTACCATTTGAAATTAATCTAACATTTTCTGCTGTGGCAGAGTCTGTTTTATTTCTTTAGGAGTATACACAACATCCAGTTGAACAGGGCACAAAACCACATACAGTTAAGATTATTATTAGGCCTTCAAAATTCAGTGTAAATTCCCAAGAGAAAAGAGTATGCCATTTGTTTGACAGGAATGCATAGAGTATTAATTAATTCCACCTTTCTCAGCTATGGCAAGCTCAGAAAGTCTAGACTGGAGTTTTATGTTGATTATACCTTTCAACAGTGACAATCCTATTCCTTTTATTCTGTCTCAGCCCAATAACAGTATGCATTCTTGAAGTTGTAGCAAGATCCTTAAAACAGGTTTTCTAACATACTGACACTAGGTTCGACGGGGGCAGGGGAGCAAAGCCTGCAGGTAAGTGGAGAACATGGATACCTGGGAGATGAACTTGAAATGGGAGGGAGTATGGGCTACACTGGGAGAGTAAAAAGAGGGCCAGGGCAAAACTGGGAGGCAAGACCAAATCAATGTCTGAGATGCCTATATACAAATGCAAGAAGTATGGGAAATAAACAAGAAGAATTGGAAGTACTAATAAATGAATACAACTATGATATCGTTGGCATCACAGAAACTTGGTTGGATAATACTCATGATTGGAATGTTGGTTTTTAAGGGTACAGCCTGCTTAGGAAGGACAGACAGGGAAAGAAGGGAGGAGCTGTTGCCTTGTATATTAAAAATGTACACACTTGGACAGAGGTGGAGATGGACATAGGAGATGGACGGGTTGAAAGTCTCTGGGTTAGACTCAGAGGAGTAACAAACAAGGATGAGGTCCTACTAGGAGTCTACTATAGGCCCCCTAGCCAGGTGGAAGAGGTGGATGTGACTTTCTTTAAACAGCTAACAAAATCATCCAGGGCCCAGAATTTGGTGGTGATGGGGTACTTCAACTATCCAGGTATATGTGGGGAAACTAATACAGAAGGGGACAGACTGTCCAATAAATTCTTGGATTGCATTGCAGACAACTTTTTATTCCAAAAGGTTGAAAAAGCTACCAGAGGGGAAGCGGTTCTAGATTTAATTTTAACAAGTAGGGAGGAAATTATTGAGAATTTGAAAGTGGAAGGATGCTTGGGTGAACGTGATCATGAAATCATAGAGTTCACAATTCTAAGGAAGGGTAGAAGGGAAAACAGTACAATGGAGATAATGGATTTCAGGAAGGCAGATTTTGGTAAACTCAGACAGCTGGTAGGTAAGGTCCCATGGGAAGCTAAACTGAGGGGAAAAACGGTTGAGGAGAGTTGGCAGTTTTTCAAAGGGACATTATTAAGGTCCCAAAAGCAAGCTATCCCGCTGCATAGGAAAGGTAGAAAACATGGCAAAAGACTGCCTTGGCTTAACCAGGAGATCTTGCATGATCTCAAACTAAAAAAGGAATTTTATAAGAAATGGAAACTAGGACAAATTAAAAAGGACAAATATAGGCAAACAACACGAGCATGCAGGAGGCAAGATTAGAAAGGCTAAGGCACAAAATGAGCTCAAACTAGCTACAAGAATAAAGGGAAACAAGAAGGCTTTTTACAAATACATTGGTAACAAGAGGAAGACCAAGGAGAGGGTAGGGCCATTGGTCAGTGATGAGGGAGAAACAGTAACAGGGAATTTGGAAATGGCAGAGATGTTTAATGATTTCTTTGTTTCGGTCTTCACTGAGAAATCTGAAGGAATGCCTGACATAGAGAATGCTAGTGAAAAAGGGGTAGGTTTAGAAGTTGAAATAAGACAAGAACAAATTAAAATTTACTTAGACAAATTAGATGTCTGCAAATCACCAGGGCCTGATGAAATGCATCCTAGAATCCTCGAGGAGCTGATAGAAGAGGTATCTGAGCCTTTAGCAATCATTTTTGGAAAATCGTGGGAGATGGGAGAGATTCCAGAAGACTGGAAAAGGCAAATATAGTACCCATTTATAGAAAGGGGAACAAGAATAACCCGGGAAACTACAGGCCAGTCAGCTTAACTTCTGTGCCAGGAAAGATAATGGAGCAGGTAATTAAAGAAATCATCTGCAAGCATTTGGAAGGTGGTAAGGTGGTAGGGAACAGCCAGCATGGTTTTGTTAAAAACAGATCATGTCAAACCAATCTAATAGCTTTCTTTGATAGAATAACGAGTCTTGTGGATAAGGGAGAAGCGGTGGATGTGGTATACCTAGACTTCAGTAAAGCATTTGACACGGTCTCACATAATATACTTATCAATAAACTACACAAATACAACTTAGATGGGGCTACTATAAGATGGGTGAACAACTGGCTGGATAACCATACCCAGAGAGTAGTTATTAATGGTTTTCAATCCTGCTGGAAAAGTATAACAAGTGGGGTTCCGCAGGGGTCTGTTTTAGGACTGGTTCTGTTCAATATCTTCATTAACAATTCAGATATTGACATAGAAAGTACACTTATTAAGTTTGCGGATGATACCAAGCTGGGAGGGGTTGCAACTTCTTTGGAGGATAGGGTTATAATTCAAAAGGATCTGGATAAACTGGAGAAATGGGCTGAGGTAAACAGAATGAAGTTTAATAAGGACAAATGCAAAGTGTTCCACTTAGGAACGAACAATCAGTGTCACATATACAGAATGGGAAAGGACTGCCTAGGAATGAGTACAGCAGAAAGGGATCTAGGGGTTATTGTGGACCACAAGCTAAATATGAGGTAACAGTGTGATGCTGTTGCAAAAAAAGCAAACATGATTCTAGGATGCATTAACAGGTGTGTTGTGAACAAAACACAAGAAGTCATTCTCCCGCTCTACTCTGAGCTGGTTAGGCCTCAGCTGGAATACTGTGTCCAGTTCTGGGCACCGCAGTTCAGGAAGGATGTGGAGAAATTGGAGAGGGTCCAGAGGAGAGCAAAGAGAATGATCAAAGGTCTAGAGAACATGACCTATGAAGAAAGGGTGAAAGAATTGGGCTTGTTTAGTTTGGAAAAGAGAAGATTGAGGGGGGACATGACAGCAGTTGTCAGGTATCTAAAAGGGTGTCGTAAGGCAGAGGGAGGGAATTTGTTCTTCCTTGCCTCTGAGGATAGAACAAGAGGCAATGGACTGAAATTGCAGCAGGGGAGGTTCAGGTTGGACATTAGGAAAAAGTTCCTAACTGTCAGGGTGATCAAACACTGGAACGAATTGCCAAGGGAGGTGGTAGAATCTCCATCAGTGGAGATATTTTAGAAGAGGTTAGATAGGTGGCTTTCAGGGATGGTCTAGAAAGTGCTTGGTCCTTCCATGAGGGCTGGGGGCTGGACTCAATGGCCTCTCGAGGTCCCTTCCAGTCCTACTCTTCTATGATTCTATGATTCTATGAACCCCGCTTGATTCTGCTACAAACAAAATGTTGTTAACAAGCTAATATCCCACAATCACTACACTTGCAAACTTCTGGAATCGCTTCAGTAAAATCATTGTATAGTCCCTAAGGTTAAGGCTACACCATGGCTGCTATTTTGGGCTACATTTGTATCCTGAAATAGCAACCCTGCAGCTAAACACCATGACAAAACATAGCAGTGATTTTGAAATAGCTGCTTGTTTCAAATATCAGTGCAGTTCAGATGTCACTGAGTTAGCTCAAAATAACTTATACAATTTATGTTGTGGAAATTGTGTAAGTTATTTTGAGTTATAGCTACACTGTAGCTGTAGCCTCAGTGACTTGGCACATGTGGCTCATTGTGTTCACCTAAATATCTACTTTAAATTGTCCCATTCCTGACCATATGTAATAGACTTATTTGTGCTCTGTGTGCTGGCACCATTGAGATTTCTCAGAGAATGAGCTTCAGGAAATGCTGGCAGGACCTATTTGTTAAGTTTTAGAATGAATTTTTTTCAGTAATGACATACGAATGTCAGCATTTTTCTTGTGCCCTTTTTAACAGGTACTTTCCTGTTTAACTACACTGCTGATTTTCCTTTTAGCTGTGGGTCTGCTGCTGAGAGTGGGGTCACTAGGCTACTCCTGGCATTGTCACTCTACTCAGTCATGTTTTCTTTAACTTCACAGAGCAGTGATTTGCCTCCTTTCCTTATTTTAAACTGCTAAATTTAGTGTAAATGAATCATTAGATTTAAATATCGGGTTCTTTCAGGTGTGAGAAGGCAAGTTCCTAGGGCATTGGTCATAGATTTAAATTCTGGAATGCTCGAGGATGATTCTAACCTCATGCCTCCTTTCACCTCTTAGAGTGCCAACTTTTTTTTTTTAATAGGTTTCTAAGGAAGACCAACTGGTGGAGGGACACCTGCCAGAACACACACCGCTATCCAGCAAGTATCTGTTTGCTTCAGAAATGCCTGTCAGCAGGGAAAGTGAAATGACTGAGCATCATACAAAATCGCCATGTCCCATTGTCTTATTCAGATTTGGTAGCACAAATTAAAGGGAAGTTGGCAAAAGGAAAAAGACATTTGAGGGTTTGGAGCTGGCACTGATAAAAAGATAAGCAGAGTTGGGGCAGGAGTTCAGAACTGAGGTTTTGATTTGTGAATGCTAAAAGTAACTGTGGCAAGGGTGTTTGCTGTCTCTTGATGTATGACGCATTCACAATGGAATCATCTTCTGTTGCTTACTCAGAATCTGCAGGTGCTTATGAGGAGGTATTGAACACTGCAGGCTCTAGAGCCTAGTGCTTGGAGTGCTTCCAGAAATTGGTTCATTTGCTACAAAGAGCACACTGACAAACATCTGGAGGAGAGAGGTGCACTACATCACAGAGATATCACCAATAAAAAAGAGGGAAATTGCAATTCAAATTATATATAGATCTGGTAGCACCAACAGTCATTAAGACTACCTGACTCTTCCCATAATAAGGTCTTATTTTCAACTGACCATAATTAGTTCAAACTAAGTTTGGGCTAACATTTTCCATGCTGGGTGTCTGCGTCAGGGTACATTTTGGTGGAAACTTTCAACCAAAGTGGTTTGACATTTTGGAAAGCATGGCTGGGGAAAAGGACATTGTTTTCCTGGTATTTAAAAAAATACAAAGACAGTTCTGGTGATCTTGTTTTTGAGAGGGTTTAGCACCTTTGCACATTGGACCATGAACTCAAAATTTAGATTAATAATGTTGTGTCCACATGTAGACATTCCTTCATTCTACCTATCCTATATCTGCTTGTTCAACAGGAGCCAAGGGCATTAAATGAAGGAACTTAAGTCTGTTTGTTTTTTTCCTCTCCTTTCCGTTTTGTTTAAATGAACAAATTAAAAAGCTATCATGCAAAAAGAGGTATTATTGGATGGGCTGGGGCCTGGGCAAAGCGCTTGATTTGAAGAATTAAGGATGGTTGTGCGAGGAGGAATTTGTAAACCAGGAATTACATAACCAAAGGCAGCTCTGGAAATGGGATAGTTACACTTTTGTAAAGAAAGACTCTTCTGTCCTCTCACATAGCACCTATTTGTTCCTGTGTTATTAACTCAGATTGCTCTTTTCATCAAGTCTTCAGAACCCTCTTATGTGCACTGCAGCATCACAAACCTGTGACAGAGAAATTGATTCATTTGATTTGGATCATATATCTGTTTGCTAAATTCTCTGCAAATAGAAAAGATGTTTCAGCTGCTTGGTTATTGTGAACAGCCCATGCCTCTGCACTGCATGCTTATGTGGAGTGTTCAGTCAGTATCATGGATTAGTATCTTGAATCCTTCAGTCAGACCAATGCAGGGGCACTCTTATAACTGCATGCACTCAAGTTAAAATCAAAGGGGATCCCAATGCACATAAAGCTCTGCTCATAAAGGTCTTTCCAAAACACCAGTCATACAAATATCAGCAGAACAATCAACAACAGAGACTGACTATAAATACCTATAAGTTATTATTCCTATATTGTGAATATTCTACCAAATAATTTTCTCCACTGCCTTCCAACTTTAGTTTCAGTATCTGCAGAATAATCTCCAATAGATATATATGCTCTGAGGTCTGAATTTGAGAGTTGTTGTTAATCTACCAGGAAGCTTGTAACATCTTTTCACCTGCTCTGTAGGCTTGTCACACTAACGCTGTGTCTACACTACAAAAATAACTTGGAAGTTGCTTACTTTGAAGTACAACTTCGATATAAGCAACTTCGAAGCTAAGCGTCTACACACACCCTACTTCGAACTTAAACTTTGAAGTAGGGTGCTACTCCATTCCTGGGAATGGAGTATAGACTTCAAAGTTGGGCTCCCTACTTCAAAGTTAGTGGTAACGTACAGAAGCCCGTAGGGAAATACTTCAACCTCCCTGGACATTCAGGGGCAGATTTAAGGGTGACAGTGCTGAAACAAAAAAATTTTAAAAATCAAATGGAGAGAGAAATCTCTGAGCTTCAATTTATTAGCAAATTTGACTCCATTAACCATGGATTAAACAGAGACTGTTTTTTTCCTGTTTTATAAGTACTGTTGATACTGGGCCATTTCCACCTTGCTGAATAGACCTTCTCAGCTCTTTTACTGGGACCCCACGCTTTAAATGCCCCTCTGAAACCACCTGCCCACTCATGCATCTGATGAAGCGGGTCTTTGCCCGTGAAAGCTTATGCTCCAAAATATCTGTTAGTCTATAAGGTGCCACAAAACTTCTTTTTATTTTCAAAGTAAGGCAAAAATGTGTGTAGACTCTCTGCTGGCTACTTCGGTGTAGTGCCTAACTCTGAAGTTAGTTCCTAGTGTCCACACACCCTGGCTACGTCTACACATGCAGCCAACATCGAAATAGCTTATTTCGATGTTGTGACATCGAAATAGTCTATTTCGATGAATAACGTCTACACGTCCTCCAGGGCCAGCAACGTCGATGTTCAACTTCGACGTTGCTCAGCCCAACATCGAAATAGGCGCAGCGAGGGAACGTCTACACGTCAAAGTAGCACACATCGAAATAGGGATGCCAGGCACAGCTGCAGACAGGGTCACAGGGCAGACTCAACAGCAAGCCGCTCCCTTAAAGGGCCCCTCCCAGACACAGTTGCACTAAACAACACAAGATCCACAGAGCTGACAACTGGTTGCAGACCCTGTGCCTGCAGCATAGATCCCCAGCTGCCGCAGAAGCAGCCAGAAGCCCTGGGCTAAGGGCTGCTGCCCACGGTGACCATACAGCCCCGCAGGGGCTGGAGAGAGAGCATCTCTCAACCCCCCAGCTGATGGCCGCCATGGAGGACCCAGCAATTTCGACGTTGCGGGACACGGATCGTCTACACAGTCCCTACTTCGACGTTGAACGTTGAAGTAGGGCGCTATTCCTATCTCCTCATGAGGTTAGCGACTTCGACGTCTCGCCGCCTAACGTCAAAGTTAACTTCGAAATAGCGCCCGATGCGTATAGACGTGAAGGGCGCTATTTCGAAGTTGGTGCCTCTACTTCGAAGTAGCGTGCACGTGTAGACGCAGCTCCTAACTGTAGCAGAGGTTCCATGTGATCAGAGAAACTTATCTAAATCCGAAGTATTTATTAGCACAGTCTTTTTTCTTACACTAATATTATAACATAACATAAAAATGATATAATTTACTAATTAAATATATTTTATATATAATTTAGTTTGTTGCTTTAATAATATATACATTTAAAGCCCTCGAGCATACCAAAAGATCCATATCCCATTCTCATTATTAATCTGTACTAAAGCCACAGTTTTTTCTAGGCAGTATTTTTATGTTGGTTTCATTTTATTTTTGTAACTGGTGTGCAATGTGACAAAATGCTTTTTACCTGTAGACTCCATTTTGGAAAGAAAATGTTTGAAGACATCAAGAAATGTAACATTGGTTCCATATTTTGAGGTTTGAAGGTAAGAGGGGACTAAGAAAGCATGAAATGAGTCAATGACCCTTCAAGGTCTGAGTTCGTCAGTTTAGGTCACAGGCAGAATGAACTGATCCACATCCCAGAGGGCATTGGTCAGCTCAAACCAGAAAGCAGTGATCTCATGTCAAGGAAGAGCTAGCCCTGGAATGAAAGGAAAGAAATGTTCTGAGCTGGGTGTGACATATTTTGATAGTTAAAGTACAGCTATGCGGTGCATCTTAAAGCTAAACAACAACTTTGCCTAACAGTACTGGGATTAAATTAGTTTTTGGACATTCATTTTTTCATGACTTACAAAATGAAATTCATTTGAATTTGATTTTACTTTGGATAACTTGTTCCTTTCACGGTTGGATGATTAACATATATTTTTTTACCATCTGGAAATTGTAAAAGGTTTTGAAAATACTTGTCCTCTCATTTGAATGTAATGCTGTTATTCAGGCTTTTCTCTCCCTTATAACAATTAGTCACCTGGTTGTTCATATTGATTTAGGGTTACTAAAGGTCATGACAGACACAATAATACACTACGTGTTTCAAAACCTATCAGACGCTACATCTTTGTATGTCTCACATTTATGTACAATTTATTTTTACAAGGATAAAACATCAGTTTTGCTAGCTTTGCCATCATGCATCACTGATTCAGATTGTACATTAAAGTCTGTATCATCATAACTAAGCATGTACAAAGCATGCAATAAATGTCTTTGAATTATTGGGAGCAGTGAAACAGTCTTCTCTCAGATTTATTAGTCCTGTTTTATGCTAGCCACTGCAAAGTTAGACAACTGTTACTTTCCTGAGAGTTGCATTTCATGCACTGTTAACTGTGCAGCGCTGTCTGGGGAGCTGATGCAGTGAGATTGGGTGAGCCTGCCATTCTGCATAAATAGGAACACTCCTGGATAGTTCATGGAATCCATTTCATATTACATTGTGTAAATAAATGAGATAGAGAATCTGATAATCAGGGAATTTATGTTATTGGAAAACTATCACAGGCAACTCAGACCTTCATCTTATTAAAATCACTGAAGCTCTGTTTCCACATCATTAATTTTTAAGATCTCTTATGCCATCCAGGTATGGGAAAATGGGAAATTCTTCACACATCTTGGTAACAGATGTCCCCACATTTTACTGAAAATCTTTCATTTGGGGGAATAAGTTAATAAAAAGGTGTGAGTAGATTAAACAATTGAAAATAAGATTTCCCCTTTTTTATCTATAAAGACCCTGAACAATATCTGCTGCTTCTTTATTATGGATAGCTCAGTTGAACACAGCAGAGCTCTATTATGTTAGATCTGGATCTAGTATTAGAAAATATAGTAGATAGAGCACTGAGGATTAGGTCTCAGGAGAAGCGTGTTCTGCTCCTGGCTTTTCTACTGACCTGCTGGGTGACTCTGGCCAAGACACTATCCTCCCTCTGTAACTCAGTTTGCCTATCTATCAATGCCTAATTTTGTCTGACATCTTGAGCATGTTTCCACCTTCATTTGGATTGATGCATTCCCATTTGTCAGTTTTCCGAGTGACTTCCCCTCTTCCCACTTGGCAAGGAAAAGTGATAAGGTTAGATGATGTGGTCTAGCCCATGACACCCCCATTTGGATTCTGATATCCTAACAAACAAGAAAAAAAATTAAGGCATGCAATAGAAATTAATCATTGGACAAAAGATTAACATTGCAGGTATTTGTTAATCATAAAACTGTATGTTTGCTGAATATGCTTATTGCACAATTATCTCCATAGTTGATCAAATCTTATTCAGTGAAATATATTTATCAATTTGTACATCACTACTCAAATAAATTATTTGCAAATATTTTGTCTTCTGTTCTTACAATGACAGATGGCCTATTATTTCTTGCAGAGTCTCAAAGAAACAGGCACAAGCTTTACTTGTTTAATTTTTGTCCCAAAAAATGCAGTTATTATGTTAATAATCTAAAGCAGTTGAAGAACAACTAATGAAAATAACATTCAAAAAATATTCTCCAATCCAATGTTAATGTCAAAGTTAGAACAGCCTCTATTCCTGAAAAAGACTATATATCAAAGGTATTACATGGCTTCCATTAACCTGATATCTGAGCAGTTTACATTCTTTAATATCATTATCATCAAAACACTTCTACAGGTAGCAAAGTATTATTATCCACATTTTACAGATGAGGACCTGAGAGGGTAGGGACATTTCTCCATGAACATTTAGTTCTTGGAAAGACTGCCTCATTCATGTTAAATACCTGGGAGGCCCCTGCTGCTGCACACTAAATACTCTGTACTGTGTTTTGATGTACTACCTAGAATTATTACACACACTCCAGAGACAGTTCAGTTTATTTACGTGACTCAAGCCTGTGGGAAAAAAAACCAAACAAACTATGCCCTGGTATGATATAATTACACCAACCTTTGTCAAGGCAGAGGCACTGCACAAGATCAACAGAAGAATTCAAGATTAACTAGAGAGATGCCTGTTCCATTGTAGCATTTCTATTGTAGACATAAAGGCAGGTTGCAGCAAATTAAGCCTTTACATCTACATTATCCATCTCTGTGAGCCTCCCTAGCCCAGACAACAATCATGAGCTAGTGGTCTAAGATAACTTTAAATGGCCCTTTGAAGTTGAGACTCAGGCTTCATCAGCTCACAATCTGCAAACACATACCCTCAATGACTTTCAGGGACTTGAGTACTATGTCCTGGGCCATCTTTCCTGTCATTTATCAGACCAGAGCTCTGCAGACATCCCAAGCCACCAGTGCACAGCAAGTTCCAAGACTATATATATACTATAATATATAGTATAACATAATAATAATAATAATAATAATAATAATATAGTGCTTTTGATAATTAACATTATGTATACACTTATATACCTTTCACAGAATTTAGCATGTTAAGTAATAAAATGCGAAACATAGGCCATTGTATCCATTTCTAGGCCGTGGAACATTGTACAGTGATCTGATTATGGAATTGGTGACGTCAAGTCACCTTGACATCAAATCAGCAAGCCCTTGTTTGGAAGGAATCTTTCCACTGTTACAAAACAATTTTTCCATTAAAAAATATTAATGTCTGTGACTTTTTGCTATTAGCAAAATAACGTCTGTGACTCCAAAAATTAATGTACAAATAGTTGATGTACATATTAATCCAGGCACTCAGTGTTATTTTTACTTTACAATATTTTTAATATGATCTTTTTCTTTGAGCTGTTCATTTCCCCTTCTAATACCATGGTAAGTGATAGTATTTTTATTGAAATAGACTTGCATTTGTGGCTTTGCTTTTGTCGGAAGATAAAGTAAAACCCATGCTTTTACATGTACTCATGGTATTTTTTCAAGGATGTGGCTGCTTTACATGTGTTTTTAAAATATGTACTGTAACAATCTAAAATGATTTTTTTTTCTGTTTTGTTAAGGAATGCCAAGATCTTGTTAAGTTTGCTGTACCATCATGTCTCACATCTGTTTATCCTGTCAGGTTTAGTTACTGGTAGGATTGAGGACATAGACTCCTCTTAAGCATAGCACAGTAAATATGCATTAGCCTGGAAAATGTTAAACCTGTTTTCTAAATGCTGTGGTTAGAACACTAAAGTTTTTTTTTTTTTTTTGAAAAAGGTTTTCTACATTTAATCATATTAATTTATCATAGCCTCTAGTCTTCATACATGAAAATTTTAAGACTTTAAAGTTCATGACCCACTTTTCCACCTCCTGCAATACCGCTGTGTGAAAAACAAGAGATGGGCCAAAAACGAACATCTCCTCTATTTTAACCAACACTTACTCCCATCAAAGTTCAGAAAAAACTTTTGCTGAACTTCTGCTCTTGGTTTTGCAAAACAAAATTCTGAACGATAAGATTAGAAAAAAAGAAAAGAAAATCTCCTTTTGCAATAAAAGGACAAGGAGCACACCACTTCTCTTCCAAGAAAACAGCATACGCATCTCAATTTGGAGAAGAACAAGCCCATGCTGAAATTTCACACTGAGCACCCTGCTACAGAAACATTCAGATCTTGACAGCACACTAGTCTAGACTTAGGAAGACAGGGGTTCAACTTTTGCTCTGCTCCAAAGAGCCTCTGTGACTCAGTTTCCCCATCTACAAAAAAGGGGTGTGTGAGAGCTTAAATATAGGTTGAACCTCCATAATCTGGACTTCCCTAGTTCATGAGTACCCATGGTCCAGCATTGTTGGCAACCCCATGGGAGCACTCATGGGGGAAAAACAGGTAGGCTTGGGCTATGAGTATTGCTGAGGAGAGGGCGGGGGGGCACAGCATAGCCCATGGCAGCTGTGAGGCAAGTGAGGCAGCAGGGTAGTGTGGAAAAGTGGAGCACTGGAGCAGCATTGACTTCCCCTGGTCTGGCAAATTTTACTGGTTATGGACTGGTCAGGTTGCAAGGGTACCTGCACAGGGATGTTCAACCTTTACATTAGAGACTGTGAGGCAGTCAGACATGCTGGTTATTGGGGCTACAGAAATACAATTAACAAACAGAAATTCATCACTTACTTCTCCCTGCCAAACACTCGCACTTGGTCAAGTTTGTCATCCCCCTATAATTCATCAGTAGTTTTCTCTCTCCTATCAGTTCATCTCGTCTAGTAACTGTGTGCTCGACCTGAGTTTTTCTTCTACCCCAGCAACTCATTTCTCCATCTTCTTTTGATCTCTCAACTCTCTTTTCTACATTGCTCCTCCCATATATCACTGAGAACCGATTATGTTTTACTATTTGTGTGTGCACGTGTGTAAAACCTCTCACACAGGTTGCATTAAGCAATTTTTACCATCTACAGTAGCTCCTGATGCTGCTGCTGGACAGGTGGATGTTTCTTTTTTACGGGTTTTTTTTTCCCTTGTCTGCTGTTCAGTAGTCCCTGCCCTTCCATTATCGCTCTATGCTGCTCCCCTAGAAGAAGTTGTGGCATTCTGAGGGCAAGGAGAATGCTGACTAGATGGCATGGAAATCCCCAGTACAGTCCACATTCACTCTGATGCTCATGAGGAGGTAGAGAGGAAGCAATGGGAATGAGGAAGCAGACCAAAAAAAAAAGAATTCTCTGACCAAATTGGGTCAGTTGTCAAATCAAATTTGGCCCCATAAAGTATACTTAAAATAGATCCATATATTTCTAGGATTTTTTCCAAAAAAAAAACCATAATTTCCTTTCTTTTCTTACTTTTTTTTCTTTTTCAAATCACCAAAATGTTCTTAAAGGACCAATTATCCCACTTGGATCCATTCAGAATGTTCCTGCAATGCCATAAAGCAAATATATATTCCTTATTTCTCTGCTACCCATTTTTTTCTAGTTTATAGGACTACAGTGAATGGGAAAAGGACTATAAAATTGCTCTAAACAAAAATGAAATGAAGCAGTATAATAAAGGTAGGTTAATAGCTATTTTGTATAAATAATTTATTTTAGAGCAGCTTGAAGTTTGTCTGTGGATGAAGACTGTTGTTTTATGTTCTGGGCTTTTGTGTGCTTATTTTCCAGCTCAAATTATCTGCAAGCAGTGGGGCTGTAGGTGAGGTCTCAAAGACATAAAGGCAGTGTCAGTTCGTTTATTTTTTTACAGAACACTTTAGGCAGTTTTTTGTCAGGAATTGTGTCAAGAAAATCACAGACACATGGCTGAAAGATGTCACTTTGTAAACTACAAATAACCAGGCTAGGCTAGGATTAGGGTTTGAGAGCAGGTCCTGGCCCTTGGGGTAGATAACAGCTGGTAGGCTTGTCGGCTCAGGCCAGTCCTGGTCCTGTGAGTCTGTGGCTCACCTTGAGCCAGAGAGCCCTGGTAGATCCAGGCAGTCTGGGTAGTGGGCCAGCGGCTGGCCTGGCTGCACCTCTGGGATTTGGTCAGATCAGCTGGCTGACTGTTCTGGTTCATCTGGCAGTGTGGCATGGGTTCTTCATCTCCTACTTTCAGGAGTCTGGACAGCAGCCTCCACTCGGCTCAGAGTTAGTTAAAGCCTGTTAGCCTGCTGGCATATAGGACAGCAACAAAGGACCTCCACTTCTGTCTCTTTGGTCATTTTCTCCAGTGTGTCCCAGTTGTAGTTCATTCTCTTCATGTCTGCCTCAAAAGTACACTGCCATGTTGTCTTGGACCTCCCACATTTCCATTGTCCTTCAGGCATCCAGTGAAGTGCTATCTTTACAATAGCATCTGCCTCCCTCCTCATCACGTGCCCTATCCATTTCCAGCCTCTTCTCATGATGATAGTGGTCAAGTCCTCCTGATGGCATTGCAGGAGCAGGCTGTGGTTGGAGTTTGTCTTCAGTCAAAAGATGTGAAGTATCTTGAGAAAGCTAGTGGTGTGAAAGGATGAGAGCTTGGAAAGGTCGCATTGTGTCGCTGCCCTTTTAATGAGCCCCAGGCCCCATCTCTAGCACTTCCTGCTGCACGTGCCCCTCGCTGCAGGATGGGGCACAGGTGCTCTGGGCCTACCTAGCAAGGTCTCTGGGAGGCTTCATCTGCCTCTGAGTCAGGGTTAGGCCACCGTACCTCGCTACACTTGACAGAGGGTTTTTCCAACATTTGGCCCCATGTTGACAGGCCCAAAATCAGAAAAGCCTCTTCCAGCAGAATTGCGTTGCACAATGTGCATATCTTTTGCCAACAGTTCCCCAAAGTCAAGACACAGCCTTATTTCCTACAACATCATTTTCACTGGCCTTATGGGCAACTTATCCCACTTGTCTCTATTCAGAATGTTGTTGCAAAGATCATTATCCCCCCCCACATCACTTTGACCACATCAACCCTTTCTATACATTGCTCCCCTAGTTCCCCATCTTCATTGAATCAAACATCAGCTATTATATCTTTTATTTCCAGGCTCCTCACAGTGTATCCCTACCCTATTTATCATCTCTTATTCAGTATTGAATGATTGATTTCTGTAGCTGATCTGCCCATGATACTAAGCTCCACCACCCATTTGTTAAACTTTCAAACAAGCACCTTTATGTTTTTTTCTCTGCTGCCCTTCATGATTGAGAGGTGCTCTCCATTAACATCAGCAATATGATTTCATTATCCTCCTTCTCCTCCCTCTATCCTACTTGAGACTCTCCTTCTCCATATAGCCTACAAAAACATTAGCAGATGAGTGGCCCATCATGTTGACTGATCTTATCTGACTGATAGGTCTATACTGCAATTATAGACTCCACTTGATTTAGGCTCACAAGGCTGTTTAATTGCAATACAATGCCCAAACACCCTTTCATTCACACACCAAGACATGTGTTTCCTGAAACCAGCTACTCAGATATAGAGAGTATATTATAATATTTCTTCCTCTCCCCATATTACCCTCCACACCCATCTTCTAATCTGAAGTTGCGTATTTTGAATGGATAAGAGAGCTACTATATATATATATTTCAAAATTGAACTAGTGTGGCCTAACCATTTCTTAATCTTTATTACAAAAATCCAGCTGTAAGCAGCCATGTGAATATTTTGGGATATGAATTAGTCATCTCATACTTGAATGTGAAACACCTGTAGCTTGTCTGGTGCACTAACTTTTATGCCTTTCTGTTAGAATCCCATTGTAATCCACTCACAAGGTATCATGTTGTTTCATTTAAAGTGGGCGTAAATTGCAATTAAACATTAATTTAGGGAGAAAGAATTTAAAGAGTGCTCCTGCTGACTGCAGATGAAAAAAAACCCTTACTCTTTATAACAAGATATTACATTTGCTACTTGTATGCTAGTGCCACTAAAGAGACGTTATATTGTTTTTTCTTGTTATTTTGTTTAAAATAAATGTTGTGTATTCTAAGGAAGATAGAAAATTATCAATATGAATTTATAAAGGGTTGATCTTATCAAAAATACATCGGAAACCAGAGCAAGAACTAGAAATAACATTTTAAAATGCCGTCAAACAGTCGTCATTATTTGTCCACCTTTTAGTTGTGTCTTTGATAAAGCCACATGAAAAGAGGACCGTGGTTACTTCCATAATTTTTTTCCCCCAGAGACTTTTCCAGGTTGCTGCCACAATGTTTCTTTCAGGCTATGTGTAGACTGCAGGCTTCTAGTGACAAAGGGATTTTCCAAATTTTGTGGATGGTCCTAAAGTTGGAAAAGCCTCTCCTGATGGAATTGTCAGCAAAAGATATGCAAATATGTTGTACAATTTGTGTATCTTTTGCTGACAGTTCTCAGCAATATAGACATAGATTCATTGCCCTAGATCTTTCCCTACAGTGTAAGGTTTTGTCTAGACCGTAGGCTTCTGTCAACAAAACATCTGTTGACAGAAGTTTTGTCAACAGAGCATATGTACAGACGCAGATTTGTTGGCAGAGATCTGCTGATTTGGAGTGTTCTGTCAACATCCCTATACATCTTGTTCCACAAGGAAGAAGGAATTAATGTACACCGGGGGGTGGGGTGGGGGGGAGTTCTTATATTTGGCCCCTTTGGCTGCAAATGTTGGAAAAGCCTCCCCCAACAGAACTGTCAGCAAAAGATATGCAAATGCATCGTGCAATTTGTGTATCTGGCGCCAACAGTTCTCAGCAATATAGACATAGCCTAAATTATCACAATTGCTTGGCTGTGTCTAGATTACAGAAATTTGTCCACAGAAGATTGTGTCAGAAGATATCTTGGGGCAAAACTTCTGTTGACAGATTGTGTCCAGACTGTAGGGCAGATCAAAAGAGCAATCTGCTGTGTCGACAGAGAGTGGCCAGACTGCCCAGCTACTCTATCGCCAAAATGGCTACCCAGAACCTCAGCAGACATGGTTGCATGGCATCCCAGAGGCCTTTTCTGTTAACAGACAGCTCCTGGAATGGACAGACTGGTGTTTTGTTGACAGATCTGCTGACAGCAGCGTTCTTTCCCATGGCAAGCAGGGTACAGCTATCGACAGAAGTGCTGCGTTTTGTCGACAAAACCCTATAGTCTAGACATAGCTGAGCTTGAGAACAATGTATCGTTCCCTAGCATGCCTTCAATCCATTTCATCTCCTCCCCAACCAAAAGATTGGGCCCAGCAGTATCTGAATTTACCTGCAATTGTCAACCTTCCCAGTTAAGTTGATTAAGAATGTTCAGTCAAAATATTTTCTTCTTCAGTATAGAGTGTGGTTATATCTGTGTTGGTCACAGGACTCTAGAGAGACATGGTGGTTGAAGTAATACTTTTTGTTGCTGGAGTTCCCTGTCCACTGTAGAATATTGTTGGACTCATGACTGTTGGTAAGAGACATGAAATCTCAAGCCACACAGAATTCTTCTTCAAGTCAGGGGAAAAGAATTCCCAGAGTTACAGAAAAATGTAAGGTGAAACAAATGGTTTAGCACAGGAAGTTAGCATTACTATAAAGGATCGTTCAAGGCAGAGTAGCCCATTAACACCTCTGCAGTCATAGGGCAAAAAGGGAGCTTACATGTTAAAGATTGTTGTAAAAATAAACAACTAATCAATAGTATTCTGTCAGAAAATGCCTTTTTCACAAAACTCAAGTTTTCTGTGGGAAAAGTTTGATTTTGCAATAAAAGATTCAATTTTCCATGAGGAAAAGTCAAATTTACAGCTTACCCTAGGGAGACAGTACAATGGGCAAGAACCTTCCAGGTGCGCAGCAAAGAAGTTAAAAAATCCCATTTGGGATCTCCTTAAATGGATTTTTTCTGGAAATCCCTTTCTGAAAAAAAACAAAACAAAAACAAAAAAAAAACTGGAAATCTTCAGTTAATTGATTATTTTCTTTAATTTATTTCCATTTTCTGGGTAGCTCTATTCTTCTGATTCTTCCACAAATAGTAAGAAGGGACTTTAAAAGTCAGGGGGTCCTTCAGAAAGCTCCTGTCTACACGGGAGGTGTGCATTCTGAAAGCAGCACTTTCAATTTGCATGCATCCTCCATTATGCTAATGAAGTGTTGTATATTCATATCAGTACCTAATTCACATCTTCCGAACTCCCTCATTAACATGGCCCTTTCGAAAGGGAGGGTAGTGTGGTCACAGCCATTATGTGACAATGACATGACAAGAATGGTTTAATAGGTTAGGAAAGCATACATATTTTTAAAGCAGTCATATCAAATAGGTTTGTTCCTGTCCTATCATAGTTAGTCCATGTCTTGCTTAAACATGTCATGCTTAAAAATATACAATAGTCAGAACTATGACAAAAACTCTGTGACTACTACGAATGCCAAACCTAATAACCAAAGTATTCTAAAACTATAAAATATTCTGCTCCTTAAATATTCACACATGCTCCCTTTGCTGTTTGAAAAACGTAGTATTTCATAGGAACTAGAAAAAGAATGTGTTTTTTTCATTACCCAATGACTTCAAAAAAAGAAAAAAAAAGTATTTTTTCTTAATCCAAATGTAACTTTTGGCCAGGATGGGAGAGAGGGGACTTTTTGTTTTCCTTCCTTTCCCTGTTTTAAAATCTTTTACAGTGCGGGGGGGGGAAAACTAGAGAAAAGGAAAAAGGGATCATTAAAGTTATTTCATTTTTTTCTGCCACTCCTGTGATGTTTTCCCCTGTACAACAGTGCTGTTGAAGCCCTTTTGAGATGGTGCAAGCTGCCATTGCACCATTGACTAAGGCTATGTCTACATGATGAGATAATATCGATTTTGTCAATTAGCTTGAATTTTTCCAAGTGCCTGTCTTCACTGTAAATTCTATTAGTTCGATTTATGCAGCACTAACATTAACATAATATCGATGTCATAATATCTTAGTAACCTGACGGGTGTAGTGTTCAGTTCAGTTCCAATTTAAAATTCCAAATGAAGGGCAGTGAGGAAGTCTTTAAATCGAATTCATTAGCCTCCAGATATGTCCCATATGTGCCCCACAATGCTCCACAGTTCTCTGCTCTGGCCTCTTCCACCTCCGCTGTTCTCAAGTATGGAGGAATTAGGCAACAGGAATACTGTTTCAATTCAGCACCTGGAAGCCCATGGCTATAGGGTCATGACAGGTAGAAAAATCTTCTCTTTTTGTCTCCTAGTACTGTGGCTGTGAGTTCTGTGCATACCCCTGCTAGCTGCCTTGTTTTTCTTGCTACCTGGCACCAGCTACTGCTCCCCCACACCATGTGGCAGCTAGGCTGTGGGTGGGGGTCATGCTTGTCTGATAGGATGAGAAACTTTTCAGCTATTTACATGTTGTCCCACCCCCTCACATCCCCTTCCTTCCTTCCCCGAGAGGTGCCACACATTCTGGAACTTTCCCTTTCATACATCACGTGGCAGCTAGTCTGTGGGTGGGACTCATGCTTGGAAAAGAAACTTCTTTTCAGCCACTTACATTTTGTCCTGACTCTCACATCCTCTCCCTTCTCTCCCCTCAGAGGCACCACACAGTCTGTAATTCTCCTGTGCCCAGCCATGTCACGTGGCTTGACCAATAAAACAACACACTGCACTCCCTGGTCAGTTATGATTTTTGGGCAACAGGAGAAAATACTTTGACACTAGAATGGCTGTCCTCTCTGAGGAAATTTTTGGATGGGTCTAACCAAAGGCCAAGGGACTGGCTATAGCTGGGGGTCTTTTAGGTGCTTGGGGGATGTCTCCCTCAGCAGTCATGATTTTCAGGTGCTGGCTGTAGCCAGGGCTTTTTTAGCCGCCCCTAGCCATATCTGTTTCAATAAAGCAATGTAGTAGCTATACCATTACTACAGTTCTCAAAGTAAAGCTTGCAGTGAGGAATATTCTTGTTCTGAGGGTCTTTTTTGGCAGGTCCAAACTTGGCTGTACTCTGGGTTCTTTTAGTCACCTAGGGGAAGTTTCCCTTGGTGGACATGATTTTTGTGGCTGGCTGTAGCCGCTGGTCTTTTAGCTGCCCTGAACCATAACTGTTTCAATGATTCATTGCAGTTTCAATGTAGCACCCATGTCTACTTAAACATTTTCTTCTTTTAAGGTGCTTCTTTTCCAGGAATCCTGAATCCAGATTCAGGTCCAAACCTGTATCAAAACCTAGGCATGCTGTTAATATAAGCAGGTGGTGGTCTCTCTGGGATTCATGATTTTCAGGGCTGGCTATAGTCTCTTAGCCACCCCAAGTTGTAACAGTTTCAATGAATGATTGCAGTTTCAGTGTAGCACCCATGTCTACTGAAAAATATTCTTCTTCTGATGGTCTTCTTTGCCAGGATGTCTAAATCCAGATCCAAGCCTGCAAAGATCCAATGCTTTTGCATCCTGTTTTCAAAAAACTGTTGGCTGGGACAAGTTTACTACCCTTCCCCACCCCTCCATTATAAAAAAACCACAGATCTTATAAAGGCAAGCCAGACCCCCATCTGGAAAGAGGGATGTTTCTTTAACATGGCAGGGTAAAGAGGGGAATGAAAGGTGGGAAGATGTCATCAGATACCCACATTTAGTTGCAGGGCATTTTTTTCCCATGCTGAACCAGTGAAAATAGCCAGAGTGCTACGGGGTTCCGGGAACTCTCGGATAGGTTCCCACACTACACTGCTGCAGCACTCGATTTAAACTACTTGTGTGTCGCAGCAATACGTTGATTTTGTGGGGAGCATATGGGAAGGTGATGATGCTCAAAATCAAATGGATAAAGCCTAGTGTTAATAAATTGATTTTAATAAATTTGATTTTGGCTTGTAGCGTAGACACAGCCAAAGTTTCATAGGGATACTTAGTCAATGGCGCTATGACAGTTTGCACCATCTGAGAAGTATTGCAACAGCACTGTTGTAGGGGGAAAACATGTCACAGGAGTGGTAGGGAAAAAAGAAGAAACCTGCCTGAGACAAAGGCTTTTCAATAACCATGACATTAATCCCAAGACAAAGCTCCTTGTTTACCATGCAGTAGTTGTTCCAATGCTACTGTATGCATGTTAAACCTGGACAACATACAAACATCATTTGATGGCATTTGAACAATATCACCAATGCTGCCTCAGGCGAATCCTAAATATCTCTTGGGAGGATAGGTGCATGAACACCAGCATCCTGGAAGAGTTGAACATGACCAGCATTGAAGCCATTATCATTCATCAACCACTTTGTTGGACTGGTCATTTGGTTCAGATGTCTGATCAGCACCTCCCAAAACAGATTCTGGTTTCTGAGTTGGAGGAAGGACACAGGTGCACTGGGAGACAGCGGAAATGATATAAGGATGTGCTGAAGAAACACATGAAAAAGTACAACATCGGCATCTATACTTGAAAGAACCTTGCCTGAGACCGTCCTCAGTGAAGAACGATAATCCACAAGGGGATGGCAAAATTTGACATGTCCCATCACAGTGCAGATGAGAAGAGGCAGAGTAGAAGAAAAGAGAATCAAAAACTGCCCCAGGTCCCTCCAACAGCTACCAACTCCTCCCCCTTCTGTGATAAGATCTGCAGCTCCAGAATCAGGCTGGTCAGCCATCAATGGACCCACTAATAGGAGAGTGACTTGGAGACATCCTACTCGTTATCAAGTGACTGCCATGTAGAAGAAGAAGACCGGGATGCATTTTACCTTTATATCAGATTCACTTTGTATTATCAATTCTGACTGTATGTTCAAGATTCAGTGGCATGCACAGATCAGGTGAGCTGTATTAATCTACTTGGCAAGATTACAGTCTTCCAGCTGACCTGGTTATCCCCTTTACTGCATCTGCTTAAAATTGAACTGTATAATTCATGTCTGATTTCAGAGGTCCAAACCTCCTCCTGGTTGGTGTAATCTGAATAAATCAAACACCGCTAGACATATTTACTAGCTATGTTCCTGTACTCTGTCAGCCCACTACAAACTGCCTCTACAGCAGAATGATGGAAAAACTGCAGCTGTGGTATGTAGCTATCCCACTTTCATGAACAGTGTGTTTCAATACATTGTAAGGGATCTGGTTGATAAAACAGTGTAACAATCCTTCAGGTGGGTAGAAGGCATACTTATTTTTTAAAAGGTATAACAAACCCTTACTCTCAAGTTTAAGAGCTATTTTGCTCCCCCCTACAAAAAATTGCATTATGTTAGTCAGTGCTACTGAGAGCTACTGCATGCCCATGGGCAAGGTAACATAGTGGTGGTGGTGGGGAAAGCATCTTCACACCCTCTAAGGAGTAGTTCCAGTGGCAGAAATGCTGGGTCCTAGGGCATTTGGCCCTCAGAACCACCAGGACCCTAGTGCTGGGCCCTTTACTCTCCCCTCACTTTGCACAGACAAAGCTGTGCTGCTACACCAATTCAAATGGGCCCAGAGTTCGAAGAGGCCTGGAGCTCCATCTGCCACTGCTACTTTGGCATTGGCAGCAGCTGGAGCTCTAGACCCCTTTGAAAGGCCAGGCTTGCCCCTCCCCCACAGCCAATGGGCCTGATACTAATTCATGATATGTTTTATGTTATATTTTCTATGCTATGCTGCAGAACTGTGGATGTATGGAAGGTTAAGTGACCCACACTGAAATGGGGGTAGACAAACAAAAAAGGAAACAAAAGAAATCTAGGATGCTGTGATGGGGAACCTTCATCCCGTCCTCATCATGAGTGGGTTAACCCTGCATTGAGGACTGAGAAGGACATGCTGCTTCTGCCTTTTCTTTCATGCTCTATGCATAAGTATAAAGGCAAGCAGCTCTGCTCGGCTGGAGTGGACATGCGTTGCCTGCTCCAGGAAAGCTGCCCTGCCCTGCCCTGCCGACTGTACTGACTCTGGCCACTGGGCTAAACTGCTTTGCCAACTGGGATGGCTGTGCTGACTCTGACCATTGAGCCATGTTGCTCTGCTGATCAGAGCATATTTTTGGGCTGTGGACAGTAAGCCACCCAGCCACATGCCTGTGGGTCAACCTACAGATTTCGGTTGTGGAGACAAACCAGAGAATTTGAGGAACGCTCTTTAAGTGAGATGGTGGACTTGTGCTCCATCGATACACACATTAGTTAAATATGGAGTTATACATATCCTAGAGCTGGAAGGTCATTAAGTCCAGTCTCTTGCCCTCGGGGCAATACCAAGTGATGTCCTTTTTTTAACCCCAGATCCCTAAATGGCCACTGCAAGGATTGAGCTCATTACCCTGGGTTTGGCAGACCAGTGCTCAAACCACTAGAGCTATCTCTCCTCCCTGCACCCCCCATGTCACAGATACCTTGAAGTTGACAGTAGTCAGCCACACAAGCTATGAATGGTTTAAGTAATATGTGAGCTAAGCAATATGAGTTTTATGGAGTTACTTGGCTCATGTTCTCTTCCCCATGCTGATGGGAAGACCTTTTCAAGGTAGGTTACCTATGCAGCCAGCCAGCTGCCCTGTGTCCTATGTAAAAGTGGAATGCATGATGAGTGTCTGCTCCTGCTGTATGTTAAAAGAAGTGAGGGTGGCACTAAGTATATTTAGTATCTTTTCTATGTCATGTGTCCAGCAGATTGCTTTTCCTCTGTCTGACTATGGAAAGGAACAAATAGAGCCTTAAGAAGCACCAACAGCTCCAAAAATAGGAAGACACATATGTCCCCACACATAATAAAGAGGGGAGTATACCCAGAGTTAACTATGCCGGTTAATATTACCAACCTTTCTCCACTCACACTCCCCTTTTCTGGCACCATGCCTTACGGAGAAGGACTATAGAATAGAATAATCTTTCCACAGGTTTTTAAAAAACTATCCTGTGGGATTTAATCAAGAATTATATCCCAACTTTAAACAAACAGAAGTTGATGTGAACACCTATTCATTTAGCACAGGGCTGAAGAGGAGAAACTACTCATCTTAGGCTACGTCTACACTATGAGATAAATTTGAATTTATTAATATTGATTTTGTAACATTTATAAATTTGAATTTGACTATCCTCACCTCCGCATGTGCTCCTCGCAAAGTTGACTTTTTCCTGCCACACTCAACTGGCAAATATGGACGGTTGCAACAGCGTATTGTGGGAATTTATCCCACAGTTCCCTCATCCCCATAGCATTCTAAGTATGTTCTCTGGTATTTGCATAATCTTCCCACATTGCATTTCCCTCATTCCCCTCCCATGGTAAGCAAATGCCAGTTGGAAGGAAGGAAAAGTAGGGCACCAACAAAGATGGCAAAGTTAAGAAAAATCTCTTCTATAACTGAATTACCAAGGATTTTATAAAAATCAGCAAGTGTGTGTCTTCTCAAATGGCCATCTACTGATTGTCCCCCATCCCTTGTTGCATCTGATCACTGAAAATAACACCAGGACAAGGAAAAGCAAGAAAGAGTTGATACTAAAGTTTTTGAAAAAAAAAGAGTTGCTGAGGGGAGGGTATTTGGCTTCCCAGTTCATTATACAGCTTCTGTGCACAGTCAGTATTTTCAACTGGCCCTCCAACCACCCTTCCCTGTGTGAAGTGGAGCAACATTAGAAGAGGATAGAAAAGACTAGGGAAAAGGATTTTTGTCTCCCCTCTTCACTACCTGGTAATCTCCAACACTGGGGATGGTAGCAACACCACAAAAATCTTAGCCACTGGGGAAGACTTTCCCCCCAGAATCAGCTAGCCCGCCGGGTCCTAGTTGGGGCAGGGGGTACAGGGCTTTCAGTGGGGAGGCCAGTTGAGGTAATACTCCTGGCAGCCGCTAGCCCCCAAAAATCTTAGCCACCAAGGAAGACTTCCTCCAGGTGGCACAAAGGCCCCAAAAATATTTGTGGTGGGTGTCAGTTGAGGTAGTCCCCTCATGTGGCAGAAAGGCCCAAAAAACTTAGCTGCTGGAGGATACTTCCCCCTGGTGACAGCTAGCTGCCCAGGTTCTTGTTGGGGTGGGGGGCAGAGGGAGGTTGCAGTGGGGGGACAGTTGAAGTAGTCCCCACTGCTGGCTGCAAGCCCCCAAAATTCTTTCCCGCCTTTGAGCCCTAACTGTGTGCAAGCCAGGACATGGTGCTGCCTGGCAGCATGGTCAGCACCGAACAGCAGGCATATCCTTTTATTGGGTCGGGGGCTACCCACATGATGTGGTTAAGTGCAGGAGAAACCCTGACTGTGTGGCACCTGTGGGGGACAGAGGTGGGCATGCACAAATGGAAATCGCTGAGAAGAAGCTTCTCTTATGCAAGTATGACCCCCCACAACAGCCTTGCTACCATGTGGTGCAGTAGGGCAGCAGCTGCTGCCAGGCAGCACAGAAAAAAATGCCAAGTGTAGAGACAGAACCATGAACTCCATGCAAGGAGCTATTTGTAATGGGTATAGGATGTGCTCACAGTGCTAATATCAAAGAAAGAAAATACATTTCTCAGGCTTTCATACAAACAAGACCCCACAGGCACAGGCTTCCTGGTCTCAGTTCAAAATTCTCGGTCTGCCTGTTACCTATTTCCTGTGCACATGGAGAGCAGCATCCAGAGCGGAGCACTATGGGGCATCGTGTGTTATATACGGGACACTCTGGAGGCTAATAAATTTGATTTTAAGACATGGCACTTCCACTTTGGCCTTTAATTGAACTTTTAAATTCGAGCTTGACACTACACCCAGCAGGTACCGATGATATTATGATATTGATATTAGTGCTCCCTAAATCGAGCTGATGGTATTTACAGTGAAGACAGCCATGTGCTAATATCGAACTAACTGCCTTAAATTTGAATTTATCTCATAGTGTAGACATAGCCATAGTCTTTGTTATTAGAAATGATTGAAAGAGCACTACAGCTGAGTCACTGCAGATGGGATTGGAATATAATTAAGTTCAACATTTCCTAACTGTCCATTGTTCAGATGCTGCACCATTCTCTGAAGTACTTGCCAATACTGGAGACAGGATATTGGGCTACTGGTCTGATTTGATGCGGCAGTTCCTATATTCCTTTCCTAAGGCCTCTGTTAGGAAAAGCAAGCACTCCAGCCTCCTCCAGGAACGCATTCGTGAAAACATTTCAGCAGCTCTTTCAGTAGTTTTTCAAGTCTGCATTAGGTACACGTGCTTAAAATTAAGCATGAAATAACTTCCACTGTAGTACAGGGAACAAAGTAAACACTTCAGTACTTTGCTGGAGCCAGGGCCCAGTGTTCAGCACCTCACGGTGGTCACATTTTATACCTTGAGTTAGAACTTGACCTCTAAGACGCTGGGTACCTCCAACCTCCCACTGAAGTCAAAGAGAACTGAGAGCACTCAGAAGCTCAGTTTAAAGCAGGCATAAGGAGAAAAGATGACACACATTAGGCATGGAAAGATAAAGGCAACTCCACTACAACTCTGACAATTCCTAGCTTTTAATCAGTTGACTTCGTATCCTTAAAAAGAACACTATTGGTAGTTTATGAAAAAAATCTATATCACTGTTTTATATATATATATATATATATATATTTAGCTACCTGCTTCTATAAGCCTCTGCATATAAAATAAATATGTATTTGTGTAATATAATTACACACAGGTCAGCATCTAACACCATCTACATTAGGCAGTAGAGCATAACTAAAATAATGGAGTGAGATTCAATTCAATGTACTGACGAATGACATGGGAGCTGTCACTAGCAGCTGGACTTGGGTCAGTTACAGCAGGATGAAGAAGTTGAGACATGCAATATGAGAAAATTTGCAGGAGTCAATTATGTTTGTTCAACCAAACACTGATTTGGATTTGCATTGCAACACATCAGGGAAATGGGAAATAAACAAGCTTGATGGACAAGTACCATTTTAAAGTATTGATAATTTCCATGTAAATTAAAATGATATAGTTGAAAGGAAAACAACTACCCTGGAGAGAGCTTTGGCAGTCAGCCTGCTTATTCCAACAATTCAGTCACCAAATGAGGGTATCAAAGCTATTTAGAATTACAGCTGTAGCTTTTCTTTGATGCTGTGTGACTAGGGATTAGTGTATGTTTCTTAGGGACTGGTATGAGGACTTGATGATGGTGCTGTTCACAGTTAGGGAGATGGCACAAAACATACACTATGGCTACATCTACACATGCCCTTCCCTTTCAGAAGGGGAATGAAAATGAAGAGGGGCCAAAAATGCTAATGAGGTGCTGGTATGAAGATACAGTGCCTCATTTGCATAATGACAGCCACCCGGAGCATCAAAAGTGCTGCTTTCAATATGCAAACTAGCCATGTAGATGGGTTTCTTTGAAAGGAAACCCTGATTTCGAAAGCACCCTTCTCCCCAATTTTTTTCATTGGCACTGGCTTCAAGGGGAAGCCACTACCAGTTATCTAGATGTGGTAAAAAAGAAGGTAAAAAATCAATCATACCAAAAATTGAAGTTAGTGATTTTGTTAAACAAAAACCTTTGTGACAAGAATCACATCACCCCAAAGACAAAGAATAAAGTAAGGGGGTCTCATTAACAAAAATGAGATAGAAGAAACTTATTTAAAGCGTGCATGGCTGATGAAAAAAATCACAATCTGTACTGCAACCTTTAATATTTTATTTCTTTTTTTTGTTTTCATGGCTACCAGAGAAAATGGATAAGACTGACGTCCATGGTCTATAATTCCAACAGTTAAGCTAACGAGATAGGAAATAAACTGTAATAACAGCTCAGACCCCACAGTCTTTGTCCAGTGTTTCATAGTGGGCAACGTCAGGAAAGGTGCAATTTACCATGCATTTGGCAGATCTGAGAAAACGAATCAGATTAAGTCTCCTATTAAATCCTCCAGAGACTGGTTTACAACCTGAAGCCAGAAGGTGAGTATCGCCTCAAATGTTGCTACTAATTATTATAATTCTGAATATTTTTGTTACCTATGTGTGTTTTAACTTGTTAAGTTCTTGGCCACAAAAATATCCTGAAACACTGAGCTCCACAGCTTAATTATGAATTGCATGAAAAGTATTTCTATCATCCTTTTCTGAGTCTGCCCCCTTTTAAATCAAGAGCCTGCCTGCTTGATTTCCTGTTATGAGTCAAGGAGAACAAAACCTCCTAATTTACTTTTTCAACACCATTCATTGTTTTGTTTACTTTTATCATGATAATTTTATTTATTCCATTTCTAAGGTAAACAATCCAACCCTTTTCAATCTCTCTTCAGATGAAAATTCCTATGTCCTTAATCATTTGCCACCCTTTTCTGAATACCCTCATGTTCCACAAAATCTTTTCAGAAAAGGGGTAACCAGCACCGCAAAGGAGAGCAAAGCAGCTATAGGATAGTACTATTTGGCATTCAGCTTTGTTTGTTCAGTGTATTCTTACAGCCACTAATGCCAATGGAGGTTGCCTGGGTAACAGCATACTCTTGGCTAGGACATTTTAAAAATAGTTTACATCCTGCCTTTAATGAAGTTGCTCTTGGCCAGTGAAAGAAGTTGGTTAGTAGACAACATGGATTGATTCACTAGGTTAGATGGAAACAATTTCCTCTGAGCTGAAGGTCATTATTTCTATCAGCACAAAAATTGTCCCTTGAAATGATATTTTGAGGGTAAAAGGTGTAGTCGAGTGACTATGCTATGACTACATATTGGCAGAGTACCAATAAGAAGCATTTTGTTATTGTGAGTAAGTTAGTACCTTGCTCAACAGCAAGCTGAAGCAGACCTAATGGTCAACATGTTGCTCCTGGGCAGAACAAGCCATTAATCAGTCCAAACAAAAAAAAAGTTCCTTACTTGAAGCCTGCTTTTGACTCATCTGTGTATATTCTGACTGATCTGGAGAAGTTCACAACTATCCATCTGCTTTTGTGGTTGAAAGGAAATGGAGTAGCTATGGGTGCCACAACCTTTTTTATAGCCTCACTCCCAGAACATGCTCAAGTAGGCTACATCTACACTAGCCCCAAACTTTGAAATGGCCACGCAAATGGCCATTTCAAAGTTTACTAATGAAGTGCTGAAATACATATTCATTAGCATGTGGGCGGCCACGGCATTTCTGTCAAGGAGTTCCACAGATCTACTACACGCTGTGTGAAGAAAAACTTCTTTTTGTTAGTTTTAAACCCATTAATTTCATTTGGCGACTCCTAGTTCTCATGTTAGTGGAAGAAGTAAATAGCTTTTCCTTAATCACTGTTTCTATATCCGTCATGATTTTAAAGACCTCTATCATATCCTCCTTTAGTCTCCTCTTTTATAAGCTGTAAAGTCCATGGTATGTAGCATGGCTAACCTTGTTGCTGGGCTCTTGGCCTCTGTACAGTCCACTAGCCCCACAGTCAGGACACTGTTGCCCTCCTTGAGACAGGGGTAGTGGTCTGGGATGAACCCAGGCCCCACCCACTCATTCTGGGTTCTGGCCCAGGGACCCTGTGTGGCTGCTACCGGTGAGGAAGGGCTCCCCTTGCCATGGACACCTCAAGTCTTCTCCCTGGGCCTTTTCCCCAGAGGATTCTCCCCCACCCCTCAACCATACCTCCTCTAGATGGTGGCAGCAGCAGTAGCAGCAGCGCTTTCCCCCTCCTGGATTGGCTCCCCCTGTATTTAATCCTTGGTTAATGGAGTCAATTAACTCACACACCATTAACTCTATTAACCAAGGATTAAACAGAGACTGGGAGTGGCTCACAGTTTACAGAAACAGCTTCTATGCCCTGGGTGTTAATAGCTCCCCATTAGACTCTGACAAAGGCTCACATCCCCCTGTCTAATCTAACTTGTCTTTTCCTCTTTTGATAAGTACTATTGATAGTGGGACATTTCCATCTTGCTGAATAGACCTTGTCAGCTCTGGCCCTCCCTTTTACTGGCACCCCACTCTTTAAATACCCCTCTGAATCCCCCCATTCATTCATCTGATGAAGTGGGTCTTTGCCCATGAAAGCTTATGCTCCAAAGTATCTCTTAGTCTATAAGGTGCCACAAGACTTCTTGTTGTTCTTGAAGCTACATACTAACACAGCTACCTCTCTGATACTTGTTTCTGAAGTATCTCATCCTACCCGCTGTCAGAGACAGTATACTGGGCTAGAGGCATCTCTGGTTTGATCCATTACAACAATTCCACTGTTGATTGGTTGGTTTGTTTGTTTGTTTTTTTAATTTCCACACTAACAGTCTTTTAACAGGATAATACAATCTAATTCCAATAGAACTCATTTCAGTTTAGAGAGCACAACCCCTTGAAACCTTATCCTGATATAGAAGTAGTGCTGGTTGGTTCAAGGGGGCTGAAGGAGAAGAAGAGCTAAAAAACCTAAGGCTGTTTGTAGTTCCAAACAAGTGCCCACCATGAGCAGGCCTTCACAGAGGGAAACAGCCAAAAAACATGCTGAAGCTAAGGAGACATAAAGAGCTGACTGGGGACATCTCAAAATGTGAACCAGAAGGAACATTATCCCAGGAAGGAATCACCTGAGCAGAACAAATCAGAGTCAGGCCCAGCATCATCATTGCTTAGATCCACAAGGGGCTAAGAGTACTGGGGTTTGTATATATTGGGAATAAAGAGAGGGGTAGTCACTCTAGGGCTACGTCTACATGAGCCCCAAACTTCAAAATGGCCACGCAAATGGCCATTTCGAAGTTTACTAATGAAGCGCTGAAATACATATTCAGCACTTCATTAGCATGTGGGTGGCCGCGGCACTTCGAAATTGACCTGGCTTGCTGCCGCGCGTCTTGTCCTGACAGGTCTCCTTTTCAAAAGGACCCTGCCTCATCTCATGGGAATAAGGGGACTTCGAAGTAGGCGGGGTCCTTTCAAAAAGGAGCCCCGTCGGGACAAGACACGTGGCAGCAAGCTGCGTCAATTTCGAAGTGCCACGGCCTCCTGCATGTTAATGAAGCGCTGAATATGCATTTCAGCACTTCATTAGTAAACTTCGAAATGGGCATTTGCGTGGCCATTTCGAAGTTTGGGGCTTGTGTAGACACGGCCTGCGAGTGATTACAGACAATAGCAGATGTGGACAGATGTGAAGGGGTTTGATGGGAATAGTTTACTAAAGCTGAAAAGGAGCACCCAAGACTTGCTTCCAGATAGCAAATGCCCAGCTGTCCTGAGTCTGGACACCGTATTCAGCACTTATATTTTCCTTCTGTGGTAGTACTGGGCATGTGGAGGTTCATGTTCAAATAAATGACTTCCCCATTTACATCCCCTGAGTGTTTCCATTCATACCACTGTAGATAAGCATAAGGCCGACAGACCCACGTTGTCGGCAGGGGGGGAATGAACATGAGACCTTAGGGGCTAAAGACCTGTGATCTACTGCATGAGCTAAAAGCCCGTGCTGTAGAGTAGTGACCTGACTCCCCCTTGCATGTGGTCTCAGTGCCACTGGGGTTACAAACTTCCCTCAGCTGGGGAAGTGCATCCTGAGCCCTTCTAAAAGTTCATCCCAGATAAGCCCCACTTGTAAGGCTGATTGACCCAGGTTGTTGGCACAAGGAATTGAATCTGTGACCTTAAGAGCTAAAGCCCTGTGCTCTACCCATGATCTAAAAGCCACCTGGCTCTCAGCCGAGTCTGTAGAAGAGAGACTTCGCTCTACTTAGTATATGGTCTCAATGCTTCTGGGGTTACATACGTATTTCCCTTTTTGTATATTTCTTGAACTATTATGGGGTGTGAGTCTGTAGTGTTTATGCGGAGGGGGTTGAAGAGGGCCTTCTGGGATGGAAGGATTTTCTCTACTGCATTTCCGCATGTCTTTTTCAGAGCTCAACCCCTGTGTAACAGACTCCATCTTGGTCACAAGGATGCTACAGTTACACCTTCTTTCCTGATCTGAAGAAGTGGGTCTCTCCCACGAAAGCTTATCACCGAATAAATCATTTTGTTAGTCTTTAAAGTGCTACATTTCTGCTGCTTTGCCTTCTTTCCTTGTTACTGAGAATGAATAATGCCCAACAAAACAAGCAAGTCTTCCAGAGCTTTTACTTCTACTGAAACAATGCACTGACATTTTCATGATAGATTTAACCAGTGACATTAAAAGTCTTTAAATTGAGGCAGGTCTTTTTTTCTTCAGAAAAATTCTGTACATAATATAATTGTTCCAAGTGTAGAGGCTTATTTCTTTTTTAAAAAAATGGATTGGTATCTTTTATGAATTAAGACAAACATTTTTAAGAATTTAACTCTTCGGAGTTAGGCTCTTAAATTCATATTTAGGCAGCCAAGTAGGACTACACCTATACTACAGACTGAGGTATAATTTGCATGTAGTCTAGCTAGCTTATTAAGAACACCTATAAGGACAGTGGTGTGGTCTTTGAGTTAACTCTGTCCAAGTCCACCTGGCCCCATGGAGATTTATGCTGGCAGTGCTAGAGCACAGCACTATGTCATTACTGCTATTTTCAATGACTTAGCTAGATTAAAACTATTACAGGCATGTAAACAGAAGTTGCACATCACACCTCCTGTTGCAGAGCCTACCAGGCTTGATTTTCAGAAGTACTCGGCACCCAGAGCTTGCACAGATATAAGTGATTCCTCACTTTCCAGTGAGGCATAACAGGTTTTCTCCTAGGCCCAATGGCACACAAAGTATCCCTTTTTGTTTATGCTGCTGCTTTCCAAAAGGGGAGTCAATTAGTGTCAGTTGAAATAGTGGTAGCATCATGAAGACACTGTTCTCCACTGAGAGACAAAGACAAGGAGGATGGATTGCAAAGCAGTTAGGACACTACACCTAGGACTTGGGAGAACTGAATTCAAGTTCTCGATCTGCCACAAATTTCCTGTTGGATGTAGAACATTTCATTTAGTCTCTGTGCCTCAGCTCCTCATCTGAAAATATGGAGACCAGTACTGCCCTCACAAGAGAGTGTTCTGAGGCAATCGGCAGTAAAAGGTGCTCTGACACTACAATAATAGGGGCCGTGCAAGGAACATAAATGAACAATTTTTTTGGCCACCTATAAAGAAAAATGACAGTTGGTAATTTGGTGACTATCTGAACTGGGCAAGTGACTTGCATTATATGTCAACTGTTATTAACTTTTTGGACCATCCAGTATCAATAAATATCTGACAAAAACAATCAATATATGAAATGAAAGACAAATCAGTAAATATAGATTTTGTATGTTATCTATGCATATAAATATATCATAATTATTTTCCTAAAAGTTACTATAGTGGAACAATTAAGCCTCCTACTCAGTTACAATCAGATCAATCATTTATATATTACCAAAGCACAAGGCATAGGAGTGCACACATTCTGAACAAACAGGAATACTCCCTAAATTATTCAGATAAACTTGCATCATCTTTCGAAATATAGAGTGACTTTAAGTTCACTTCCCCTTGAGAGGAATTTACAAGTAAAATAGATATATTAAACATGTCTGCTATGGTTTCACAATAATCAGGGCAGAAATTTTGCAAAAAATTATGGACTGTCAATCCAAATATTTTTATTCAAACAAGTCTGTCTTTTAGTTCAGGGCATTAGATAGCTCATCACATTTCAGCAAACACAGACTGAAAGATAAATCTTATTTGGTCAGTGTTCCATATTTATGTAGACTGCTATTTTGAACGCTGGGAAGTAAAATAAAAATTGAAACTCTATAAAGGAAGGCACAGAACAAACCTATGATATCCTTTTAAAAAAAGACTTTAAATGTGTGGAACTGCAATGATTATAACATTAACTGGGAACACTAGAGGGACCTTTAATAATATTGTCAGTGTCAAAAGCAATTTGGTTTATAACATCCCTCTGTGTTCCAAACTGTCCTTTCTCACATGACCTTCTCTGCTCAACCAAGTTACTCTTTTGGTTTTAATAATAGAGAGGGCATTGAGCCTTCAGGCCATTCTATTACTTTTTGATCTTAAAAAAAATCAAACCTTTATACTTATGATTAGAGCAAAAACTCATGTTAAATTATATGTTCTCTATGGTGCCACATTTAAAAGCTTATTTTGTTCTTTTTTAACTCTTCTAAAACAACCATCTGGATAATTTCCTCTTATCAAAGAAACCAGTGTTCTTTACAACAGGTGAGCCAGGGAAAACTCTACATATGCCTCTTTGAATTCATCCCGTTACTAAGAAATTAGAATACCAGCTGTGTTGCTGTGGACACCACCTGTGAGAAGATATAATTAGGCAGAACTAGTCCCTCTACACACACACGCACACACACAAATTAGCTGATACATTAAGTTACAGGGGCTGCTTTCTGAACCTGCTCTCAAATACAAGCCATGCACAACGTTGAGTCGGAGCTCTCCCATCCTAAGACTTTGTGATACTCAGATTAATAACAAGGTACAAAAAGTTCAACTGTTAATTTTACTGGTCCAAGGGTTTCTTTCTTGGGACTGCTGAGCTGGCAAAACTGCACCTGCAGGGAGGCCTTTGAAAATTGTTTGTCTTAAAATTGTTGTATTAAAATCTATCAGCACTCTCTTGATAGCACCAGAGCCAGAATTAGCATTCCTCATGCCTACAGCTGTTTCCCAATCACTGTACCACAATTCTCTCCCTCTCTTACATTTAACTCAGCATCTGTATAGTCCTGTGAGTCAATGAAGTACTAAAGGATTTATTCACAGACTGTCAGAACAGCAGAGTTTTGGAGGACAAATGCAATGTTCTGGGACAAATACTTTGTCATTTACAGATGAGAAAATCAAAATATGAACTGAAGACATTCATGTCAGTGTCATTCTACAGAGTCAGGTAAAAAGAAATTCTTTATTAGTGCAAACTATAAAATATTTCTTTATACTTTCTGCTGTCTAAACAGCAACACCTACAGCTGTTCATCATTCCTGGGTTTAATCCGCAAAGATCACACCATGTTTGAACTGAAGAGCGCCTTTACATAAAATTACATCAGCATGCTGGCCATGGCTAGTCCAAAGCAATAATGCTGGAAATGTTTTGGGGTGGGTCTGAAGATGCTGATCTTTATCCCCTCTTCCACTGTTCACACCTGTTGAGATCCGGTTGCCAACTCTCCCTGACTGGATGGGCCAGACTCCATTGTTGCAAATGACCTCTGATCATCAAGTCTGAGAGAGTTGGCACCCCAAGTGCCTCAGGCTTGTGCCATTGCTGGAGGCAGCTGGAAAGCCCTGGGCTAAATGAAGGACTCCCTAGGCTACAAGTGGCAGATGGCAGGAACCCAGGAAGCCAGTGGAGCTTGCAGTAGGGCCAGTAAGTGGTGGGACCTAGGGAGAAGTGACTCGGGAGTTGGGAGGTATCAGTGGGTGGGAAGCATATCCCACAGCAGAACTGTCAGGTCGTGAGACTCAGAGGAGCGGTGGAGCCCATGGAAGAGTTGGCAAGATCCAGGGGAGTGATGGAGCTCATGGCAGGGCTGACAAGACCCAGGGATGCCAGAAGGTCCCGAGGGGGAAAGGGTGGCGTGGCACAGCCTGTGGCAGGGCCGATTGATCTGAGGGGACCAGTAGGCCCAGGAGGCTTGCAGAGCTTACAGCAGGGCAGGTGGGACTGGGGACAGCTGCCCAGATCCAAGGTCCTGGGGCCAGTGAAGCCAATAGTGGGACTGGCCCCCAGGTGTCGGGAAGACCCATGCAAACTGGGGGAGCCACAGAACCACCCACACTCCTACTTCCCATACCTATTGGGAAGATCCTAAAAAGCACAGATACATGATGAATTTGGGGTTGGTTAAGGTGATAGTGACATAGAATGTCATGGAAACACATCAATGTGGCACTTACACCTATGTTCATCTTGCTGTAATCTTTATTATGGATAGTATGAGCAATGGTTAACTAAGAACCTCAAAGGGGATTTATAACCATTACGCTTTCTGATTATTTTTAAAATTATGACTGTCTAATACTGTTATTTTCCAATATGTCAACTCATCTACCCTAAACTAGGCTGCAGTCAGAATTTTACGACATGCTCATGATGATTGGAAACATAAGATATGGAAAATGTTTAACAATGGGAATAGGGAAAAGATAGCAAAATGAAGAGGAATTTAGGCACCTGACTCTGAAACAGTGGCTATGTGACTATTCTTGAGCTATTTCTACAATTGTCTATAATCGTCTACAATGTCTACAGTTTCCTGGTAATAGTCTTTTCCCCACATCCACTTGAGCTTCTACACACCCCACCAGCACTAAAAGAAAGATGGTTTTATAAGAAAGCCCTGCAGGATTTGAACTATGTGCAGGTATGCACTGGCTCAGGTCATTGCTTACACTGGTTCTGATCCAGTGCTGCTCAGGTTACTGTAGGTATGTCTCCACAGCAAAGTTATTTTGAAATAACAGCTGTTATTTTGAAATAATTTTCCTACCAGGTACACATCACAACCACTTTTTCAAAATTATTTCAGAATAAGGGCTGGCTTATTTCAAATTTGGTAAACCTTATTACATGAGGAATGGCGCCTATTTTGAAATAGCTATTTTGAGATGGGGAACACGTAGAGAGGGTATATAGAGCCTATTTGGAAATTAGCCACAGCATGTCCAATGGATCTATTTAGAAATAGACTCTATTGTGTGTAGATGCTGTATTTTGAAAGAGCTAAATGGTATTTCAAAATGTGTTTTGTGTGTAGCGGAGTTATTTTGAAATAAAGCATTCTAGAATATTCCTTCTGGAATAATTTATTTCAGATTAATGCTTCTGTGTAGACATTCCCCAAGAGTCTTTCAACTTACAGTAGTGGGTGTTGGACTGAGCTATCTTTTGGACTCAGATTTGGGTAGCTGGATAAAGGGACATAGATTGGAGGGTTCTGATTTCCCTTAACTGGGCAGGTAATCCAAGTCATATAATCTAGACTTTGACACTTGTAAAACTGCTGACACAAAACACTAGAGACTGAAGTCCTGTATTTACAAACAGATGTTGCAGACCTCAAGTACCCCACTGCTCTGCTAATATTTCTTAGTTACCATGGAGGCAGGGATTGAGAGGAGGGAGATCTGACTAGACAAATTACTTGAATGTCCCAAGAAACACACCAGATGAAATTGCAGCAATTTCACAATATTATTGGGAGGCTGCCATTGCAAGACAGTGTCAATATATGTGACCATAGTCACATATACAGGATATGAAGCACAAGAAGAATGAAAGAAGGGAAAAAAGGTTTTCCCTGGATGTAAACATTATTTTTAATACTACATGTGGGATGGAAAGCATTTTGTTACAAAAAACAAGTTGGAGCTGAATGTGTACCATAGAGAAGCCATAACAATCAGATACTGAATATTTCCAAGGGTGTAGATTAATCAATGCTTCTAAAATATTACCCACTTTTTTTTCCACAACTTTTAAATTTACAGTGAGAACCTTGAAATAGGCAAAAAGCTTTGCAGATAATATAGCTGGCTTATCTTCTATTAATAAATAACTAAAAATGCATACACCCTAGAGGTAAATCTAATTTTCTTATCTAATAAAGGGAGAACAACCAATATACACCATTATTTGCTGTGGGCTAGAAGATGTTTTCTCAGCAATATTAAAATACATGAGTTAAAAACCAATTGTTCTCTAAACATTTAGCAATATACCTGTGCGAGACCACAATTTTTATTAAAATACTTTCATTGATCGCCCCTTTCTGGCTGCATGGGCACCAAAACTAGTTTTTAGTAGCATGGTTCATGTATTTTTGTGACACATACTTGAAAAAGAGAGGAAATAGCAACTAAAGAAAAGTGTGAGCGAGAAACTAACAAACAAGGAGATACTGACAAAAAGTAGGAGCCATTTCTATAAGGTGATAAATGAAGCTTGCACTGGAGGGTCTATCACACAGTACAGGGTCCTAGTGTTAAAAATAACTGATAACTTGTTAATAATTTTTTAGTCCCTGAAGGAACACCACTAAACAGGTAGTAGCTCTGGTGTACAGTATATATAAGATGACATAGTAATAGTCTCATTATTGTAGGTTTTCTTAATTATGATGTTATTGTTTTGGCAGTTTCCCTTCCCACTGCAAAGAATTTCAATTCTTTAGACTGTGCACAAGATAATTAGGAGAAGCCATGGCATTATGAACAGAGGAAAGTAATAAGAGAGAAAGTTCCTCTAACTTTGGACAGCATGTTTTTGTTGTTGTTGTTTTTCATTTTATTGTTTGTGTTTGTTTTTAACATTAAAATATTAAGGACAGAAGGACTATTATGATCACCTAGTCTTACCTACCACACAACACAGGAGATAGAATTCCAGTCAGTAATATTTGCATCAATGCCAATAACTTGAAAACCCATGCCCTGAGCTACAGAGATCAACAGAGGTGATCTAATGATCCCCTGTAGTGTTAAATAGCTTTGAATCTAATAACTTGTAGTGAAACTACATCACAAGGTTTAAAAGGCCATTCATTCTTGACTTGCACACCTCATGTGAACGAGACAGGTAGCCAAGCTAGTCCACATTTTCAAAAACAAGTAGAAGTCCTGTGGCACCTGACAGACAGATATTTTGGAGCATAAGCTTTTATGGGCAAAGACCCACTTCATCAGAAAGCTTGTACTCCAAAATATCTGTCTGTAAGGTACCACAGGGATTCTTCTTGTCTTGGTAAACTAATGGTTAATTATCTTCCTGGTTAAAAATAGACAATCCAAACCAAAAGGAAAAAGCATAACTTCCAAGTTAAACTTAAAATATTAACATGGTGGAAAGGCTATCCATGAACATGCCTAATGCTTGTTCCATGTGCCTTGTGAGTCCCTTCTACCAACTGCCATAATTCTTTAAAAGGTATCTGACAACATTTTTCAGTCTGCATGGTGTATTACATAAAGAGCACACAGAAGACACAAAAGCTATGTCTAAATTGCAGGTTTCTGTTGGGAGCCCAAAGATCTCCTGACAGAAGTCTGCCACTCCAGGAGCCTTCTGCTGAAATCCCAGTTATCCTCGTTCCATGAGGAAGAAGGGATGTGTCAGCAGAGGAGGTTTTCCTGACATTTGGTCCCACGTAGACAGGCCAAATGTTGGGAAAGTCTTTCCCAGCAGAACTGTCAGCAGAAGACATGCAAATGCATTGCACAATTTGCATATCTGTTGCCAACAGATCTCTTCAATCTATACATAGCCAAAGGGAAAAAGGAAAAGAATGTTGCCATTATCATTGAATGATAGAAAATGACATCTGTAACCCCTCTCCAAAGCAGGAAATCTGTGGCTGATACCTGGAATGTCCATGTTACTTCATCTGTCCAAGAGTTACTGGTTTACAAAGAAAAAGAGACAGACGAGGTTAGAATAACATTGTGACTCTTATTGTCAGGAATTGTCTCATGGGTTCTATAGATAATGCTGGTAATTCATTCATTAAAATTTTTCATTTACAGCCAGTAGGCCCATGTTTGAACAGACCTAGTTTGGAAGGCTGTCAGGACTTCCAGTACCTTTTATTCATTTACTCTATTCAAGAGAAACATGGTGAACCCGAATATTAATTTTCATAGACAGAGGCCAGAAAGTGTACTTCAGAAAGGCCCAATGAGTAGGTGCAGTTATCAGATTATATGTTATATATAAATACTTGGTTTTTATTTTTCCAAGATGTATCTGGACCTGGGTCATTCATTGTAATCAATACGAATTAGTATTAGTTTGTGCACAAAAAAAAGGCAAATCAAAAGGAACAGCAGAAGTCTAGTCCTATTGCTCTGTTAATATCATGTGTTTTCTTATGCATCATATATTGATCCCCTTTGTAAGGCCTGAATAAATGCAGAAAGACCTCTTCATTCTTCAGAGTGTCAGCAAAAGTGTTTCACAGAAAACATGAGAGCCTATTGGCTATGCTAGCAGTGACCTTCGAACTGAGAATGGGAGCATCCAAGTACTAGACCTAGGGGCCAGACTCTTCCCATACTGTTCCACCAAATCTCTTCTCCATCTTGCCATGGAAAGATCTGTCGGCATTTATCTCTGTTGTGGAAAGGAGTACAGAGCTGCTTTATAAGGCCTCTCCATCACTTGGCCATTCTAGATCAGGCCACAGCTGATCTGTTATATTTGTGTGCTTCCTGACATCTCTTCACCCCCAACTAGAGACTTGGCTGCAAGCCTATACATATATCATTCAATAAACCACACAATTTCTGTAACTATTTTAGGTCAAAACAGGAAGAAATAATAATAAGATCAAGAAAATAAAACTAGAAGGGGCTTGAAACACTATACTGATTCCAAATCTAGGGTTCATCTATAAGTTTGTAAACAATGTGGATACCACAATCTGTGGTAGAGTTTGTAGTGATAACTAACACCTGTGCCTTTAAGTCTTGGTTCTGCAAATAAGGCTGGTTCTTACAGTGCTAAGTATCCCCAAATCACTGCAGGCAATGCAGTTATACAAGTTTACGTCAGCTGAAGGTCTGGCTTGAAGCTGAAGTCAGAATCACATATTAAGATCAGACTAACCTCTAAATATCATTCATAATTACACTTAACATTCCAGTAAATGATGAGACCCTAGAATGGTTGCTTCAAAATTGTCAACATCTCAAAACTTGAGATTGTTGTCCATGCTTAATAATTTAAACCATATAATGTTTCCAAATTATTCTCTCTCCTGCCAGCCCACTACAAATCCTGTGGCAACATTATCTAGACAAAGCCAAACTATATTTGTAAGGGGGTCTTGTCTTTGGGATCTAAAAATATTTTCTTTCTGAAATTAAGATATTAAGCTGTCTTTTATATTTTAGAAAGGTAATATTATTGATCAAATTTCTACAAATAAAGAGAAGTATTGACCTTTTCAGTCTATTTTAAACTCTTAATGATGACCTATGCTAATTAAATCTTTAAAATTCAGAACTAGTCAATTACATTGCACGACATATTTGAATTTTACTGACTACAGCCTTCCAGTGGGGACCTTTACAATTCACTGATCCCTTTCCCCCAGTTTAATTAAGTGGTTGTGACAGAGGGATTATCCTGAGCAATAATTAAGATGTCATAATGAAAGGGAAAATATTATGAATGCAAATAATATTACAGAGATACACATCTAAAAATTACTTCACGATAAGGCCAAAACGTAACCAATGTACCTGAAAAAGGCTTGGTCTAGAACAAAAGTGTCAACATCTTAACCATAAACCAGATCATACCCATATGTTGTATTTATTTGGCCTGCAAAACATATCAGTTTATGCAGACTGTTATATTTCTTACATTAAAAAAAAACAGCCACCAAGAATGTTAAAATACTTTCCAAATGTAAGCCAAACACAAACAGATTAAATATTATCTTCCTGGAATGTCAGGCAGCCTAAAACAACACATTAGAGAAGTAAACTTTCTGCCATCTTTTTATTCAATTTAGGCATGACCGCCAAAGCCCCCTAATGATGCATAAATGTAATTTTAAGTGATTCTCTCCCTGGTAACTTTAAAATCAGAGATGGCACATGGTGTGGAAGTGAAATTGAGAGCACAAGAGAGAAGTTGGGGTATGGAAAGAAATACATCAGGAAGAACAAAAGACAGACACACACACACACACACACAGAGAAAACTGGGAAGACAGAACCATGGGAGAGAAGGGGAAATAATCAAGAACACAAGTGGACATATTTTCCTACTGTATGATGCTGAATGTATTTCCATTCCAGTTTCCACAAATTGAAAAGGATCATGAAAGACTGGAAAGAGTTATGAAGAGAAACACAAGAATCATTTGAGTTCTGGAAATCAAAGCATATAGGGAAAAAAATCAACCTGTTAAACAAAAGACAAAACAAACAAAACAAAACAAAACAAAACAAAAATAAAAAAAAAAACCAATCCCCTAGTCCAGCATCCATCTTAACATTAATCATTCCACATGAGAGATCCATTTCCTGGCTACTACAGTACAAACACCACTCTACACCGGAAACCCACTGACCATTAATCTTACATACATGCCACCAGCTTCCATCCAAGACACACCACATAATTCATTTTCTACAGCCAAGCCCTAAAATACATCTGTATCTCCTCCATTACCACCAACAGAGAAAAAAACTCTGTAAGATCTTTACCAATCATTTCTAAAACTTATTTACCCACCAGGGAAAGTAGAGAAACAGATTATCAGGGCCAGACAGGAACCGAGAAGCCAACTGTTTTATGATAGGCCCACGAAGGACAATAACAAAACATGATTTATCACCACTTATAGCAATCTGCTTAATCCCTCCAGCCCATCATTGGCAATCTACAACCTATACTGTAACACGATCCCTCTATCTTATAGTCCTTTCACTCCTACAGACAGCCACCCAAGCTCAAGAAAATACTGACTACCAGCCACACACCATAAAACAGAAAAACTAACCCAGAAACCTAATGCTGCAACAAACCCCATTATCAGCTCTGCCCACCTATCTATATTAGAGACACCATCACTAAACCTAACCACATCAGCCACACCATCAGTGCCTCATCCACTAATGTGATGTATGGCATCATGAGTCAGCAGTGCCCCTCTGCCAGGTACATTGGACAAAGTGGATTGTCTCTGTGCTAAAGGATGAATGGACATAAATCTGACATCAGGAATTAGAATATACACAAACCTTTAGGGGAACACTTTCAGACTTCCTAGATATTCAATAAAGGATTTGAAAGTAGCCATTCTCCTACAAAAAGATTTTACCACAAAATTACAGAGGGAGACATTTGACTGGAATTCATTTACAAGTTTGTCATATTTAACCTTGAGCTTAACGCAGATCACGATTATCTTAGGTATTACAAGGGCAATTTCCCCATTTTGTTTTTCACAGGAATGGCACATATCCCACACACTTTTATCATGTCATCTGTATAAAGTCTCTTTTAGGTCAATGGAATTACATGGCTGGAGACTGCATTGTATTGTCACTGTTTGTAACATGCATCCAGAGGTGGGGATGACAAATACATATAAAAACCAAAAATGAGATAAATTAAAAATAAAATAAAGTAAAATAAAATAAAATAAAAAAATCATAATTAATACCTATCTCTTCTACAGTGCTTATCATCAGTAGTTCTCAGTAGGGATATGGGACCTGTGGCTAACTGGGTTTTTCCATGGATTGTGTGAAGTAAATAGAATAATCCAGGTCGGGGCTCAGATAGTGTGTCTGAAAGAATAAGGTCCTGAGTAGAAGCAGGTAGTTCCTTAAATAGGTGGTGTAGTTTCTTTTGGCATTCCAAAGTGGGATCAAAGGAGAGAGATCTGTAAAATATGGTGTTCCCAAAATCCACAAACCTGGAAACCCTGGATGCCCTATCATTTCAGATATTGGCACCCTTACTACCAGGCTATCCAGTTATATTGACATCCTCAAACCCTACACCACCAACATTTGCAGCTATCTCCAAGATACCACTGACTTCCTGAGGAAATTACAAAACACTGGTAAACTGCTAATCTGGTGTGTGACCTCTGTAACTTTGTTCTCACCCACAATTATTTCCAATTTAGGGACAATTTATACCTCCAGATTAGTGGCACTGCTATAGGCTCCTGCATGGCCCCACAATATGCTAATACATCTATGGCTGACTTGGAACAACAATTCCTCAGCTCTCGTCCCCTATTACCCCTCCTTTACTTACAATACATTGATGACATCTTTATGATTTGGACCCATGGTAAAGAAACTCTAGAAGAATTCCATGGACACTTAAACAATCTGCACCACACCATCAACTTCAGCTTTGACCACTCCAAATGAGATGTATATTTCCAGGACTCTACAATATGAATCACTGATGGCCTGGGCTCTCTACCAGAAACCCAATGACCTCTACACTTACCTAAATGCTTCTAGCTTACATCCTGCATACACAACATGGTCCATCGTTTACATTGAGCCCTGAGATACAATCGCATCTGCTCTGATCCTACTGAGAGAGACTGAAAAAAAACCTACATCATTAAAGATCTACAACCTATTCTAAAACACAATACCACACTCCAGAATAGCCCTAGGTGACAGGCCTGTTCTTTTCTTTAACCAATCTCCCCACCTTATGAGGATTCTCACTAGCAACCACAGGCTATACCACAATAATACTAATCCCGGAACTCCTCCTTCCAACAAGACCTGTTGCCAGCTTTGTTCACATATCTATTCTGTAGACACCATCACTGGACCTAAGCATGTTAATTACAGAATCACGGCTACATTCTCCTGTTCCTCAATTAACATCATATATGGCATCATGTGCCAAATATGCCCACACACCATATATATAGGACTGAATGCAAACTCTCTTCAACAAAGAATGAATGGACATAGAACAGACATCAAAATCTCCAAATACACAAACCTGTCAGCCAGGACTTTAATGGAGTGAGCCATTCTGTTAAAGACCTGAAAGTCTGTGTTCTACTGTAAAGGGACTTTAACACCCTTCTGCTGAGGGAATGCTCAGAATTAACAGTCATATTCAAATTTGACACATTAACACATGGTTTGAACAGGGACAGCAATTATCTGACCCATTATAAGGACTTTTTTACATACTTTGATGTTTTACCTAACTCTTAACTTCCCCACCACATGCCCCCCACCACCTTTCCTTTGCTCTTCCGATTTGCCAACCTCGATAACAATTTTTCTGATTTGTCAACCCTGAAACTAGTTTTTGGACCTCTGTGCTTTATATATTGAATCTGTTCTGGTAAGGCTATGATCTGAAGAAGTGGGTCTGTCCCACAAAAGCTCATGACCTAATTATTTTGTTAGTCTTTAAAGTGCTACATGACTGTTTTTTTGTTTTGATACTCTTGTTAAGTTTTCTTATCTACTTCTATGCTTTGTCTGAAACTAAAGCTCTGCAGCTGATTGACTTTAGTCAGAGAAAGATTTTTGAAGTTTTCTTTTATGTAATTTCTCTGATGAAATAAAGATTTGATGTTCACATTCATTAGAGTGTCCAGAATGTAATAAAGATGATATTGTACCATTGTACGCACTTTTGTTCTTTGCTTACGGGGAAAGGATTTTTTACTTAGTCTGAATGTGGCTTTGAGATAACTAGAATACTTTCTTTGATTTAGTCAAGAAAGGTAGAAGGTCACAAAAATCAGCTTTTATTCTGAATCACTTATAATCCGCATCTACTCAAGCCGACTATTTCGAAGTAGTCAGCCCAACTTTGAAGTAGCGTGCATTGTGTCTACAAGCGCCGTGTGCTATTTTGAAGTTAAAATCGACATTAGGTGGCGAGACATCGAAAGCGCTATGCCTATCAGAAGATGGGAATAGAGTCCTACTTTGACATTCAACGTCCAAGTAGTGCGTGTGTAGACAATCCTCATCCTGCTACTTCAAAATAGTGCAATCCTCCATGGCAGCAGTCAGCTGATGGTTTGAGACATGCTGTCCAGCCCCTGAGAGGCTCTACAATCACCTTGTGCAGCAGTCCTTAAAGCACCACAGACCCAGACTCCTTGTTGCAGGAAGCTGAGAGTGTGCAGGCAGCAGCAGCCACACGTGCTCACCCTGCACGCTCTTGAGAGACCCTAAGCTGCCCACCCACCACCCATGACGGCCAGCCTAGCCGGGGAGGGGGTGGGTAAGAGGCAGCAGGTTGCCTCCTGCACAGATGCCGAGCTCTGAGACTTGCTGGGGCTATGGGGTGAGGAGGAGGTGCTCCATGTAATGGGGAACAAATGGCAGAATGCAGAAGCATTCACCCAGTTGGCCAATGGACTGGCCTCCTGAGGTCACCCTCCCTGCACTCTGAATCACGTCCAGAGCACAGCTAAGGAGTTGTGACAGGTTATGCTCAGGCCTGGGACATAGCCGGCTGGTCTCGGGCTGACCCTGCTGCTTGCCCCTATTACAGGGAGCTCACAGCTATCCTGGGCTCCTGGCATACCTTCTCACCCCCAGCCATCCTTGACATCGTGGCCATGGAGCCCCAGAAGGCCTTGGACCAGGAGTCCAGCCTGGAGGCCATCCCCACACTCAGGGGCCTCTGGAGGAGCCAACCCCCTGGACTGCTGAGGAGGGGACCAGAGAAGGGGAGCTCTGAACAAATCTCCCCTCCCAGAGCTCCAGCTGGATGTCTGCCTGAAGGGTGTCCCCTGACCATGGAAGTGGACCATTAAGTGTGTACCCCACTGGTTGCACATTCCCAGCTCAAAGGGTGGGGTCTCTGGACATGACCGGGGCCCCCCACATTCCCAGCAGACCCCAGCCCACCACAGCCCAGCCAGACCACAGCCCCAGGACAGCAGCATGGCCACCAGGGCCCATCAGCACCCGCTCCAGTGGAAAGTGCCATGCCCTGCCCTCAGGTGGAGGGGTGGGGGGTCTGAATACCTGAAGGGGACCACCCACAGGGACACCGCAACCATGGTCAGGGGACAGGTGATGGGAACCCGGTTCCCACAGGAGAGCAGGGGGCATGGGCCATAGGACAGAACCCAGTACTAATGGCTGTCCTCTCTCTTCTGCCCCTTTCTGCAGCTGCATCATCCAAGGGCCAAAATAGTGCTTCACTCTCTTCATGCCAGACAGCCCTCAGGTCTTCTCCATCCTCCAGCACCATGGGAAGGTGGCACACCATCACCTCCAATGGGAGGAGTGGGCATTGGCCTGGTGCCAGGAAGCCTGGGGATCCCTCATGCAGAACTTTGACCACATCACAGGCACCCTGGAGTGAATAGTGGACCGACTGCCATTCACCGCTCCTCTACTTGCTGTTCTTCCTGGCAGTTCCCTGGCAATGGAGGCCACTGTGGGGGACCATGGGACTCAAGTGCCAGCCCAGCCATATTTGCCAGTCCTCCCAGTCCCCACCTGGCCTTGATGGGGACCCTAGATGGGGGGGAGGACTGGCGACCCAGACTTGGAGGGGGTTGTGCCCCTCCACACCAGATGTGGGGCAGTGAGGGGCCAAGGACTGGGCCACCCAGCCCCCCATATATAGTTCCCCCACCTCTGTTGTAAAAAGTTATTTTTCCCCTTTAAGTAGCAGTCTCCCCCATATATTTTTTCAAAAGGCATTTGTTGCATTAAAGAATTGGTTAACACATCTGGTTTGTAAATAATATAATCCCAGTTTTATTTTTGAGAACCCCTGTGTGTTGTCTGCTCTTTAGGGGGGCAGTGTGCGGGTGGTGGAGGCAGTGTGTGGGAGGCCTTCCAGGGATGGCCAGGGAGGCACTTACTCAACCCTCTGGTCAAAATATGCCCACAGGGACTCTCGGACTCGGATCCCCTCTTGGTAGGCCTGGTGGCTAGGGACGGTGGCCGGCTGTGGGTAGGCCATGCCAGCTTCCACAGCCCACACCTGCACAAATGCCTCCCCCTTGCTTTCCACCAGGTTGTGGAGCTTGCATCATGCACCCACTACCTGGGGGATGTCTGGGAGGCCCACGTTGAGGCAGGCAAGGAGGCAGTGCCAGAGGCGCTTGAGGCAGCCAAAAGCCTGCTCCACCACCTGGCAGCTGTGGCTCAGGTGGCCATTAAACCTCTCCTGGCTGGCCCTGAGGTGGCCTGTGTAGGGCTGCATAAGCCAGGGTTGGAGGGGGTAGGCTGCATCTGCCATGAGGCAAAGGGGCACAGTGATGTCCTCCTGGAGGGATCTCCGTCTGGGGGATGTAGGTCCCCCTCTCCATCCAGTGGCACAGGCCTGAGTTCCGGAACACGCTGGCATTGTGGGTGCAGCCAGGCCAGCCAACATAGAGGTCTTGGAAGCATCCCCAGCTCTCCACCATGGCCTGTAGGACCACTGAGTGTTAGCTCTTCCTGTTTATAATCCGTCCCCTGCTGTGGTCTGGGGCGTGGATGGGGATGTGGGTCCCATCCAGGGGCCCAAAGCAGTTGGGGAACCCCATGCTGGTTAACCCCACGATGGCACCGTCTGGGTCCCTGACCTGCATGAGCCACAGACCACCTGTGGGGAGGAGACATAGGCACCCATGAGAGTGTGCAGGGTGCCTCAGCCCCCCCGGCCTCTCCTTCCCTGGAGACCCCCTCCCTGGGGGCAGCTACTATTTAGGGCAGGGCTGTGCTCAGGCTATGGGGATAGGAGCTGAAGAGGGATGAGAAGAGGGAAGGAAGGCTGGTGAGGGTGTAAGCAGACTGAGTGGACAGCTAGCTGGAGACAGGAGGTGGAGTGGGGGATGGGGAATTGGGCAGGGTGACTGGGGGCTGAGCGATTGGGGCTGATGGGCTAGAAGTCAGAGCGGGTGGAAGGGGAAAGGAGAATGGGGCTGCTGGGGCTGGTATGGCCAACAATGGCCCTAGGCATATGCAGCAATTTGCAGCACCTCTGGTCCTACCCAGTTGCATATGCTTAAGGACAGCCTAGCTTAATAGCCCGTTCCTCCAATACAATTCCATTGCTGCCTTCTGTACACAAAACCTACCTCCCTTATTTACAGGGAGACTTCACTTTCCCTTTGCCTTCCTCCCCTCTGCACAGAGTAACTGAAGCATTGATGGGGCGTCGGTAACTTTCCCATTCACCAAAAATATGGGAGTGGAAAAACAGTCAGATACACAGCTGGATCACAACAGCATGTTCACCAAATTTCTCAACATCGAGGAACTGCAATATGCTGCACAGCTCACAAACTTGGTTTATGGAAACAAACTTTGCTGTACTCAAGTCAGTGGCAGAATTCCCTTTGACTTTAATGGACTTTGAATCAGCTCATATAGGCATCTATTTCTCTCTTAAAATCAATCAACCAGCTCTTAAGCCTACACTCTCTTTCTTATAGCTAGAAATACCTACTTTTTCACATTATATGCAGAAATGCGATATAATTAACCTTAAATATCTACAAAATATAAGATTTCTCTAAAAATTGATTTACACCTAATGGTAACAGCTAAAGCGTGAAAGTTGGTGAGCTATTAATCAGGTAACAGTGAAAATTAGCATATGACTGCACATGAAATGTCTACTGACATACACTGAAGTTCCCTCAGTGTTACAAATTATACAGACAAATCTTGTATCAAAAAACTCTTTAATATATAATGACTACTTGATGAGGAATTGAAAAGCATTTGTTAAGTGACTAGAAATATTGTCCTTAATGTTGTGTCATAATTTGTGAGTCACGTATTCAGAAGTCACCCATCTTCTTACTTTTTAGAAAACTCTCAAATGATTGACAATCAAGCCCTCCATGTAATAAAAATCTATCTCAAGTCAAGTACTAGAAGAAATTGCGTTTCGTCAGGTGTCTTTTAAAGTGTAAGCACACACTACTTCCATTGAATTCATCTCCATGATATCCAATTATATAGCTGGGAATCATGTCATATGAGTACACAACCATCTGAATGAAATACATAGAGAAACTGCTTCAAGAGATACAGAATCAATCAGCCAGGTCACTTGGAAGGAAAGAGAAAGAGAGAGAGAAAAAAAGAATAAGGAAAAGAGCAAAAAGCACAAATATCACAGGATGAAATAAAAGAAGAATAAGGAATGAAGAAGAGTGGGCGGACAATAGCTTTCCCATAAGAGAACAAAGCATTTTTAAAAAGATGGAAGAAAAGTATATAAAAATCAGTTTTAATACAGTGCATGGAGATGTATTGTTATTTCATATCTTGGAATTAGGATTTATCTTTAGCATCTAGGGATATGATGTTACAATGTTACAATATACTATCACAATTTATCGTGTAGCTACTGAAGATAAATATGTTATCTGAAGGCAAGATGTCATACATCCTATTTGTATGACACAATTTTTCACAAAGAAAACAAAACGTCTCTGATGACATACAAAACATTAAAATGTAGGGCTGGTGGTTCACACAACATATTGGCTGTGGCCACGCTAGGGAGTGATTTCGAAATAGCTTATCCCTATGTTTGGAACAGAAAGAACGTGTGACTATTTATGGGCGGGAGAACAATTTACATAGGGGATGGGGATGAACTATATACATGGAGAGCAGTGGCTCTTAGACTCGCACCCAGCTCTGAAGATATCACCCTACAAGCAGCAGTGAAGAAGTGAGGGTGGCGATCCCATGTCATGGCAGCCTTACTTCTGTACTGCCACCTTTAGAGCTGGGCAGCCACAGAATGGCAGTTGCTGACTGAGGGCCCAGCTCTGCAGGCTGAAATGCAGAAGTACCTGTGGGAAAGCCATATCATGCCATTCTTATTTCTGTGCCGCTGCTGTTGATGGTGGTTCTTGCTTCAGAGTGGGGCTCTTTGCCCACAGCCACCATTCTCCAGCTGTCCAGCTATGAAGGTAGTGCTGTGCAGAAGTAAAGGTAACAGTACTGAAACCTCCCCTTCCCCCCCAGTACAACAGCCTTGCAATCTCCCTTTCTCCCCTCATACAATAGACTTGCAATCCTCCCACCAGTCCCTTTTCAGTCAGGTCTCCTACGATTACAACACACTTGAAATTTCAGCTGTTAATAGCTGAAATCATGAAATTTACCATTTAAAAATCCTATGTCTGTGAAATTGACCAGAACACACCGTGAATTTGTTAGTGTCCTTGTGATCAGACAAACCAACCTAATGTACATCCATGTAAGCAAGCTAATAGGCATCAGTATAAGTGGCTAATAGGAAAAGAAAAAGTTGAGAATTATTAACTCAAGTCAGCAGGGACTGACGAAGAACATATTAGAATATTCAAGTTATTGTCTGAAAAGACCTCTGGGCCATTAGTGATTATCATTGAGACTGCATGGAAGACCAGGGAGATACCAGAGGACTGGAAAAGGGCAACTATAGTGCCTAGCTATAAAGAGAAGAAGAAGGACAACACCTGGAGTTATAGTCCAGTCAGTTTAACTATTGTAAATGAAAAGATAAGGAAGTAAATAATCAAAGAACCAATTTGTAAGTAACCAAAAGTAATCTGCAGCCTAAACAAATTAAGAGTATAATGCATTAGTGTCCAAATGGCTTAGCTTGTTATGGCTGCATGCAAATACATAGCACTCTACCCACCATACTCCTTACCTATTCTCTTCCCCTGCCATATTTCTAGGAAGAAATCAAGACATGAGATAGCCAGTGAATGCTATATACCCAATACTGCACAACACTAAGTGCCTCAAACTTCAGTTTATCATGAAAGATATTGAGAGTATATAGCACTGTAGCAGAATCAGGCCATATCTGATTTACGTTAAGCAATTTTGTCTTCTATTTGACTATTGAATATTAGATTTAAAATAAGTATCAAGCAAATGGTGCATGTCTCCATGTCAAACACAAGCTTATTTAGTACATGAGACTCATTTTGGCTCTGTTCCAGCAAAATACTTAGCCAGGTGCTTAACAGTAAGCCGATGAATAGTGTACATAAAGCTAAGTACATGTTTAAATACTTGACTAGATCAAGACCTAAACTGTACACTGATGTTTAATTTCATTGAAAATCTTCAAAAAATACTTCTCAGAATACCTTAAGGAATATTGGTCTTAGGAGAGAAGTTTCTGAAACCATTTGGTATTTCACTGAACACATGGCGGATGTCTATTGAGTGAGTAGCACAACAAAAAATCTTATGATTTTCAGGAGATGAAAGGCTATAAGATTTTATGATTAAACCTAAGGATATGGGGGGAGATACTCTTTGGCTTTGTTGAGCAACCTCATAATGTGCAAGTTAATTGCATTTCAAGGAATAAGTAAATGTTTAATCTAGAGTAGCATTCTAAAGGCTAAGGAGTAGAAAGTTTACATAAAGTTGTTAGTAAAAGCATACAATTTCCATTGTTATACAGTACAGGTGTATAGTTTTATTGTCCCAGAAAATAAAACATCAGTCATTAATTCATACAACTGTTCTGAGAATGAATCACTCATCATATGATAGTTCTATAATAATAAATTATTAAAAATAAACTTGCGAAAAATTCACATTGAAAAACAGAACTGCCAATTAAATACAGATATATTACTCTGCCATTTGAGAAGTGACAGTCTCAATTAACAACAAAACATTATTATTAAAATATATTGAATAAATTTACAAGGAACCTTCTCATTTACATATATTTATTTTGTTGGTATTTCTAATATGTCCATCAACACGGAATCTGAATATTCTCTGCAGTGTTTATCACTGAACATACTTTTGTCTTTAGTGTACTTTATACATATTGGAAATTTCAGAATTCACCATCTTTTGCTATAAAAATATTATAAACATGTACTTGTGTCCTCAGCTGGCATAAATCAGGATAGGTCCACTAAAGTCAGTGAAGCTATGCTGATTTACCCTGGCAGAAGAATGGATGTTACAAATGTGCCTATTGGAGAAAGTTACGTTTTAAACATGTTATTTTTGTTACAAGATATTTTAAAAAGAGCACACAGATGGCCCAGTGAAAGATTAGTGTTTAGCACTGTGTTTAGCTTATTCCTGATTTCATACTTATGATCCTAAATTATCCATGTTTTATTTTTCACTCATATGAAGATTTTAAACATTGAAAAAATATTGCAGTTACTGGAGAGCCAAGATACAGAAATTCATCAGGGAGGGGAGGCAGATTATGTTCTTGATCCTTCTTTAGTTTTGCCTTGAAGGAGAGGTTACTCCCCTGGAGGTTACTCCTTCTGGGTGCTCCACGTCAGGTGCTCATATGCACCATTCCCCTTTGATCAGAGATTTTCTATAGGAATGTCTGCATGTCCCACACACGTGCTCCGGACATTCTCAAACTGAAGACAAAACAGTTACGTCCAGCTACAGCCTCCACTCCAGAAGCATTAACCAAGGAGTATCGATTTGATAAAATATGATTTGAGGTTCAGGATGAAGGTTTCAAATCTCAGCCACTGGAACATCTTACAGTAGCTCCACAGAAGTAAAGAGTGATTTGGGAGACTCTGTCAGTGGTTTCTTTCTTTATAAATAGAAGCCTACTGCCCTTCTGACATTAAAGGTGTTGGTGGCAGATTCCTCCCTAGACTGGTGTGGCTTCTAGAAAAACACCCAGAAGGTGAATAATCAGGTGAATGAGGAATTCATAAGATGTTTTAATTAAAAATTTGACATGTTCATAACAAAACTTTTCCCATGAAAATTACTATAAAGGAAGGATTTGCTATTAAAACTCCCATTTCACCAGGTTTCCAAGTGGAAGTGGTAGCTACCATGAAAGCTGTCTACATAGGCAGGTGAAACAGAGAAAAAAATGACCAATGATTCAAAGGAAAGTTTCAGAAGGCAATTTTCATGGAGACGTTGTGCAATAGGTTGCAGGGCTGCTCCTAGCAGGGCAGACTCTTCTGAAACATATATATTGGCTAAAGAGAGATACAGGAGGTATGTGTACTTGTCTCTATGATACTTTAATGTACTGTCCAATTTGGCAGAGGTTTTCTTAAATGAAAAATGTGACACACAGCTCTAGCTAGTGACTGAGCAGTATAACACAGTTTTAGGGTTTCATTACAACAATTGAGGACCAAATTTAAAACCTTACCAAGCATGGGCTCTACAATCTGCGGAAAGAGATTAGTTAACCTCTTGCTGGATCTTGCCATAATGGGGTGGGAAAACACTAAGAATCCCTCTACATGTGAATGGAAGTTTATGGTAGCTGCAAAGAGAACATTCATTGAACTAAAAAAAATTAAATAGAAATTGAACTGAAGTCATGAACATTTGCTTGAAATCCAGCAGGTATGGAGAACCATAAAATAGATGGATGAAGAACTGGCACTGCAAACACCACTGATAAACTCTTTTCCATTTTTGAAAGTAGTTGGTGTTTTTTTTAGATACCTTCAAACTTTTGAATAGTAGCTATTGCATTTCTGCCAAAGAGGAAGACTCTATCACTGGACTCCATAAAGAAGCCAAGAAGCAAGGCCAGGAATGGGCAGGTTGGGATGGAGAGTCTGACTGCAACTCTGTGATAGCAGAAGAAAAATAGTCGTGAAACATTAATGCCGGGCATGAAGCAAGATGAGTGAGATAATGGTACCATATTTATCTCAGCCAAATGGGAGCAATTAGAATGAGTCTGACTCTTTACTGCTTGATCTTCTTCAGCTTCTTCAAGAGGATAGGTTTAGGAGGGTATGCAGTGAAGATGGCTTGTGTCCAAATAATGACATACTTCTCCTAGAGCTTCATGTCCCAAACTACCCTCAGGTAGAATTATCTGCATTTTTGTTTGCACAAGCAACTGTACATATCCTCAGAATGGGACACAAGAATGACTGGAGTCTGTTGTCAGACAAAACAGACACTGTGGTGAAAAATACCCAGATAAAAGTGCCTAAGGTACAAGTGCACCTGAAATGAATTAGCCACAGGGATACTAGTTGAAGGGGAAAACAATTTTTTAAAAATCAGAAGTGTCTAAAACTAATCCTTCATTATTTACAAAAAATAAATGTGTAATGAATACAAATAATCACACTAAAAAATGGGAAACAAGGAAAAAAACATGCAAACATTTGTGGGTACAAACCAAAGAATTATCCAGGAAGTTCTCCTGTTGATTTTCATGGAGACTGCATCAGGACCAATATTCTTTAAGGAAGGGATGGTGTTCGAGGCCAGGATCCACAAAGGGACATAGGCATGTGAATGTTCAGCAGAGGTGCAGAACTGAGGTCTGCCATAACCCATGTGTGTGCTCCAGTTACTAGACTGCAAGTTATAATTCCCTTCTTCAGACAGATTTTACATGGGACCCAATCCAGTAGGTGACCTCTGATCTTACCCCAGGCACATATTAGAAAGATAAATGCATATTTCCCATGATTCTGAGGGAGATCCCTAGAACTGGGCAATAGGGCACATAATCAGAGACAGATGAATAAATGCCTATAGAACTTCCACTGAAATAATGTAGGTGCCACGTCAGTTTAGTCAATTGCAAGATTGGGCACCAGCAGTGTGGGAGTTTTTTGGATCACAGCAGAGCCTACAACTGGGACTCACTAGGTGGGGTAACTAGGACAGAAGAAATCTAAGCACCTTGTCATCTATAGGGAATTTATTACTGGGCACTCATAGCATAAGGGGCCAGGGTTGAAGTCTGGCATGTGAAATCTGTGATGACCATTGCTATGATACTTTCTGCATTCCAGAAAGGGATGCTGGATTTGTGGATTCCTTAAGATTGGTCAATAGCCTGGAATCTTTCCATTCCTGGGATGTGTACTGGGTAAGTCTCCAATTCTTGCCCCTAAATCCAAACCCATAAAATGAAGTTGGATTAAGTTACCACAATCTGGCATGTTCCAATTCTCATCAGAATTGTTCATTCACCCATAGCAATGTTATGTTGTGTTAGTAACCACTGAACCATTTGAAAGAATAATGTTATTTGTAAGTAATCAGAAGGGTAGCCATGTTAGTCTGTATCTGCAAAAATGAGAAGTCCAGTGGCACCTCTTAGATTATCAATTTTTGGAGAATAAGCTTTCCTGGGCAAAGACTAATGCATGCATAGGACAAAGTGGGTCTTTGCCCATGAAAGCTTATGCTCCAAAAAATCTGTCAGTCTATGGCCGTGTCTACACTAGCCAAAAAGTTCGAAATGGCCATGTAAATGGCCATTTCAAAGTTTACTAATGAAGTGCTGAAATACATATTCAGCGCTTCATTAGCATGCGGGTGGCCGTGGTGCTTCGAAATTGACGCGGCTCGCCGCCATGCAGCTCATCCAGACTGGGCTCCTTTTTGAAAGGACCCCACCTACTTCGAAGTCCCCTTATTCCTGTGAGCAGATGGGAATAAGGAGACTTCAAAGTAGGTGGGGTCCTTTCGAAAAGGAGCCCCGTTGGGACGAGCCAAGCAGTGGCAAGCTACGTCAATTTCGAAGCGCTGCAGCCGCCCGCGTGCTAATGAGGCGCTGAATATGTAATTCAGCACTTTATTAGTAAACTTCGACATGGCCATTTATATGGCCATGTCGAAGTTTGGGGCTAGTGTAGACACAGCCTATAAGGTGCCACAGGACTTCTCATTATTTTTGTTATTTATAGTGCACTACCACTCCTTCAGTGCTAGAAAGTGAAATGCACATTATACTATTTTTATTTATTAATATGCTCCTAAATATTGCAGATGAGCCAGATGGCATTTTATTGCAGTTTATTTTAAGATTATCACCAGGTAATTTGAATTGTTACAAATTGACATTGCATAATCAGTCAAACAATCAGAATTTCCAATAGTTTGCGGTATCCAGGAATGATAAGAACAGACTGGTAGTGCACACCTCAAAAAAAAAAAAGAACAAAATATTCATTCTACCCAAATATTTCACATTCTGTTTTCTCATATGTAATCTATGTGGATTTTAAATAAAAATTCTTCAATTTATAAAGAGGTCAAATGGGGTTAATTGCTTTTGCACTAATTAGAAGAGCTAATGCACCTACAAACTAGAGATAATGTATGTGGGTTAAAAGAAAAAAAAAACTTTGAAGTACTTTCACTGCTACAAATCAGTTGCTTTTTCATCAGCTGCCAAAGCTACGATGTTTTAAATAGTAAATGTGTTCTTGTTTTGGTTGATGGTCAGTATTTGATCACAAGCCTGCTCAGCCCCTCAATTAATTTCTGATACTGTAAATTGCTTTAGTCCATGGTGCAGACAGTCACAAGAGACTTTGTAGCACATGCAGTGTAACCCAGAATTATGTGACTGCAGAACATAGTCTGACTGCAAATGTCATATGATTTCAGATAAATACCTTGACAAAATAGGATTATGAAAGGAGAACTCTGTGTAATAAATATTGTGTGTAACTGCCCAGGTCATAACTCATTAAGTAATTTACTTGCTTCTCCAGTTATTCTTGAAAGCTATTAAACTACCCAGGAGGAAGTCTTCTGCATAGTACTTTTTTCTCCTCTAGAACACCATAGTTTGGGAATACTTTCTTTGTTCATTAAAGAGAAAGGGAAGGTAAAGATTCTGGTGGGGATGCTAATACACACACACACACACACACACATCCTGTAGTGTTAAGTGGTAAATTAAAATTCACATAAAATGGGGAAAAATGGGTGGATGTGCAGCATGGTTTCTATTGGCTGAAGTATATAGCATTGCAGAACACAGCAACCAAAACTGATACCTCTAACTTGAGCTCCCTTCAAACAACTCTGACTGAAGAAGGAGTGAATCTTGTTTAGAATAGATGTGGACTTTTTAATGCATAACATAGCCATTTCCTGATTTGTGTCCCTCCTCAATTTGAGCTGAAATTCAGTTGTGTGTACACTGTGCCAATATTTAGACATTAAGTTGTTTCGAAACTGAAGAGCACTAAGTCCACCTGTGCATGCAGATTTATGTCTGGAGATTCCAGCCCCTGGCACTTCCTTCCTTTTAGGTCAACAGATTCTGCTCCATTTCACACTGAGAACAGCCCCATAGCCGTCTGGCATTGGTCAGACTCTGCCACTAGGAGTGACCTCTTCTTTACTCACTTGTGCACTGCCATTGTTTTCTTAATATGATGGCTACAGCCATTCAGCTTTCCAGACCCATCCACCATTGTGTTCAGTCACATCCTTCTTCTTCTCTTCCCTAGCTAGCTCCCTTCCCTTCAGTTTTCTTCTCCCTTCAGACTTTCACATTGTGCTTGAACATACTCTTTTCCAGTGTAGCTCAGCATTCCTCCCCGCAAAACAAAACATGTACAAGTGAAGGGTTTTAAAATAGAAATAAAATAAAAAAAATCTTCTCTCTCACACACAAACACACACCTCTCTACCTCTCATGGATACTGTTTTTAGACTTTGGATGTAGGGTGAGATTTTCTAAAGTGAGTCCTCATTGTAGGCTAGTGGGATCTGTACTCCTAAGGCACTCAAGCACTTTTAAAAATCACCCCCCACCACCACATGATATCTTATTACAGAGCACAACAACTGATATCCTCCATAGTAACAGTAATAGTCCTTCCTGTGTATACCTAAACTTCTGGACAGCTATGCTTCTTGGCTGAAAAGAAAGAGTTTCACTAATTGACTAACTCATTTTTCTTATCTTCTGATAAACATGTACACAGAAGTAACATTAAAAGCCAGAATTAATTTATGTGCTTAAAAAAAAAATCAAAGTCATTAATCATGTTCTGAATTCCTGGTGCTTTACAATGGAGAACAGCAACCATTAATTAATGAAGCTTTGTTTAAACAATATCAATGGTAAAAATCAAAATAGCAAAAGTTGTATTTAACGTTGGTGACTGTGATCAAACAACATGACTATAATACCAACAAAGCAAACTGTTTTAGTCATTCCATAACCTATTCCAGTGGTGAGCAAACTTCACATTGGGCTCCAATTTTCATCCCTGAAATTAGCAGCCCCCCCGCAACCTGTCTAATGTAATCCAAACTGATGGAAATGTCAGTTTTCATACATATCTGAAAAAAAAAACCTTTCAGCATGGGTAAGAAAATAAGCATGTAGAATGTAAAAACTTTATTAATTGGTATATAATATGAATACATGTACATAAAAACAGTAACATATTTCAACATTTTGAATGAGATGGATGAGCCTGAGACCCAGCAGCTGACCATGAGATGCCCCTCTTACAAAATTTCATGCTCCTCTGAGGGGTCCCACTCCCACTCTGTGCACCCTGACCTATACTACGTTCCCACTATGGATGAGTTGTTTTAGAAGGTCAAGCATTCCCTTTCTGTCTGAGTTAATGTTTGTTTGTTTGTCATTCTGCTTTGGCTTTATTTGACCTATGCCAACTTGTTTGAAATCTGGATTCAACGTTTCCCTCTACAGGTAAACAAACCTGTTTTTAAGGGACATGAATTGAATCACAGATTTCTACAGTACATGCAATATTCACTGCATGATCAGGATCAAAGAATAAAGCAATTTGCACAATATGCCATTTCCCTGGAACTTAGTGATGAATTACTCTCCTAACTCTTAGACCAGAACCATATTACTTGCTTTGGATGGAATACTAAAGCTATCCCCCATCATGGCCTAGGTAGTCACAGATTTGTGACAGTTTTTGGCACTTTGCCTTGATAGTAACAGAGAGGAAGCTGTGCTAGTCTATACACTATCATAACAAAAAGCAGTCAAGTAGCACTTTAAAGACTAGCAAAATAGTTTATTAGGTGAGCTTTCGTGGGACAGACACATTTCTGGTCTGAAGAAGTGGGTCTGTCCCACGAAAGCTCACCTAATAAACTATTTTGCTAGTCTTTAAAGTGCTATTTGACTGCTTTTTGTTTTGTCTTGATAGATATCAACATGATTATAAGGGTGCAAGTATCATTAACCTTAAGTTACAGACCAGGAAATGGATCACAGAGGTCAGTTCACTTGCAAAGTATCACAGATCAAGTAACTTTCTGATTCAAGAGGAGAACCCAGTTCTCCTTCCACCTAGGAACTGTCACCTATCCCATATTGATCACCTCCTTTAAACATACATTTAACATATTTGTTTTGGGCAGTGCTTTTTCAGGATAAGAGGAGAGAACAAGGAACAGGAAGGAAACCAAGGTACAACAATTTATTAAAATGTTTAATTGTCAGAAAAAATGTGGATAATAAGGTGTCTTTACATGGAAAGCAATTCAAGCAAAATTAAATATTTTGTGACAATAAGGAAGACACAAAGTTGGAGACTCTTAAGATACCTTGCAAGTATTTTAGTAAATAAACTGTCCTCTCCCCTTTAAATAGAACACACTAGAGATTGTTGTTTAAAAAATACATGAAGAAATCAATTACAAGACTAACAAACTCAAATGACTGATCATCTGACAGTGTTTTATAGGAGTTAAGTGTGGCATACTTATCTTTCTAGAGAGAAGCCTATTAAAACAGCCTGAAATCAAAGTTCCACTTCAAAATCAGAAACTGTTTCTTGTTTAATGGACAGAATGCATGATTCCCCAGCACCACTGAATCATTGAATGCAAAGCTGGAAGGGACCTACAGAAGCTATAAAGTCCAACCCTCCATGCTGAGTAAGGACCAAGTAGACCTAGACTGTCCCTGACAGATATCTATTGAACCTGTTCTTAAAATTCTCTAGTGATGGGGATTCCACAGCCTCCACTGGAAGCATACTTCAGAGCTTGTGTACCTGTATAGATAGAAGGGTTTCCTAAAATCTAAAAACCAATGTTTATTTCTTAAAATTTAGTTTTTCTCGCTTTAATTAGTAGTGTCTAATATAATACTGCTTTATTTGGGGATATTGTTTAGTCACTTCTTTAAATATTGTCATGGTTACTTCTGTCTTCTGAATATTCTGTAGAGAACTGAAAATGTGAAATGCTTAATATACAAAAATGACACACAGCATTTTGGTAACAATCCAGATCTTGGGACAGCAATGTTTATCACAGCATGAAATGATAATTCAAAAGGTAAACTAGCTGGTTGATAACTTAGACACTCAAAAGGTTAAAATGCTAATGTCAGGCACCATTCTCCTATATTATGCCAACATACTGTTAGGGATATGGATTGCAGACAGCAGTAGACCACTGCAACAACTGTTTGTTCATTATATTTTCTTGACTGACACGGAATCAATATATAAAGGGTGTCTTCAATTGTTAATATTTGCAGTTGTGACCTCTGGCAATGTTGAAAAAACCCCATATATTAAAGATGCAGAGCTGACTGCTTTAATGTGTTGGGGATCAGGTAACTGAATACTAAATCTGCTGAACAGCATAAATATCAGTGCTATTTGTGTGCCAGCAGCAGCCTGGATCGTCATTGCCAGTTCTTCTGATAGTTGCAGATTCAGAGCCAATCAGAGGTCCTTTAACTGTGTCTCTTCTAAAGAGAAAAGGGCTGAGGAGCCACAAAACTCCTTCTCCATACTTGGGGTAAAATATTCCATTATTTGCTCCTCTGACAGTTTTACCGAAATAAAAATCTACACTAAAACCATTGGATCACATACCTGGAAATAGCTCCAGCTATGTGCATGTGTAAGCCTGATTGTAGAAGGTGAACCCATTAAGGAGGACTGGGTCCTGTGGGAATAGCATTGGTATTGGGGTCACACTGACAGTTAGAAAACCTGCCCTGGAGGTCCTGCAATATGGCCAGCAGGGTTATAGAATGGATGGTGGCCCATCAATCTCTGCACAAATCCTATTTATTTTGGCCTTGCTCATAGATAACTATTTCACCCACAGTCAAATGCATTGTAGCTGCAATCAGGTTTGAAACTTTACCTTTTTGTTGTTTTAGTTGAGGACTAACAGTTTTCTGCCCATCTCAAAGATTTCCCTGCTATATAAGCCTCTTTCAGTGTTCCTTGATTATGAAATTATGTAATATCACCACCCACACCAAGACCATAGTCTTCAGCTTCAGTGTGATTGTTTACTTTAGATCATTGTCTTATATCCTTAAGTGATGTGACCATTTATTTTACAGTTAAAAACAGAAAAGAATTTAAAAAGGAAATGGAGCCATCATCTAGGGAGTTTCATAACGATCTGAAGTGTGTGAAGACAGGTAGAATCAATTATTAATAGTTTCATCAGCAAATTGATTATTACTGTTCTTCACAAGAGCTATAGAATTATAATACAAGAAGGTACCTCTCAAGGTACTGAAGTCCAATCCCCTTGTAGAGCAACATTGTCTGTGGTCTCTGAGAACAAGCAGGGACTGCTAAACAAATTGCACAGAGGACAAAAATTTTCTTTTAACCTGTAGTCCCAGTGGGGAAAAGAATTGCTTAATACATTATGCCAGAAGCATCTCATTGCACCCCTGTATAACTCACATTCTCTGTTCATAAAGTTCTCCTATTTTAGCATTAGGAGTACTTCTAGCAGATTTCACTTTTTTCAGTTTAAAATCACTGTTGGGAGGTCATATTTTGAGCCTGGAAAATTAAGTACAGGTTGAAGCTTTCTAATCCAGAACTCTCTTGTCCAGAACAGCTGTAATCGGAATGATTATAGTTAATTGGATGACCACTTATCATGGGTGCGGCCAAGTTTCCTGTGGTCCCATTAAGTTTGTTTACAGCCACCAGTCCTGGCTCTTAATGCTTTGTTCTGTTATTTAGCTGTAATTTACCCCAAAATGTCTTTTAAGAGCCTAGTAAGCAGTAAAAGTGTTGGTAATGTGCTAGAAAATATTGACCTCCTGTGATCTGGCAAATTCTCTCATTGAGCACTGGTCAGGTCCCAGAGGTGCTGGACAAGAAAGGTTCAATGTATGTTAATGTTTCCCTAGGCATTTAGCATAGTTTGATAATGTTGGTGTTAGTATCAAAAGACTCTGTAGAACAAAAAGCATTCATACCTGCATGTGGAAGTAATGTATATAGTCAAATTGGAGCTGTTCCAGATGAAGAAATGTCTGTGATCTCTAGAGCATCTGTTACATTTTTATCAGAGCCAGAGTCAGCAGGTGATTTCAGGGATACCTTCCTATGACAGCATCTGGGTTGATGAATAAGCATGGATTCACCTAAATAATCGTAAGTTCTACATTTGCTACTCTTGCTGCCCTGCAAGTAACCGTTTTTGTCTTGCTGATGGGAGCATCAATGCAAAATGACTAACCATGTTCTCCAACAATACTGTTAGATGCTAAAAATCTCTGGAGAGACAGGTGTTCGAAGTACTTCTTCATTCCAATAGCGACAGAGAGATAGTCGTGTTAGTCTGTATTCTATCAAAACAAAAAAGCAGGAAAGTAGCACTTTAAAGACTAACAAAATAATTTACAGAGTACAGACTAACATGGCTATCTCTGTCATTATTTAACATTAAAGGCACTACATTCAGACATTTGGAATGGAGATCCATCAAATACGTGAAAAAACTTGCCCAGATCCAGACAGACGTCTTTCTCTCCAAATGCAAGAAAATGAACATTAAACCCAAGGGACTGACAGTGAAAAACCATTACAATCAACGTACTACACCAACTGCAGTGAGAATCTGTGCCACACCCTCTAAGAAGCTGAGGGACCACTTGATCAAAATCACCTAATAAATTATTTTGTTAGTCTTTAAAGTGCTACTTGGCTGCTTTTATGTTTTCTTTCAAATGTACCTTCTGCTGCATTAAAACCAAAGGGAAGTTTTCAGCCTTATTTCCCTTTTTCTCCCTCTGATTCATTTTCTTTTTTTTAGATGTCGTAGTGCAATAGTACATAAATAAATAAATAAATAAATAATATCTTGCATTTATGTAGCCACTTTCATCCCATAGGTCCCTAAAGCATTTAACCAACGATGTGCATTAAGGCTCACTGACACATCACAGCTTCTGAGATGGAAGGCAGCTGTAAAGTTTACGTAGAGCAAATGCTGGAGGAAGAGTAAATCTTGCTAAGTAAATTGGGCAAGTCCATTGTCTTATCAAAAGCATCATTGGGTCCCTCAAGGGTCATACACAGCAGACACTGTTTTTTTCCTTTAGAGTTATTATCTCAAAGGCGCCTTCCCCTCAATTCTGTAAACTGCATGAAACACAGCATAACTACTTCGTCTTCTCTATTCATTTTGTTTTCTCTCCCCATGGTATCTAACATCACAGAAAGACAGGCTAAGTCAACCCTGCCAAAGTCATATGACTTTCCTTTTTGCAGTGTGGTGTATCTTTAACTAAGCATTATGTTTATTATTGTCCTTTTAGCTTCGCATTTTCATTTTACCAGGAATGAACAGTGCCTGGGATAGTTTTCCACTTGTCCACAATTGTTTACTCATGAGTCAATGAATTTCAGACAATAATTTTTCAACTACGTTTCCCATTTTCTCAAAGTCAGAATGTTTTGGAAGCCCAGTAATTTTGTGTTTACTACCCTTTCTACATGTCTCCCCCACACTGCCATCGTGGCCCGGCTCCTGGCCCCCCAGATGACTCCCAACCCCTGAGCCTGCCCCCACTGCCGTCCCTGAGCCTGCCCCCGCTGCCCTCCCCTGAGCCTGCCCCCACTGCTGCCACCAGGCTTACCCGCTGCCGGCACCTGCAGGTGGTACCTGCACCTTCCCCCCAACCAGGGACCCCGTATCCAGGGGAGCAGGGGCTCCAGGGGCCGACAGGGGTCGCAGCCCAGCACACCTGCCCCAGAATGAGTGCCCCCCCTCCCCCCTTCAGGTTACATGCCCCCCTCCCCCCTCCAAGTTACATGTCCCCCTCCCCTCTCCAAGTTATGTTCCCCCCATGTAAATAGCCAGAAAACATGCTGTGCTCCTTGGTGGATGGTGGGTGGTGGATGTGCAGGTGCGGTGCTGGTGGGGGTGGGGGTGGCAGGGAGGGTGGGTGACGGATGTGCGTGGGATGTGGGCATGCGTGCGAGTCAGAGGAGACCTTTGGCAAAAGCCTGCCTGAGGGCCTCCCGGATGCAGTGGCTGTCCTGGTGGGCCTGGCGAATGGGGATGGTGCTCGGCTGCTCGTAGAGAGTGCTGTCCGGAGGGCCCCCCCCAGGGACATAGGTGTCCCCCTTTCCCTCCCCAATGTTGTGGAGGATGCAACAGGTGCCCACCACCTGGGGCACGTTGGGGACCCTGACCTCGAGGTGTGTGAGGAGACGCCTCCATCGCCCCTTTAGGCACCTGAAGGCCCGCTCCACCACATTGTGGGCATGGTTGAGGCAGTCATTGAACGCCTCCTGGGTGGGGTTGAGGTGTCCCGTGTAGGGCTCATGAGCCACGGCTGCAGGGGGTACGCCACATTTGCCACCAATCAGAGAGGCATGGTGATGTCCCCCGCCACTGGGATCTCCCTCTTGGGGACAAATGTGCCAGCCCCCATGCGGCGGCAGAGGCCAGAGTTCTGGAACACCCGGGCATCGTGGATGTGGCCGGCCCAGCCCACGTAGAGGTCTGTGAACTGTCTCCTCATGTCCACGAGGGCCTGGAGCACCACCGAATGGTAGCCCTTCCTGTTCACATACTGGCCGGCGCTGTGTGGCGGGGCGTGGATGGGGATGTACGTGCCATCCAAAGCGCCGACGCAGTTCAGGAATCCCCGGTCCTGGAAGCCAGCGACAGTTGTCCACATCCCCCAGGCAGATGACCCTATGCAGCGGCATGGCGTTGATGGCCCAGATGGGCTACATCTACACGTGAAGCCAACATCGAAATAGCTTATTTCGATGTAGCAACATCGAAATAGGGTATTTCGATGAATAGCGTCTACACGTCCTCCAGGGCTGGCAACGTCGATGTTCAACTTTGACGTTGCGCGGCACCACATCGAAATAGGCGCTGCGAGGGTACGTCTACATGCCAAAGTAGCACACATCGAAATAAGGGTGCCAGGCACAGCTGCAGACAGGGTCACAGGGCGGACTCAACAGCAAGCCGCTCCCTTAAAGGGCCCCTCCCAGACACAGTTGCACTAAACAACACAAGATACACAGAGCCGACAACTGGTTGCAGACCCTGTGCCTGCAGCATGGATCCCCAGCTGCCGCAGAAGCAGCCAGAAGCCCTGGGCTAAGGGCTGCTGCCCACGGTGACCATAGAGCCCCGCAGGGGCTGGAGAGAGAGCATCTCTCAACCCCCCAGCTGATGGCCACCATGGAGGACCCAGCAATTTCGACGTTGCGGGACGCGGATCGTCTACACGGTCCCTACTTCGACGTTGAACGTCGAAGTAGGGCGCTATTCCGATCCCCTCATGAGGTTAGCGACTTCGACGTCTCGCCGCCTAACATTGAAGTTAACTTCGAAATAGCGTCCGACGCGTGTAGCCGCGACGGGCGCTATTTTGAAGTTAGTGCCGCTACTTCGAAGTAGCGTGCATGTGTAGACACAGCTATGACCTGCAGAGGGGGAAGGGGGACACATGCTCTAGTGCGGGTGTGGTGGCCATCGCCCCCCACCTCGAGTCCATCCTGCCCCCCTCCCATCCAGCCCCTGGCCCATGCAGCCCCCTCCCCCCTCCCATCCGGCCCCTTGCAGAGGAGGGTTCCCCTTGCCCCAGCCCACCCGCCCCCCGGCCCCACCTTACCTCCATAAGGACAGCCCCAACAGTGGCCTTGCCCACCCCAAACTTCTGTCCCATGGAGCGATAGGAGTCCGGGGTGGCCAGCTTCCAGATGATGATAGCGACCTGTTTCTGCAGGGTGAGGGCTGGCCGCATGCAGGTGTTGTGGTGCCAGAGTGCGGGAGCGAGCCAGTGGCAGATCTCCTTGAAGGTCTGCCTCAACATGCCAAAGTTCCATAGCCACCTTTCCTCACCCCACTCACATAGCACCACATGCTCCCACCAGTAGGTGCTGCTGGGGTGGGTCCAGAGGCATTGGCGCACCCGGGGAGGTGCCCGGCAGTGGCCCAGGGGGGAAAGCCCCTTGACCCCAGGAGGACTTTGTAGCCACTCAATGAGCTTGGGTGCAGCTGCGGCGAGAGTGCACAGCACTACCAGCAGGGCATCCATAATGACACTGTCCACCAGCAGGAGCTGTCACTGGGCTTCCATGAGCACGAGTGAGTGGGCTCTGCTGGGCAGGAACAGGTTTAGGAGCACTCAGCTCATGCGGAGGGGAGGGCGGAGGGAGGGGCCCTTTAAAGTAGGTGGCTGGCTGCTGCCCTGGAAGGGCTTGTCGGCCATGGGACCCCATCCATGGCGTTTCCTGCCTCCTTTCTTTCGAAAGAGAGCTTGCAGCCGTGTAGATGCTCTCTTTCAAAAGACCAGGGTGGCACTTCGAAAGAGAGGATCGGAACGCCAGTCTGATAAATGGCAGCTGGTGCTGTCTTTCGATCACCTTTTTTTTCAAAAAATGAATTTCGATTTTTGCCCATTCGAAAGGGCGCTTACATGTAGATGCAGCTTGTTTCTGCAATGTCAGCCAAAAATAATATTTTTTTCTGGTGACACAATAGTCTCTCTCTCCTATATTTCCAATCTATGAGCAGAATGCTGGCTGCTCTGATGTTAGCTCCCACTTTTCTCACAAACTAAACTGAGGTAAGTACGCTGGTCAAAGATTCCCCATGAATGGAAGAATCCCCAAGTGGCAGATTGCTACACTCCCCCTACTTTCCATTGTAGCACAGGGATTGTGACTGGGAAACAACTATATCTAACCAATTCCCAGTTTTCATGAGTTCCTTAGGTGCTCTCACTACCCAGTGTAGCTTATAGCAACCCTGCAGCTGTGACTCTGGAACACTTAAATGTTGGCCTACAGCAAATACTCTTGAGATTTACTGGACCCAGACAGGCTGTTGAAAGAATCAAGCTGGTAATTTAGGGTTCCCTTTGAACTCAGTTGTGGAACACCTACTCCTCCTGACTTCACCAGGAACAGGTCTGGCTCTTTAGTTCCATAGGTAGGGGCTTGCTTTATCATAGTTTGTGGCTTCCTTTATCAAAGTTTCATTTACTCTGGCAACATCATACATCCTTCTAATTTCCTTTTCTATGTCTAGCAGTTGTTGTTAAGAACATCCCTATTGTGTCCAAATAATTTTCAATTTAATTATGTTTTCCCTAGATAAAAAGTCTGGTCAAGTTATTTTGTACAGAACAAATCTGTGGCTCATAATATCTAAGGCTATGTATACACTAGGCAAGGTAAATTGAGCACAGATATGCAATTCTAGCTATGACAATTGCCTAGCTAAAATCAATGTATCTGAACTTAGCTAATTTGGCTGTCCATACAGGGGAAGGTCAACCTCCCTTACCCCTCATGTCTCGCGAGTAGTATTGGGGTTGACTGCAAGTGCTGAGAGGTCAATTTTGTGCATCCATTTTACATGAGAGATATTGAACCCCAGAAGATCTATCCTAAGCAGATCGATCTTCCAATGTAGTATAGATATATCCTAAAGGGACTAACAATCTGCAATAAATGGGAAATAGAGGTGAACTAAAGTGGAAACACAGTATGAAGACTCACTGGATATCAGGACACAGGGAGGAGTGAAAGAATGACTAATCAGAAATAATGTAAGTTAAGTGAGGGAATATTAGCAATATTTGTAAATTTACTTATATATAGGTCAATGTCATCATAGGCTGCTTAAATAATATTTCTGATGTAGTAGTTTCATTGTAAATGGGTGACAATATATATTACTGCTAGGTTTCCTTCGTTTGTTCCATAGCTGCTACTCTCCATGCAGAAAGTGGGTTCCCCGAAAAAACTTAAAATACCTTTCAAGTATAGTCTCTGCTTAAAAAAAATCTCAAGGTCACAAATTTCTTGACCCTGGATTGGTAGACTGCCACCGTACAAGTGAAAAAAACAAAAGCAAAAACCTTTAACCCAGGAAGACACACTTGTGATGTCTCCCTGTGGGCTACCCTTAACTGTTAATCTTCCCTCAGGAGAGATCTTAGAAACAAAGAGCTGTAATCGGATGGCTGGCCTTTCAGTATAAGGCACACACAGACTCTTCTCTAGGACACAGGGATCAAATCATTACCTTAAACAAAGTAATTTATTCACAAAACAAAAGAAAACACTCAAGTGTTTCAGTTGCAGCACAGAGAATTATTTCCCTGAGATTCAGCTTAGAAGCTACAGAGTACAGGGGAAAAACATCATTAACCAGAGCAACTCCACACCAAGTCCCAAAATAGCAAATAACCGGATCACACCTAACTAAACATTTCCTGTCTGCTTACATGTCTTTGTCTGATTACAAGATGGCCAAGAGATTTACTGGATTCATTCCAGCTGCTTAGGAGCAATCATTTATGTCTGTCTCCTCCATCAGCCACACAGAAAAAGACCCCTTAGACTGTGATTGTTCTCAGTTCAAAAGAATTTCTCTTCCTCTCATTAGCTTCCCTGGCCACCCCCTGCTAAGATCCCTCTCTTGACCCTATACAGGCATTAATTCATGACAGGTGCCATCAGGAAAATTAGAAAGCCCTACAGAGAAAGAGGTGTGCAATTGAAATTTTTCGGTTTACTGTAAGGAATTTTAAAATGAGGCAAAGTTAATTTTATAAGTTTGTATTGATTTGAAATGTCTTTTTATTTCAGGTTTTGGAAACCAAACATTTTCAGTTTTCCAGTTTTTGTTTTTGTCCCCCTTCTTTCTAAGTTATTTTTAATCCCCACCCCCACCCCCCAATACCTGCCCCAACTGTTTTGTCTACTGGAAAAAAGAAAATGAAAATTAAAGGAGAAGAAAACTAACTACAACTTCCCACTGTTTTCAAACTTTTCTGAGTGCTACAAAAATAAGAGAAATGTGGAAAAAATCATGAAAATCTAAAAGCTGATGATGGAAAACCAAAATGTTTGAGTCCCCAAAAACCGCAATGTTTCATGTAAAATGAATTAAGTTATTTTATTTAGAAATGTTGGTTTGAAATATTTCATTTTGAATTTTCCTGCCGGAAAAATAATTTAAATAATCACTGCAATTATAATTGTTCCCAACAAAAATATTCATGAAACCAGAATTTTAAGCTGGAGAAATTTTTGCCAGTTCCCCCACCATCCCCATTTGTGTGTGTGGGGGGGGGCGGGGGGAGAGGTAGTTACAATACAGATATTTAAACTCGTTATACTAGTCAGTTAGTCCAATATAATAAAATAACTGCCTAACTAAGGATAAAGTGATAAAGATGGGCAAATAAATTCAGATTAGACAAGAATGCCTCATATCCTCAGGCTTTCAACTGTAGCTCAGTGGGTAAGATTGCTTTTAATATTGTCACTGCTTTGTGTTACATTCAGCAGCAACACAAGAAACCTACAGGCCTGTATGCTGTGAGATGTTAGCTTCAGCAAACTAACCTAGGGCTTGAGGCCCATAAACCTTGGAAAGATAAACGGCCCAACAGAAAACCCCAGCTATTCAAGAAGCTGCAAACAGAGTAAGTTTAAGGGGAAGTTATCACCATAGGTACATGAGTCAACCACATACAGGTCCTGGTAAGATACATGTAAGGCTAGCCTTCTTCCTTACTTCTATAAGTTTCTTATTTTCTTACAGGGTTGATCTGTTTTGTATAATATGTTTTAAGGCTTATATTAGAGTATATGTTTGGCTGTTACACAAAGGACTTATATCATATATGATGAGCTAAGTCAAAGTTAGCATACATATTTTGGTACCTTTTACCTAAATACATGAAGATGAGATAATGCAGGTGGTCCATATATGGTTGCAACCTTTAACAGAGGATGTGTTGAAGTAGTTTGGCCTAGGGGCTTCCCAGGTCCATTTTCTTTTTAAATTAACTCATATACCACAACTTGGCAATAACTGGTTAGGAGAAATGAGACACTTTGCCACAGAAGGGCCATGGTAAATGCAATATGTGATAAGAAGCTGAGATCACTAATATGCCAACCTATAGGAAAAAGGCACCCCAATATTAGTGAAATGAGGAAAATAAGGAAAGTGGGGCAGGGGGAATCCCTTATTGGATATGTATCAAACATAGTGTTGTCAGCATAATATGTTATGAAAGTGGAATCCCAGCCCAGGGGCATAAGGAGAAGGCAATAGAGTCCTTAGGAAGTGCTAGAGATGTCCATTGATGATGATGGGAAAGGTGATGGTGATGACGAAGACAGCTTCCATACAGCTTCCAATATGTAGACTTGGGAGTTTATGATAGTTTAGATAAGAGAATAGCATAGTGTTTTTAATACCAGTGGCCAGCTAGCACTGCTGCTGGCTTTTCCCATGAAAGGTTATGCTCCAAAATAGCTGTGAGTCTATAAATGGCTAGCACTTCAGTTTGTTCTACAAGGGATGCTGTAAGTGTATGTACGTTCTGTAGTATCTCTATCTCTCTTACTAAGTTAGGGTATTTGTGACTATGCTAAATGTATCAACAAACTATAGTTGTAAATATAAAAGAGTTCATGTGGTGGGAGTGTTTAAATCAGCATATAGTTGAAGACACTAGATTTGAAATAATACTGGGTCTGATCTTGGAACAAGAACATGTCAGCCCTTAAAATAATAACTGGAAATTCTTTAGTAAGCAATATAATAAATACAAAACCTAAGGACTGGGCAACACACTATTTGAACTAAATGTAAAACAATTCTTTTGGAAAAAATCTAAATATGTAGAGGTGCAGTATGTGGCTCCCTTCCACCCCAGCATATTTTGTTTATTGCTGACAAAGGATATGCTAAAAATCATCTAAGAAGCCCATACAGCTTCCAATTTGCAGACTTGGGAGTTTATGATAGTTTAGATAAGAGAATAGCTTAGTGTTTTTAATACCAGTGGCCAGCTAGTGATGCTGCAAAATGCAGTTTTGGCTATGATTCCGACTCCAGCAAACTGTCAGTAAAATGTATGCAGAGAGACATAGAGCACAAAGGCCCAACTGGTCTCAAAAGTATGATTTAAGCACTAATGTGTTAGAAAGAGATGCATACAGACAGTCAAGAAAAACTAACAGGACAAACAGAACACCAGTCACAGCTGAACAGGGAGTAACAATAAAGCACAGGATTTCAAACATATGCTGTATGTTTTAAAGATATGTACAGTAAGCAAATGTTGCTAATGAGAAGGTCAGGAGAACAACTTGTGCAGCTGGTAAGGAGAGCCTAATGTGTGAGCAACTTGAAAAACAGTTGGGTAGAGCCAATTACAGCTAGCAGAAGCTGTGAGAAGTGCTTATAAAAACTAAATGGATCATTTTCCCCCTATAGAAAAAGTAGACAGAAGAAATATCCTGAGCATGACTCTCTTCTCATTCACAACAGTTCTACACGAGTATAAATGCAATGATTTTCATGGGATTACTCCTGATTTACCTACCCCCTGCCTGTAATAGCCTCATAACCTCTGACTGAGTTACTGAAGTACTCAAATGGTGCTTGAAAACCTCAAGTTACAGATAATTCATCATTAATGCTATGATGAACCTGTAAGTGATTCACATTCCATACTGTAGAGGAGGGCAACGTCACAACCCCAAGTCTGCCAGTCTGAGCTGGAGAAAAAATCCTTCTGACTTCAAATACAGTAATCAGTTAGAACCTGAGCACATGGGAAAGAATTGTAATCAGACACCTGGAAAAGAATTCCCTGTAGCAACTCAGTGCCCTTCCCATCTAGTTTCCTGTCACCAGCTATAGGCACCTGCCAAGAGCAAAAGTCCCCAATGGGCCACATACCATCACGGACAGTCCCATCATATTTTCCCATCCATAGACTTATCAAACGCTGATGTGTTTAGAGAACAATCATATCCCCCCCCACCCTTCTTTTGGTTAAGCTAAAGAAACCACCTCTTGGTAATTGTTTTATTCCTTGTACCATTGTAGTAACACTTCTATGTATGCACCTACTTCAGTACAAATTCATGTTTGTTAAACACGGAAGACTAGAACTGCACACAGTATTCTAGATGAGGTCTCACCAGTGAATGATATAACGGTACTCGTTCTCCCTGTCTACTGGAAATACACCTCATGATGCATTCTGAAGCCTGCATCTGTCATTTGCAGTGGGGAAAGGACAGCAGGGCAGCTCTCAAGCCGGGCCACTCCACTTCCTGCCAGAAAGCGCAAAGGTGGTCCTGCCTCTTCCTTGGAGGAGCATGGCTGGACAGCCTTGCTGCATTTTGTCCACCACTGCTGGTGAGTGTGGGGAGTGGGGGGAGGGGGTGCAGCATGGACATCTGCTGCTGGCACTAGCCCCACTAGGCCCCAGGCTGCTTAAGCTGGGGGAAGAGGTGGTGAAGCAAGGGCACAGCCAGGGAGAGGCAAGGCCTGGAATGAAAGGAGGTTGTTCTGGCCCTTCTCTACGTCCTCCCTAACTAGTTGCCTCTGCACAGCTTCATCACATTTATATTACCCTATTTATGTGAAGTTACATAAAAAGGAACGGTTCAGGAAAGTGAGCAAACAGAAAAGGAAAGTGGTATGATCACCTCTGGGGAAAATATTTCAAGGGCCCTTAAGAGAATAATAGATGGGTTCTTAATTAGGATATGCATGCCTGCCTGGCTGCAGACAGTTAATAGGATTTTTTTCAAGGGCTGGGGCAGAGGATCAAAAGGAAAATGAATCACTGAAAAAGCTCTGCCTAACAGAGGGAAGGGGAGAGGATGTCAGTAACTGCTCAAGGAGAAAGCTCCATCAAAGAGTTATCGAAGAGAGAGACCGGGGCGGGGGGAGGAAGGACAGCAAGGTTTAAGGTTCTGTGAGTCTGAAGCAACTGGGTCCACCTAATCTTTGAGAGTAGTAAACTTCAGGCAAGGCCCAGGTAGGTTGACATTCTGTAGTCTCATTCCTTTCTCCCGCTTGCTTTGTACCTTTGTGTGAATGGACAACACATCTATTTAGAAGACAGAATTTTGAATTATTTTAATCCAGTGCTGCTTACAGACTTCAGGCGGTGTACCTTGCAGGCTCCAATTACTGTTTGGTCTCTTGGATTAGCAAAGTTGAAGAATGGAAGGCTGGCGGGTTGTTCCCCTTGGATCCCATGAATGGGTTTGCCTAACCTGCAGCTAAGAGCATGCCTCCCAACTTGGGTAGACAGACAGTTGTTAGAGATCACAAATTAGCAAATTAAAAATAACAGTGTAGCTGGGGTAGCACAGATGGCAGCTTACACTAGCTGCATGACTACAGACACCACTGGACTTGCTGCTATGTGCTCAGGAGGTTAGCCCAATCTGCCGACTGTGTTATCCTGAGGTACACTGATATTTTTCAACCCCTTAACTGTAGTAAATATTTTTAAAGACAGGGTAGGTGTGGAAATGTCATTTATTGGACAAACTCCTGCTAGTGGATGAAATAAACTTTCAAGCTACTCAAAATTCTTCTTCAGGTCTGTGGAAGGAAGTGTCTGAGCACATTAAGTTGAGATAGATTGTTAAGCAGAAGAGTTTACCTACCGGAGGAAGTCACTTGAAATGAAATGAGCAATAAAGAATTTCAAATGGGCAAATAATGGTAGGAGAGGGTGTGATGGAATAAGCAATGAAACTGTGCCCTTCTTAAATCCATGGCTTCTGGTGTGTACTGGAGTTATGAATTTAAGTACCAAGGCTGAACATTAAATGATGTTATATTTTTATAGGCCTTACGGCAAATGAGAGTTTAAGTTACGTTTGCGCATGTTTATAGGGAGCTTGTCCCAGCCAGGAGGAGCAGTATGGGAAAATGCATTAAAGTGCTGGTCTGATAATTTAATAAGCGGGCAGTGGAGACTGGGTTTGTCTAAGAGTGGTGAAAGTTGACATTTTGATACCTAAAGATGGATCATAGGTTTAGTGTCTCTGGAGTATCCATTCTGTGATTCAGAGCTTTTAGAGTATGTGATATAACAGCCAAATTATTATGGTCTGCACTGACAAACCCTGAAAGCTCCATCCCTGCGTCTCCCAAGTTACAAATGCCTCTTTCAGCCAAACTCCCAGACCCTACCCACCTCCTGCACACCTCCCACATACCTCCATTACCCCAAGCTCCGTTCTGCAACTAATCTCCTGGAAGACTGTGGCTCTTGACCCCTTTCCAAATTCTTGGAGTAGCCCCCTTCATCAAAAATTATTGCCCACCCCTTCTCTAAACCATTATAAAACAACTCCATTTGGCATCTCTTAATTAAGCCACAGCTATATTTCAAAACACACTATGAGGTACTCATTAGAATCCCTGGGCTTCTTAATGTGAGTGATTTGGCACCAAATCTAAACAGCATATTTGCATAGCAGCTGTTTTTGAATCTCATGGAAAACCCAAACAACGTGAGTAAAATAAATCTACTTTTGTTGTTATTATTATTTATTATTATTATTATTTATTTGGATATACAGTCTCCAAAGATTCCCAATCAACATACCCTAAGAAAATGAAGGACCTTCATAATGCCACTGTGCCTACCAACTCCACTAAATTCCACTTGCTAGGGCTTGCAAATTACTATGACAGATTTATTCCAAAGTTAGACATCACCACACAACTTCTGAGAGATATTATCAGGAAAGATGCAATATGGGTTTAGTCAACCGAACATCAAAATGCAATTAAAGAATCAGAGAAACCCCCTATTGGTGATGTAGGCAGATCGTATTTTGATTCCACCAAGAGAAATGAATTTTTAGTAGATGCTATCCCTGTTGGATTAGCAGCATTCTCCATGCAGATTGACCAACACAGTCAAATTCACAGCACTGCTTGTGCCAGCAAAGTTGCTTTGCCCACCAAATAATTCTCAGACAGAAAGAGAAGCCCTTGCTATAGTAGAGCAGTGTTCCCATCTTCATGACTCAGACTGGTCACAAACCAGTTGAATCTATAGACTCAGTAGGTTAGCTGTGTTAGTCTGTAGATTCAGAAATAACAAGCAGCCCTATCACACTGTGAAGACTAACAATTGTATAGACTTTAAAGTGCTAAAGGACTGCTTGTTACTCTTGAATCTATGTTCAACAACCATTCCCTTTGCCACAAGTTCTTATTGCACAGTGAATGTTTAAATTATCAGGTTATGACTGTAAGGGCACACTATTCTTGAAACAGCTGACAGTCACAAGACGCCAAAAAAGGAGCATCTCAGATAACCTTCTTCCTCTTACACAGCATTTCTAAAGCTCTTGTTGGAAGACAGAATAAAAACTGTTGCAGGTCTGACATATGCCCAATTTGTCATTAAAACCATGCCAAGTGATAAACAGAAAGAGTTTTTGAATGGCCTGGAATATTTGACTCCCGAAACACAATCTGTTCTAAGACCTATTGCCCATGTTAAAGGGGGCAATTAATTGTCACAGTTGATGGTCTTCTATGATATAAAGAATACTTATTCCATGTTCTGTGTGGATCACACAATTCATTTGGCTCATGGAGGTCACCAGGGATTGGAAAAAAAAACAAAATACCTGCACAGAGGAAAAGTCTGGTTCTCTGGGATTCCTAAACTTACTGAAGTTTTCATTAAGTCCTGCATATTATGCCAGGCAGAAGTTCTGGTGGAATGGTTCTGGGAAAATCATGCTCATCCATTACATATATCTCTTCACCAAGTGCCCCTTGGATGGAAGTTAGCATGGGTTTTTCTGATCTCCCTAATGTAAACATTTCCTGGTCATTATAGACAACCATCCTTATTACCCAGGGGTTGAAATGGTTCTGTCCAGAAACTAGATCTGTCCACAATATTATACCATTATTCACAGGATGACAATATTTTGTCATTTTATGTATCAGCCTGTATGTAACAGTTCAGCATAACTCACTCTTGCATTGCCTCATGTTGGCCATCCTAGGAATTAGCTTAGTTCAACAATGCACCTTCTTTTCATGGTGTCTAATGCATCCACACTTCTGCTCTACTTCTGGGATCCACAGTGCCCCCTGGTTCATGCTGTCCTCTTCTGTGCACTGCCCTTTGGCTGTTCCCCACTCAGTTCCCTCTCCCTTTCTGGAGAGGGGAGGGGGGGAATGATGGCCCTTATTCCAACCATTTGTCACAATGTTAAACTGCAGTCTCTGGTCCAGCCATGCCCCCCTCAGTGGCAAGGTGCAGTTCATATACTGGCCACCCCCACCACAGTGGAACGTGGGTAAAACCAGATCTTCCTGGCCGTTGCACCAGGGACTTCAGTCAGGCAGTCCTGGGGCTGAAGCTCCATGTTACTTCCCTGCTCCTGCACTTCACTGCACTATGGCAGCCAGTCCTTCTCCCTTGTGCTCCAGGAAGAGATAGACTCTGCTCTGATGGGCAAGCCTTCCTATATGGCCCTCCTTGAATCTCTACAAATCCTCCTCCATAAGGGCTGATTTTATCCTCCAGCTGTCTGCATGCCCTACATCACCCCACAACACTGTGGCATATCTGCTGGTATTAAAACAGACAATAGTCCTTCCTTTCAATGCCCACAATGCAATACATTTACACAATATCTTCCTTTTAAACCTTTTCTAAGCTGGCCATAAGATAAAGGAACACTCAGAAAACAAAAGCAAAACAAAAACAAAAACAAAAAATAAAAACCACCAGGAGATTGACAACATAAAACAGGAGTTGCTCTTTTTCTTCAGCCACTCCCCACTGGTCAGCTGGCCTGACTCCAGCAATCATCTTATTCAGTAGAAATTGCCACATATTGAGATAAGAATAGACACATGAACAATGTATTGAAACAAAACTTGTCATAAAAAGTAGCACAGACATGCCAAGACTGCATCTTTAATGTAGCAGACATTGTTTTTGTCAGAAACTTTCTCTATGTCCTTTTATCCTGAGCCTCACAAGACCACAATAGTCAAAGGCACCATGAACGCCGCTTAGAAAAGATTCCATAAAGTAATAAGAAATGCGTTTCACAGGAAACCAATTCATGGCACTTACTATGTTATCATCATCTTGAGGAATATTACAGAGGTGAACTCCCTCAATATCAAGTGAATGAGCTGACCCACTATCTCCAGAGATAGAAAGTCACCATTTCCCAAAAAGCAGCAGCCAAGAACATCCAGTTCATTTGAGAAACTATAACATACGTGGATGAGAAACTATAACATACATGAGTGTATTAACCTTCTGTGGAAATGTTGATTTAACTTTTGACATTGCTTCAATTAGTTTATGGTTGTATATTATTTATAAGGTAGAAGTATTTCAAAGAGGTGATTTTCATAATTGTTAATGGAAAGATTTTGGGGAAAAGGATGGATGTGTTGTTTGTGAAGAACCCCTTCCATATCCTGTGCCAGTCCTGAAGAGTACAGAATATAGCATCTGGATCACATTCAACCATCCCAGGTTGTGGTTTTGACTGGAGAAATCAGTTACTCCCAGTGATCTATGGAACCCTAATTTATATCTTCATCTGCATCTATCAAAGGGGTAACCATGCTAGTTTGTTTGTCCATAAAATCAGCAAGGACTTGTGTAGCACTTTAAAGATTAAGGTCAGGTTTATAGTAGGAGAAAAGTCAAACTACTGTATGCGACTCCAGTTACATGAATAGCGCAGCTGGAGTTGATATAGTTTAGTCCAGGTCTACACTAGACGTTAAAGTTGATTGTAGATATGCATTTCCAGCAAAGGCAAATGCATAACTGTAATTGACTTATTTACTATTGTTTTACCTTGCTGTGCTCACTGAGGGATGCCTACTATTGTTTTACCTTGCTGATGCTCACTGAGAAACTCTCCCATTGTCCACCCTTACTCCTTGTGAGATTGAGGAGTACAAGGGTAGACCCCTGATAGTTCAGTTTTATGCATCCCCACTAGGTACATGAAATTGAACCCCAGAAGATTGATCTTGACCTTATTGACCTTCCAGGTAGTGAAGATATAGCCTTAATTTGACTTAGTGTTGTGGCCCCACCTTGTGTGGACTGATCAACAGGAGAAATTCTCCAAATTGGCTTCTTTGACTCCTTAGCCGTGTCTACACATTCACGCTATTTCGAAGTAGCGGCGCCAACTTCGAAATAGCGCCCGTCAGGGCTACACGTGTTGGGCGCTATTTCGAAGTTAAAATCGATGTTAGGCGGCGAGACGTTGAAGTCGCTAACCCCACGAGGGGATGGAAATAGCGCCCTATTTGACGTTCAACATCAAAGTAGGGAACGTGTAGACGATCCGCGTCCCGCAACATCGAAATAGCGGGGTCCTCCATGGCGGCCATCAGCTGGGGGGTTGAGAGACGCTCTCTCTCCAGCCTCTGCGGGGCTCTATGGTCACCGTGTGCAGCAGCCCGTAGGCCAGGGCTTCTGGCTGCTGCTGCTGCAGCTGGGGATCCATGCTGCATGCACAGGGTCTGCAACTAGTTGTCAGCTCTGTGTATCTTGCACTGTTTAGTGAAAGTGTGTCTGGGAAAGGCCCTTTAAGGGAGCGACTTGCTGTTGAGTCTGCCCTGTGACCCTGTCTGCAGCTGTGCCTGGCACCCTTATTTCGATGTGTGCTACTTTGGAGTGTAGACGTTCCCTCGCAGGGCCTATTTCGATGTGGTACTGTGCAACGTCGATGTTGAACATCGACGTTGCCAGCCCTGGAGGACGTGTAGACGCTATTCATCGAAATAGACTATTTCGATGTCGCCACATCGAAATAGGCTACTTCGATGTAGGGTTCATGTGTAGACATAGCCCTTGTGACCCCAAGGCATAACAGGATCAATGGGAGTGTGAACACCAGTCAATTTAGAGCATCCCTATAAAACCCACTGAATCAACCCCCAGAAGACCAGTCTCTGGAGCATTGGTCTATTGCAAATGTATACAAGCCCTAACAGATTTATCTGGGCATAAGCCTTTATGGACAAAAGTTCATTTCATCAGATTCTTCTGATGAAGCGAGGTTTGCCCATGAAAGCGTATGCCCAAATAAATCTGTTAGTCTTCAAGGTGCCACCAGAATCTTTGTGATAATGCATCCATGTCATTCATTCCAGAAGCTCCTAATAAGTGCAGCAGGGAAAGTTAAGTTGGACACTAGGAAAATCTTCCCAATTTTCAGAGTGGTTAAGTTATATAGAGAGGTTCTGAAATCACTGTAGATTTTTAAGAATAGGTGAGACAAATACCTGCCAGGAATGGTCTGGATCAGGGTTTCCCAACCTATGGTTCGCAACCCAAACATGGGTCGTGATTACATTTGAACAGGATGGCTGGCTGGTCTGGGCAGCTACACAGGTGGCTCTCATGAAGCCATTCAGGCTGAAGTGATACTCAAATTCTTAATTGGCTTAACAGCTGTCAGGTAGTCAAACCAATCAATTAAATTGAATACCATTTCAGTGCTGTAGGGCAGAGAACTATTTACCTGCATAGGAAAAACGAATAGGGCAGGGAGCTAAGGAGCCAAAGGAGCAGCACCCAGCTCATGTGAGGGATATGGGGGGAGCCTGAGTCGGTGGTTGGGAGGCTTGAGGTTGGGAGGGAGGGCTGAGAGCTGATCAGCTCCCTGCCCCAGCCAGCTTACAGCGTTTGCAGGAGGTGGGGTCCCACGAACCCCCAGACAGGGTACCGGTGGCTGGCGCTTGCCAGCCAGGGCTCTATCCCAGTTGGTTTCCAGTTGTGGGGGGGGTCAGGATCTTGCCCCAGCCCCAGCCCCGTTCAGGGTTCACACGGCTGGTGCTTGCCTGCAGGGCTCCATGCTCCAGCTGGCTTTCAGCTGTGGGGGTTGGTGGTTCCCCCCCATACCCAGCTGGGGTTCCTGTGGTTGGCACTGCCAGCCAGGGCTCCAAGCCTTAGCCAGCTTCCAGCTTTGGGGATCAGGGGGTCCCTGTGCCTCTCCTAGTCCCCTTCAGCCCCTGAGTGACTCCAAGCCCCTCAATGTGCCTACCCAGCCTCCTCTAGCCCCTGAGTGTGACTCCCCTAGCCCCTGATTGTAAAGTTTAAGCCAGGGGGAAGAGATTTGGGGATGAGTGTCTTTCCACCATCATAGCTCTGACTAACTAGTAGTGTTATTATTTTATTAATATATTTCCCCTTTTCTATGAAATAACTGTTATGAATATATAAACATGAGGGGGCATAATTTCGTATTCTTGCCACAGGTGCAAAATAAGCTAGTTATGGCACTGCCCATCCCCTACCCTCCCCATTTTTGAACTGCCTTGGGTCACCAAGTCTTCCTGAGTTATTAAAATGGGTCCCCATCTGGAAAAGGTTGGGAATTGCTGGTCTAGATAGTGCTTAGTCTTCCTGTGAGATCAGGGAACTGGACTAGGTGAGCTCTCTGGGTCCCTTGCAGATCTATAATTTTATTATTCTGTTCTGTGAGGACAAAACAGTCAGATGAGGAATAGACTATGAAGGGCTTTGAAAGTAATGACAAGTAGTTTTTTGTCTGAGATTCTAGAGGAGATAGAGATAATGAAGGGATTCAAAATTAGGGATGCAATGGTCAAAACAACAGACTGGAAAGATATCTTTGTAACATCTTTGAAGTATGTAAGTGGAGTAAGAGCACATGCCCCAAGTCCATTAAAAAAGGATGTCACAATAATCAAGACTAGAATATGGATAAGAGTTTTAACTATGCAGATGGACAGGAAAGTCTCTATCATAGGACTAATTGGCAAGATGGATGCAGGATGGATAAGAGGATCAGTACAAAGAGGATGCTTATGTTACAGGCTTGAGTGATGGGTAAAATGGTGTTTTTTGTGCAACGTGACTGAGAAAAGAGATAATAGGAAACACTTCTGGAGGAAGATTAAAAGCTCTCTTTTAGCTATAATGAACTTGAGCTGAGGATTCCATGGGAAAATACTAGGGATTTTAAAGTTTGATTAGGTGAAGACAGGTCTGGAATAGAGACTGAACTGTTGACCATCATAATAGAGATTGCAGTTAATTTGTGTATGTGAATGAAATTACCCAGAGATAAGGGGCACAGGGAGAAGAAAAGGGTTGGGGGTCAAGGACTCATTTCTCCTTGGATTTAAACCTGGCTGTTATGCTACAGTGTTTGCTTGGATGCTTTCTATCTAGTCCACAGCTTTATCTTGCCTGCATGGTGCCTATAGCAATCCCTTTTCATCTAGGCTATGTCTACACTAGCCAAAAACTTCGAAATGGCCACACAAATGGCCATTTCGAAGTTTACTAATGAAGCGCTGAAATACATATTCAGCGCCTAATTAGCATGCAGGCGGCTGTGGCACTTCAAAATTGACGTGGCTCACCGCCACGCGGCTCGTCCAGATGGGGCTCCTGTTCGAAAGGACCCCACCTACCTCAAAGTCCCCTTATTCCCATCTGCTCATAGGAATAAGGGGACTTCGAAGTAGGCGGGGTCCTTTCAAAAAGGAGCCCCATCTGGACGAGCCACATGGCGGCGAGCCGCATCAATTTTGAAGTACTGCGGCCACCCCCATGCTAATGAGGCACTGACTATGTATTTCAGCGTTTCATTAGTAAACTTCGAAATGGCCATTTGCGTGGCCATTTCGAAGTTTTTGGCTAGGGTAGACATAGCCTTAATTTCATACCAAGTAACCATCACAAACCTACCAGAGAGGCATGAATCAGGTTTACAAAAGCAATATGGACATTTTCTTATTCATCATAGTATCTATCTGCATTCTTTAGGTGAATAAACCTTCTGAGAATCTCACCATGGGGTTCTTTAGCTCCCATTAACATCTATAGAAATTTAGGCTGCACTGCACTTCAAAAATGGAGGTGGTTGAAAATATTTTGTCCAGATATTTTTCAAGCCTTCTCTCCCCATCCCAAAGAGACACAGAAATCATAGAGCCACACAGGGGCTGGATGGCAAGTCTCTGCCTAACATTTGATTGCTGCCATGGTGGACCCCGCTATTTCGAAGTAGTGGGACATGGAACACCTACACACCTCCTACTTCGATGTTAGAAGTCTAAGTATGGCACTATTCCCATCTTCTCATAGGATTTGCAACTTTGATGTCTACGCACCTAGTGTTGATTTCAACTATGAAGGCGCGCATGGCATGTGTAGACACAGTGCATGCTATTTTGAAGTTGTGCCTGCCACTTCAACGTAGTGCTCTAGTGTAGACACACCTGCTGTGAACTAAAAAGCTATTTCCCACTACTTATTTCTTTCTGCCTTTAGAGACACATCACTATGTACATTCATAGGTGACTTGTAGTAGCACTTAGAAAGTGCCCTTCCCCTTGTGCCCCCACCAGAATATTAATTGCTATCTGGGATGGCTTCTCAGGCCCCCTCCATGCCCCTCTGATTGGGTCTCTTTGCACTTCCTCCCCCTGAAAGCATCAGTTGCTTATGTGTACATTCTTTGTAAATAAGCACATTTTCATCCCTTACCAGGAAGAGGCAACAGTAGAAAGGAGCTTTTATAGGACAGCATTCACAACTAGTGTGAAAGTTTGATCCAGTTTGGAAAGGGAAGTAACTTTAACAAGCAGAACAGACTTCAGTCAATCTTGAGAGGAGCGTTCAATATACTGCAAAGCCCACACTGAGAAGCATTGGACAATTGTCGTCATCTAGCAGACTGAGAGAATGACAAACACAACAGACATACAGCTAGACTTTAAAAGCTGAGCTCTCAAAACCCATTTTATGTTTCTTAGGTTGATGTGTTGCACTATGGCATGGAATGTCAAACTGTGTCAACAGAGCAATCTAATAAAAAAGTTTTCTTAAAAAATCACAGCAAAGGAAACTGCTATTTGGAAAAAAACAAATTTTCAAGACTATTACCTGTGCAAACACACTCGCACTCACATCATGCAAACACACGAAGATTAAGTCATTCAGCCAAGAGTTCTCGTGGCAAATTAGTGCCATGCAATCTTCTTCCATGCATACCAGCTTTGAAAGTTACAGCGTTACAAAAGTAATAAATACATTTTAAATGATTATGCAGTTGGCCTTATAAACGAGAAATGTAAGTACTGGTTTGTAAAAAAAGAGTGTTTTCTTGTTCATACTTTGATTCATGTATCCGTATCTCACATCCTATTGATTATATCAAAACCAAAAAGCAGTCAAGTAGCACTTAAAAGACTAACAAAATAATTTATTCGGTGTTGAGCTTTCGTGGGATAAACCCACTTCTTCTTCTGTCCCACGAAAGCTCATCACCGAATAAATTATTTTGTTAGTGTTTAAAGTGCTACTTGACTGCTTTTGGTTTTGATAGACTACAGACTAACACGGCTATCTCTCTCTCTCTCTATTGATTACAGTCCTTTGATTAATAAGCTTCCAGTGGTAGAGAATACAGTGACTGACAAGCACCCGAGGAGAGAATTTTGTTCACTTGTACCTTATTAAAATTGGAATATTTTGTATTTAATTGAGAGAACATAAAACATTTTTGTAATATGTGAAGATTAATTTTTTTCACTTGTACTTTAATGGTTTCTAACATGATTAAAGACTAAGAAACAAGTAAAGTTATGCAAAGGTTTTCACCTGTACATAAAAATGTTAAATTTAGGCTTTTCTTATAATAGATAAAAGCTAATATTGTGGTCCTGGAACCTTAATATTTTTACCTGTCTTATAGGAAAGATATTTCTTAATTTTTCAAAAAGAAATTTAATGGTCTCCACTTAGCACAAGACAGAAGGAACAGATTCAGGAATCACAGCTCTTTGATTCTAACAACCGATCTGTAGCAACCTTAGTGATAATTAGAACAGCTAATGGACAATTCTAAACTATCCAGGTGATGCAAGATTTCTAATGTACTTTATGAAAGTAAAAAGATGCAGCAGACTCTCAGATGACACCTCTTCCAACCCCAGAGCACATGCCCTCCTACCCCAACTAAGTTTCCTGCATTGGAGTAGAGGTGGCTGGCACAGGACCCACTTCTACCAGCCTTTTAGCTGGTGAGGTACAGCCCTGTCCTGGACAATTCTCTACTGGTTACTACTTATTGCCTCAATTCAGGCCCAAGCACTGCCACCTTTGAAAGCACTATTGGTACTTCTGGGAATAATATCACATTCTCTGAGAACATTGCTGTACTTGAAGTGTAAGGCAGTTCCATACGGAGAGTCCCTGTGAACAGCAAAGTAATTCAGGACCCATATATATGTGTTTGCATGTCGAGAGAGACAGAGAGAAAGAAGCAGTTCAAGACATGGCTCCAACTACATATTAAGTGATTTTATGTGAATATCTAAATGGACTGATCTTTATTATATTATCCATAATTTGTGTAACATATATACTTTTTTCTCATACATATATATATATATATATATATATATATATATATATATGTTGAGAAAAGTATATATGTTACACAAATTATGGATAAAAAATAAAGATCAGCCCATATGTATATATAGTGTCTGTACATACCTAATCATGTAATCCTGTAAAAAAATTATCTCATCTCTGGGTATTCCAGAAGGGTTTGCGGTGTGAAAATATCTTGTGGAAATCTGTATTAGAGAACATTATGCTGTATGGCCCGTGTCCTGAAGGACCTGCTAAATAAGTAAAGTCATAACTAGTGTGTATTAAAAACTAAGGACTTTCCCAATTCAGTTGTGGGAGAAAAAAGAAACAGTTTTCTGTACTATAACTCCAATATTAAGTCCAGGGCTGTAAAATGAATTGGCATATTTAGCAGTACTGTAACTAAAGCTTTGCTGAGCCAAATTTTCCCAGCTGTTGGGAAAATATTTGCTCTTCAGCTGAAATAAAAAAATGTCATGTTCATTGCCACAAGCAACTTTTGATTCCTAAATGATAAAGATAACTGAGTGGATGTAAAGACTGATAACAAAAACCTTAAGCAGAGCACCCAAGTGAGATGCTACTATTCATGGAGAAGCATATATATTTATTAGAATCTTGGTTTTTTTAAATGAAAGCCTATGATTGAGTTTGGAAAAAAAGCAATCAATTTAACGAAAGGATCTTTCTAGTATGAAGTTATAAGAGTACACATAGTCACACGGCCACCTGTAGGCCTTTTATAATCCAGTGATACAAGTTCAGGACAGATGCCTGAAATTACATTAAGGCTCAGCTGTGCTTGGAGTCTTTATTTTTAATAATTTGTACTCAGTTTACTAGACTTGCACACCTAATCTTATTACATCAGATATAAACTGACAATTATTAATTGTATAGACAAACCCTTATTAAATGTGATTACTCATCAGCAACACTATTGAATCAATTAATCATATGGTATCTCAATTTTAATTTCACGGTTCTACAGCATTTAGAAAAATAACTGTAATCCACATGCCTACACTGCAGCATTTGATTTTTTTTTTGTTCAAACAAAAGGGGAGTGTAAACATGGATTTTTTTTGCGTAATCTTTATCTGCACACATACAGAAAGACAGACAGCGAGGCTTAGATAGGACACCACAAAGACATCTAGTGGAAGGGTACGCTAGTCACTAGACATGCTCAGTAACTGGTGCTGAAAATATACTGAAAATCCCCATGAAGGCTAAGGAGTCTTGCAAGGCCCACACATGTTCTAGCTGAGCAAACTGGAGAAATAACAATAGAAAATTAAGCAGCAGAAATGTAGCACTTTAAAGACTAGCAAAATAGAAAAATAAGTTAGGAAAGACCCCAGGAGGTCATCTCATCCAACTCCGTGATCAAAGCAGAGGACCAACCCCAACTAAATCATCCCAACCAGGACTTTGTCAAGCCTGGCCTTCAAAACCTCTAAGGATGGACATTCCACCACCAGCCTAGGTGATCTATTCCAGTGTTTCACCACTCTGCTAGTGATTTTAAAAATATCCAACCTAGACCTCCAAATATAATCCACTGCAGCTTGGAACCATTGCTCCTTGTCGTCTCATGTGCATCACTAAAAAAAAGCCTTAGCTGCATCCTATTTGGCCTTCCTCTGCGACAGGTAGTTGAGGACTGGCATCCAATTGGCCCTCACTCTTCTCTTCTGCAGACTAAATAAGACCATTTCCCTCAGCTTCACATCATAAGTCATGTGGCCCCTAATCATTTTTCTTGTCCTGCACTGCAGTATTTGTCCACATCATTTCAGAATGTGGAAGCACAACTGGATGCAATTTTCCAGATGTGGCATCACCAGGCAAATAGAAGGAAATAATCTCTGCCCTTGATCTGCTGGTATTGTTCCTGTCAGTGCCATCCAATACAATTTTAGCCTTATTGTCAACAAAGACACACTGTCGACTCATAACCAGCTTTTCATCCACTAATTCCCTTTTCTACAGAACTGCTACTTAACCAGTCAGTCCCCAGCATATAGCTGTGGGTGAGAGTCTTCCATCCTAAGTGAAGAACTCAGCACTTGTACTTGTTGGGTCAAAAGAAACCTGGTGAGGTTCAATCCTCTAATTTGTCTTGGTCATCCTGGATACTACCTTTACCCTGCAGCCTATCTACCTCTCCCCCGACAGCTTAGTGCCATACATAAAGTTGCTGATGGTGCAATGCAGTTCATCTTACATATAATTAATGAAGATGTTGAAAAAACCCCACCTCATAACTTATCCCTGGACACTCCTCTTAATGCTGTCTGTCAACTAAACATTGAGCCATTGATCACTGTTGAGCCCAATGACCTGTTCAGCTTTCTCTCCATCTTATTCTCTGTGCATCCAATCCATACTTCTTTAACTTGTTGGCAAGTATACTGTGGGAAACCATGTCAAATGCTTTACTAAAGTCAAATATATTACTTCCTCATCCATACTATATACTACAGCCCAGTCAGACTCCTCCTTGTGTTTCTTCATGGTATCTTACTACCCTACTTACATCAGAGTTTAGGTTGCTATCTCCCAGTGAACTTGCTCCCTTCACTAGGTTAGCAAGGCTGCCTGCACAAATGTGCTTTCTTTCCTTTGTTAGGTCAATCCCATCTCTCTCTAGCCATCCTTCTTCCTGGAACAACATCTCATGGTCAAAGAATCCAAAGCCATCTCTTTAACACCCCTTGTACTTTCTTCCACAGTTTGCTGGTCCCTAACCTGGCCCTTTCCCTTCAACAAGTAGGATGGATGAAAACATGACTTGTGCCTTAGCATATGCATAGAGAGAGAGAGAGAGACATCTCACAGAGCTGAAAGGGACTTCAGGAAGTCACTGAGTCCAGTCCCCTGCCATTTTGGCAGGACCAAGCACCATGATTTTTTTAAAATCTATTGGCCCCAGACCTTTAAATGGCCCCCTCAACGACTGAGCTCATAACTCTAGGATGAGCAGGCCAGTGCTCCAACCACTAAACTATGCCTCCCCTCATGTATCTGTTTTCCCAGAGCCACATAGTCTGCAATGAGCTGTTCAAGGTCATTTTTCACAATGTCATTGGTGTCTATGTGGAGATACAGGAATGGGTAGCAGTCCAATTGCTTGATCAGTCTCAGCAGACAGTTTATCACATCTTGAATTCTAGCTGCAGGCAAGCTGCACCCTTGTCAAAGTTCCTGGTCTGAATGGCAGATGCATGACTCTGACATCCTTAGGAGGGAGTCCCCAACCAACCATCTTCTCTTTTCTGAAGTGATGGTAATAGAAACTTCATCTTTAGACCATGCCCCCATGCCTTCCAGGTGCTGGGGTCTCCAGTTTTCTTTTTCCAGATTATTTCTTCTAAAACTTTCTCTGTCATAATACCTATGCAGAGAGTCTGAAAACTGTTTCTTATAACTGTCAACAGAGTTCTCCTCTTTCTTCTTCCAGAGGTTGCATGCTGCCTACTTTCTTTTCTGCTCTGTGCTGCCTTCTGTGATTATTCAGCATGCTGTGACTGCAGTACCAATGCTGACTTCTGTCCAGAAAGTCTTCCTTTTCTATGATGCAATGCAGGGTTGACACTAGAGTCTCTTGTCCTGTAGCCTTATTTTCCAATATGAAGACCAACATACATTTTGTACAGAGAAAATTGCTTCTGTCCTCAGGGAGAAAAACAAATATTGCACATCCTGTGCCAGTCACAACAGACGGGCACTGAGTAATCAGACTTTTCTTCCAAGAGCCTCTCTTCAGATGTCTTTTCTGCTCACAAAAGTCTAAAAGGTAAAAATTCTGTGAGAAATGCCCCCTCAGAGGCGACCTCCCTCTGTTTGCCCATCTTCTATTCGCCTTTATAACTATGTCATTTTGCACTGCATGATTAAGAGAGGCATCTGATCGGAAATCTGCATCATATCCACTTTGGATACTGACTAAAAAATCCCTTCATTGCTAAAAACCAAGACTATTTCCTCAAATACTAGTGTTTTGGGAAGATGTACAGAAAATGCTGGGGATTGTGAGATATTTGCAGGTAAAATGAAAAGTTATTATCTACTCAGACTCATGCATTAGATACACACAAATCTAAGAAAACTTTAAGATTGTGAAATTTAGCAATCTGAATTTAGGAAATGGTAGAATTAAGATTGCCTATGCAGCCTTAATTTGGTTCTCTTGTGCATATGAACTAACTAAATCTTCAATTACATTATCAGATACTACTTTAGCCCCAAAAGTAAAAACCAGGACACAAACATTAACCAATACCAGGTTAATAAAAAGAAAAATAGACAATGTTTATTATTACAACAATATTTATGTTGCAAGCCTTATGACTAGATGGAAGAGTTACAAAGTAAAACACATGGGGAGTTTTCACTATGGACCTAGAACTTGGTTACAAGGAGAGTAAAACAACATTTTTAAAAAGTGCACAGACATCAGATCCCACTTCCCAAACCATAAAACAATAAAGCCTAATGGATTTATTTAAATTTTACCCTACTTACAGAGGGCCTGTTCTTGGAGGGAGATATTTTGTGTCTCTCTCCCTCATGGCCGGAAAGAAGCAGCAAAAGACAGAGAACAGAAGAAGGAGGAGCCAAAATTTAATTTTTACCTACATTTCTACAGGCCAACCCCACCTGGCTAAGGAGGTTAACCCTTTTGCTCCCAGGCTGCTGGCTAACCCTCCTCAGCTAAAACCTCTACAGCGCATCATCAGGGATTTACAACGCATCCCGGACAATGATCCCCCACTTTCACAGGCCTTGGGAGGCAGACCAGTCCTTGCCCACAGACAACCTGCCAACCTGAAGCAAATCCTAACCAGCAACTATACACCACACCAGTCACTCTAACTCAGGGACCCATCCATGCAACAAACCTCGTTGAAAGCTCTGCCCACATATCTACACCAGCAACACCATTACAGGACCTAACCAGATCAGCCACACCATCGTGGGTTCATTCAGCTGCACATCTACCAATATAATTTATGCCATCATGTGCCAGCAATGTCCCTCTGCTATATACATCGGACAAACTGGACAGTCTCTACGTAAAAGAATAAACGCACACAAATCAGATATCAGAAATGGCAATATATAAAAACCCGTAGGAGAGCACTTTACTCTCCTGGGCCACACAGTAGCAGACTTAAAAGTAGCTATCCTACAGCAAAAAAAATTCAAGACCAGACTCCAAAGAGAAATTGCTGAGCTACAATTCATCTGCAAATTGGACACCCTCAGCTCAGGATTAAACAAAGACTGTGAACGGCTAGCTAAATACAAAAGCAGCTTCCCCTTCCTTGGTGTTCACACCTCCAGATCAACTCTGGTAGTAAGCCTGACCCGGCCTGACTGAGCTAACCTTGTTATCCCCAGCCTTGCTCTGACTTATTTATACCTGGCCCTGCAGATTTCCATGACCAGCATCTGATGAAGTGAGTCTGTGCTCACGAAAGCTCATGCTCAAAACTTTTCTGTTAGTCTATAAGGTGCCACAGGACCCTTCGTTGCTGTTACAGATCCAGACTAACACGGCTACCCCCTGATATTTTTCCAAAGAACCCCTTTGTCATTCAATGTACAATAAGGATGGTGCTTACTTAATGAATAGTTAGTTAATATTTTGTTAATAGTTAATAGTTAGTTAATCCTCCCTGTTCAATATGCAGCATCATGACTTACAACTGTTGTGACTCTGCTATGAAGATGAGGTTACTTGGGAAACCTTTAATAGTTCACTTCCTGGTTTTAAAAAGCTTGAGTGTGTCACTATATTTTCTGCAAACCTGTGTAAAGCAAGGTGGCCATACAACCACTTGGCAGCACACAGAGATTAAGGTGAAAAGTGTACAGTAATTTTGAATACTCTAGTTGAACTAACTAGGACCAGGTTCCCCCACTTCCTCTGTTGTGCAATGTTTTATTTTACATTATAGAACTCTTCCTATGTTCAAGGCACAGCTCCCATTGTCTCTAGTTGCAGCTGTGTGTTCTCTATAAAGCAGAGACAAAAGGCTCATTTTAGCGACCTGGAAAATGGGAAGCACAATTAGTGATCACCTGTGAAATGTGGTATAAGTTACTTGCCTGGTATCACATAGAGAATGTGTGATGAGGCCCCCCCACAAGGCTTTTGTTCCAATTGAATCTGCCAGTACCTTCCTCCCTATTCCCCTGGGTCTGACTCTTGACTCTTTTGCATTTGAACCAACTGGTTTTCTCTCTTCAGTGTTTGGGCACCAGCAAATAGTACACAAGACAGAAGAAAGGCAGACTCCCTATTCTCAGTTCCAGTGCTCTGCCCCACCCCTAGCTTTTGTCCCACCAGAGGGAGCAGCATTTACGTTAAAAATCCTCCTCAGACCTTTCTGTCCAAAGAACTTACAAGTGATGATCTAACGAGTCTTTTGAGAATGTGTGAACTGAGATTTTTCAAAGGCCTATTCTTGGTCAAGTTTCAGCAGACCTTCAGTGGGACATGGAAAAAAAGGCACATCTCTAATACCAAGGCAAACACCCAAAAAATGCTCATGCACTAAAGTCTGGGGAACTAGAGCTTCCAAAGTGGGGGAAAACAAATCCGACAACCAATCTAATTTGCCCTAATTTTCTTCTCAGAAATGACTGAACCATTATGTTGAATTTTTCCAAAAAGAGTCAGACTGAGGCAGATATTCAGTATGCAAAATGAAAATCCAATTGATTGAAGTTCACTAAAGTTATATGGAACTGAATTGTGCAAAGGGTGGTGTTGGGCAATCTTGGAGGCAGAGATACTTGTGACCATGCAGTGAATTTCTCTAATTTAAGATTTCTGAAGCCTATTTTCTCAAAAAAAGCACAAAATTATAAAAAAATACAAAAAAGCCATAAAGAAAGAAAGAGTCATGCACAATACAGTGATGATCTCTAAGTATTGTATCACTACCAACTCAGAACACAAACATGTGACTAAGCCCTCTAATGCTTTCAGTTTGTAGTTTTTATCCAAAATTGAACTGATAGTTTTGTATTAAAGTAAAGTGTCGTGAGAGAGTGAGCTTGGTCCCTGTAGTACTACTGTTTTCAGATCAATAGAGTGGAATCTTTCTTTATGTTGTCTCTTAAAGTGGGAGATTGAGGAACACATGGAGAAACACTACATTAACCACTAACAAGGTGGAAGCAAAAATCTTGGTTGTGTTATAAGTTATGTTCACATACTTAATTTGAGAGAGGGTTTAATTTAAACATGCTTACCTAAATACGTGACAGATCCTGGAGCCTCTCTCAATAGGTGGTCCTTGATTCCTGCCAGGGTATTTCCAGTGAGGTCTTCTCTGGAGTCTTCGCACATTCACCTATCCAAGAAATCTCTTTTATCTTGTTGTTCTGACCATGCCTAGAACCATATTCATGAAATTTCCAACCTCTTTTTCCTTATCTGCACTTTTGCATCCCATACATTTTGAGATGCCCTGCTTCTCAAAGTTTGTTCTTTTAGCTCCCTTTTATCTTATTAACATTTAGGTAAATATGAACCTGTGGTCAGATGAGAACTTTCTGAGATTTTGCAACTAACTGTTCTGCAGTCTGGCCTGGTATCTTGTGATATGTTTTCTTGGAACATAATCTATTCGCATATACTTTACAATCCTCCTGTGGTTTTATTGGTATAGGATCAGTCTTAGATTACCCATTCATATTAAGTCTCCTTAAATATGAGGCCCACTGTGGTCAAAATTAAATCTTATTGACCTTTACCATTGGCCTTGCATTTCAATCTAACAGGACATGTATGCCTAAAACACACTTATAACTCCTAAATATTCATCAAATTTATACACAGATGATCCTATAATTTAAATATATTCATTGCATACTGATTACATATGAAATAACACACAGGTTAACCATGGCAATATATGACAATTAAAATGATAAACTGAACTAATCAGCTACAAATTCAACAATGCTATCAACTTTAATATATGCACTCAAGAAGTAAAAATCACATTGCTTATGTAATGAGTCTGACAAGGTTATCCCAAACTCATTAAAACTCTATAACACACCTTATCAGTGTGTATTTTCTTTCTGTGTACAAAGATCTCCCTCTTACACATGCACCTGAAGACAGGGTAAGAAGAAATTGGGTTAGCTGTAGCAAGAGAGATTTAAGTTAGATATTCAGCTATAAAGATTGGTAAATGCTGAAGTAGGTTTCCAAGGGAGTCTGTGGAATCCCATCACTGCAGGTTTTTAAGAACAGGTTAGACAAACATCTGTCAGGGATAATCTAAGTATACTTAACCCTGCCTCAGAGTGTGGAGATGGACTACAGGAGGTCCCCCGGAGACATACAGTATATTTTTATGATTGTATGTGTCTGCTTAAAACTATATGAGCCGGGGGAGGTTAGGGAACATGGTGAGGGGGGCATGTGGTTCAGCAAGGGCTACAGTGGAGCTCTGTGTTCATGTACCAAGCACCATAAGGAGCTCTGTTTGCTGCCTCATCAGATGCAACATCTTCTCCTGGGTCTCTAGTTCATACTGCGTGAGCACTCTCCTTTTCTTCTTGATCAGCCCACCTGTCCTCCAGCATGGTTTTCATCCACATATTTAATTGAGCCCTGTCTGTGTCTGTGTTGTTGGCTCCCATGTGCCCTTTGAACACACCTTCCTGCATTCATTTCCTCCTGTGGATCAGGGGCCTAGGGAAAGAAAGTGCGGTGTGTGTGTAGGGTGGGAGGGGGGATGGAAGCAGGCATGTCAGTGTGGTTGTTCTATCAGGGCTTTGTGTCGCTTATAGTCAGCACATGTGTCTACTCCCTGATCTCTGTGACAGTGAAAGTTTTCCTTCCCCCAGAAGCCCAGGGAAGGGAGGAGGGGTGGTTCAGACTTGGCAGAGTAGTGTGGGCTTTTCTTCCTGTGACTATTCCTGGCTCTCTCAGCCACCGTGTTGTGTCCCCCCACCTCATCTCCTGCCCCTGACCACCATCATGCCCTCGTTTTTTGCAGGGGCTTCATGAGGAATCTGTTCAGAGATATCTTCAGATTCTCTGGGGACAGTGATTGGTTCACTCCCTAGAATCTGATGCAGCTGCTCATAGAGCAGCATGTTTGCAGCAATGACCCAGAACATCTGCTTGCTTCCTTTGTTTTATGGCATGCCTGCATGAGTTCCTTTATTTCCATGCAGCACTTCTGGGCATCCCTGATGCAGCCTTTTTCTTCCATGCCCTGTGAGAACTTGGCATATATGTCTGCATTCCTTTGCTGCTGTGTAGTTTACCCAGCACAGATTCATTTTCCCCCCACACCCCAGCAATGAGGTCCTGGATCTCCTGCATTCTCCATGATAGAGCTCCTCTGTGATCCTGGCAATTCATGGCCAGATATGTTGCAGGAGGTGCACTACAAAGGTGTCTTGCCTGCTCTGCTCAAATGGCTGGCCATACAGGAAATGAACTTCTAAATTTCCCAAGCTATTTCCTGCACATCTGGAGAGCAGCAGGGCTGAACGTGGTGTCCAGAGTGGTTACATAGGGGCACTGTGGGCATCATTCATGAGGCCAAGAACCTTGAATTTCACAGTGCTCCATCTGCACTACGTTAAGATTGACCATTAAATGTCCTATTTGGTGTTCCTCCCTATGAAAAGCAGGAATATGAAAGTTGACCTTAGGAGATCTTAAAATCGATGAAGGGGACCCTGTAGTGTGGAATGATTCCTTATAAATTTCACCTAAGTCCCCTAAATTTGACCTAATCTCCTAGTGTAGACCAAGCTTAACTGAAAAAAAAAAGGAATGGTTCTTTGTTTGAAAACTTCAGAACTAAGAAACTAAGTTTATTGCTAGAATTCACAAAATTATTCAAAGTAAACAGTTTAATAATAAGATTTTGCCAGAATTCTGTTGAAACATTTAAGAACAGGTCATGATTTTGACAAGTTTGTTCATAATTGTACATTATTCAAACATATTATGCAAAGTAATGTCAGAGTATTGATTGCTCACAGATTACTGAGTCCAAATAGTACAATATTCAGTATTTGCCCATCATGATATCTGAACAGTTATGTAACTTATATGACCCCAATGTTCAAATCCATCTAAGCTGTGTCCAGTGCACAGTGAGTACCTTGAAGTGCCATGAATCCACTTGTGCCTGCCGCTTTTTAACTGAGTGCCAAAGGGACTCAGTTGAAAGGCTGTAGGCACAAGTGGATTCATGGCACTTTCATAATTTTGCGGTCAGTCCAAAATTGGTTGAGTTCCCTGGTTTGGATCATGTCATTGCCAAGACTGCTTAAGATATACCTGGCTACAAGAGGCTGTTAGGGAAGTCAGAGCACAGACATTCTTTGGTCATGCTGACTTTACCTCTAGCTATGTCCACTCTGCTGGTAGCTATGATAGTTGATAGGGAATTGCCACAACTCTTTGCCACTTACACTTCTTGATCAGAAAAGACTTGAAAATTGGGTCAAGATTATCATTTTCCCTTTGATTAGAATAAACCAGGAGCAGCACCTGAACTGGGACACTGAATCATTTAGAGCAAGGATGGGAACACTTTAGAATGAGTGAAGGGTAGCGGAAGGTAAAGAGGCTTAGGAAAGTTTAAAACACTTCAAACTTTTCTTTTCCTCTCTGCTACAAGAGAGAATACTACATTGTAGATACATTGGTTGACCCCAGATTTAAAAGCATCTCACTGAGAAAAAATGAAAGACAGCCATTATTTAAAAATTTGTATTGACTGTGTACTGCAGATTTTCCATTTAATTTTCTCTTCAGAAATTCACACCAATCATCTCAGTTGATTAATTATCTCAGTGACATAGTAAATCAGGTATGACAACATTAAATCTCTCATGCTACTGAGTTTCTCAGCGAGGTGGGATCATCAGGTAACAAACACGATCCCAAACATCATCTTGCTATGCACCAGTATAGGATCATTGTCTGGATTCATTGAAGTCATATCTGTTTTAACCATTTAGAAAAAGGATGAAATGCATTACAGTGAGCATTTTTATGTATGTATGATATCCCTTTCTGCATCACTGTCTTCAAATCTTGATTAGTGGCTTAACTAACCCGTAAATGAAAAACAATATCCCAACTCTATATCTGGTATAACAATGTGAAGGTAAAACAGGTGGAAATTTTCAATCCTCATTGTGGAATGGTGGGACAGCAGAAGCATCAGGGAGACTTAAGCTGACTTCAAAAGATTTAAAATGCCTCAGCTTATCTGGGATTTATGAAATTGTAATCCTTTTTCTTGAAATAGTGGAACATAAATCACTACCACCTTTCCTTATTTCCAAAGCCAAGTCTGATCACCTGTATTTCATAGCTTATTTTCTTTAAATTGTCTTCCTGAAACTTATGCTCAGTTAATGACTGTTGATCATGGAAGTCTAACTGCAACAGATTAGATGGTTTTGCATTTAAATGACAAAGTATTTAATCCAATAACCAGTTTTTTTTCTTTTTAAAAGAAACAATAATTTCATTGTCAGATTTTATTTCCTATTTATTTTATTTTCCTATTTATTTCCAGGTTTTTTTTTTTTTTTTTTGCTATACTGACTTTTTCTTTTAGGTAGCTGCCATTTTAGCAAAAAAAGACACATGGAGTGCATCTACACTAGGAACTAACTTTAAAGTTAACTTCAAAGTTACACACTACTTTGAAATAGCCAGCAGAGAGTCTACACACATTTTCCCTTACTTCGAATTTAAGTTTGAAGGAGGGAGCCCAACTTCAAAGTCCTTACTCCTTTCCCGGGAATGGAGTAGTGCCCTACTTCTAAGTTTAATTTTGAAGTAGGGTGTGTAGACGCTCAACTTTTAAGTAAGCAACTTTGAAGTTACCTTTGTAGTGGCAGACACAACCCTCATAAAGTTTTTCTTTAGGATAGGGAAGTAGTCCAGGTAAAATTGAAAATAGGTTTGAAACGGGTTCATGGTTTCCTCAGCTCACATATTTCTATCACATCACTATGTCATGAAAAACTGTATCCATTTGAATTCCCAGATTTTATTGCCATTAGAATACTGCACACCAAGATGATATTGTTCACCCATGTTTTAACACCAAGAATTTTAATTTAAAGTAGAAATAAAAGAAACAAAAAGAAAACAAAAGAACTACTGAAGGAAAAAATAATCTTACTGGATCCCAGAAAGACGAAAAAACATTCTATCTTGGACGCTGATACATATGGGTTACACCTATTAAACTTTTAGGTTGACCAGTATATACTAGTAGCATCTAGAAAGCTATGTATAATATTAATAGCATGTGTTATCCAGATCATATATATTAGCATGAACTAAGAACAAATATTATAGCAGTTATATAACCTAAGTTGACCTATAATTTTACTATAAGCCTGTTTTACTTATGCTAAGTAGCACTTTAGCTAAGCTGATGCAAATTTTTGCCTTAATATGGGAGGATCACAATGTATGATTATTTTCACAGAGAAACAAGTATGAGGTTATTCTTACAGATCATGACTGGATTGTCCCAAATGAAGCAGATAGGACAATTATTCTAACCTACTAAAAAACTAAGAAATGCCTCTATGCCCCTTAGTAGCTGGAATGAGTGTCTCCACAATAAAGAGATAAGGTAGAAAGCTAATCCATTAAATCTAGTTTCAGGTTATTTATAATATAGGTTGAACCTCTCTAGTCGGGAACTCTCTCATCCACCAATATCTGTAATCCAGCAGGATTTTAGTTAGCTGGACAACCACTTATCCTGGGTGTGGCCAAGTTTTCTGTGGTCCCATAAAGTTTGTTTACAGCCCCCAGTCCTAGCTCCCAGTGTTCTATGCTGTTATTGAGGTCTAATATACCCCTAAATATTGTTTAAGAACCCAGTAAACAGTGGAAGTGCATGAAATGTGCAAGAAACTATTGGTCTCTAGTCTTCCAGCAAATTCTTTGATCTGGCACCAATCAGGTCCTGAAGGTGCCAGTTGAGAGAGATTCAACCTGTAATTTCGATTATATGTAGATAGATAGGGTATTAAACAAAGTTGGATTTAGAGGAGCAACTTTGGGAGCTTACCTTCTGCATCCAGTGAATGGAAGAACAGTGTATGGGTCAGCTTACCAGAGATGGGTATCCAGCTTAGGCTGACCAGGTATCCAGCTTAGGCTGACCAGCTTAGGCTGGCTAGCATAGTCCCTTCTTTAAGCCCTGTCTAATGTCTCAGGTGTCCCAACTTTTTCAGCAAACAAAATAAATGTTCAGTTTTGTAAAAAAGAGGGGCTGCAGTGCAAAAAATATGCTTTGGGGGATACTCTCAGACTCAGAGATACTTCTTTGGGAGATACTCTGGCCGGGTCAGGCCACTTCCAGAAAGAGTGGGGCAGTCCCCCCTCTTCCCTGGAGTGGTGCAGCCTAACAGTAGCGTGAGCTAGGGAGCTCATGCTGCTATCAGGCTTCACTAGCCCAGGGGTGGTACAGGACTGCCCGCTGCTCTCATTGGAAGAAACACAGCACATCTATGAGTGTGTGCAGCAGGAGCAATGCTCTGGGGGTGTATGTGCCATCCACACGTACCCTTTACTTTTTGTATATGGATGTGGCTCAATCCCGGTAGTTGATGGAAGGTGTAAATACCAAGACAGGGAAAACTGCCTTTGTAGTGAGAAATGTTCTAAGTCCTTATTCAGTCCTATCTCACTACAAAGCCAATTTTCCCTCTCTTGGTATTCACACCTCCCTATCAACTGCTGGCAGTGAGCCACATCCATCCTCATTGGGTTGGTCCTGAAAACACAGGCTATTCAGACCTTGGATCTGAGCCCCTGATAGAAAGAGTGGATCATGTCTACTTCCAACTTCCTGAAGCATGTGGGAAAAAGTGGAGACATTTCAGAGACTTCTTTCCCATAGTCAGCACATGCCCTCACCTCCCACTAGAGCTAACCAGCTGCGTGGGTGTTGTAAACATCGGTTGATAAGGACTAAGAACAAATACTTGCTACCTCTAATCCAGATCAAAAGTAAAAAACTAGGGGAGAAACAGTGATTAACACAAGGACTGTGAATCACAGTGTCTCCCAGAATTACGTCTGGTGTGGCATCATGCATTGCTAAGGGCTGTGACTAAAGGAAAAATCCAGACCTAAATGTTTCTCTCAGATTCCTGTGAAATGTTTGTAAGTTTTTATAGACGTTTTCTTTCTGAGAATGCATGGATTACAGCAGCATTAATGAAGACTAGAATCCAAAGCAAGAACAAAAGTCATAGTATCTATGACTTTTAGCTGTAATAAAGTAGTGGCCTATGAGTTCTTTCCAATCAGACAGTGACACTTACGTCAGTGTCACTAAATAATGTTGTTACTATATGTTGAAGCTGAGCTCCACATTTCATAAAAGTGCAAAAGTACTTAGTCTTTATGAAGACTTTAAAAATGTACTCCAGATAATTGGATTTAAATGGAATAAAACTTTTTTTAAGACTGTTTCGAACTCCGCTGCTGCTTTGCACTTTTATGTTTCCTTCTTTGCCTCTCTCCTGCCCTCATGGGACAGCCACTATTGTATTTTATCACTTATCTTTATTTCTTTTAGTCTTTCCCTATTTAAAATTCTGTGTGTGTCTTACTTTGGTTTCAACACTTTGGTTCTAACACTTCAGGCTTCAATTCATCTTTCTAAAGCTACATAGATCCCTTTGTTACTCTGTCCTAGTTTTGACTTGGAATCTAATTTCTAATTAAAATGAAGTGTTTCAGTTTTCCTTAATACTACAACAGTTTTCACAGAAATTTCATTCCCTACAGTCAATTTAATGCTTACATCTGAGTATTTTTCAGGCCTGCCGAGAGTGCAGTCTTACGATGGGTAATCTTTCATAGTGAAAAATGAATCCTGCTATGATACCTCTAAGGTCTAGCGGTGTGCAATCTGTTAAATACCCTCCAATCTAGCTAAAAAATTTTATTACTATGTTCAAAGATAATGGGATTGCTCTAACCATGTTAAGCATGGGGAATTTCTGGATAAATTTCTTTGGAAATATATGTATACTACAAGAAAACATTCTTTTCAACCTCTTGGGAAGAGGAATTCTTGCCCAGTTAGGACTCCAAAAGTGAGAGAGAAAGAGAGAGAAAGAATGTCATTTGTGGGATGGTTAGCCTATGGATTTTTGAGAGCTGGCAGGAACCAAGGTGGTCTGTCAGCTCTGTCAGCTGGGAAGTGTGATCCCACAAACTTCTGAGTAGATTTATCATTTGAAATACTGACGTTTTGTTAATAAAGCAGATGAAGGATGGTTTAGGGTTTCAGCCCGTCACTTACAACAAGGGAGACCTGAATTCTGACATCAGCCTCCTGTGATATTTGGGGCAAATTATTTAGCTTCCCATGCATCAGTTTCCGTTGTGTAAAATTGGAGTGATTGCATTCCCCTCTCTCAAGGTGTGGTGTAAAGATTAATGTATTAAAGAATGCAAAACTGCTTAGACATTACATTAGTGGGGGCCACGTAAGCATGTGAGATAGATTAATTTGCCCAGAAGAACACCTGGCTGTACCATTAAAAAACTGTTTTCAAATATTTGTGAATACGAAAAAATGATAAATTTTAGCCCAACTGTTTATTCAATTCAACAAACTCACCCTGAAAGCACATCATCATTGTTGATCACTTATAAGAATGGAATATAAATTATCTGTTCAGGGAACAGAAACAATAATATAAGTTGGTCAACTCAGCACATATGTAAAACAGCGAATTGTCACAAACAGTTTTCTCTCAGCCCAAAGCCTAGAAATTATGCATCTAGAAGTATGTGATGAATATTTACTATTAACATATATTTAATTAAAATTAAGATCTGTTGGTGAATCTCTCACCCATTTAAAAAGGCAACAAAATTTGAAATGAATAGTTGTTAATCATAACAATTAATTTGTAACTTCATAAAGGAAGGTTCTAATGTGTGACACTGTTTCCAAGCATTAATGAGTATAGATTACAGTAAAGACTTTTCTTCTTATATTAATGGGAAAAACAAAACAAAACAATGCTTTCTCAGGGTTTCCCAATCGTCCAAAAGTCATTTTGTTAATTAAGGATATCACTTATGGAATAACAGAAAACAAGGTGGATGAGGTAACGTCTTTTATTGAACCAATTTCTGTTGATGAGAGAGACCAGCTTTCAAACTTGCACAGATATCTTTATATCTAGGAGCCTTAGTCGTAGTGAAAATCTTAATTTCAAAATTATGTCAGCCAAAGTTATGCTCATGTAAAGTCACCAGAATTATTCAATTGCTTTTGCAGGTTCACACTATGCTCCTTGCATGGATAGTGTGCTTCTTCATCAGGAGTGCTTTCACTGATTTAATTTTCAGTGCTGTACATTGAAGTGTCGTATTGAAAGGGAGAAGCCATTGAAGTAAGCATGTCTCCACAGATACTCCATGTCTATACAGACACCGCATTAATCGAAATACCTGAACCTAAGCACTATGCTTCTCATAGACATGAAGTTATTAATTCAGAGTAGTATGTGAGTTACATCCTTGAGAAATACATTTTAGTGTAGAAAGCCTATAGTGGCAGAGTGCAACATTAGGGCTACGTCTACACTAGCACAGTACGTAGAAGTAGCCTATTTCGAAGTAAGGACATTGAAATAGGCTACTTTGACATGTATCATCTACACGTCCTCCAGGGCTGGTGCCATCGACATTCCATGTCGAAGTAGCTACGGAGAACGTAGAAAGGAGCCGCCCCGGAAGGAAATGTTGAGCATCCACACACACAAGTGCTCCCCATCTAAATAAGGGGCCAGCAAAGCCCCAAGCCACTCCCTTAAAGGGCTTCTCCCAGATATACTTGCCCTGCACAGCACGAGCTCCACAGAGTCAACAACCAGTTACAGACCCTGTGCACGCAGCATGGACCCCCAGCTACAGCAGCAGCAGCCAGAAGCCCTGGGCTAAGGGCTGCTGCATGCGGTGACTATAGAGCCCTGCAGGGGATGAACAGAGCATCTCTCAACCCCTCAGCTGATGGCCGCCAAGGAGGACCCTGCTATTTCTAAGTAATGGGACGTGGATCATCTACACACGCCCTACTTCGACGTTAAACGTCGAAGTAAGGCACTATTCCCATCTTCGGATGGGAATAGCGATTTCGATGTCTCACCACCTAACATTGATTTCAATGTCAAAATAGCACACGGCGCATGTAGACATGACGCATGCTATATCGACTTTGTGCCAGCTACTTTGGAGTAGCTGGCTAGTGTAGACGCACCCTAGATGTCTAGTGGAAGGGGCTGTGACAGAAAAATAAGTCAAATAAAAATCTAATGAATGCTTAAGAACATATAAAAGTGGGTAATTATTAATTTATACAAGTTCAGGCTGTTACATTACAGGTACAGAATTTGTCAGTTTTACACTTGCCTTCTGTCTTATTGAGGAGAAACAAAACCAAAAAAAAAAAAAAAACAACAACAACAAAAAATCAAGGCCTCTCAGACTGTTAAATGAAATGTCACTGGGTAATGTTAAGATGCTGTCATGTACAATCTGTCTGTTGACTCAAAACTGCTTTGACTAGCAAAAAACCAATGTTTTTGATGCAACTATATTAATACATTATAAGATCAGAAACTGACGAACATGCCCAGTACATTCATGTTCACTGTAGACTCACTTTCCAGATCAGTGGCTCTCAGAACACCAGAGAAGACTTTAGAGACAGAGATGCAAGCCTACATAGGCTTGATTGTAAAGTCAATTCCAACAGCTAACAGGAAACCGCAAGAAAGAAGAAAGGGAAAAGAAAAAGATGAATTGTTGGGAATCCTTAAAAAGTGATAATTAAAGGGTCGCCTGCAGAAATTAGCAGTTACTGTCCAAGTATAAGAGACTATTGGAACTGCCGACATGAATTTACTCTGATAAATGGGGGGATTCTCAAGGGCAGTGAGGTTGTAATTCCAGTAAGCCTCTGAAAAGAAATGCTATGAAAGATCTGCTAGGACCATTTGAAAATTGAGAAGTGCAAACAACAAGCACACAACGTGCTCTTTTGAGCATGGATCAATCATAAAATCACTAAAGTGGTAGGCAACTGATTTTTATGCTTGAAATACAAGCTATGCTGACAGCAAGAGACACTGAGACCTCACTCAATTCCAAGGCCTTACAATAAGGTCATTACTGATTTATTTATCTGGGAATCAGGGTATTTTTAGTGTTCTCATATTATTAGTGTCTGTATCCAGAAATTTGTACATTGCACTAATAGATTAATGATAGTTGGCATGAAAGGAATCTTCTTCGGACACAGAATTCCAGATGAAGCCTTGAACCATAACTGGATGTAATTTTCCAGTGCAGACTTAGGCGATTTGCCATAGATTGAGATTTACATCAGGTTCACATCCGACTCATTGTCAAGTGACCACCAAGAGAGAAGACATCAACTCCAAATTACCTTCCCTGACCAAAAAAAGGACTTGTGGAAAAGTCTATGTAGCCAGTAAAAAACTTTTGACAGTAGAGATGATCTGATAATGCTTTATTGGCTTACTGAAGTATGCCTCTGGAGAATGCCTTTTCTACATCTTGCTGTTAATGGGAAGAAGGATCAGTCCGAAATTACCAATTACTGATAACCTGTGGAAATCTTGTAACAATGAAATCATAGGGATGATAGAACAAATCATAAGTAGAAACAGAAATATTATTTGATTAAAGATCCTATGATCTCCCATCTCTGAAGGTATTTAAGGAATCACACTTTAAATACTTTGGACCAAAGGAATACCATTAAAGAACACCCACATCCATTTTCCAATGTAATCAAAAGGATGTGTGAGCAATCCCAGTAAGTTCAAAGGCACTGACATCTGATGTGGACCCTTCAGACTGATCCTTTATCTTCAACATGCAAAGGGAAAACTGTTAAGGAACAAGAGAACTCAGAGTGTAATGTATGGATGATACTGACAAGATCAGAAAGGGAGATTAAACCTCCTAAAATACTCAGATTTGCTAGCCTTCCTGGAGAAGTTGGGCTTTTTAGGTGAGTTTTTAAAGACTCATTTCAGGATGATGTGCTCACTGGGGGAGCACCCTTTAACTCCCACATTCCTCATCTATACATAACTTTGAGATTGCACATTAAACCTGGAATTTGAGGTATCAGGGGGAAAGCTGAAATTCACTATTTTATACATACATTCCTCATAGAGCTGGAAGGAACCTTGAGAGGTCATCAAGTCAAGTTCCCTGTACTTACAGCAGGATCTATCACCATCCCTCATAGATTTTTTTAACTTAATCTGCCCTGGCCACCCATAAGGACTGACCTCGTAACACTGGACTTACAAGGCCAATATGCTAACCACTGAGCTATCTATCTGAATGTGCATATCTTCAGTGCATATGAAATCATGAGATTGTAGTATAAGGGTAAAATGTGGTAAATTGTAGACTTGGGCTTCTCTTTGCACCCCAAGGACAACAGCAAGGAAAGTAATCCATGCCCAGGTGCGTGTCAAAACCCCTCAACAGCCATTGTCCAGCAAGGGAACTACAATTCAGTGATTCACCTGCATAAAGCCATGCCAGGGGAATTGCTTCACCATGCTTGGGGACTCAGCAATGTCCAGCAGACATGCCTGGATTTTGGTCTCAAAGCACACGCACTAAGAATATAAAACAGAACACAGGGGGACCAGGCTTCACCTTTCTCCTGCCACCACCTATGCTGCAAACAGCAAGGAGACTGAAGGAGCCAGAAGGCTCCAAAAGCGCAGACTGCCATATCCAGTGGGGGAGAAAAATTGCTTAATCTCGATGTTGCCCAGTCTAATAGGGTGGAGACAGCTTGCTTATATTTTATATTATTTTAGTAACCACTATTTTTGCCTATTTCTTTTCACGCAAGATCTATCTTTTGCAATCCAGAAATTTGTTTAACTGTTTACCTTTAGAACTGAATTTTCCTGAAGAGTCAGGTTTTGCAAATGTTTTCCACTGATGAATTGGTGAACCAGTTAATAAATTTGCACTGCCCATTTTGAGCAGAGCAATACAGTGTATTCCTGAGACATAGAAAAGTGGATATTTGACTGGTTCCTTATTCTGTGTGATTCATTAACAGCTCTGGGAACATTCAGACAGCACCCTGCCATCACATTAGTAACCTCTTCTCTCTAGGTAGTTGACACATTGATTTTATGGAAATGTACTGGATACGTTAAGATTAAATGTATGTGTTATTAGATAATTACCCGTGTATTACACACAGGCTGTGTCTACCCCTGTCACTTCTTCCAGAAGTGGCATGTTGATGAGCCATCTGGAAGATGCTAATGAGGTGCGGATGTAAATTTCCCATTCCTCATTAACATATGGGCATGTGATTCGGAGTCTGGAAGAAGCTCTTCTGGACTCCAAAGTACATTTGCAGATGCGCGGCCCGCGGGGATCTTCCAGAAGGAAACCCTCCTTCCAGAAGCCTCCTCTTCCTCGAAATTTTGGGGAAGAAGGGACTTCTGGAAGGGGGTTTCCTTATGGAAGATGCCTGTGGGCTGCACATCTGCACATGTATATGACTCCGAGTCACATGCCCATATGCTAATGAGGCATGGGAAATTTACCTCCACGCCTCATTAGCATCTTCCAGATGGTGCATTACCATGCTGCTTGTGGAAGAAGTGGCACATGTAGACACAGCCATACACACCTGGACACACTCCATCATAAGGGACTGTGTTGTGGGAAGTTGCAGATGTTCCCTAGAGGCAGGGCATTGGATAACCACCTGTGCTGTGTGCAGTAGTTCACCAGAGAGACTCTCCTGTTTGTTTTAATAAAGTTTTAGTACATTCTCAGTTCACTGGCTTGTCATTCAACAGACTCCTAGACTGTTACACCACCCACTCCCCTTAGGCCAGTGAGGATGCTTGTTGCTATCTCCCTCCCACTCCATTAGAAACTAAGCCTTGCCAGAAAGGTCTGGGTCAGGGGGATGGGGATCCCAGAAAGGCCAGGCTCCCTGAGGAAGGTAGCTACTGCCTGCATGCATCTCTACTCTCAAATCCTTGCCCTTCATCTTTCCATAAGCTTCCCTCTCATGCATTTACTTGCATCATACTTCAGTCTTCTGCTTTTCCTTCCTTGGCATGTTCTGGAAGGGGTTAGGGTTATGTAGGGTGTGTGAGGGATGGTGGAATGCGGGGTAGCTACAATGGGAAGTTCATCTGCCCAGAGGTTAGCTTCACTGGCCAGGAACAGAGCTCTGGGGATGAAGATGGATTGCTACCAGCATTCTGCCTCCTTCTCCTGCTTCCCCCTCCCCTGATCATGGGAGATGGAAGCAGAAAAGCTGGAGCGGAGCTAATTGAGGTATCAAAGTGTTGCTCAAGGTGTCAGGCCTTCACTCCCATGGCTAGTGAGTAGCTGTGTCAGGGACAGTCAGCAGCACAGTCTCTGCCCAGTGTTCTAGGGTCAAACTGCTTCAGTATATGGGACATTTTTAATTGGCTTCTCTCCCCAAGGAAGTGGAAATGCAGATTAGGGGTTTTCCTATACACATGTACAGTTTCCCCCATCAACTGCAGAGTTGTGCAGATCTGGTACCAGTTCCAGATCTTTCAAAAAGGTACAGACATCTACTTATTCTGTGCCCCACCTTACCATTAACTCTGCACCACCTCTAACTTGCATCTCAATTTATTTTGTGCTTCCTTTCTTTACTATCAGATCACATTACTGCTGCACCCCAAATCCAGTCAGTTCTAGGTACCCCATCTGCTCCTTTGCCTGCTGGCATGTTTCTACTCCTCTGGCAGTTTTAAGGATTCTTTTTGTTCCTCCCAGTCAATAAATAGATAGCTCTGGGGGAATTTTCCATTTCCCATGAAATGGGAGGGTGCGGCACGGCTGGCGAAATGAAAGGGTGTGCAGAGGTACAAGGCATGCAGAAGCAGCAGATCCTCATACAGTCTTGAAAACAGAGAGGTGAATAATAAAACTGGGCAACGTTTGTTGGCCAAACCTGTTTTGGAGGGAAGAGGGGACAAAAAGAAAAAAAAAGAAAAAAAAGTGAGGTAGCAACACAAAAACATTTCAGAGCTTTGCAATGGTTTCATCACCTTGTTAACTTAAAGGGAAAGCATGAAATTGCCCTCCCCCATGTCTTGATTTCAGCAGGGGACGAGGTTCAAAAAGGCTTTGATTAATAATAAAATAATAAAATAGTAGAAATCAAAAGTGGTTTGCTTAGAGCTAATAAAACATCTTTTTTGTTTGACCCGATGTTCTTGATATTTTGAAAGCTTTCCATTTTTATCTGACCCCAAATGACTTTAAAAAGCTATTCAAACTGGAAAAGTCAGTTATTAACCCAGCTAAACTGAATATTGCAATACGCTGTAGCACTCCAGCTTTACTCTTTAAAAAAAGGCAACAAGGTGAGAGAGACAAGCACACAGAGGAGGGTGCAGAGGGGGAAAGGAATGAATCTTCATTCCAGGGTGATTTGGTGCATCCCTTACTAAGAGAATGCTGATTTGATTTTTTTCCCCTTCCTCTGTTGTATCTAGTCCAGAACAGATAATTAGATACCAGAGCAGCTTCTCACAGAAGAACCAACACCGAACAGAAGAAAACTATAATCCTAACTTCTCAGCTACGCGACAGTCAGTCATGTTTATTTGTGCCCCTGCTTGAGTGTTGTTCTCACCTTTACCTTGTCTGTTCCTCAGAGGATCTGGGCCAGCATTTCAGGTTTGGTGGAGGAGGCAGGGGGACTGACAGCCATGTCGGACCACAGGACAAGATGGGAGGAGGCCCAGCTCCATGTCCCTGGAAAGGGTGGTGCTGAGGACAGTCAGCCCTCGGACCTTCTTCCAAGCTGGCAGAGTGGCAAAGAGGCACACTGCCACTCCAGCCCCTGTGAACTGCTGAATGCTTCAGTTCAAAGGTTCAAGTAGATCACAGCCACCTTTGAAGAGCTGGCCTGGTGTCAATTTCCCCTTTTGACTTCTGCTGTCATGTGTGTGCATGCCATCATGCGAACCCTGTGAAACTCAGGCCTTACTGCTAATCCAAAAACATGCCTGATTGGATAGCAGGAAACCATGTATTTGGGATATCATCTGGGGCAAGGTCTGGTGAGACCCTTGGTAAACAAAGTGGAAGCCATGCCACAGTACCCGGCCCCCACTACCAAGTGAAAGATGTGATAGTTCCTGGGGCTGGTAGGCTTTTTTTGCCAATTTGTATCCCAGTTTGCAGTCATCGCGGTGCCCCTCACTGGGCTCCTAACAGAAAACAGCCCTCAAGTGGTGTGATGGACTCCCAAGTATGAGAGAGCCTTTCAGGCACAAAAAGACGCATTGTGCTGAGAACCTGTCCTATTTAGCTTGGATTTTGATCTCCTTTTCATAGTGTAAACTGACATCAGAAGTTGGGCTGGGGACTGTACTCTCACAAGAAGTGAACGGGGAAGAACACCTCATCCTGTATATTAGCCGTAAGCTATTCCCCAGAGAACGTACTTATTGAGTAATCAAGAAAGAGGCCCTTGCCATAAAGTGGACCTTTGAGGTCTTATATTATTACCTCCTAGGGGACTCATTCACTTTAATTGAAGACCATGTATCCCTGAAATGGCTTCAAACTGTGAAGGGCACTAATGTCCAACTAACAAGGTGGTATCTGTCTCTGCAACAATATGCATTCACAATTTGCCACAGAGCCGGGAAAGAAAATGCAAATGCAGACTTTCTGTCCCACACAGAGGAGGAGCAAGAGCCCAATTCCTGGGCCAGGAGTATGATATAAGGGGGAGGGGGTGTAGGAAGCAGGTGTGGGCACTCCCTGATGTAGATGGGGAAGAATCCCTCCCTGAACCTTGTGGAATGGAATTTAGCCCTGCTCCCAGAAGGCAAGGGGTGGGGCTACCAATACAAAAACCCCAGCCCAGAGCTCAGTAGGGGCCCAGCAACCTGGGAGGCCAGGTCAAAGCTCTGAGCTCTCAGGCTGGAAGGAGGATGCTTTACAAAAGGAGGCTGAGGACTGACTTGGACCACCGGGACCCCTACTAGATGACCCCAAGAAGGAACTCCCCATTGTAGCTGAAGCAGTGCAGCCCCCAGAACCCAAAGGAGCCCAACTGGCATTTGACAAAGAGGCTGAGGATTGGTATGGACCACTGGGACCCCTGCTGGAAGAAATGGAGGAGGAATTACTCCCCATGGTACATTGCCTGATCTAGAGAAGCTGACTGGCAGTACACCAGGTATGAGAGGTGGAGATATAGAAGTAGCCCAGGGGTAGTGGGGTCAGTGTGTTTTGGTATGGAGCCCTGCTGACCTGGGCGGCAGACCACTGTTACCAACATGGCCCTGGTCTGGGACGCAGTGGAGTAGGAGGACCTGCATCCCCGCCCCCCCCGCACACCCATAACCTTTGTGTGGCAGTCTCTCCCCTTCTCACAAGGTCAGGCTCATGCCTGGGTGTACCCAGCCTGCACCAGGGCCTCAGCCTGCCTTGTATATTGACTGCTGGTTTGCTGCCCTGCTCTGCACCCAGGCTTGGGCTGTTTGACTTTGGGGCTAGGCTAGGCTATGGCCCACTGAGGCCTGCACACAGGACTGAGCCCCAGGAGTACACTGTTTAGGGAGCAGGTGTGGCTGCTCCTTGAGGCAATTCACTTACAAACACCCAAAGGGTAAGCAAATGAATCAACTAGTTATCCACACATTCTTGTGCATAAAAATATGAGAAGTGAGGTATTTTATTAAAGCTGATAATGTTCTAAACTTGGCCATCATGAAACACATACAAAAAACTGTGGTTATGAATCTATGTAAATTATCAAACTGTGCCCACATAATTTGTGCTGCAACCTTTAGCTTCACCTCCCAACTGGGAGGTCATCAGAGGGGCACAGAGGGGCTGGCTCCTGCCTAGGAAAAATTAAATGCAAGTACCTGCACAATTCTTTAAGACAAGACAATAATGGACCACTAACATTAATGGAAAACACTGGAAGACACTAAGACTAAAAAGAGAACCTCAATTTTGGAAAACTAGGGGGAAGAAACTTCCTTTATCCTGAATCATCAGAGCACTGGGTGGGGGAAGCCCTGCAGACCCGTAAAGGGTTTTCAAGTGAAGATCATTCAGAAAATGAGGGCTTGCAATTAGGCAGAGCACAATTCTTGAAATATTAGATCTTCTCTAGGACAAAGGTCAGGCTGGAAAACTGTACAGAGGCAATAGGTACTTTCATTAAAATGTGAATTTGTGTTAACAGAATCATGTGAAACCTGAAATTGTGTGTATGTGTGTGTGTGTGTGTATAACTTGTATGTATTGCTTTCACTTGCTATTTCTTTTTTGAAATTCTTTGTCTGTTAAACCACCTGTTTATTTATATTTATTCCAGGCAGGCCTCTGGTGTGCGAAAAGGGCAGAGTAATATATTCCAAAGTGAACTGATAACAAGGAGAGAGGTTTCACTCCTGAAGCAGTGATGAATCAGGAGGTAAAATATCAGCATCCAGTAGTTAAGAGCTGAGACTTGGGTGACTTGTAAAAAGCAAGCATTGTTGAAATCACCCTGCAAGGGGTAACTAGATTTGTGGAAGCCAGGGTGAGGTCTTTAAGCTTGTAGTTTAGATGCTGGTGTCAGGACTTTGAACCACAGCAGCATAGTTAAGGAGGCAGTAATGACAGAACCCCAGATTGGGCTGCATGACCATAGAACTGGAAGGAACCTCTAGAGGTCATCAAGTTCCGTCATCAGGTCCTGCTGTGAGTCCAATCATCATCCCTGACAGATTTTTTTAATCAACCCCAGTCCCTTGAAAAGCCCCCTCAAAGACTGAGCTCACAGGCCCTGGGTTTAAAAAGCCAATGCTCCAACCACTGAGCTATCCTAGCTTCCCTCCCTCAGAATGTTTAACCTGATGACAGATTAGGTCAGTTTTTAAAACTAAGGCCTCAGACAGCCAAAATGTTTTGGATAACCCATTGACTGGAGCTACAGCATTTAAGACCAATAGGGAATTTGAGGTAGGTATATCTTCCACTAGAAGCAAGTGCAGGAATCAGTGCAAACATCTACCAAACACTTAAACATATTAAGATACTTATTTTCTCCCCAGTTAGTAAAATCTAAACAATACTTCACTTTTTTATTGGCTGTGTCTAGACTAGCCCCCGGCTTTGAAGGGAGCAAGGTAATTAGGGTGTTGGAAGATTACTAATGAAGTGGTGCCGTGAATATGCAGCACTTCATTAGGCTAAATCTCCCCTGTGGCAACCTCAAAGTGTGATACTTTGAAGTGCTGGCTTTCCCGTAGCTGCGGGTCAGCGTTCGAAGTCCCATTACTCCTCAAAATACAAGTTACACACACACACAATTTCAGGTTTCACACTTTTTCATTAACACAAAATTTTGAGGAGTAAAAGGACTTTGAAGTAGCACAGGCACTTTGAAGTACCCATAGCTACACGCAAGCCAGCACTTCGAAGTTGCTGTGGGGGAAATTTTGCCTAATGAAGTACTGCATATTCACTGCAACACTTCATTAGTAATCTCCCAACACCCTAATTACCATGCCCCCTTCGAAGCTGGGGGCTAGTCTAGATGCAGCCGAAGAGACCTAATAACACCAAACTTTTGCATTGGTTTATAGAGTGAAAAAGAGAACCTGCAGATTGAGGAACGGGCCAGAGGAACACAGAAAACAAAAATATGTGAACTGAAGCTTAGTTCTGGGTCCATTTTTGTAACTGACAATTTACTAACAGCAAACTAAAGTGTTTTTTTTTTTAAAAAAAAGGTGCTTAACATCTAAGATTCTTAAAGCCACATTACTCCACTTTTGTACATGTAATTTTCTTGTCACTGTCAGCAACCTCACTATGCAGAAGATATTTTTTTTTCAATCTGGCTATTTTCCCAAATATGCTTACTAGTTCTTAAGAGTGCTTTTCTCATAATGGGTAGCTTGTGCAAAACAGTGAAGGCTTTGAGTACACAAATTGCACGTGTCAGTACCAATAATGTTATCATATATATATAGAAACTTAAGATCTACCCAGGAGTTCTGTGTTTTACATATGAACTAGCTTAGCCAGCTGATTAAAAGTAACCCCTACGGATAGCAGCTAATTACTTGAGGAAAGATACTGCCAACATTACTTGTGTTCAAACTACTTTATTCTTAAGTAATCCCTTTCAAATCAGAGTCACAATGAATGTTTTACAATTTAAGCCCCCACTCCTGCAACAAACGTGGGAAAACTTAGTCAAGTGAGTCAAGTTACATATATGTAAATAATTGCAAAATAAGGTCCCGCACTGCATATTAGAGAGCCAATACTGTAATTAGATGTGAGTAGATCTTCACTCTCCTACAAAAAAAAACAACAAAACCCTGCATATAGAAGTCAATGCAATAAGTCAAGCCTACTTAGTGGGACTCCAGTAAACATAACTGTTCCTGTTGATACATCTATTTCCAGAACAGGATTCTACTTCATGGACCTGACTAGAAAGTACACAGCTTGTGCCTATCTCTTGCATTTCTTTTAAACAACTCCAAATCTGGTCTTTCATTTCCTTTTTCTTTATTTTTTTTAATTAATTGCAGATTAGAGCGATCCCAGGGACAACAATTAGCCCAAGTCTCCCTGCAAATACATATGTTTAATAAGGCTGTCAATTAATCAGTTAAAATAAGGAATTAACAGAAAGTAACCAGAATTTTTGAAGTCTTGATTAATTGCAGTGTTAACAATAATAGAATAAAAATTAAATATATTCGATCAGAATTTTTAAATATTGATTTCAATTACACCAAAGAATAAAATGTACAGTGCTCATGTTATGTTACTTTTATTACAAATATCTGCACTGTGAAAATGAAAAGAAACAGTATTTTTCAAATATCTCATACATATGCTGTAGTAGAATCTCCTTACTAGAAAAGTGCAAATTACAAATGTATACCTTATTTAACATAACCGTACTCAAAAATAAAACATCGTAAAACTTTATAGCTTACAGTTCCCTTCAGTCCTACTTCTTGTTCAGCTAATCCTTAAGAAAACTTGTTTATATTTATTAGAGATGATGTCACTCATTTTTTACTTATAATGCCACTTTAAAGTGAGAACTGGTTTTCACATGGCACTTTCGTGGCTGGTGTTCCAAGATATTTACATGCCAGATATGCTACACTTTTGTATGCTCCCTCATGCATTGATTTGTAGTCTCTAATGCAGATATAAGGTATAAGTCAGAGGTGGTTTCCCAGGAGTCTGCTTACCACAGCTCCCTTTCACCATAATGGTGATTCATGGCCAATGGGAGCTTCAAGTGGACATATCTGTGAACATGCAGGTTAATGAAGTGTCAGTGGCCCACCAGGATCTAACCCTAAGGAACCACATCCATCCAGGGGCTGTTTATTGCTCACCCCTCCATTAAACTTTTATGATGTTTTGATTTTAAATGCAGTTATGTAAAAAAGTCTGCACTTGCAATTGCACTTTCACAAAAAGAGATTTCACTACAGTACTTGTATGAGGAAAATTGAAAAATACTCTTTTGTTTACCTTTCTATAGCACACTTTTAATAGAAATAATATAAACTGAGTGCTTATACTTTGTATTCTGTATTTATAACGGAAATCAGCATATTTGAAATTATAGAAAAATAATCAATATATTTAAATAATTACAATATATTCAGATTGATTTATATTATTTAATGGTGCAATTGGATAGACGTTAATCATACCTATTTTTGAAATCTCTGGATTAATTATAATTTTTAAATTGTTTGACATCGCTAGTTTCTACATCCACATATTCATAGTTATAAATGTGTTTTATGAATACTCAAACAATTAACTGAGGACTGTGACTTATAGACTAACAGAGAAAGTGAAACTGAAGGTACACGAAGAGTTGTTACATACACCAAGTACATGACCTCACAACAGAACGGAAACAATTTTCTATCTGAGTATTTTTCACTGCTGCCAACCACCATATCCGTTCCTTCCATGTAGTTGCTTCCAATCTCTTTCAGTCAGGAGTAATTTTGTCTAAGCATAAAATCATGATATTAAAGATGATTTCCCTTTAAGAGTCCCTTTAAGTTCCCTCTACTTCTCAAACTTAGTTAACTTTTATGATTCCAATAAACTACACGGATAACTTAACTCCAGTAATGCAGATTATATTTTTTAAATGAGAGTGAGGTAGTTATAGAAATAAAATTCCAAAGCCTGTGAAATACTCTAGGAATATTGTTAATGGGATTCTCAGATCATGATGTCTCTGCTACTGCACATCTTTCATCTCCAATTCATGCTGCATTTCTTTAAACATATGTGGAAATCACAACATAGATCTTTTACTATAATTTCTACCCTAAGTCTGTTCCCCTAAATGGAGCATTTTCCCCATCTGTTCCGACTTCCCCAGATAAATGACTTCTGTGATCTGATGACTGGTGCTCTAATGGCTGTTTACTCAACAAAGTAACTTTATTTTAAACTGTTTTGTTATATTGAGTTGCTCAGTTTTCTTAACAAAGTAACTTAACTGTCTCACATGATCACTCACTACTACATATTGCTAAGGATAACCAAATTAGTTGCTGCATGTTGTCTTTAAAGAGCTTACTCAACTGTAGCAAGTTTCTGGCAACATGATACATGTTTGAACTTGGTTATCCAGGTTTTCCTTTAAATTTATTGCCTTGTAAAATCTTAAAATTTAATCTGTGCTTTATTAGTATCCCAAATGTTTCTGCTAATTACTCCCTGTGTTCACTTAATTTAGCAATCTGAGAATTTTAGAAGGAGTAACAACCCGTCCCTGATCCTTTCAAGAAAAGAGCAGTTAATTTCATACTGCATAGAACACATTGGCTATATTTTCTTTTATTGACAACTCCCAGCAGTTTACATCCCTCTGTGGAAGTAGGATGCAATTGGTTCTGGCCTGCGCTCTTGGCTGACAGCAGAGTACTGGCACTGAGCCAGTCGAATGCATCCACATTTCAGCAATGCACCCCAGTCTGGAAGCGGACCTCCTCTTCTCTGTCAGAGGCTAAGGAGGTCCTTGAGCTCCTCCTCAAACCAGCAGGGGCACCTTCTGGCTCTGTGCTGTCTCAGCTCCTGGGAGCCCTGGGAGGAATCACCAGGGGAGTCCTTGGGGGGCACAGGGCTCCTGGCTACTTGACGTTGGCATGGGGAGTGCTGGTGGCAATCCCTGCTCTGTCATTGGGGGAAGGCATGCAGATGAGAGCTTGTGCTCTCCCTGGTGCTGGCATGCTGTCAGTTTCCTGCCACAGGTTTCTGGGAGCTTATTTCCTTAAATGTGTCCAGCAGTGACCATAGAGGCCCACCTGGGGTGACTAGACTGTCTCTGTACTCCTGCTGGCTGCCACCAAGTCAGATTTGCTATTTTGAAAGAGCAGGATGCAGAGTGTGTACACACATCCTAGTTTGAAGTCACACTTTGAAATAGAGCGCTATTCCCAATATGAGAATGGAAGGACTACTTTGAAATGCAGCCCTCTTATTTCAATCCCAATTTCAAAGTAGCCCATAATGTGTGTAGATGCTCCACAGAGCTTTTTGAAAGGACACCCTATTTTGAAGCAATTTTCTAAATAAATTGCCAGTGTAGACATGGTCTATCTAGCAGTTTTTCAGCAATTAGGTAAACAATGACATGACAGAAGTAAAAATGCAAACTTAGTTGAAAAGATGCTTCAGCCTTGTTTGACTCCTGTTTGTACTTTGAAAGATTCACTCTGGGAGCCAATATAACTAAGAACAGTCACTTTCTTGTTGTCATGAAGCAATGTTAGGATACTGCATATATTTATCAGGGCATCCAATCTGCAAAAGTACAATCCAGAGGGCAGCACAATTCACTGAATTAAAGGTTTCAGTTAAATAAATGAAAGCCCCATCCATGGTTGGTTTTTTCTCCTGATTCTTTTCTTATAGCTTTCAAGATGTGAAGACCGTATCTGCAGTTCAGCACCGTGGTTGGAAACCACGCTGTGATTCAGGAAAAAATTCTCTGACGAGGGCAGAAAGTGAGTTGCAAGGATTCATGCTACAACTTTGCCTACAGTTGCAAGGAAAGAGATACCATGATAGCTGTTCAGGCTTAGCAGGCTGAAAGGTAAATAGCATTTCCACTACATTTATTATGCAACTTCAGTATGCTGTTGACAATGCAGTTTTAACCTAGTGTGAAAATGGTTTTCAGACTATCCTGAATGTAACAGAGAAGGAGCTGTGCTAGTCTATATACTATCAAAACAAAAAATCAGTAAAGTAGCACTTTAAAGACTAACAAAATAATTTATTAGGGGAGCGTTCGTGGGACAGACCCACTTCTTCAGACCATACCATGGCTATGGTCTGAAGAAGTGGGTCTGTCCCACGAAAGCTCCCCTAATAAATTATTTTATTAGTCTTTAAAGTGCTGCTTGACTGCTTTTTTTTTATCCTGAATGTGTTTGCTGATGATTATGCTTGTCTTGGTCTCACACTCAACATCAAGAAGACCAAAGTGCTCCGCCAGCCCTCTCCAAATGATGAACCACATGCTTCATGTTTTAAAATCAAGGGCGAAGTACTGGAGAACATCAACTATTTCTTCTACCTTGGAAGTCATCTCTCATCCAAGTTAGATACTGATTCAGAAATCCAACACCATCTGAGCTATGGCAATACAACATTTCCTCATTTACAGCAAAGGGCTTTTGAGGATCAACATCCAAAAAGATGCCAAGATTCTTGTTTATCAAGCTATTCTCCCAATTTAGTTGCATGGATCTGACACCTGCACAGTATACAGGCATTACTTTGAAGTCCTTGAGAGGCATTGCCAATTTTGCCTCCAAAGATCTTGAAAATCAAATGGGAAGACAAATGCACCAACATTAGAGTTCTAGAAGAGGAAAAGACCACTAGGCTTGAGAATGATCATCCAGCAGCAACTCTACTTCATAAATGCATGGAGGTTAGAGCCATGAATGTCTACTAGCCAGGATGGTAAGGAATATTAATCATTTTTGATTCCTCACCACTATTGATCCTCTTCTAGTAGAAATACACACACCACTTCTTGATATCCCAAGCCACAAAATCATTGAATACTACAACTGGAAAGAACATTGAGTCAGGTCCCTGCAAATGTAAGGTGATAGGTGACAGGACAAAGTACCAGCTAGAATCCAGTATGAAGGTTAAAAAGGCGAAAGTGTGGAAAGTTCAATTAACAATCAAAATGGAGTTTGCAGGTTAATTCTGATGTATGCTAACAAATATTAATCCACCACCACCTCACATAAAAATCCTTCCTACACTTTGCCCGTCTCATTGTGTTTGAAAAGAGTTAGCAGTTTCCCAATACTGAGAATTGCAACATAAACAGACTTCCTTATGGATAACTGGAGAATCAGCCTGTTTACTGTGTTCAGTTGCTCAGTTCATTGAAATGTCTTCTGCAAGTTCTGTAGGTGGAAAGAATGGACTTCTTGCGTGATCTCAAACACAAAGGAGTCATATAAAAAGTACAAACTAGGACAAATTACAAAGGATGAATATAAGAAAAATACAGATATACAGCAGCTAGATTAGAAAGGCAAAGGCACAAAATGAGCTCAAACTAGCTAGAGACAAAGGCTGTCCAAAAAGTGGCATGTGTAGAAACAGCCATAAAGGGTAATAAGAAGACATTCTATAAATATATTAGAAGCAAGAGGAAGACCAAGGACAGAGTAGGCCCACTGCTCAGCGAGGGGGAAGAAACTATCAGAAAATTTGGAAATGGCAGTTGACTTTGTTTCATGCTTCACCAAGAAGTCTGAAGGAATGCCTAACATAGTGAATGCCAGTCAGAAGAGGATATGTTTAGAAGATAAAATACAAAAAAATTAAGTTAAAAGTTACTTTGATAACTTAGATGTTTGCAAGTCACCAGGCCCTGATGAAATATATCCTCAAAGAGCCGAAAGAAAAGGTATCTGAGCCTTTAGCTACCATCTTTGAAAAGACCTTGAAGTTTAGGGAGATTCCAGCAGACTTGAAAAGGTCAAATATAGTGCCCATCTATAAAAAGGGGAATAAAAGCAACCTACGGAATTACAGACCAGTTGGTTTAACTTCTGTGCCAGGAAAGATAAAGGAGCAAGTAATTAAGGAATGAACCTGCAAACATAAGGTGATAGGTAACAGCCAGCACGGATTTAAAAAAAAAAAAAATCATGCCAGACCAATCTGATAGCTTCCTTTGATAAGATAATAAATCCTAGACTTTAGTAAAGCATTTAATATGGTCTCACAAGATTTTATCGATAAACTGGGCATATAGAACTTAGACTATTATAACTGGCTGGGTAGTTATTAATGGCTCACAATCATGATCATAGAATCATAGATTCATAGAACAATAGAGCTGGAAGAGACTTAAAAAAGCCATCAAGTCCAGCCCCCTGCTCTAAGCAGAACCAAACACATCAGATCAGCCCTGCCAGGGCTTTGTTGAGGCGAGACTTAAACACCTCCAGGGATGGAGACTCCACTACTTCCCTTGGTAGTCCATTCCAATGCTTCACCACCCTCCTAGTGAAAAAGCTTTTCCTAATTTTCAACCTGGACCTTTCCAACTGCAACTTGAGACCATTGTTCCATGTTCTGCCATCCATGACCACTGTGAACAGCCTCTCTCCAGCCTCTTTGCAGCCTCCTTTCAGTAAGTTGAAGGCTGTTATCAAATCCCCCCTCAGTCCTCTCTTCTGCAGACTAAACAGTCCCAATTCCCTCAACCTTTCTTCATAAGTCATATGCTCCAGCCCCCTAATTATTTTGGTCGCCCTCTGCTGGACCCTTTCCAGTGTATCCACATCCTTCCTATAATTGGGGGCCCAGAACTGGACACAGTACTCCAGATGCGGCCTCACCAAAGCCGAATAAAGAGGAATAATCACTTCTCTGGATCTACTGGCAACGTTCCTGTTGATGCCACCTAATATGCCATTAGCTTTCTTGGCTACAACAGCTCACTGTTGACTCATGTTCATCATCTTGTCCACTACAACTCCCAGGTTCTTTTCTGCAAAACTACTACCAAGCCAGTTGGACCCCAGCCTGTAACAATGCTTGGTATTCTTCCGGCCCAAGTGCAGAACTCTGCACTTATCCTTGTTGAACCTCATCAGATTTGTTGCAGCCCAGTCTTCCAATTTGTCTAAGTCAGTCTGGACCCTGTCCTTACCCTCCAGTGTATCTACCTCTCCCCCTAGCTTAATGTCATCCGCAAATTTGCTGAGGGTGCAATCCAACCTCTCATCCAGGTCATTGATGAATATGTTGAACAGAACAGGACCCAGAACTGAACCTTGGGGCACTCCACTAGAAACTGACTGCCATCGCAACATTGAGCAGTTGATCACTACTCTCTGGGCCGGACCTTCTAGCCAGCTTTCTCGCCATCTTACCGTCCATTTATCCAATCCACATTCCTTTAACTTGCTGACAAGAATATTGTGGGAGTCCGTATCAAAAGCCTTGCTAAAGTCAACATAAATCACATCCATTGATTTTTTTCCCCTATCCACAGAGCCAGTTATTTCATCATAGAAACTAATCATATTGGTCAGGCATGACTTGCCCTTCATGAATCCATGCTGACTATTCCTGATCACTCTCCCCTCCTCCAAGTGCCTCAAAATGACTTCCTTGAGGAGCCCTTCCATGATTTTTCCAGGGACTGATGTAAGAGCATAACAAACGGGGTTTCAGAGGGGTCTGTTTTGGGACCAATTCTATTCAGTATCGTCATCAAAAAATTAGATATTGGCTATTAGAGTACACTTAGTAAATGTGCAGAAGATATCAAGCTGGAGGGGGTTGCAACTGGTTTGGAGGATAGGGTGATAATCCAAAATGGTTTGGAGAAAAGTTCTGAGGTAAGTAGGATGAAGTTTAATGAGGAGAAATGCAAAGTACTCCAGTTAGAAAGGACAAATCAGTTTCACACATACAGGATGGGAAGTGACTGTGAAGCAAGGAGTGCTGCAGAAAGAGATCTTGGGGTCATAGTGGACCAAAAACTAAATGAGTCAACAGTGTGACACTGTTGTAAAAAAGCAAACATGATTCTGGGATGCATTAACAGGAGCGCTCTGAGCAAGACATGGGAAGTCATTCTTCTGCTCTATTCTGTGCTGATTAGGCTTCATTTGGAGTATTGTGTTCAGTTTTGGTCATCACATTTCAAGAGGGATTTGGAGAAATTAGAGAAGTTCCAGAGAAGAGTAACAAGAATGATTAAAGGTGTAGAGAACATGAACTATGAGGAAAGACTGAAAGAACTGTGCTTCTTTAGTTTAGAATAGAGAAAACCGAGAGGGGACTTGATAGTGGTTTGCAAGTACCTAAAAGAGGGTGTCAAGAAGGAGGGAGAAAAAATGTTCTTCACCTCTGCTTCTCGTCTTATCCTCAGTGGGCTTAAACTGAGGCAAGGGAAGTTTAGGTTGGACATTAGGAAAAACTTCCTAACTGTCATGGTTGTTAAACATTGGGATAAATTCCCTAGGGAAGTTTGTGGAATTTCCAGCACTGAAGACAGACATCTATCACATATGGTTTAGATGGTAATTGGTCCTGCTGTAAGGGAAGGGAACTGAATTCGAGGACCTCTCAAGGTCCCTTCCACTTCTAGTATTCTATGGTAAATGGCAAATATGCCAAGCTTAGAGGACTGTTTATCACTCTTTTCATAATGAAAGTCATCACATTATTATTGTCAGTATCTAGGTCTGTGTTTATCAAATTTTATTTCATGTACATAACCATTTTCCAGTATACATAACCTTATTCTGTTTCTTGTCAATATGAACTAAGGTATAGTACATAACTTTCAGAAGAAGTGAGAAAATGTGGTTTAAGTGGAAGACAATGGTTTGGGGAGTGCACCGATTAAAGTGAAAACTTGGTAGAGTTACTCAGTTTATTTCCACTTGGTCTGAGTTAAGACATGTTTTGATTAACTGACTTCAGTTCAACAAAACACACTACTGTAGTAAAATACAATAGTATATCATTATTATATCTGGTTTTGCTAAAGTGTTTCAAAATTAGTCATTTTCTCTCTCAGTAATTGAAGGTATTTTTAATGCTGCTGCTGCACAATCTACATCAATGATACTGTAGTACAAATTGTGCATTTGTAATAAATCATTTTGTCCACAAAAATACCAACATAATTACATGAAAAACAATGCTAGTGAAACATAAGGTTATGCCTTATAAACCAGAAAATCAAGAATAGAAAAAGCAGTTGTTTCAGCTTTGTAAACAGTGAAAGGGACCATTTGTGATCATGAGTCTGAATACTAGCAGCTCCATACTCAGCAGTTAGAGCACTTGACTTGTAAACCAGGGGTTGGGAGTTCAGTCACTGTTGGGGCTTCAAATAATAACAATTTTCAAGTACCTTGGATCAGCTTATATAAACATCTGTTCGGGATGGTGCTAGGTTCTGCTGTTAGTAGAGCACACTAGACTTGACTTCTCAGGATCCCTTCTAGTTCTATGGTTCCACTGTATAATTAATCCCTGCTTCAAGTCCAACAGCTGTAGATTAAAGTACCCAACCATTTGTTATAAAGTTTTGTTCCATGGTATGTCTACAATTTAACACAACACCCACTGCTGGAGCACATCAGCTGTGTTGGGTTTGCAATGTAGGTGTTAAACTTGGTCTAAAACGTGGGCTATTAGACCCCAGAAGGGCTATAGCCCTTCAGCCCAAGCCCTGAAAGCCTCAGTCAGCTGACACAGGCTAGGCCCATGTGTTTTATTGCCATGTAGATATACCCTTACAGACTGTTATCAAATCACCCCTTAACCTTTTATTTGTTAAATAGATTGAGCTCAATGATACTCATTGGGTAAGGTAGGAGAACTTATTTTTATTAATTTTTCATTGATATTATTTTAAGCTTTTCAATATTTATCAACGTAAATTTTTACAGTTCCAGGAAATCATGGTCACCTCAGACAGTAATTATTTGACAGAAGGTGTTGATGTTCAAAAATGAACATTTTATAAATTCTGCATAATTGCCTGTAATTCCAGCTCCACTAACAAAAGACCTGGCTATTTTGGCAGAAAAGTAAATTGGTGTTAATTTAAAGTCATTACAGCATGTTTTATATATAGTAGAGTGGGATTCTAAAAAGTTCTCAAATAAAAATTTTCTCAGTTTGTCTGTGTAAATTTACTACTACTACTACTACTAAATATCTTGCATCTGCATGTAAAGTGTGATCAACATTTACTGATGGAAAATCTAATTAATCTAAGCATAACTAATTGCTCATGCATTTCCTGTGGATCTTCTTCGAATGCTCTCAAATTAACCCACATCCTTTTAGAATTCTGGACAGCAGAACCAGACACCACATTTCAGGAGCTATCACACTTGCTGCAAGCATAAATTCACTACTCCTATTCAAGATTTTCCTGATTCTACATCCAAGGATAACAGCCCTTTTAAGCACAGCATCATAATGTTCAGCTAATTATTCACCATGGCCCTCACTGCTTCCATGGATAAACAGAGATTCCCATCCTGTAATCATGGTCTAAGTTCTTTGTCCTAGATGTACACATTTACATTTAAACATATAGAACACTTTTGCTTTTGTCCAATTTACCAAATGATCCAGATAACTGCATCCTGCCTGTTTCACTATTTACAATTATCACTCTAATGTTATCTGCAAATTTTGAGTAATTTTATGTTTTCTCACAATTTATTGTAAAGGTATTAAATAGTACAGTTAAAATAAACACCCTAATCCTTATGTGGATCCTGCTAGACACAAATTCAGTCCAGGATGATTGCTTCTTTACACTTATATTTTGAGACATATCAGTGACCCAGTGTTTAATGGATTGCCTGCACATTTCTCAATGAAAAGTCCCGTTTCTTGAAACCAAAATGGTAGTGGAATGTGTCAGTTTTGGTTAAACTTTCATCAGGGAAAAAGTCTTGGGTCCAGGATGAAGCAGAGTGAAAGCTCAAAGTAGCCAGTTACTTGGAATGTGAGAGATTGTTTGTGTGTTTCAAGTTGGTGCTCTCCCTGAGTCAGAGGTACTTGAACCTAGGTATCTTATAGTAAAGCCAAGTGCCCTAACCATCACACTAAAATGTATATATGAGGCTGGGTGAAAAAGACTCTTTCTTTCTCTCTCCCCTCATGAAAAATTCCAAAAGAATGCAAATGGCCATTTTGAAGTTTACTAATGAAGCACTGAAATACACATTCAGCGCTTCATTAGCATGCGGGTGGCTGCGGCACTTCGAAATTGACGCGGCTCACCGCCGCTGCATGGTTCGTCCAGATGGGGCTCCTTTTCGAAAGGACCCTGCCTACTTCGAAGTCCCCTTGTTCCCATCTGCTCATAGGAATAAGGGGACTTCGAAGTAAGTGGGGTCCTTTTGAAAAGGAGCCCCCTCTGGACGAGCCGTGTCAATTTTAAAGTGCTGCAGCTGCCTGCATGCTAATGAAGCACTGAATATGTATTTCAGTGCTTCATTAGTAAACTTCAAAATGGCCATTTGCATGGCAATTTTGAAGTTTTTGGCTAGTGTAGACATAGCCGGGATGGAAAAACCCATCTTCTTCCAGGCTATAGTTTTCAATTCATTTAATCTGTGCAGTGTTCATGTATTCAAGTTTCTTCATCAAAATAGTGAGTGGTACCAAGTCAAACACCTCACAGAAATTTAAGTTTCTTAGCATTACCAAAGTGCCCTAGGTGCCTACGTATCTGCCTCCAGATGTGCACAATTCTGTCTTCCTTTAAGTGTCAGACTGCCTATTTCCCATCTAAGCCCCAGCACAATACAAAAATTGGGGAAAATAGTCATTCACCTGACTAAGTCATGTGAAGGGCCCAATTCATACTCAGAGGTAACTTACCAGATCAAACTCCTGCTCCTCTCACCCAGAAACCTAGATGGAGAAGGAAGTAATGGTAGTAGTGTCTCCTTTGCAACTTTTAGCCTTGTGTTCAGAGCACTGTCCTGGGAAGTGGGGGGACACAGATTTAATTCCACACCTCCATCTGATATGGAGGAAGGATTTAAACAGACATCTCCTACCTCTCAGAAGAACACTCTAAGTACTGGAACATTCTGAGGAGGGCACACCTTCCTTCTCTCCTGTTAAATATTTTCCACGGTCAATATATAATGAAATAAATGCTGGAGAGGTGGAGCTTCCATCTCCCATGTAAGAGCCCTAATTATCAGGCTCCCTCTCTCTCTGAAGCAATGTTTGTTCCACAGTGGGTACATACTTACCCATACGTTATAAGGCTGGCACCATTCCCACCTCCTTCACATATTTTATGTGGACTGAGATGGGTATTTAACTCATTAGTGGAAGACACTACTTAGGTGAGTAAAATGCCTGATTCCAGGAGATGGGCTCACATTTGTTCTGCCTGGATTTAAGTACTCATCTCTGGGATGGAGATGAGCTGAGGACACATCCCTTTCATCAGCGTATCACACTGGCTAGCAAAGATCTCTCCCTACCTAGTAATGCTAACTTTTTGGGTGGCATTGGAAGACACCTGTCTCTCTGTTCATTGAATAGGCAACCTAAATACCTAATTCAGGCTTTGTGGATCATAGTCTTATTCATCCGATTTGTCGAGGTGCCTAAAAGATAATCACTGTGAGATGCAGAGTTTCAATACCTAAATCCCTTTGTGGATCTGTGTGTGTGTGTGTACATGCACACATGCTTGCATATGCACTTTGACAGTTCGTTCTCGTAACATAATTATGTTAAGGCAAAGATTAACATTCAGTTTTATGATAAATTCTTCTTTATCTGTTGTCGTAATAAACTCTAACCTATAATTCCCTCATTCTAACACTTCCTGAGTTATGACTCCATCATTTATAAATGAGACATTCCATGAATTGGTAGGCAGCTCAAAACTGCCAGGATGTGTCACTTGGGTTTGTATTACCCATGATCATGCAGCATTTTTTCCTCTCATCTCATTTTATATTGATGCTTAAGAAGTCAGTCATCATGTTCCCTAGTGGAATAAGATTTCCTGCAGAACACACCAATTAGCACTTCATTTTGAAAATTATGATCCACGGGCATTCAAGATCATTTGCTTCCAAATGATCAATAAACTGAGAACAGATAATGCCATTTTTGATACCATGCTGTGAATACCCTTCGCTTTTCCCTCCAATCAGTCGTTCCTGAACAAGTTATAAATCAATAACTGTAACACTTTAGTCATGGAAATCTTCCCACTGGGTTTCAGTAAAGCAGCTGTCACAAATTGGTCTATTCCTTTGCATACTGTGCACACCTTCCTCCAAGGTCTCCATTATCGTCCATTGTAACTAATGTCTCCTGGGAAACTTGCATGACTTACAAGGGAACTGGCACAATCCTCTAGTTCCTGCTTTGGAACTGGTACTACCTTCTGCTTCCTGTCACCTTCAAATAGCAAAAATAACAGTTCTGTGTGCTTACGGTCAGCAGTTGGCAAGGCAACTCACAAGCTGATCTTTCAGGACTTAATAATTAAGATTTGCTGCTTGTCTTCCCTGAACAGTGCAATATTCCATCCTCAGCTTTTGGCTTAATGGAGATTTAGTTATCTGCAAAACCCTTCTTTAAAAAGCTGAGCACTGAGCTCTGTTAATCCCAGCCATGCTATAAATATGGCCCTAGTCTTCGTTCTAAATGGACAAGTCAGTTGTGCATGGATCTAACTGTTTGATATGTGCAGCTATGACCACTGGGGCAGAAAAAAAAGACTCATTCCTTGCTCTGGACTTTCTCAGACAGAGACCCAGTTTCTGAGGCCCACCTCAGAGTTCAGGTGTCTTGAACCCCGGCACCAGTGATACAGCCCTTATGAGTGCCCAGTTGCTTAGTCATTTTCCATCAGAATCCATCAGCTTGTTGGAGTGTGGTTTCTCAGTTAACCTTTCAGGAACAACGTGGCAGAAAAGTAAGGAGCACAGGCTTAGCTGAGGAATTCCTTAACCACACACTATTTGTTACTGTTAACAAAGCATGCTAAGATCTTTTGTGAAAAAACAAAACTGAAAGAACCCCTGTTGGTAGTGCTGAGTTTAGAGAGGTGTCAGAAGCTAGTCAACCCTTTCTTATCCTGGTCTTCAAGCACATGATGTGAATCTAGCCTCCTTAGCTGAGAGAACTCCACCTTAAATATGGTCTCCTCACCCCTTTAGCGGTGTACCCTAGCTCAGGGGCTTCCCCCACTCAGGCTTCACTCTAGAATTCAATGTTTCAGTGGGTAGTCTAGGAGCTGAGGAAGAGTGGGTGGCTGTTAATGCTTCTCTGATTTAAAGTTTGTATTGGAGGTGTTCCACCCCTTCATGAGCAGGGCCATATCTGGAACAGACTGGTCTTCTGACAAGGCTGGTTTTAAAACATAAAACGCAAAGTGCCAGCAAACAGAATGGAAGAAACCAACCAAAATTAAGTTTACAATACAAAGTGAAGGTCATACTGAAGTTAAAAATCCCTGAACAAATTGGTCTTCACAAGTTGACACAGACATATCTTACATGTAATAGATCATTAGGGTGAGTAACACCAGTTCCTCTTGTTCATTACCTAAGTTCATAGCACAGGTTTATGACCAATTAAAATGTCTTCTCTTTATGAGACTAGATGCCTTGATTAAGTTTGTGTTTGAGATCTTGATGTTTTGTCCTAAATTATTTGTTTCTTATTTTCACCCAGATCTTTAGTTTAGTCTATAAATCTGTATGCTATCATATGAAATATTGATGCTATTCCTGACATGTACAATGATCATGCTTGATTTGCAAGTTACATCTTATTCCTTGCCTACAGGGTCTTATTTCTTGGCTACACATGTTCTCCTGCTGCCCATTTGTCTTCTGCAGAATGTTCCTACAATTATTAGCACAGAATCTCTAACCATTTTGGAACATTGGAGATCTCTTTGTTGTAATGCTTGATGACCTTGTAAACTTACTGAACAGCTATTCTCAGGAATGTATTGTTCAGCTCTCCATTCCATTTGTCCAGCTGGATCATCAGGGATATTTTCTGCGCTTTCCTTCCTGTGATCCTGGAAAAAGATTAGATAGCCCTAGCTGTATGAAATTCTTCCTGGTCCTCCTTCTCCTCCTTATCTACCTCCAAATGTATAGATCATCACTTGGTTTTTAAAAACAAAACAAAACAAAACAACCCCCTTGTACATGACCCATTCCTCCAACATTCCCACTGCCACTCCTGTTCATCTCCTTTGAACTATTTCGTGAAAAGTATGTCTTATGTATGAGATTCCATAAATGCTGCAAGTAGGGAGGCTTTCTCATCTCTGGCATGAAGGAGTAGTAACAAACTAAATACACGGTTTCCCACTTCAGCACCCTACTAAAAAAATTGTTCAACACAATTGCTGACCTTGAGTGTACATATATAAAAAACTTACATGTGAAATAGTAACAGAGAATGAGCCATGCTAGTCTCTACACTATCAAAACAAAAAGCAATCAAGTAGCACTTTAAAGACTAGCAAAATAATTTTTAGGTGAGTTTTTGTGGGACAGACCCACTTCTTCAGACCTTAGCCATAACAGAACAGACTCAATATTTGAGGCACAGAGAACCAAAAACAGTAAGCAAGGAGGACAAATCAGAAAAAAAAATGGTCAAGGTGAACAAATCAGAGAGTGGAGGACTGGGGGAGGAAGGTCAAGAATTAGATTAAGCCAAGTATGCAGACGAGCCCCTGTAGTGACTCAGAAGGTTCACATCCCGGTTTAAACCACGTGTTAAGGCGTCAAATTTGAATATAAAAACCAGCTCCGCTGCTTCTCTTTGAATAGCGGTGTGAAAGTTTTTTTTCAATAACACACATACCTTTAGGTCATTAATAGAATGCCCCATTCCATTAAAATGTTGACTAACTGGTTTGTGGATCTGGAGTGTTTTGATGTCTGTTTTGTGCCCATTAACCCCTTGTCTAAGGGAGTTAGAAGTCTGTCCAATATACAAAGCATCTGGGCATTGTTGGCACATGATGGCATATATGATGTTGGTAGAGGAGCATGAGAAAGTGCCCGTGATTCTGTGAGTAACTTGGTTAGGTCCAGTGATGGTATTTCCAGAGAAGATATGTGGACAAAGCTGGCAGCAGGCTTTGTTGCAAGGAAAGGTTCCAGGACTGGTATTCCTGGGGGTATAGACTGTGGCTGTTTGTGAGGATCCTCATAAGGTTAGGAGGTTGTCTGTAGGAGAGAACAGGCATGTCACCCAGGGCCTTCTGGAGTGTGGTATCCTGATTTAGGATAGGTTGTAGGTCTTTAATAATTCATTGCAGTAGTTTGAGTTGGGCACTGTAGGTGATGACCTGTGGTGTTCTGTTCTTTGCTTTTTTGGGCTGATATTGGAGTAGCTGGTCTCTGGGTATTTGTGGATTAGCAGTGGATTAGTGGAACTGCTATGGGCACCCGCATGGCCCCACAATATGCTAATATATTTATGGCTGACCTGGAACAATTCCTCAGCTCTCGTCCCCTATTACCCCTCCTTTACTTAAGATACATTGATGACATCTTTATGATTTGGACCCATGTTATAGAGACTCTAGAAGAATTCCACAGAGATTTTAACAAGCTATACCCCACCATCAACTTATGCCTTGATTATAACACGCAAGGGATACATTGCCTGGACACTACAGTACTAATCAAGGATGGCCTGATCAGTACCACACTGTACCGAAAACCTACTGATCTCTATACTTATCTACACCCTTCTAGCTTCCATCCTGCACACATAACTAGATCCATTGTTTAAAGTTAGATACAATCGCATTTGCTCTGATCCAACTGACAGAGACCAAAAGCTACAAGATCTTTACCAAATATTCTTAAACCTGAATTACCCACCAGGAGAAGTAAAAAAAACAAACCAACAGGGCCAGAGGAATACAAAGAGACTAGCTACTCCAAGATCGGCCCAAAAAAACCAAGAACAGAACACCACTGGTCATCACCTACAGCCTCCAACTCAAACCACTGCAACGAATTATTAAAGACCTACAACCTATCCTTAACCAGGATATCACACTCCAGAAGGCCCTGGGTGACATGCCTGTTCTCTCCTACAGACAACCTCCTAAATGCTGGGACCTCAGGCTGAAGGGATAGGTGCTAGTCTTCCCCCAGGCAGCCTTTAGTGCTATCTGGAGCTTTCTATGTAGGGCTCCGGAGGCAATTTGAAGGGCTCATGGCCCTGACCACTGCTACTGATAGTAGTGTCAGCTCTAAGCCCCAGGCCCTCTTGAATCCCTGGTCCCAGGGCAATTGCCTGTCTGCCCCAGGGAGGCTTGGCTGATCTTCAAGGAGGGTGACAGAATGACCCTTGCTACGATCAGATACAGGTATGTTCAGGCCAATCTGAAACTTGTTCAGGCAGCCAAGTACGTGCTTTATAACTTTTCTGGCAGGCAGTGGGGCTGGGTATGATGGCAAAAAAAAAAAGTGTAAAAGGCAAGCTGCTGTTCATTTGCAATGAAATAATCCCTAGATGTTCAACTTCTCTAATGTTTATACAAAACAGAACCTTAAGTGAACTGTACAATTTTATCTTTGCTTTTGAATTTCACTATTCAAAAAGTTTGATTTTCAAAAAGATTACCATCATTTTCCTGAGATCCTAGGGAAAGAGAAGGCAGGTAGGCAGGTTCTCTTCATTTTTGTGTGCTAATTACAATGGTGAAAAACAAAGTGGGTCCCCACAAAATGGAGAAAGAGTAAACATGATGCATTCTAATTTCTTGGTTCCCCAAATGCATGCATATTCCTGTTATGAAAAAAAATGCTTAGTGCACATACAAATGAGATGAAATTAAAAACAGTGGAATGAAGTACATCAGAGTAGCTAGCAAGTCAGATAAGAAATTTGTTGTCAAGGAGATATTTCAAAAGATGGAAAGTTGAAAATAAAAAGCTGCCTCTGCACTCTGCCAAGCCAAGCTGAACATTTCACGTCATTGGTTTGATAGAGGTCTGCTGCCACCAAAGAAGACCTAGGCCACAAAATATAAATAAGGAGACTTAAGTCATTTCTCAAGTTTGTCACATCTCCTGACACTTGCTGAGGATCCATATTAAAGACTCTGACTTACTACCTGGGTTCTTGGTTGTTTTTTGTGGTTGGTTGGTTGGTTTTTGTTTTTAATAATATATGTGGAGCCCTGGTCAAGTGATTTACATTGCTGAGAATGTGTGTTGAACCATAATATGTAGCAAATACATTTACAATATACATTCACATGTAGTTTCTGGTACTTCGAATAGTCTAAAATGATGGCTTCCAAATTTGCACAGTATAGTTACATTGATATACAGTAAGAAACAGGAAACATTGTGTACTTTTTGAAGTGGGCTCCTGGAAAATGTTTTAAGAACAGAATCGCTGCCAGACGTTCATAGATTCACTATGTCAATTTTAGGCAGTAATGCCTAAAATACAATAATCGGGCACGGAACAGAGTAAAAGTAGAGAGGACATTACAACTGATATTTAGGGTCCCTGGAGAAAAAGTGTGATCGAGTTGGTCCTGTTGTTCATTATAAAATAATGCAAACATCTGTCTTTTTTTCAGTTAGAAGAACATATATTTTCCATAAGCTGAGTATCAAACTCTTTCAGCAGAAGAATAAACTGCATATTAATTTAAAACAACTATACAGAATTTGTGCAGAATGATCCTAATACTTATTTTGCCAATAATGACAGAAACGTTTTGCCAACAGAGAGATTCTGATTAGACCTGGGCAGATAAGAGATTTGTGTTTCACAAATAGACAAAAAAAAATTCAAAATAAAATGGGTGGTGGGGAGGAGTTTCAAGTCTATTGGAAACATTGTGTTCTGATTTTGACTTAGAATCATAGAACCCTGGGACAGCGAAGGACCTCAGGAGGTCATTGAGTCCAGCCCTCTGCCTCAGACTTTGTAGACTAGCAAACTATCCAGTGTGCATAAGCATGTCAGAATTTCATCCAAAGTCAGTAGTGCAATGGAAAAATCAGAAAGAAAACCCAGAGAGATACTGCTATTCACATATGGAATATTGTGTCCAGTTTTGGGCCCCCAGTATAAAAGGATGTGGATGTGCTGGAGCAGGTTCAGTGGAGGGCAACAAAAATGATTAAGGGGCTGTAGCACAAGACCTATGAGGATAGGCTGAGGGATTTGGGCTTTTTTAGTTTACAGAATACAAGACTTGGGGGTGATTTAATCGCAGCCGTCAACTTCCTGAAGGGGAGCTCTAAAGAAGAGGGTGAGAAACTGTTCTTAGTGGTGTCAGATGGCAGAACAAGGAGTAATTGGTCTGAAGTTGAAGAGGGAGAGGTATAGGTTAGACATTAGGAAAAACTGCTTCACCAGAAGTGTGGTGAAGCACTGGAAGGCATTGCCTACAGAGGTGGTGGATTCTCCATCCCTCAAGGTTTTTAAGTCCTAGCTTGACAAGGCCCTGGCTGGGTGACTTAGTGGGGGTTGATCCTGCTTGAAGCAGGGAGCTGGACTAAATTACCTCCTGAGGTCCCTTCCAGCCCTATGTTTCTATGAAATCGGGATCAAGACTAACTAAATCATCCCAGCTGGGATTTTCTGTACTGGTGGGCCAAGAACAGGACACAATAATCCAGATATGGCCTCACCATAGCTGAATAGAGGAGAATAATAACTTATTTAGATCTTCTGGAAATGCTTCTCCTAATTCACCCCAATGTGCTGTGAGCCTTCTTGGCTACCAGGACACATTGTTGGCTCATATCCAGCTTCTTATCCGCTGTAATTCCCAGGTACTTTTCTGATGCACTGCTACTTAGCCAGTTGGTCCCCAGCCTGTAACAATGCTTGGGATTCTTCTGTCCCAAGGGCAGGACTCTGCACATGCCCTTGTTGAACCTCATCAGATTACTTTTGGCCTAATCCTCCAATTTATCAAGGTCACTCTGGACCCTATCCTTACCCTGCAATGTACATACCTGTCCCTCTAACTTAGTCCCATCTGCAAATTTGCTGAGGGTGCAATCCATCCCCTCATCCAGGTCATTCATAAAGATGTTGAACAATACCAGCCATAGAACTGATCCTTGGGAGCACTCCACTTGAAAATGACTTCCAATCAGACAGTAAGCCATTGATCACAAACTGTTGGGCCCAACTATCTAGCAAACTTTCTATCTACCTTATAGTCCATTTATCCAATCACTACTTCCTTAACTTATGGGCAAGAATATTGTTGGAGGCTGTATCTAAGGCTTTGCTTATATCACACCCACTGACTTCATCATGTCCACAAAGCTTGTTACCTCATCATAGAAACTAACCAGATTGGTCAGGCTTGACTTGCCCTTGGTGAATCCGTGTTGACTGCTCTTGATTACTTTCTTCTCTTTCAAATGCTTCAAAATGGATACCTTGGGTATCCCCTCCATGATTTATCCAGAGACTGAGGTAAGGCTGACTGGTCTGTAGTTCCCTGGATTCGCCTTTTTTTCCCCTTTTCTAGACGTTATTTTGGCCAAATCAAGGGTGAGAGAGGGGTACGCTACAGACTGGTGATCAAGGCACTCATCTTGGAAGTAGAAGTTGTGGTTTCAAATCCCAGCTCTGACTCAGAACAGATTTGAACCTACATTTCCCAATGGAATGACATGGTCAACAAGTTATAGAGCCATTCTTACTCTCCCTCTTTGGCCCTGTGATATTAAAATATTTCCATAAAGTGTCATAGCTGCAACAGGAAAGAATGAAATTCATCTTGCACTGAATATCGCATAGCCTGGAAGTTTGGATGCTTACTTAGGAGTAGGGAAATTTGTGGTTATATCTACACAACAAAGGAGAAAAAATCCATAGGTGGTGCATGTCAGCCAGCTCAGACTACACAGTTGTTTCACTGATTTTTCAGGCTTCCAAGCTAACTGAAATCCCGGTTGTACAATCCTGTAGTATGTCGGGGTCACAGAGTTAGGGCTCCAGCCTGAGCCAAGAAGTCTACCAGCAGTGCAATAGTCTGTCAGCCTGAATTTGTTGACATAGTTAGGGTAGTTCTTAGCGTAGCAAGGAAAAACCCAAGTCCAAGTCCCTACTCCAGAGGGGGGATTTAGGTCATGCTCTTTCACATTGTAGGCAAGTCCACTAACTAATCAACTAAAGGGACGCACATACCACAAACATTTTACCAGAGGCAAAACTGCAGTTAAGTTCATAAATAGTCTGCCCAAACTGTGTTTCTGACAAGTAAAATACTTGTCTTAAAATCTCACCCAATTTTATATGGAAGCCTATGTATAACAGTGCCACTGGTGATTCGTGACATAACACGGTTTGAAAGAGGGGAATTGCTGTGTGTTTAGAAGTACACTGTCTGTTTGATTACTGTGCATACACCACAAATGCCACATACAGCACTGCACTGATAAATTTTGTTGTCACCCATCCACCTATCCAGCCACTTATCAAATAAATTCAGTCCTAAATCTTGTTTTGCCTTTTTTTTTAAAAACTTCTTTCAAACATGCCTTCATGCCATTTTCCCTCCATTGCTCTGCAGTCTCAAGTGTTTTATTTTCATTTGCCTGCTTATCACCTTTCCCCTTTCTTTTCTGGTTACATAGGTCAAGGTTAATCTGTTCAGCCCTAGAATTTCCTTCAACCTTTCTTGATCGCCTTTGCCAGCTATCCTTTTGTGCGTGTGTGTGTCTGTCAGTCATTGCCATTGGTCTGTCTGCTCCTGAGCCAGATGTGGAGACCTCTACAAAACAACCCAAATATTCATTCACAGGGTGATTGGTTCAACTATCTACCTGGGAAAACAACTGAATTCTGAGAAGAAGAATTAGGCAGACTAATGAAGAATAGTGAGTCTCTGATTCAAGGATGCTGAAAGAGATGGTAAAAAAGAAATAAATATTCAATAGGCACTTTTCTACTCAGATTCTTGAAACCTATCTTGCTAAAGTCCACTTAATCTCTTGCCTTTTCTAGTATCTATTATTCTCCTGCACTATTTGACTGGGGCTGTGTGGCCACACTAGCAAGTAATTTCAAAAGCAATTTCAAAATGAGTGGCAGTTTCAAAAAGAGCAGCAGAGTGACTACACACAAGTCACTCATGTTTAAATCAACATCAGGATTAAAAAAGGGCTCAGTTGGAAAGTGATGTTCCACTCCCATCCTGGGACCAATGCCCCATTTCAATATCGATTTCAAAATGAAATGTGTGTAGCTGCTTCCCTGGCCACTATTTCAAAATTGCAAGTCCTCCATGGAGCTGGCCCCTCCCTGGAGCACAGAGATACCCTGGACAGCACCCAGTGCTCTATGGCTGTCAGCTCTGGCTGCCATAAAGCTGCAGGGACCCAGAAACCTTGTGAAGGAAGCTAAAAGTGTGGTGGCATCATTAGGAGCACATGATCCCTGTAGAATACTCTCCAGCACTCCCCAGAATGGCAGAAATACAGACAGCCAGAGCCATGGCCAGCAGAAAGAGCCCCAGGGATCCCAAATCACTGGGCAGCAGGGCTTCCAAGACCCTGGGCAGCCCCCAAAGAAGAGGGGTGCCCTTTGGCTGGAGGCTGAGATCCAGGACCTGCTGGCAGACTGGGGGGGGATAAGGATGCCCTGCTGAGTATGGAGGGGTAGAAATGGAATGCAGCCACATTCACCCAGCCGGCCAAGACCCTGGCCACAAGGGACCACACCACCAGACCCCTGACCAGGTGTGGTTGAAAGTCAAGGGGCTGCACCTGGGGTATATGAAGGCAAGGGACTCAGCCATGCAGCGGGGACAGCGCCTGCCACCTGCCCCTACTATGGTGACCTGCACCAGCTCCTCGGCCCCAGGGAGGTCAGAATGCTGGAAAAGACCCTCCACACAGCCAAGATGTAGGGTCAGGGTGAGAAGCCATAGCCGGGACCCTCTGCAGCAGCATCAGTCCCATGCTCAGAGATGCCAGCTGACACTAAAGACAGCAACGGCAAGGGTGGGAGAGGTGGAACCCTATACATCATCATGCCATCAGAGGGCATGAGCCAGGCCACCTCAACCTGGGCCTCCCGCAAACCCCCAAAGGCACCCTCAGGCAGGACCAGGCATGGGGTACCCCGGGCATGTGGGGGTCAGTCCCCACCACTGCTGGCACAGGCCAGCGGCCCCAGGGACAGCTGTGGTCACTGTCAGGGAGTGCCCATGTGTGGGGGGGGTGGTCTGCAAACAGAGCCATGGACCTCCACATGGGGCATGTGTCCAGGGAGGTTTAGGGGGGCAGAACAAGCCCCACCAATCTCCCAGCGTGGACGGACTCCACAGCAGCCGGACTGCCCCATGCTCCCCCCTTCACATGGGCAGGGAGGGACTTTGATGCGAACGTGGCCACCGGCCCATGGTACCCAGTCGCATGACTGACAGGGTGCTGCCCTCTCCCCTTATGTCTTCACATCCTCAACATCCGTGGGCCACCCCAGCTCCCTTGCTGTGCCAGAGAGCCCTGCAGCGGCTGGCAAGGTGGAAGGCGGGGTGCTCCCCCAGACCGGGTCCCATGCCAGGCGGGCCCACTGCCACAACCAGGCTGATGACTTAGTGGCAGCTCACACAGCCACGTGGCAGAAAGAAAATTGCCTGCTGTTGAAATGGATCTCCATGGAGCGGGTGGCCTGGGACTGGGTATCAGGGTACCTGGATACCCTAACCCAGGATATTGCCAACCACCTGTCCCAGCCACCGCCCCATGGATGGCCTTTCCCATGGCACCCGCCTCTGTGCCCCTGCACCCCTTGCTCCCCCGCCTCCCCTGCTTCTGCCTCTCTTGATGCCACTCCCAACCTCCTGCCCTCACTGCCCTGCTCCCACCCAGCATGAACATGGCTGAGACGGAGGTGCCCACAAGGTGGCTGTGGGCAGGTGCGCCTAGCCTGGCCATGGCTTCACTGGCTCTTCCCCATTAATCTGAGGCCACCATACCCCCAGTGTGCCCCTATCTACTGGTGCGCCTGGTGCCATACCAGTCCCACAGGTGGCATCAGACCTGGGGTGGTTGCTGCTCCAGGGGCCACCGTGGGTCCTGTTTCCCCACCCATATGGACTAGTGAGGCTCCCTGCCCCTCTGCCCCCTTGTACAAAATAGTTCATCCCCCAGCCCTCCTTGTAAATAGTTCACCCCCACCCCCAATTACAGAGTTTACTCCCCGCCACTGGGAGCATTTTGGGTTCTAAAAATGAACAGTTAACTTTATTGGACAGTGTCTGTGTCAGGCCTTGGGTGGGGATAGTAAGGGACTTGTGTGGATGTTCTGGTGAGTTAGAGGTGGGGGTGGGTCTGCAGGGGAGGTTGCACAGGGCCAAGTCATGGGGCCCCCAGGCAAAGGCCTCCTGGAGGGCCTCCCACACCCATGTCCCATACTGGTGCACCTGGTGGCACAGGACTGCACCTGTCTGGTCATACCGTGGCACAGCCTCGGCCACCCAGTGCACCATGAAGAGCTCGTGCTTACTGTCTACAAGATTGTGGAGATCACAGCATGCGCCCATGACCACAGCCATGCTGGGGAGGCCCACCTCTATGCATGTCAGAAGACAGCTGAAGCACGCATTCAGACACCTGAACATCCATTCCACCATGTTCCCTACCAGATTGATCTGGGTGTTATAGTGGTCCTGGCTCTCATTGGTTTGGCCCATGGAGGGGTGCATTAGGCAGTCCTGGATGGGGTAGGCTGCATTGGCAACAATGCACAGGGGCATGGTCATGTCCCCTACCAGGAGCTCCCATCAGGGACATAGATGCCCTTGGCTATCCTGCACCCAAGCCATGAGTTCCTCAGGATGCAGTATTGTGGGTCCTACCTGGCCAGCCCGTGCAAATGTCTGTAAACTGTCCTCAGGCCTCCACAAAGGCCTGGAGGACTGAGGAGTGGTAGCCCTTCCAATTTATGTACTGTCTGCAGCTGTGTGGTGAGGCCTAGATGGCGATGTGGGTGCTGTCCAATGTGCCATTGCAGTTGGAGAATCCCAGCTGCTGGAACCCAGCCATGGCAGTGTCCTCATCTCTCAAATAGATGAGTCAGTGCAGGAGGGTATCATTGATGGCATCAGTGGTCTGCACAGAGTGGAGGGCACGGGCACCCAAGAGCTTGTAGCAGGTCCCCAGGATCCTCTCCCAGGGACCCCCTCCCCAGGTCAACTCCCTCCTTCCCCCTTGCCAGCCACTGCAGGGCTCTGTGGCACAGCAAGGGGGCTGGGGTGGCCCACGGATGTTCAGTATGTGAAGACATAAGGGGAGAGGGCAGCACCCTGTCAGTCATGCGACTGGGTACCATGGGCCGGTGGCCACGTTCCCATTAAGGGAGAATCAAGTGCAACGTACTTAATGTCATTACTGGGGTCATGGTTAGTGCACATGGCTGATTTCAATCATGTGACCTAGTGAGATGAAAGAGGGCCACTCATGTGTCCCACTCACTAGACATGGTTGCCCAGTGCTGGTGTATATGCATGACATGGGAGAGAAAGCAAGGCAGAGGGACAGGATATGGGATTTTCTTCTAATTCTGATATTTTGGTATCTTTTTATTTTGCAAAACATGACTTTGGATTTGGGAGAAAAGGATCAAGAAAAACAAGAATTGCCATTTGTCATATATGAGATCAGTCATCCATAATCGATATCTTGTCAAGGGCCAGCACCAGCTGCTTCAGAGAAAGTAGGAGAAGAACCAAACGCACCAGAATGAGTTTTTCCATGGTGAGCTAGAAGCTTGGGTATGCCCTGAAACATAAGGCTTCTGTTCTAAAACTATTTTTTTCAATATTTATAAAAAGTCTAGATTTTTTTGTTATATAAACATATAAATGTCCACACTTTTTTTTAAAGCCAGCGAAGATCCTTGGGCAATTTTTGAAAGCATTTAGAAATTTCAAAAGTTTAACTCCCATTGAAATCAATGAGAGTCAAGCTAAGTCAAGTACCTAAAAGATGGCAGGGTGTGGGGGATATTCTCTTTTAACTCTGACAGACAGGGCAAAAAGAATGGCTTAAATTTCTTTTAAGAATTTTATTTATTAGGTAATCAGCTTTCATGGGTAAGACCCACTTCATCTGATTTGGATTAAAAATAAGAATCCAGGCTATATATATAGTGGGAGGGAGCAGAAGAGAAGATGGGGTGGGGAAAGCAGGGAGATTGGAAGTTACCTGTCATTAATAGGAGCGGTGGAAGGAGTAAATTAGATGGGACAGAACATTCCTGCGAACATCAAGGATGTGGAAATTGCCCTTGTAATGCATAAGATAATTAAGATATCTGTTTAGCCTGAGGTTAAATGTATTGAACTTGCAAATGATTCATTCAGCTGTCTCTCTTTGTAATCTAGTGGTAAAATCCTTTTGTAACAGAATAGCCACTCTCAGGTCCCTCACTGTATGTCCCAGGAGGTTACAGTGTTCCTCTACAGGTTTATGTTTATTCCAATTCCTGGTGCGTAATTTATGTCCATTCATTCTTTGGTGCAGGGATTATCCAGTTTGTCCAACATAACATGGCAGAGGGGCATTCCAGGCAAATGATGGTATATATCACATTAGTGGATGTAAAGGTGTATGAGCCCCTGATGGTGTGGCTGAAGTGGTTAAGTCTAGTGATGGTGTCTTTAGTATAGCTATGTGGACAGAGCTGGCAATGAGGTTTGTTGCAGGGATAAATTCATGGGTTAATGTTTCTATGTTATGATGTGCGGCTGCTAGTGATGATGTTCTTGAGATTGGGTGGCTGTCCATAGGCCAGAAGAGGCCTCTTACAAAAGGCCTGTGAGAGTGAGGGATCATGTTCCAGTGTAGGCTGTAGAGTGTCAATACTGCACCAGAGAGGTTTAAGCTGAGGGGTGTAGGTGATGACAAGTGTAGTTCTCCTGTTTACCTTCTTGGGCCTATCATGAAGTAGGCCTGTTCTTTCCTACTTCTAAGTACTTTTTAGAGTCAGTGTTTTCCATTCCCATTCCCAAGTCTCCCATTCCATAGCTAGAATCTGTGACCTTCCATATTCTCTCCATGATCTTCCTTCAATCTTCTCAAGTACCCCTGATTGATACCAATATTCCAGCCCAACACTCCCTTTAACACCTTCGTTTTAGATCAAATAATCATCTCATTACTTTCATATGTCTCAGAATAAAGTATACATGTTCTGGGCCATCTTTCAGTTACAATTTGTTTTGTGTGCTACAGCAATACCATATCACTTTCTTCGTCAAGGAATATGGCTGTGGATACAAGTTCTTATTAATGTTGGTGAGTACTCATTCACAAAAATAATACCTTCTATTTTAATGGGATTACTCCCATGGAATAAATTTTCACTAAGAAAATAAGTCCAAGTTATGCATCCCTGTGTAGGAAGGAGGGATTTGTATGAATTATGCTTTGAAGTACCAGAGTTAAGGAAGAGTGGCAAACATTCATGGGAGTTCAAAAGTTAGACTGAAGTTTTTACTAGTTCAGATAATCAATGTGTGCCTATGCAATGAAATAGGGCAGTACAAAAGCATGCTATATTAAGGTAGCTTCTTCCATTTCTTAGCACTCAATTGTCCAGCATGTGTCAGAAGGACTATAGCTGCGTCCACGCTAGCCGGTTATTTCGAAGTAGCCATGCCAACTTCGAAATAGCGCCTTCCGCACCTACACACGCTAAGCGCTATTTCGAAGTTGCAATCGACGTAAGGTGGTGAGACTTCGAAGTCGCTATCCTCATGAGGAGATGGGAATAGCGCCCTACTTTGACATTGAACGTCGAAGTAGGGCATATGTAGACGATCTGCATCCCGCAACATCGAAATAGTGGCGTCCTCCATGGCGGCCATCAGCTGAGGGGTTGAGAGACGCTCTCTCCAGCCCCTGAGCTTTATGGTCACAGTGTGCAGCAGCCCCTTAAAGCTCCCCGCCCCCTTATTTCCTGTGCAGAAAGCTGAGAGATTGTGCAGGCAGCAGCACTGCCATGTGCACAGCCTGCATGGATCTTAGCAGCCCCAGCCCTCAACGTGAACCTCATGGCATCCAGCCAGCCCCCCAAGCGCCCACAGGGCACACCCCCCAAGGGGACCCATGGCTCCCAGCCTGCCAGCCAGAGGGGGAAGAGGCAACTGGGCCCCTCCTGGACAGAGGCCGAGATCCAGGACCTGCTGGGGCTCTGGGGCGAGGAGCAGGTGCTCCAGGTAATGGGGAGCAAGAGGTGGAACGCGGATGAAATTGCTTTGCTGGCTGAGGGCCTGGCTGCCCAGGGTCACCCTGCCCAAACTCCTGACCATGTCAGGATTAAGGTGAAGGAGCTGCGGCAGGGTTACACCCGGGCCCAGGACACGGCCACCCGATCTGGCACCGCCCCCGCCACTTGCCCCTTTTACAGGGAGCTCAGGTCCATCCTGGGCCCATGGCACAACTCCTCCCCCACCAGCCACTCTTGACGCATTGGCCAACGAGCCCCAGCAGGCCCTGGAGATGGAGTCTGCCCTGGAGGCAAGCCCTGCACCCCAGGGGGCCCCCCAGGAGCCCACCCCTGGGATGCTGGAGGAGGAGGAGGGGGATTCCTCCAGCGACGGGGGGCTCCACATAGCCCTCCCATCCCACAGCTCCAGCAGGGCGTCCGCCCGATGGGTGTCCCCCGAACATGGGAGTGAACCATCAGGTATGTACCCCTCCGGTGCATACCGCTGGGGTTAAGGGGTGGGGACAAGAGACATGACGAGGGCCCTCCACACGCCCAGATGACCATGGCCCCAAGGACAGCAGTGGCATGTCCCTCAGAAGAGTGCATCAGCCCCTGCCCCCCAGCAGGACAGCGCCATGCCCCATCCCTGGGGATGGGGGGGGACACCCATCAGCAGCAGCAGCATCTCCGGGGGATGGGGATGGGGAACCAGAACCAGAGGGGTGAGGGGACAAGGGCCACAGGTCAGGGCCCACACTAACAGCTGTCTCCACTCTTCTTCCCCCCGTGTTCCGCAGCTGCACCATCAGAGGGCCTGGAGAGCACCGGCGAGGTGTCCGTGGTCCCAGAGAGCCCAGCGGGGCCATCCCAGCAGACCAGCCCCTCGGCGGAGCACAGACCAGCCCCAGGACGAGGCCGACAGAGGAGGAGCCACCCGCAGATGGCCATGGACCCCCAGCTGCTCACGACCCTCCACCGTCACCTGGAGATGTCGGAGCGGCACCTGTGGGTGGAGGAGCGGTGGCTAGAGCTCCAGAAGCGAGCACTGGCCTGGAGCCAGGAGGCATGGGGGACCTTCATGCGCACGTTCCAGCAGATTGCGCAGCACCTGCCCCCCCCGCCACTCCGCCTGCCGCTCTGCCCGCTGCGCCACCCGCCGCTCCACCTGCCGTCTCTCCACCATCTGGTACCCTGGGGCCTGCCGCTGTGGGGGACCATGGGCCTGCAGACACCAGCCAGCCCTATTTGCCGGTTCTGCCGGCCCCCATCCAGCCTCGACCAGGGCTCCGGCCGAGACGTTGGTTGCGCCGGGCTCTGAACAATAGGGTGAGGGGCCGAGGACGTTGCCCCCCTCTTTGTACATATTCCCCCCATGTTTGTAAATAGTTTTTGTTCTGCTCCCCATGGACATAGTTCCCCCCTTCCTTCTGTTAATAATAACGTTGCACTGTTTTGTTTCAAAAAACATTTCCATTTATTTCAAAGAAAAGTGTGGGGGTGTGTGTGTGTGCTCTCGGGTGCTCTGTGGTGTGGGCATGGGGGCAGGGAGTGTTGTGGAGGATGGGAGGGTGCAGTGGGTGGCTCACCAGCAGCTGGCCCTGCCAGCGTTCACCCCGCAGCCTGGTCAAAATGGGCCCGCAGGGCCTCCCGGACCCGGATCCCCTCAGGGGCGACCTGGCAACTGGGAGCAGTGGGTGGCTGGACGTCAGCCCTGCCAGCTTCCACAGCCCAGACCTGGAAGAAGGCCTCTCCCTTGCTGTCCACCAGGTTGTGGAGTGTGCTGTGCGCACCCACAACCTGGGGGATGTTGGTGAAGCCTGCATCCAGGCAGGTGAGGAGACACCTCTAGCGCCCTTTGAGGTGGCCGAAAGTCCGCTCGACCACCTGGCATGCATGGTTCAAGCGCTTGTTGAACCGCTTCTGGCTGGCTGTGACGTGGCCAATGTAGGGGTGCATGAGCCAGGGCTGGAGGGGGTACGCCATGTCTGCGACGATGCAGAGGGGCAGGATGGTGTCCCTCAAAGGGATCTCCTGCTGGGGGATGTAGGTCCCTGCCTCCAGCCAGTGGCACAGGCCTGAATTTCTGAACACCTGGGCTTCGTGGGTGCTGCCAGGCCAGCCGACATAAATGTCCAAGAGGCGGCCCCAGCTGTCCACCAAGGCCTGCAGGACCATGGAATGGTATCCCTTCCTATTGAGGAAGCATCCTCTGCTGTGCTCCGGGGTACGGATGGGGATATGGGTCCCATCCAGAGCCCCAAAGCAATTTGGGAAGCCCAGGCTGGCAAACCCCATGATGGCAGCATCTGGGTCCCCAAGCCACACGAGCCTGTGGAGGAGCAGGGCATTGATTGCGCGGATGACCTGCAGGGGAAAGACATGAGACAGCACTGGTGACGGGTGTGCAGGGTGTGTCCGGCCCTCCCCACAGGGCTACCTCTGTCCCCACAGGGCTCCCCCCATCCCCCTGGGTCCTCTTACCTCTATGAGGACAACTCCAACAGTGGCCTCGCCCACGCTGAACTGCTGCCCTACGGATCGGTAGCTGTCTGGAGTGGCCAGCTTCCAGACATCGATGCTGACCCGTTTCTCTACTGTCAGGGCACGTCGCATGGGGGTGTCCTGGTGCCATAAGGCAGGGGTGTGCCACTGGCAGAGCTCCAGGAATGTCTGCTGGCTCATCCGGAAGTTCCAGAGCCAGCGGTCATTGTCCCACTCGCTGAGCACCAGCCGCTCCCACTAGTCCGTGCTCGTGGGGTATCTTCACAGACGGCGGCATGTGCAGCGGGGGGCGGGGGTGGGGCTGGGAGGGCAGCAAGGTCTGGGGCTGCTTCCTTATCCCCTGGGGGCAGCTCCTCTTCTATAAAAAAAGATGGTCAGCTGCCTCCTGCATAGCACTGAGCAGGGCAGCCACTGGTCCTGCAGGGGCGGGTGTGGGGGCCTCTGGTTGCTGCTGCTGTTGCTGCTGCTGTGGGTCCATGCTGCTTCCACAGGGTGTGCAGGCTTGTGGCTCTGCAGACCGCATGCTGTGCAGGCTGAATGTATCTGGGAGGGGCCCTTTAAGGGAGCAGCTAGCTTTTGCCCCGGAAGTGCTAGTCTGCCCTGTGACCCTGTCTGCAGCTGTTCCTGGCACCCTTATTTTGATTAGGGCTGCTTTGGTGTGTAGACGCTCCCCTGCAGCCCCTTCTTCGATGCAGTGCTGCTCAACGTCGATGTTGAACGTCGACGGCACCAGCCCTGGAGGATGTGTAGACGCTATTCATCGAAATAGCTTATTTCGATTTCGCTACATCGAAATAAGCTATTTCGATGTAGCGTCCCAGTGTAGACGTAGCTTATATGTCAGTCTATCAACAATTTAGGGGAGACCTTGAAACTTTAAATAAAGTCACACAATGTAATGCTCATTAAATTACCACAGACAACTGAGTGTAAGTGATAATGCCAATAACATAGCTTGGTGCTATAGATTGTATATAGCTTGAGGTACAATCTTTGCTCCTTGTTATTTCCTTGGGAGTCTGATGTAGCAAATGAGAGAGCTGACAGTATAACTTTTCTGGATTCTGTTGTGGTTTCAAAACACACCATAGCCGCGTCTACACATTCATGCTACTTCGAAGTAGCGGCACCAACTTTGAAATAGCGCCCGTCACGGCTACACATGTTGGGCGCTATTTCGAAGTTAACTTCGACGTTAGGCGGCGAGACGTCAAAGTCGCTAACCCCATGAGGGGATGGGAATAGCGCCCTACTTCGACATTCAACGTCGAAGTAGGGAACGTGTAGACGATCCGCGTCCCGCAACATCGAAATAGCGGGGTCCTCCATGGTGGCCATCAGCAGGGGGGTTGAGAGACGCTCTCTCTCCAGCCCCTGCGGGGCTCTATGGTCACCATGGGCAGCAGCCCTTAGCCCAGGGCTTCTGGCTGCTGCTGCTGCAGCTGGGGATCCATGCTGCATGCACAGGGTCTGCAACTAGTTGTCGGCTCTGTGTATCTTGTGCTGTTTAGTGCAAGTGTGTCTGGGAGGGGCCCTTTAAGGGAGCGGCTTGCTGTTGAGTCTGCCCTGTGACCCTGTCTGCAGCTGTTCCTGGCACCCTTATTTCGATGTGTGCTACTTTGGCGTGTAGACGTTCCCTCGCAGCGCCTATTTTGATGTGGTGCTGCCCAATGTCGACGCTGAAGGTCGACGTTGCCAGCCCTGGAGGACGTGTAGACGTTATTCATCGAAGTCGCTACATTGAAATAAGCTATTTCGATGTAGCGTGCACATGTAGACGTAGCCCATGAGAACAGAAAACCCCAGGTATAAAAGGTGTCCCAGAGGTGACTTCAGGCACTAAAAATATTTTTTAAGAGGTTATGTTAAGAGATTATGGCAGGATTTTTAGCACGACCAAGGTGAGGTGTTCAGGCAGAAAGTGAACTGCAAAACCACACAGGCTTCAAACATTTTCTTAAGGCTTTACTAGGACAGAGAAATAATTCTTCCTGCACAGGGGCCAGACTGAAAGGCCACTCCCAAATACAGGTTACCAAGGACACAGTACTCAGCATCACTTCTCAGCTATCAAAAGACTTGTGTTAATTACCATTTAATTAGTTTCTGCTGGACCAGAATCTCACAAAAAGAAAATTAACTCCAGTTAAAGTGTCAGGCCTGGTTGATCTACTAGGAGGAAATTATGGCAAGCAGCCTTAATGATGATTATTAACCAATGTTATAAATTATACAAGGATTCATACAAGATTTACATTTTAGTTCAGCGCTCAAAAATTCTTGGCTATGTCTACACTACAGTGATCTGTAGACAAGTCACTCTCAGAAGATATCTTCTGACAAAACTTCCGTTGACTGAGTCTAGCCACACACACATTCTTGGTCTACACTACAGAGTTCTGTCAACAGAAGAGGCCTTCTGTCAACAAAACTAGGGAGCACTCATGCTACAAATGCATTCTGTTGACAGAACACAGCAGTTTTCCTGGCATAGTTCTGTCTTGACCTTAGGAGGCACAGTGCCTCTGTCAGCAAATTCTGTTGACAAAAAAATAGTGTAGACACTCTGGGGGGCCCCTCTGTCAACAGAAGGGGCTTCTGGTTCACTGGGCTGCCCTGTTTGCAGACCTCCTGGTTGTCTTTTCTGTCAACAGATGGCTAGGCAGTCTGGCCACTCTCTGTTAATAGAGATCATTGAGCGGGGATCCTGTATTAGGCGTGGGCGTGTTCTGTAGACAGTCTCGTCAGGAAAATATCTGTCAACAGGACTCTGTAGTATGGACACATCTATAAGTGGATCGAAAAAGCGATCTGCTCTGTCTCCAGAGTGTGGCCAGACTGCCCAACCCTCTCTCAACAAAATGTCTGACCGGAAGCACTGCACACAGGGCTGTCCCATGACCTGAAAGCCCTGTCTGTTGACAGAGGGCCCCCTGTAGTGTCCACAAGGCTTTTTTGTCCACAGATTCTATTGAGATAGGCATTCTGCCACCTAGGGGTCAGGCAGAAGGCTGTCAAAAAAAGTGCAGAGGTCTGTTGACAATATGTCATTTTTAGTGTGGACACTCCACTCAAAACACTTGTTTTGTCAAAAAAAAAACAAAACCTCCACTGTAGATGTAGCCAGTCAGTCTTTATCAAAAACAGAAGACCTTACACCTCAGACAAAACTATTAGTGTAAATTAGCAGAGGTCAATGGAATTACTTTTTCAGCAGTGGTTGATATACGAATAAAATAAAATAATACAGCTCTGTTTGGGCTGAGACAACTCTTGATTGGCAGGAGTTTCATGTCAAGGAAATTCCTAGCCACTAATTTGAAACCTTTCCGTTATGTCCCAGTACATTGTGGCCACTGAGTATAAAGTTTGCTGGGAAACAGGTCCAGGGATTAGTTTCAATGAGGGAAAAAATGGGATCTGGGGAGAAAATGTTTTTTATGGAATATAATTCAAAAAGAATAACGTGTACATCTTATAATTTAGATAATGAACATACAGTCATTGAAAAGAACCACTAAATATAAAAAGCAGAGGAAATTTTTGTATAAACAATTATTTTGATTCCTTCCCTTCATGGAACAAACTTAAAATTGTGGTGCTCTTCTGTGACTTTGTTATAGTTCAATGAACATGGTTACATTTGTGTCAATAAACGTATATAGCAGTTTTTAAAACTTGCTCTCTTCAGTCAGGACGTGTAGCCAAGAAACAGGTTTGTGGTTTAGAAAAAAAGGGAGTTACATTATATTTTTCTTCCTCCAGTTTTGATACTTATAATACTTAGTAGGACTGCGTTTCTCCACTGGCAGGATTTCTCTTATTACTGGGTAGCAAAGAGGAAACATCCATTTTTATTATAGTCATCACAGAACTTTTGTTTTGAGCATAAAGGAAACAATCCATAGTAGAAACATGGAGGCAGATTTTACTTGAGTTGGAAATAAAGTTCAAAAAGTGTAAATCGTTGCTGTTGTTGGTGTTGTTAATAGGTAATGGTTCCTCTTCATTTTTCTAGCACAGGGCCAGACAACAAGTTAGAAAATAAGAGCCAAAATAGCTGTGGCTAGAGTGCAAAGAGCCACAAATTATATATTTGTTTTTATCTACCAAGATAGATACATAAAACTAAATATATAGTAAGTAGCTCAATACCCTTCCCATCCCTCTCCCCTAGAGCCAGGCACTTGCCCCACCCCCTGGCTCTACCAAATGTCTGGGACTCACCGGACCCACTGCCACTGCCACATGCTTCTCCTTCCAGGCACTGGGCATGTGCACATAGTGGCAGTGAGCGGTCCAGTTGCATGGCCACAAGCTGGAGCCACATTACATTGAGCAAAGAACTGCATGAAGCTCAAGAGCCAGAGGTTGGCCACCCCTGTTCTAACATTTAGGAGATCAAAAGTATATGAGTTTCTCTTCAGCTGTTTACTGCATAAAGTCCCATTGCAAAAACAAAGGGATTGTTACTAATTTTGTTATTAATTTTTTGCTGATATATTTTAGTCATCATTTATTTAAAAAAGATGTCTCTCTACAAGAATGATGTGGAGGGTTATTAATCTCCAAGTATGCATTAGTGAAGTCTAGGCCATATTAATATATTGTGGGAGGGAGCCAGATTGGAGAAATAACTCATGTTAAACAGAATATTCCAGGATAAATTATGCAAATTTGTATTAACATGTGTTGAACACCATCTGGTCCATGGCATTGGTAGTTTTATAGGTCTATAAAGACTTGGTAGACTTCCCCTGAAGTTCACTTAATTATGCAAAATGCTTAGTTAATTCTCAGAAAAAACAAAGATCTCTTTCTCCCTTGTCTAGGATATATTATTGTATGAGGTGGGGAAATGAATCTGGAAGGGTGTAAGTTTTTTTCATATTGAAAAAAAACAACTGATTAGTTAGTTGCAGGTGTTTTATTGTTGTGTTCATGTTCGCGTTCAACTTAAAGGTTATAATAAGCTGGAAAGGTGAGGACAAGGTGTTTGAAACCATCATAATAGAAGATGGAAGAGCAATGCTGGATTGAAAGTCAGAGCAAGGGTTTAGAAATATCACCTTGCCAGCTATGTTTCAAAGAGACTAGAGGGAGGCAGTGGTGGGAGTCACAGGGGCTAGAGCAGAGGAGGTTGTGGTAATGAAGGACAGATATTATGAAGGTCATACAAAAGTTTTGATGTCTGCAGGAAGGTGTAGCCAGACAGAGCCCTCCCCCCAGTCTTGCTCTACTCCATCTTCCCTCCCTTAGGTGCTTCAAAGCACAAAAAAGGTGAAAAAAACAGCCAAGTCTTGGAATGCCCAAGAGCGCAGATGTGCTTATCTCCAAGCATAAGTCTTTGATGCTCCAAAGCAAAAGCCAGACTCACCCTGAATGGACCGAAACCAGACAACAAAGGACAAACAGACTAACAGACAGCCAGGGCCTCGGGCTGCCCTTGGCCAGTACTGGTGATTGATACACCCACACTTGGTCCCAGACGGAGGAATCTCCTGCCGATTAAGAAAGAATGCCCTAAATTATCTCCAACTCACAGGTGAGAACTAAGCCCTTGAACTCCCTGTGAGAACCAGTGTCATGAGACGATTTAACTCACTTGGCACCCTTTTAGATAAGATAGAGTGTACGTGACCCAATGGGTATAAAGAAGGGCCCAGCAAACCCCCTAATTGAGCTCCAATTACCTCTACCTGCCAGTCAGGAGGGTCTTTGCCTCCCGAGGTCCCAGAGGACACCCTCCTCGTAGACTGCTTCCCAAGGGATTGAGTGAGACAGACGCTGGCCACGCCACATTGAGTAACGCAGGGGTGAGAATAAGACCTGCTAAGTGTTCTTACTTTTGCTTTTGCCCGCATTTAACAATAGATCTGTGAATTAAAATACTTTTGGTATATGCTAGCTGTTTGTAATAAAATATAAATCTTGTAAGCTTGCAACAAAATATATATATATATAGATAGATATAGATATAGATATAGATATAGATATATATCTTGTCATCTTGTAACCATAAGAGTTAAGCCTCCTTAGTCAATAAATAAGTAACTGGTTAAGTTGTAACCTGACTCTCCCTGTTACTGTGCAAGCTGAACACAAAACAAAGAATCCAGCTGCTTTTCAGCTTCATTAGCCTGGTCATTGGTGAGAGCATGCTGAGAGCTGAGCGCTGAGTCTTGCCGCCTCCATGGGACAGACTCTCTGGGGCACCTGTCAGCCTGTCCTGGCTGCCCACTGCGAAGGGACTTTTCCTGTCCTACCAGTTAAAGACTCATGTGTTAGGACCTTAGGGCATCTGTCAGCCTGCCTGGCTGCCCACTGTGAAGGGACTGTCTGTCCTAGCAGTTAAAGACTCGGATGAAAATAAGGGCATAGGTGGTATCTCACCCAACCATCGGCTAACAGAAGGTGAAAAATTGAATCTCTAATATGCAGGATTACAGATAAGTGACTGAACAGAATAAGTCTGTAAAACTGATACATTCCTTTACAGTCACAAATGTATCATCACCCATTGAATTATCAGAGTCTCAAAAGAGCACCAGGATTTTAAGTGTCAAGATATCTATATATATCTATATATCTATATAGATATATATACTTTCAATCAAGTATTGCTCCTCCATCTTCCATTATGCTGGTTTCAAACACCTTGTCCTCATCTTTCCAGCTTATTATAACCTTATTATACACACACACACACACACACACATCCCCCTTAGAAACATTTTTTCATCTAATCAGATTTTGTTCAGGTGCTAAATTTGACAAGATTGGAAATAAAATATTTTTGCATTCCAAAAGATCTGAGTGATGAATGCATTCTTCTTTTTTTGAGCAGTTAAGACCTGCATGTCAGCTAGTTACAAAATATACTTACTCTCCTGTCTAAAATTCTAATGTATTCTTTTCAAACACGATTATAGGATATTAGAAGGCAATGAATGCTTTATAGGTGCCTCAGAATAAAATTTTCACTAAATGTTTTGTTTTGTCTATTATTTAAGTAAATAAGTAAAGACTTTTATAGACAGAGTCTGTGGCCACACTTGACCAAAACTTCAAAATGGCCACGCAAATGGCCATTTCAAAGATTACTAATGAGGCACTGAATTGAATATTCAGTGCCTCATTAGCATGAGGACACTTTCGGCCACAGCTGTTTGAAAGCACCTCTCTCGAACACTTGCAGCTCAGCGTGGCTACAGAGGGGTCCTTTTCAAAAGGACCCCACACCTTTCAAAATCCCCTTATTCCCCTCAGATGAGAAATAAGGGAATTTCGAAAGGTGCAGGGTCCTTTCGAAAAGGACCCCCATGTAGCCGTGCTGAGCTGTAAGCATTCGAAAAAGGCGCTTTCGACCACGGCCGGAAGTGTCCTAATGCTAATGAGGCACTGAATATTCAATTCAGCGCCTCATTAGTAATCTTTGAAATGGCCATTTGCATGGCCATTTCGAAGTTTTGAGATAGTGTAGACACAGCCAGATGGTAAAACATACATGAAAGATGTTTCCCTGAGATAAATGAATTATTTTTATTCAAGGACAAGTGTTAGAATTCTACCTTCTCCAATCTCATGTAAAGTGATTGCAGTTCAAATTACTCAGATCCTTCACTTGATAAATGATTCAACCTGCATTGAGTGCTATATCACGGTACTCTATGATATGATGGTATGTTTCTACACTGGGAAAACAATGAATGTCATAAAGCTGTATTTCATACTAAAGAAAATTTGAATATTGAAATTCGAGTCAAAAATGTCTGTTGAGAATATATATTTGAGAAGAGAGAAGATAATCAAACAAGCTCTGCTATGTATTCATTTCAAAGGCTGTGGCTACACTACCCCTCCCTTTTAGAAGGGGCATGTAAATGGAGCCATTCAAATATAAAAATTTGAAATGCAATGAGGCACTGATATGCATATTCAGTGATCATTTGCATAATGGAAGCCACCCAGTTCATCAAAAGTGCTGATTTCGAAATAAAAATAGCCATGTAGCCAGGGCTCCTTTGAAACAATGCTCCAATTTTGAAAGCACCCTTCTTCCTAAAAAAATTTGCTTTTGAAATCACGACACCCCTGTGAAGCGGAAAGGGAGCTGCAGACAGGGGAGTTTAAGAGGGAGAGCAAGTGATCCTGCTGCTGCAGAAGCTACCAGGTGAGAGCTCTGGCTTTTGGGGTGAGTGAGTGGAGTGTGTGTAGTCTCCTAAAAATACTCCTGTATTACCTCAGTTAGAATACTTTTGTGTACTGTCTCTTTAAGGAAACTGATTTGCCATCTGTATCCAAGGAACCTTTCATGATGCCATGAATCTTGCAAGAGAAAATCAAGACGATTGCTTTTGATTAGAACTGTCAAAGTTTTCACAGGCACTTTAGAATCCATAATCCCCACCTTCCCTTTCACTTGACAGGTGATGCTCCCCATCTCTTTCTACTACTTACTGCCAATATTTTTATATTAACAAAATCTCACATTTTTCCCACGCATCTTATAAATGATGGGTTCACAAGAGTGACACCATGTTTAAAGTCACACTTCATGGCATTTGATTTATTTTTTTCTGAAATCCTTAATCTTGATGGATGCAGATGTTTTCTTCTCTTTACAGAAAATCATCTGCAAGCTGTCACATATGCTTCCAATTAATACATATCTGTTATAGTCCAATGGGTCTAACAAATACAAACTGCAAATATTTCTTCAACTTCTTCTAACCAGGTGTTACTATGGTATCTGATCTGGCAGGAAACAATAATATGGTCTGTTCTTGACAAGTGTGTTGACAAGCATTAGTGCCTTATGCTAATAGTTGTAATAAATATGTGATTGTACTTATAACTATGTGTAAAGTTAATGAAAACAAACTATGCCTTTAATTAATGTTTGCATATAATTTCAGGAAGAATTTGTTATAAGTGTATAAGCAATTTTATAGTTCTATCTGCAAATGAACATATCTGGACTACAACTGATCTGAAGCATCAGATCACTTTGATTTGTTTTATTTAGATTCAGATAGGAAATTAATAAGGGAAACCCACAAGAAACAGTAAAATATCACCCAAAGGGTGATATTTGAATAAAAGTACATTTATTAAAGTAAAATGACATGTATATTAGGTTAACACAGATGTTAAATAAAGATGTGATGGAAGAAAATCTTACTGCAGACTACTGTTGAAAGGACATTATTTGAAAACCCTTAAATAATTTTAAATGATACTTTACTTAAATAATGTGAACTAACTTGAATTAGGCACTTTACATGAAAAGCAGTAAAATTATAGTTATTTAGCTAAAGATTAACCTAGATAGATATATCCAAAAGAATATTTCTTTTGGGACCTTCAATTTCATTTCAGTTCATGCTATATCAAACCTTCAGATTAGTTCATATATTGTTTCTGAAGGAATAAGCCTTGCCACATACTTGCTCTCTCCCCATTCTACCCAAAAACACATGTATAGTTAGATTGGCACAACATCAATAATTAGGCTTGCTGCTTTTACAAAAAAAAAAACAAAACGCTCACACACAACACCAACCCCATGCTAGATGAAGACAAAAGTGATCAGATAAAGCATACTCAGAAACTGGGAAACTGAGACAAAGCAATGTGGTGCTGACTAATCTGCTTCTGTGCTGTGTTTGACCCATTTATGTAACAAGTGATATTCAGGAAAAAACTTCAGTAGTGGCATGGAGATGTAAATTAAGGTAAAGAGGCCAGATAAGGATTCCCTGTTGTATGGAAATGCTCTAGCAAGGGAGCACTGGAATGGTTAATACTCATAAACCGAAGAACAAAGAAGGTATCTATCTGCAGTTCTCATAACTCAAACCTTTCAGAGGATAGAAGGCAGTTGCTAAAGCCATAATGTAACTCATTTTTAAACACAGAAAAAATGAAGAGAAAAGAGTAATATATGTTTAAAGACAAACATCTAAAGTAGCATCAACCTACATTTGCCTTTCAGAATCTCTAGACCAATATTTCAGTGTTCAGTTTTTGGAAATAGGGTTGTTACACCAAGAAAACTATAATTGGCAAATGCAGAGATAATGGTTAAATGTGTAATTAATTTACATATCCAAAAAAAATTGAACTCAACAACCTGGGTATGAGGAAGAAAGAGGTTGCCCAAGCCTGCAGGTGCAAACATTTCTGCTTTTGGAAAAGGTGTGTTCTTCCACAAAAATTCATATTATTTTTAATATGTGGCTATTCTCGTATAATTTGAAAGGCGAAATGCTCTGCTGTGTGAATGGTGTCTCTTTGTTCAAGTTATTTATTCAGTATTCATAACTGATCAACATTTTGAACTATTTCAGTCTATTCATTCTTTAGAGCATGTTCACTTTGCTTGTGATTTATTAGTCATGAGTTATCTGATTAGTCAGATAATACAAGTTGCACATTTCAAATCCAGTACTCTCTCATTCAGCAATGTCTGAAGTCTGGCACCTGGATGTTTCAGGATGAGAGATTATCAGGCTGGGGCTGAGGCCAGTGAAGGGGCACTGCCCGTTCTGCAGCAGCATGGGACCAGGAGCCAGAGCACCTCTGTCTGCCCTACGGGGACAGGGACAGAGCTGGTGTCCTCCCTACTATCCAGTGGTAGCTGAGGTGCAGGGGCTGGAGCCCCGTGGCAGCCCTAGGGAGCCAAAACCCTGAGGGTGAGAGGCTGGTGGCTTTTGTTGCAGAAGCTCCCGGAGCGCAGGGCTTCTCTGTGGACAGAATTCGTGAACCTCTCCTGATCTGGCAAATTTTCTTATTTGCAGCCTGTATTCAATATCATATTATTTCTCTGATTGTATCTCCAATGCATTTATTATTCCCCATACTTTAATTTTAGTTTGTTTATCATTTACTATTTTAGTAATTGTATGTCAAAATTCATGCCACAAATCCCACAAAATATTTACGTAAGTGCTAAATTGTTAGCACAGGGGCAGTCCTATAAATTTAAATGAAACTAGCTAAATGTTTAACCTTCAGCACATGCTTAAATGCTGGGCTATATCAGTGAGTAAGTCATCTCATCAAGAAGCAACAGTACCCTGGAGATACAACACTAGAGATAGCTATGACAACTCACCAAAATGAGCAATAAATAGCGAAGAATCCAAGAAGCAAATACTTTGAAAACGAATCACAAGCTGAAATTTGGTCACAATTGAATATTTATAAACCTCATATTTATTCATAAAAAGCAAAGGATACTGAAATATGACTGCTGGTCAGAAAAAAGGATTAAACTACCTAATCTAATATTTTCAAAACCTTGGGCCGAAAGTTATGGTCTTTCAATTTCTTTGATTTTCACAAGTGCTTAGTACTCATCAGCTCCCATTGAAGCTGTGGCATAGGTTCTATTGAGCACTAAGCACTTCTGAACATCAGAACTTATTTAGATGCCGAAGCACAGATTTAAGAGAACAACTTTGGTCACCCATTTATTAAAAATGTAGCCTAATTTCCTCTCTGCTGCTTTTGCTAAACAGAAAGGCAATCTATACATTAGCCATTGGATTTTAAGACAAAGAGCAATATATTGCAAAGGAGTTAGATCCCATCAATGATTGGAGAGGGAGATTTTGAAAGACAAGTGTGGGGAAGGGTAATAAATTAAAGTACAACACCTATTCCTTTTCATTATAAAAATGTCCATCTCTCACTCTTATTTTGCCCTATCATCTATATATTATATCAGAAAGCTAGCAGAGACTGGTAGTAAGCACAGAACTTTGTTCTCACTGTTCTCATCTCATTGTTCTCACTGTCCAGATGGATTTTATAGATCCAAAGAATGATAGCAACCCATGACAGATGTTCAACACAGCCATCATAAAATTCCTTTCTGTGGTAGAAGTTCACTATTAAATCAGAGAGGTCAGAGAAAATTTCTTTTTGACTCATTTTAAAGTTTTTTTTTTTTGGTGGGTTGGGTGAGTTGGGTGGACGGGAGATAGACATTGAGAAGGATAAGAAGGCAGAATTCTTAGGTGAGCCTAAATTCTTGATAGGTAAAACTCTCAGAACTGATACAATCTTTTATCTCTTGAATTGCCACTGGGTATTTTGGATCAATGGCATTTTTAAACAGGCTTCTGCATCTCTCTCATCAAAACTTGATGAAAAATTAACATTAATTTTCTATGATATCTAAACAACAGGAAACTATCCATTATGGGCCCCCCTTGTATCTGCCACTGGACATACAATCAGTAAGTGATGGTACATACTTGTCGTTTGGCATCAATGCTTGCTGAAGGGGAAAGGGTGGTGTGGAGAACCCAACTGAAAAATATTTAGGAAAACAATTTAATGTTGTCTTTTTCCTCCCTTATTATCTGATTTCAACATTCTTGGTATGAGTGATCATGAGGAACATGTGCTATATAGGGGCAGTTCCAGCTAATCCCTCTGCTACATCTAATCCAGCCTCCTGTCCACCGTGTTGGCCAATTCAGTACAATCCAGAGGAACATGTACAATCCAGAGGAACATGCAGGAAACCCCAAAAGGTAGAATTATGGAATAATTGCTTCAGAGGGCAACATTCAAACCTTTGTCAGTTAGTGGTTGGCTATGGCCTCCAGTATATAAAGGTGTGTTTTTATTATTCATGTTAATGTATTTAATATTTGCTAATGTAACATTGGGTGATCTCATTATCTGTGTAAATGTCCAATCCATTAATTAAAATTTTGCTATGCTCTTGTGTAATGTAATGAGTCATTCCTCAGCTGGAACATGATTAAGCCTCATGAGTAGATGAGTCATTCCCATGCTCGACTCCAGCTAACCTAGTGACTCTAAGGGCACATATTATATGCTTCAAAGAAGGAAAAACTCCAAGTCACAGAACTCTCCCATGACTGACGGTGCTAACAGACTTCACAAGCCTTAGACTGCCCTAGCCTTGTTCTTAATCTTCCTCCAGACTATGATTCTGGCTCTGATCACTGACTTGGATGACTGGGACTGACTGCCTTAGCTCTAACCATTAGGCATAACCATCCCATTCTCAGTTTCTGACTTCTTTAGTTCACTAATGCCTTGTGGTAATGAGCTTGAAAGGTAAAGTATCATCTGTATAAAAAGTGTTTGCTTTTTCATCAGCTTTCTGTTTGTTGCCTTGTTCTTCATCAACTGTCCCTTTGTTTGTTATAAGCTATAGAGAGGAGCACCTGGTAGTGCCTCTAAACTCTTTATTGCTTTGGATTTACATTTTCTCCCTCTTTGCCCTGTATTTCTGTAAACAGTGCAGTCTTTACAGTCTATCCTTACTCATGATTCTTTCCATACCTCTAATCAGTTTGATTGACTGTCCTTGATTTACCACTCTGTATTCTAAGGTACAATGCCTAGAACTGAACACAGTACTAAACTGCAGCAGATTGCTTACCACGGATTTAGGCAGAGCACTATAATAATGTCTGTGTTTTTATTCCACTCTAACATTTTCTTTGACTTATTAGCTAATACAACATATTGACTGGAGGTGTTCCCTGCCGTTCATGGAGGTAACCTGAATGACACTCAGTATTTTTCCTAATAATTACAATTGACTTGGAACACAACAATATGTATGAGTAGTTCAAACTAAACCTTCCACCAGGTGTTCCATTGATTTTCATCTGCAGTTATGCTAACTTGGAGACAGGAGTGAAAATAACTTAAAAGTCTTATTGGTACAGAGTAAGACAGGGCTCAGTTCTGAGCCTCTGGAAGAGAAAAGAGGCAGAAGGGGAAGGGCTCGGGGACAGCTTCCCCTAACCAGCCCTTCAGTGCTGCCCAACCCACACCACCTTGGTCTCTGGCAATGATTTAAAAGATCTGGGTTTTCAGTCCTTGAGAGCCCTTGGGCTTTTTAAATTGCTAGGCCCAAGGGCAGCTACCCATTTTGCTCTCTTTCCTCCCCTGCCACTTCTCTGTCAGAAACCCTGCTGCAAGAGACTTTAAAGCATTGCCACAGAAGCATTTTAATATCCATTGTGTACTGGTTTGGACCAGTACCCAGTTTCATAGAATCATAGAACACTAGGACTGGAAGGGACTTCGAGAGGCCATCGAGTCCAGCCCCCTGCCCCAATGGCAGGACCAAGTACTATCTAAACCATCCCTGATAGACATCTATCTAACCTGTTCTTAAATATCTCCAGCGATGGAGATTCCACAACCTCCCTTGGCAATTCATTACACTGTTTGACTGCCCTGACAGTTAGGAACTTTTTCCTAATGTCCAACCTAAACCTCCCTTGCTGCAGTTTAAACCCGTTGCCTCTTGTTCTATCCTCAGAGGCCAAGAAGAACAAGTTTTCTCCCTCCTCCTTACCAGAACATCACGCCAACTGTACCAGCCCACTTTCACCCAAGCCTCGAGATTAAATAAAGTATTATGTGCATTCACAGGACTGGTACAACAGTCATGTGACCGTAAGTGTCCTTACTCTAGACAAGAAAAATGGTCTTGGGGCTAAATGTGTGGATCTGGGATCCAACACAAACCAAGTTCAATTTTAGCCTTTCACTTCCAATATAAGCCAAAAACCTTTTGTTTTATCATCTGTAAAATGGGATTGATAATAATTACTTTCCCACTCTGTACTTTATTTTCAGCATCAAAGCTCTTCAAGGTAGGAACTTCATTTCATTGTTTATTTCTACAGTGTCTAGCACAATAGGGCCTCCCAGTTCTACCAAACTACAAATGAATGGTAACAACAACAATTACTTGTCCAGTGTGGACCAGCACAGCAAAACATTATGGCTCAAGGAGACAATAAAGATCCAAGAACTGAGGTCATCTAGTCCAGCCCCCTGCCTAAAGCAGGATCAACCCCAACTAAGTCATCCCAGCCAGGACTTTGTCAAACTGGGACTTAAAACCCTGTAGGAATGGAGATTATATCACATCTCTCGGTAAATCATTCCAGTGTTTATACCACCCTCATGGTGAAATAGCTTTTCCTAATATGTAACCTACACCTCCCCCTCCATAACTTGAGACCATTGCTCCTTGTTCTGCCATCTGTCACCACTGAGAACAGTCTCTCTTCACCATCTTTAGCACCCCCTTTCAGGAAGTTGAAGGCTGCTATCAAATTGCCCCTCAGTCTTCTCTTCTGCAAACTATATAAGCCCAGATCTCTCAGCCTCTCCTCACAGGTCATGTGCTTCAGGTCAAGCCCACACTGTGACTCACATCCAGCCTCTCAATCCACTATAATCTCCAGGTCTTTTTCTGCTGCACTGCTACTTAGCCAGTCAGTCCCCAGCCTGTAACAATGCTTGGGATTCTTCCAACCTAAGTGCACCTTTTCCTACATCATCCATCACTAGGCTACTTCCCTCATTCAGTAATGGCCCCACACCTTCTCTGATCACCCTCTTATTGTTAACATGCCTGTAGAAAGTCTGCTTGTTACCCTTCACATCCCTTGCCAGCTGCAGTTCCAATTGTGCTTTCACTTTCCTGATTACAGAAAGGGAGAAACAAAAATACACTGAATGTGAACAATAATAAAAATTAAAAAATAGAAGAAAAAGCCTCACATATATGAATGATAGTTTCCATGTGATAAGTATCTGATGACTGAGCTAAACAACAAGAGTGTAAGTATAGCAAGGGATATTTGATCATTTTCTTTTCCTACCAGCTAAATGAGATGATGAACTTGTGACAGTGAAGACTTATGTGAAGTGCTGAATCTAATCAAACCCTTTTCCTTCAATTTGTAACACAGTTAGAACTACAAATTAATCTTAAAATGCATTTTTCCCTAGAGTTTATAAATAGCACAAGCACATGAACTTTTTTCCTATTTCAGATATTTTCAAAATCCCATAAACTCTTTATTTTTTATACCATGGATAAGGTTGGATTTTCAGTGAACTAACAAATAAAAGTTTTCATTCATTAAGCTGAAAAATGGTTGAACTCTTCTTCTTAAGAAGACTAAAGTATTACAAGTTTTGAAGAATAGCTTATACTTAAACTTTTGTAGTGAGTCAAAGAAAATCCCAAAGTTTTCTCAGCTTATATTGTGATATGTAGTGGATTTTTAAGCTTAGAAGATTTTTCAGTGAAGATTTTGAGTTCCAAGTTTTAGCCTTTCTTTAAGAAAGCTCTGCTTAGACTTTAAATGTATAAATGCAAAGTTGGAATGGGTCAAATTCATTCCACAGGCAGGTCAATGAAGTAACAGCACAGATGCATATATTTTTCCCATTTCTCAACTTTGCTAGAGAAGCCTTGAAACTTAGTACATACATTTCAAATAGAACTATATTTGCTCTTTACATACACATGCAAAATGTTTGACGAAAGTATATTAGAGAGCAATTTCTTCACTCCTATATCATAGTCTCAAAGATGTAAACGTATTGTACACATATTCTCCAGAGTGTCTGAGGCTGAAATCAATAGAATCATGTAAAAATAAGATTAGGTAACAGGGCCAGTCGCCTCCTATGTGCCCACTTTATGTCTTCTGTGTGGGTGGCTCTGTGTTGTCCTCCATCAATTTCCCTCTGAGCTATTCCAGAGGAATTCCATCAGGGCCAACATCTTTATCATAATATTTGACTGCTAAAAAGATGTAATATACTCAGTATCATTCTCTCGGCTTCCCTGCCCCATAGTTCATCCTTCCAGTCTAGATTCTCACCATCCTCCTCACTAGGACCGTGGTTGGTTACCTTCTTTCTGTCAGCAGCTGTCTGCAATAACTCCTTATGTCCCTAGATCTGTCCTTAGTAACATAATGTTTCCTGTCATGTGACAAATTATTTTTCTATATGGGGAGGCAATTTAAGCTTGTCAAACATGGACAGGTTCACTGCCTCTTAGACATCTGGTATCCCTACGACAAAGCAAAGAGTCAAACTGACCACAAGGAAGTAGAGTAATTTTAAAAGCATAAAACATTTCATATTTTTACCTCAGATAAATTTAGCATTTGTGTATATTTACTGGATAGAACTCTTAAATGTTGGTGCTTAAAGTTAGGAGCCTAAATTTCTAATTAGATTCTCAACTAAAAATACCCTCATTTTCAGAGGCAGCTGCAAATCCTAATGAATTCAGTTAGGGGTGTAGAAGCTCCTCTTTTCTACTGATCTGGACATTTTTGCTTAGGAAATCAAATTAGAGATTAGGGTGCCTGAGTTTATGCACTCAGTTATGTTGGTTTCTTTGTTCTTCTGAATTGTTGCAAACTTTTTTGCTATTCCCAGTCATTTGCACTATGTTTTAAAACAAATTCTGGTACCTTAAAACTGTTTTACTTTGAAATATATATTATGCATGAATCTTACTGCTACCAAAAACTAGAAATCCACAGTGTATGAAAAATACTTCATCCATGCAGACTCCAGCTTCTGGAAGCTTTTTGAAGACGAGGAAATCTCTTTCAACCCGTCATCATGGTGGAGAGCAGGCTCTCTGCATGAGTTGTTTCAGCCCCTAAATGGGAAGAGTAGCTACCATTCTTCTGAGCTTCATATACACAGGCTGAGTGGCACACAAAGATAACTCGGGGCGCAGGGTCCCTGAGTGATTCTGAATGGGGCTTTAACCTCTGTTTGCCTTTGTTTCAACCCCATTTTTCTGCCCCAGGAGCTTGGCTCCATCAATGGCTACCCGCTCACAGCATCCTGCTTACAGCCCTGGAATTTGGATTGTGTTGGACCAAATTCCTCATTCCTTTAAGTAGTTTATTTATTTATTTTTTATAATGTAAGCCTTTTGGAACTCATCCTTCATGTTTGTACCCAGAAAAATGTTGGGTGTTATAGACAAAATAAAGAATCAAAAACCACACATCAAACCCCTAAACTTGTTTTGTTCTTTCTTTTCCCTGTATATTTATTTATAAAAGCAGATCTAATCCTGTCTCATTGTTGAGCTCAACTCTATTTTCATTTAAACCATGGTTTCCCAAACTGGGGGGCATGCCCCCCTGAGGGGGGACGTGAAAAGATTCCGGGGGGGCACAATGCAACCTATCCCCCCCCCAATCATTAACCTCACCAGAAGAAAAAGCCGGCCCTTGCTTCTGACTCCCAGCACCTGCCATTTCATGTGGGTGACACGGTGCAGCCGCTATAAAAAGAAGACCGACAGTGAAGGCCAATGTGGAGCTAGCTGCCTCCTGCAAAGGTGAGTGAGTGTGGGTTGTGGGGGGGAGGCGGAGGATGGGGTTAGATGAGGGTCTGGCAGTGCCTGGTTTTGGGGGTTGGCTTAGGCAGGTGGCTCACAGGCAGCTGGGGTGTCTGGCCCAAGGTAAAAAAAAGAGGTGGGGGGGGTGAGTGTTTCTCAAAAATCAAAAGGGGGCATGATGCTGAAAAGTTTGGGAACCACTGATTTAAACCAAAGGAAGTTGGGTTATTCCAAATCAACAATGATATAAATGAAAGCAGCATTTAACCACAGTTTCTACCTGTCTACTCTATCTGCCATAATTCCATATTGCTACAAGAGAATCAATACTCTACCCAAATGCTGGAAATGTGGGGAGAGTGGTCCGGGGCCTGAGAATTAGAAATAGTCTTTTACCTCTGTCACTAGGTGAGATCTGGTTAGGCTGTCAAAGGCCATCTGCAGACTACTAAGTGGCTTACTTGGAATGATGTGCTCATCAGAAAAATCCTTACAATTATCCTCTTCTCCTTAAGCTCTTATCTCTTCAGGTTAGAGTTTCAGCACAGCATTACTTCCTCCTTTTTTGTGTACTTGTGTGGGTAAACAGAGGACTTTTACTTGCCGGGCTGCTTAAGCCTTTCATGAGCACTGAATTAATTGAAAACTGTAGAAAGAAGTTAACTAGTCTTCAACTGAAACATGGGGAATTTGCACTGTTGAGACCTATGGCTACTAAGTACAAAAAGGAAGCAATGTTGTGCATTAAAGGATAATAAACACGTCCATCATTAGTGCCTCATTCCATGTCTAACATATTTTGTTGGATTATTGTTTGGCTAATCTTGTATTTGTCATTCCAAATGATCACTTTGGATGATTATACACAAAGCATCAGAGCAGCATGAACCTTTTATACCTAGAATAGCATGTGTGATGATGGTGAATATGTTTTTGTTAAATATCCAATGGTTTGATGTCTTGGGTGAATTTGTCTGCTCCATACTCCCAACACACACAATTTGATGATAAACACTTGGGTCCTACATGAAATCTGAGACTGGGCATTACCTTGCATCATCTTTCATCCTTAGAGCCCGCACTACAAGCTGTTAATATAGGTCAGAATATCACAAAAGCTAGAGCTGGTTAAACTATTCATAACAAATGTCTTATCTGTTGATGCTTACTACATTTTTCTTTGTAGCTGTGTCTACACGTGTCAGATCTTCCAGAATAACACAGGATTCTTCCAGAAGATCGGGGGAGCATTCACACGCGTAAGGTTCTCTTTTGGAAGGAATCCTGAAAAAAAACCACCACTTCTTCTGGATCCCTAGTGCCACTTTTGTGAGGGGAACAGCGCCTTCTTCTGGAAGATTCTTCCAGAAGAAACCACATGTGGATGCTCGCAGATTGCTTCTTCCGGAAGAAGCAGTCCACAGGGCGGTTCACCCTCCCCGGAGCTGGGAGACAGTCTAGCAAACTCCTGGGGGCTGTATCGTGCCTGCTTCCAGCAGCAGATAAAGCTGCAAGGACCTTAGAAACCCCGGAGCAGGAAGCAGGGGTTGTGAGGCTAGCAGCACATGCTGGACTGCAGCACCCAGCCTACTGCCACCCCAGAGTTGATGGCCAGCAACTGGATGGCCAGCAGCCAGCTTCCCCAGTCCCCTTAGTGTAGCCCTGGGGAATCAGATGATGCAGCCAGGAGGGGCACCACCCCCGTAAGCAGAGAGCCCCTGCCTGGACAAAGCCAGAATTGTGAGACCTCTTTGCACTCTGGTGAGAGGAAGATGTCCTGATGGACAAGTTGGGGCACCGCAGAAATGCCTCTTGCTGTGCCCGACTGGCCACAGCCCTGGCTGTCCATGGCCACACTGCCCGGACCACAGATCAAGTCTGCTGTAAGATCAAGGAAATCCAGCAGGGATATGCACAGGCCAGGGGCAGCAGCCATTGCCCTAGGGCTGGCCCAGTCAGGTGACCCTAATATAGGGAGTTGTGGGACATTTTGGCAGGCAATGACTCCTCACCACCATTCCACCTCATGGACACAGCAGACACGGTCCCTCCCTACTGCATCAGAGGAGGAGGATGGTGGGTTCTCCAAAGAGGCCAGGGCAGAGGATGAGATCACCAGCCAACCCCAGGGACCCTCGGATAACTCCTCCCCTGACAGGTCCCTGGTGATAGCCCTGGTCTCGGGGCTGAGCAGCCAGGACACTTCCAGCTGGGCATCCCTGGACCTATATGAAGTCACGCTAGGTAAGTGTGTGGCATGGGGCATCCCCTGATGGAGGAACATGCAGGCCCCCCACCAACCATGGCCCCCGCCCCTGTGGGAGCCCCTGCACATGCAGGTCTGCACGGGGGGAACCCAGGGTGCACAGCTGCACCCAGCCTACCTGTGCCTTGGGCATAGAGCCCTCTGTGCTTGGCCGATTCCCTCTCATTCGGTGATCCATTCTTGGGTGGGGCCCTTCTCAGGTGGCAGAATTCCTAAGATAAGGGGCTGCCCAGGCCACTGTGCCAGGGCCCTGGCCTGTGGTACGAGGGCCTTCTGGGTCAGGCCCAGGGGAGGTGCCTGGGGGAACAAGGAACTGCCACATGGGGCTTTGCTGGCCCACGGCTGGAGCCTGGAGCGGGAGGAGGCAGTGGCATATGTAGCTGCCCTCCACCACTAAAATGATGTGGTGGAGAAGTGCCTGGCCCAGGAGGTGGAGGACCTCTGGTGGCACTGGGACCCATGGGTGGAGGTGGTGGGCATGCTCCACCAGGTATGCAGGGCCCTCATGGCACTCCCTACTGCTCCCCTACTCCTGACCCCCACTGATCCCCCCTGCCACCCCCTTTCCCCTCTCCCACTCTGTCACCCCTTCTCCCACCCCTTAGGCCTGAGCCATCCCTGCCCCCAAGACCCTAGATGTCCTCCTTCTCCAGGGTCTTCCCATGGTGGCCCTTTGAGACCTGGGGGCCTGGCTCCTGGCCACGGCTGGACCCATGAGCTGTGTCTACATGTGCACGCTACTTCGAAGTAGCGGCACTAACTTCGAAATAGCGCCGTCGCGTCTACACGCGTCGGGCGCTATTTCAAAGTTAACTTCGACGTTAGGCGGCGAGACGTTGAAGTCGCTAACCTCATGAGGGGATCGGAATAGCGCCCTACTTCGACGTTCAACGTCGAAGTAGGGACCGTGTAGACGATCCGCGTCCCGCAACGTCGAAATTGCCGGGTCCTCCATGGCAGCCATCAGCTGGGGGGTTGAGAGATGCTCTCTCTCCAGCCCCTGCGGGGCTCTATGGTCACCGTGGGCAGCAGCCCTTAGCCCAGGGCTTCTGGCTGCTGCTGCGGCAGCTGGGGATCCATGCTGCAGGCACAGGGTTTGCAACCAGTTGTCGGCTCTGTGGATCTTGTGTTGTTTAGTGCAACTGTGTCTGGGAGGGGCCCTTTAAGGGAGCGGCTTGCTGTTGAGTCCGCCCTGTGACCCTGCCTGCAGCTGTGCCTGGCACCCTTATTTCTATGTGTTCTACTTTGGCGTGTAGACGTACCCTCGCAGCACCTATTTCGATGTGGTGCCGCGCAACGTCGAAGTTGAACATCGACGTTGCCAGCCCTGGAGGACGTGTAGACGTTATTCATCTAAATAGCCTATTTCGATGTTGGCTTCACGTGTAGACGTAGCCATGGTGGGCTCCCTGCACCAGGAACCATCTTCCCCCTAACTCCCCCACTCCAAGGACATGCCACTGGAGGCCCACCTCCCTGTGCTCCCTGCCCCACCAGGTCCCCTATGGGGACCATGCACCCAGCATAGGAGAGGCAGTCATGGGTGCCAGGGATCATGGCCCTCCATCCCATCCCTCGAGTAAGGACCCCTCCCTTCCCCTCCCCTCCCCTTCCACACCCAGTTATTATGCCCCTGATGCCCAGACATCCCACCCTTGTAAATAGTTGACCCCTTTCCCTTGTGTTATGTTGAAGCCAGTTTTTATTGTTTATATGTACATATTATAGTTAGTTATTTACATAATACAGTTCTGTTTGTCACCACTGTATCCCTGTTCATTGGGGGGGTGCAAGGGGACCTGTGTTGGTAGCCTGGCTCAGAGGTCCCTGTGGGTGCAAGCCTCCCAGACAGACTCCCAGATCCGGACCCTGTCCCAGTGGAGCTGCCAGTTGGGGGCCGCAGGTGGCTCCTCATACTCCTGCAGTGGTGGGGCCAGCCCACCCTGATGCTGTGTCCCCTCATGCATCTCAGGGAGGTTGTGGAGAGCACATCAGGCAGCTACGAGCTGCAGGACATTCTCCACCCCACATCGAGGTGCATAGGGAGGCACCTGAACCGTACCTTTAGTCACCCGAAGGCACACTCCACTGTGTTCCAGGTGAGTCCTAGCTGGGCGTTGAAGAGCTCCTGTGATGAGGTCAGGTGCCCTGTGTAAGGGCGCTGCAGCCACGGCTGCAGAGGGAATGTCAGGTCGGCTACCAAGCATAGTGGGATGGCAATGTCACTAGTGATTAGTTCCCATTGGGTGATATATATACTCACCTCCATCCAGTGGCACAGGGAGGAGTTCTGAAAGATGCAGGTGTCATGTGCCCAGCCGGGCCAGTCAATGTAAACATTAGTGAATGGGACCCGAGCATCCACCACCACCTGGAGCATGATCAACTGGTACCCCTTGTGGTTGATGTATTGGTCAACGTGTCAGGCCAGGGCCCTGATGGGGATATGGGTGCCATCCAATACCCTGAAGCACTCGGGGAAGTCAAGATCTTCAAAGATCACCATAGCCATATCAAGGGTCCCAAGGTGCATGAGTCGCCACACAAGAACCGCATTGAAAGCCCTCATGACCTGCAGGGGACAGAGACCATGTATGCCCACCCAGTCCCTGTCCACCCCTCCCTCTGTCCCTCCCTCCTACAACCCCCTTGGCAGGGTGCCCCTCCAGGTATGGGCTTGTGTATGAGTGGGGCATCAGGATCTCCTGTGGTGGGCCTCCTGGCCCTTGTGTCTGGGCCCCCTCCCTGGGTCCCTGGGGTCCCCATTGCCTGACACTCTGCTCCAGGCTCCTCAAGATGGGCATGTGACTTACCTCCAGTACAACGGCCCTGACAGTGGACTTGCCCACCCCGAACTGCTGACCCAGGGAATGGTAGCTATCTTGGGTGGCCAACTTCCAGATAGTGATAGCTAGGTGCTTCTTCACTAGGAGGGCTGGCCGTGTCCCTGTGTCCTGGAAGCAAAGCAGGTGGGCTAGCCAGGCACAGACCTTGTGGGATGTTCCCTTCACTATGCGTAGGTTCCGTTGCCACTGGTTGTCATCCTACTGTGCCATTACCACCCAGCCCCACCAATTGCTGCTGGTGGTGTGGGTCCAGACATGGTGGACAGGCTGTTGGGGACCTAGCTGGGGCGTGGGTGGGTCAGCTCCCCCAGTGCTCAGGCTGCGATCATGCAGCAGAATGACGATGGTGGCCATGAGCCTCCCCAGAACCCTTGTAAGGGCAAGCCTGTCCTGCTGCAGAACCTCAGGATCCATGGCCAGTGCACGGGCTATTGCCAGAGCAGCGGGATGGCAAGCTATGCTGGGAGCAGCACAACAGGCCTCAGAAGCGAGTGTAGGGAGAGCCTGTTGGAGGAGGCCTTTAACAGACTGCATGACCAGTGCCCTGGAAGTATTCTACAGCCTGGCGATCTCATCTGAGGCATTTTCTGCCCTGTTCTTTCAGAAGAGAATCTGCACATGTGTGGACATGATCTTCCAGAAGACTGGGCAGCTCTTTTGAATGCTGCTTTGAGTGTAGATGCTCTCTTCCGGAAGATAATCTGCCTGAAGCTTGCTTCTGGAAGATCCTCTTCCAGAAGATCTAACACAAGTAGGCACAGCCCTTGTGAGTAGCCTGTGTCACTTTGGGGGAAAGTTATGCATTATTAATCCTGTGTGTCATGATCTGGTCCATTTTATTTAGTTCCTATACTAAACTTATCACTTTGGGAGCCATGTACATTCCAGAATTATTATTTTTTTCCATACAAACCAGCAACTTAATTATCAGTTTTCTAAACCCATGAGTAAGGAAACAGGAGAAAAAAAATAAATTGTCCACTATTAACTCTCCCTGATTTGTTCTCTTTCCCTCAGCTAGGGAGAAGAAATCTTCAGGAGCATCAGTCTTTCTGAAAGGAAGCACTTTTTTAAATCTCTGCCACCAAGTTAGAGTTGAGTAAGGGTTGATTAAGCTGACTATAAACTAACCATGGCAGCCTTTGTGAAAAAGACCCCTTAGCCAGGCATATAGGTAACACATGCAAAGACAAATTCTAGGGTCCCATGTTTGTTTCCTCCATGTTCCTAGAGCCTCTACTGCAAAAAAAAGGTCCAAAAAATTAAATATTCCTCATTTTACCCCCTTTTCTCCACCTTAGAAGGCAAACCTCATTAAGCTGTGCTTTCAAAATACAAGACCTGTTTCACGTAAATTCTTATAGTCCTTAAATGTCAGTTGGTTGACATGTTGCAGTGCCATTAAAATAGATCTAGCTCCTCTTCCCACACCTGCCATATCCACTCCACCCCACAAAATGCATTTTTAGTACCACTTATGTCATTTAAAAATGTTGCTTGTTGGAATGAGCAAAACGTAAAAGGAACCACAACTTATTTTCATTTGACTGATTTTTGTGTCTTTCATGGTTTATTTGCATTATTAATAAGTTATGCTTTACATGTAGTAATGTGCTTTAAAAATCAGTAGTGATAATGGGAAAAAGCATAACTAAGTCAGTCCATGTGTTTTAGCTTAAGTTTCATTAGTCTACTTGCTTGCACCTCAGCGGTATGAAATATGACTTGCTGCATTAAAATCTTCCCTGACTCTCACTCCTTGCAAAGTCCCTTTGAAACTAATGAGGCTTGTTAGAACAAACTTTGTCCTTCATATCTAACTGGGGAAGACAAAGCAAGCTGACCTATTTCCATTGAACTCCAAATTCCTGCAGAGCTTACTTACAGACTAGGTAACTTACACAAAGTCAGTGTCTAAATGCCCAGAGTTATGGGAAAGCCACAAAGTAAGAATTAAAGGCCAGAGCAAATTGAAACAACAGTTCCACAATCCACAGTCAGGCTGACTCTTTTATGGTCTGTTCAAGAGGACTACAGAATTAAACCAAGCCAAGTTAAAATTTTTGCAAGTCTGCTACAGGACATCAAGAAGTCTAGGACTCTTTAAGTCAGGAAATTAGGTATGCGTTTTCATGCAGAATTCAGAGCTTACAGGACTTTGCCATTTCCCATTCTAGCCTATGAGATTCTTCCCATCTACTGTACTGAGACTGAAACAAATCACTACATTAACTAAAGTCTCAGCCCAAGATAAATGATGTTATGGCTACCCAAGAATACAGACTGAATGGAACTGACGTGAAATTCAAGGTCAGGAAGATGTAACTGCTAATAGCCGTGTCTACATGAGCTGGCTACTTCGAAGTAGCCGTGCCAACTTCAAAATAGCGCTTGCCACATCTACACGTGGCAAGCGATATTTTGAAGTTGAAATTGACGTAAGGCGGCAAGACGTTGAAGTCACTATCCCCAACAGGAGATGGGAATAGCGCCCTACTTCGGCTTTGAATGTCGAAGTAGGGCACGTGTAAACGATCCGCGTCCCGCAACATTGAAATAGTGGGGTCCTCCATGGCGGCCATCAGCTGAGGGGGTTGAGAGACGCTCTCTCCAGCCCCTGAGCTCTATGGTGGCCACATGCAGCAGCCCCTTAAAGCTCCCTGCCCCCTGCGTTCCTGTGCAGAAAGCTGAGAGAACTTGCAGGCAGCAGAACTGCCACGCGCTCAGCCTGCACACCCGCAGCAGCCGCAGCCAAACACCCCGCAGTGATGGCAGCCAGCCAGACCCCAAGCGCCCACAGGGCATCCCACCCAAGGGGAGCCAGTGCTTCCAGGCTGGCAGCCAGCCGGGGAAGAGGCAGCGGGGCCCCTCCTGGATGGAGGCCGAGATCCGGGACCTGCTGGGGCTCTGGGGTGAGGAAGAGGTGCTCCAGGTAATGGGGAGCAAGAGGCGGAATGCGGATGCGTTCGCTCGGCTGGCTGAGGGCCTGGCTGCCCAGGGTCACCCTGCCCGCACTCCTGACCATGTCAGGAGTAAGGTTAAGGAGCTGCGGCAGGGTTATGCCTAGGCCCAGGATGTGGCCAGCCGATCTGGGGCCACCCCCACCACTTGACCCTTTTACAGGGAGCTCAGGTCCATCCTGGGCCCCCGGTACACCTCCTCCTCCCCAGCCACTCTTGACACATCGGCCAACGAGCCCCATCAGGCCCCAGAGATGGAGTCCACCACGGAGGCAAGCCCTGCACCCCAGGGGTCCCCACAGGAGCCCACACCTGGGATGCCGGAGGAGGAGGAGGGGGACTCCTCCAGCGACGGGGGGCTCCGCATCGCCCTCCCATCCCAGAGCTCCAGCAGGGCATCCACCCAGTGAGTGTCCCCCAACCGTGGGAGCGCACCGTTAGGTATGTAACCCCCCCATTGCACACCCCTGGGGTTAAGGGGCGGGGACAAGAGATATGACCAGGGCCCTCCACATGCCCAGATGACCATGGCCCCAAGGACAGCAGTGGCATGTCCCTCAGAAGAGTGCATCAGCCCCTGCCCCCCAGCAGGACAGTGCCATGCCCCATCCCTGGGGATGGGGGGAGCGGAACCTAGGGTCCCCCGTGGTGGGAGGGGGACACCCATCAGCAGCAGCAGCATCTCCCGGGGATGGGGATGGGGAACCAGCAGAAGAGGAATGGGGGGACAAAGGCCATGGGTCAGGGCCCACACTAACAGCTGTCCCACTCTTCTTCCCCCCTGTGTTCTGCAGTCGCAACATCGGAGGGCCCGGAGAGCGCCGGCGAGGTGTCCATGGTTTTGGAGAGCCCATTGGGGCCATCCCAGCAGGCCAGCCCCTCGGCAGAGCACCGACCAGCCCCAGGACGAGGCTGACGGTGGAGCCACCCGAGGACGGCCAGGGACCCCCAGCTGCTCGCAACCCTCCAGCATCAGCTGGAGGTGTCGGAGCAGCTCCTGCGGGTGGAGGAGCAGCGGCTGGAGCTTCAAGAGTGAGCGCTGGCCTGGCGTCAGGAGGTTTGGGGGGCCTTCATGCACACCTTTGAGTGCATAGCGCAACACCTGCCCTCCCCGACTGTGCCGCCTGCCACTCTGCCCGCCACACCACCTGCCACTCCGCCTGCCATCCCTCCACTGTCAGCCACCCTGGGGACCGCCGTCGAGGGGGACCATGGGCCTGGGGACACCACCCGGCCATATTTGCTGGTTCTGCCGGCCCACACCCAGCCTCGCCCAGGGCTCCAGCTGAGGCGAGGGTCGCGCCCTCCAAGACCAGGTGCTCGACAATAGGGTGCGGGGCCGAGGATGTGCCCCCCCCCCCTTTTGTACATATCCCCCATTTGTATATAGTTTTTGTTGGACCCCTGTTTTGTTAGCTGCCCCCCCATGTAAATAGTTCCTCCCTTTTTTTCTATGGTATTAATAAGAGGTTGCACTGTTTGGTTTGAAACAACATTTCCATTTATTTCAAAGAAAAGTGGGGGTGTGTGTGCTCTCGGGTGCTCTGTAGTGTGGGTGTGGGGGCAGGGAGTGTTGTGGAGGATGCGGGGGTGCAGTGGGTGGCTCGCCTGCAGCTGGCCCTGCCAGCATTCACCCCACAGCCTGGTCAAAATGGGCCCGCAGGGCCTCCCGGACCTGGATCCCCTCAGGGTCAACCTGGTGACTGGGGGCAGCGGCTGGCTGGACATCAGCCCTGCCAGCCTCCACAGCCCAGACCTAGAAGAAGGCCTCTCCCTTGCTCTCCACCAGGTTGTGGAGTGCACTGCACGCGCCCACAACCTGGGGGATGTTGGTGAGGCCTGCATCCAGGCAGGTGAGGAGACACCTCCAGCACCCTTTGAGGTGGCCGAAAGTACACTCGACCACCTGGTGCACATGGTTCAAGAGCGTGTTGAACCGCTCCTGGGTGGCTGTGACATGGCCCATGTAGGGGTGCATAAACCAGGGCCGGAGGGCGGGTACGCCACGTCTGAGAAGACGCAGAGGGGCATGGTGGTGTCCCCCACAAGGATCTCCTGCTGGGGGATGTAGGTCCCTGCCTCCAGCCGGCAGCACAGGCCCGAATTTCTGAACACCCGGGTGTCATGGATGCTGCCAGGCCAGCCAACATAATTGTCCAGGAAGCGTCCCTGGCTGTCCACCAAGGCCTGGAGGACCACGGAATGGTATCCCTTCCTGTTGAGGAAGCGTCCTCCGCTGTGCTCTGGGGCACGGATGGGGATATGGGTCCCATCCAGAGTCCCAAAGCAATTTGGGAAGCCCAGGCTGGCAAACCCCACGATGGCAGCATCTGGGTCCCCAAGCCGCACGAGCCTGTGGAGGAGCAGGACATTGATTGCGCGGACGACCTGCAGGGGAAGGACATGAGAGAGCACCAGTGAGGGGTGTGCAGGGTGTGTCTGGCCCTCCACCCCCGGGCTCCCCCCCTGGGCTCCCCTCCAGCTCCCCCCCCAGGATTTCCCCCCCCCAGGGCTCCCCCCCCCAGGTCTTCTTACCTCCATGAGGACAGCCACGATGGTGGCCTTTCCCATGCCAAACTGCTGCCCTACAGATTGGTAGCTGTCTGGAGTGGCCAGCTTCCGGACAACGATGCTGACCCGTTTCTCGAAGGTGAGGGCACATCGCATGGAGGTGTCCTGATGCGGTAAGGCAGGGGTGAGCCACTGGCAGAGCTCCAGGAATGTCTGCTGGCTCATCCGGAAATTCTGGAGCCAGCGGTCATTGTCCCACTCACCGAGCACCAACCGCTTCCACCAGTCCGTGCTCGTGGGGTAGCTCCACAGCCGGCGGAGTGTGCGGCGGGGTGGGGGTTGGAGGGCAGCAAGGTCTGGGGCTGCTTCTTCATCCCCTGGGGGCAGCTCCTCTTCCACAAATAAAAGGTGATCAGCTGCCCCGGCATGGCACTAAGCAGGGCAAGCACCGCTCCTCCAGGGGTGGCTGTGTGGACCTCTGGCTGCTGCTGCTGCTGGGGGTCCAGGCTGCTTACATGGGGTGTGCATGCTTGTGACTCTGCAGACCGCGTGCTGTGCAGGCAGAGTGTGTCTGGGATGGGCCCTTTAAGGGAGTGGCTTGCTCTTGCCCCGGAAGTGCTAGTCCGCCCTGTGACCCTGTCTGCAGCTGTTCCTGGCACCCTTATTTCGATGTGTGCCTCTGTGGTGTGTAGACTCTCCCCTGTAGCGCCTACTTTAATGTAGTGCTGCCCATCGTTGATGTTGAACGTCGACGGCACCAGCCCTGGATGATGTGTAGACGCTATTCATCAAAGTAGCTTATTTCGATTTTGCTACATCAAAATAAGCTATTTCGATGTAGCGTACCCGTGTCGACATAGCTAATGAGTCAAAATAAAATCAACATTAATAATCACTAAGCTCATTGAGTTTCCATGTGAATCAAAGTTCAGGTATACTTTTTGACTATTGCCTGTGTGTACTCTCCTTTCATGGCACTGTTTGCACTGTTGAGTTGTGGGTAAATATTTGTTAAGGTGAAAAAAAAAAGAAAAAGAACATGTCTCACCCGCAAAGGGAAGGGTAGATGAGAATTTTTCAAAACTGTTCAGCTGAAAATATAATGGTCTAAACAAGTAGTCTGATCACAATCAACATGAACTTCTGGAGGCAAAGGGATTAGCTTTGCTGGTAAATCAAATACCAACCACACTGAAAACTGTGGCCTGCATTTTCTACCTTGCTCATAGGCTTGCCCTCCAGCAATCTCTTTGTCCTACACCCTAGTTCCCTCTGCTTATGCTTTAAAGAATCACTTTCACATTCAGAAAACCACTAACAAGTCACACCTGTGAAAATGACTCAGCATTTAACAGTCAACCTCTTTCCACAGGGTTCCAACTCCAATCAAAAGGCAGCACCCTGCCACACCCCTACACTGTCCATATACCAATAAGGAACCCTTTTTCTTAACTAGCACTTTAAATCTGTAGCACACAAAGCCTTTACCAGAGGTAGTGTTATGAATGGTGGTTTGTGCATGATGTAAGTGCTGGGTTTGGGCCACAAACACTCGTCAGTCAGTGGAGCTTCTACAACCCACTATGACAGCCAAATGACTCCTTCGGAAGGAAGGTGAGCCTCCCAGAGCCACACTAGTCAGCAGATCCATGCAGCCTTCCCCACCCGCCTCCCTGCAAACCAGGTTCCTAAGCTCTCCCAGATATTGCCCCTGAGAAACTGCAGAGTCCTCTCCTGCTAGCGGCCCCATTTGCTGCTTCTGCTTTTCAAATACAAAGGATTGTACTGATGAGCTTCTTTGCCCCACTGTCTCTTATAGAGAAGCTCTACCCAGCTTTAGGGAGGATGAGGCGTGGAACTCCACGCTGAGGTTGGTCACACATTCTGGATCAAACTCGTTGGTAAAGAGAGGTCTTGAGAAAGAAGCTTGTGAGCTTGTTATGATCTCAGACCTGTTCTATTCTTTCAGAAGAGGAAGAAGCAACTCAAGGGACAGGAAGTCACTGGTCCTTCCTTCCTGGACTCTGTGGGGTGCTGGAAATGGATGACAGAGGAGGGATCACTTCATGGTTACCTGTTCTCTTCATTGCCTCCAGAGCATTTGGTATAGGCTACTGTTAGAAGACAAGATAGGAGTGTTTCCATATGTGACCTTTCAAAATAGGGGACACCCCGAGAAGGAATTCATCTGTATCGGTGCCCATCAATTCATTTTGTATTAATGTACTATGTATACTATAAAACATTAATACAATGTCAGTTACTAGATACTGATACAGATACACTCAGGGGTGTCCTCTCTTTCATATGGTAACCCTCGCTGAGCTAGCTGGACCTTTAGTCTCATGCCATATGGTTGTTTTTATGCTGTATCTGTACTCAGGTGCCCTAAACATCACCCTGAAGCTAGGACTAAAGAGTTAATATGAGGTAATGGAAACGTCTAAGAGCATGGCTCAGAGCAGGGATGGTATTTTGAGGATGAGGAGATAATAACTGTCTGAGCCAATAACCTGGGGCTTCTCTGGACTCCCCTCCTCACTGTCCTTCTCCCCAACCTAATTTTTCCCAGCCCCATGGATTTCAAGGTGTAGGCACAAAGTTTCTTCTTCCTGGAAGCAAGGCCCCAGCCTGTGAAGTCTTGCTTCTTTAGTCCAGCTCTCACCCCACTGACCTAGCTGAGGGCTTGTGCTGCTCCTGTGAGGAGTGGATGGTTTGCTTCCTTCCTGCTAGCAAGCCAGGTGTGGGGAGGCTGTTGACTCCCCACTCAAGTGCCTGTGGTAAGGGAAATAATTATCCCCACTGGAGGGGTATTTGGGGAATGAGATCTGAAGGAATGCCTCAAGCTGTCCCCACAAGCAAGAGCGGGTGGGGCAGGTCTGGTGTCAGTGCAGTATCATACTACTTGGTGCGGCTGGGCTCTCCAGTGTCTACCAGCTCTTTTGAGCAGGTAGACATGGCCCACAACACAGCTGACTATGCTTGGTTACTGCTGGGGCCTGGCATGCAGGAGGAAAGGCATCTGATTGTCCATCCAGCCACAGGAAAGCCATTTTCAACCATTGTTCTCAAAGCAGGCATTGTCTCCACACTTAGCTCCTTTTCACCAAGATCTGTGAGAACGAATTCCTTCCATGGGGAAATGCCAAGACTGATGTACTCTACTTAGGGAGGAACAATCAGTTTCACACAAACAAAATAGGAAGTGACTCCCTGGAAGAGAGTACTGCAGAAAGAGACTTTGGAGTCAGAGTGGATCACAAACTAAGTATGGGTCAACAGTGTGACGCTATTGTTTAAAAAAAACCACTGATTTTGGGATGCATTAAAAGGAGTCTTATGAGCAAGCCACAATAATTAATTTTTCCACTCTACTGTGCACTGATTAGGCCTCACCTGGAGTACTGTGTCCAGTTTTGGGCACCACATTTTGGGAAAGATGTGGAGAAACTGAAGAGGGTCCAGCGAAGAGCAACTAAAATTATTACAGATCTTGAAAATATGACCTATAAGAAAAGATTAAAAGAACTGTGTTTGTTTAGTTTGGAAATGGGAAGGCTGAAATGGGACCTGTTAGCAGCTTTCCAGTACCTAAAAGGGTGTTACAAGGAGGAGAGAGAAAATTATTGTCCTATTTCTAGAGGCTAAGAAGAAGATGCAATGAGCTTAAATTTCATCAAGGGATGTTTAGGTAGGACATCAGGAAAATGTCCTAGCTGTCAGGGTGGTTAACTACTGGAATAAATTGTCAATGGTGTCAGTAGAATCTCCATCTTTGGAGATATTTAAGAGGTTAGGGGATTCGACTCAATGACCTCTCATGGTCCCTTCCAGTTCTACGGTTCTATGTTCCAAGAAGTTACTTATCCAAAGCCATGGAAGGCAGAGATAGAAGAGAGGACTGCCTAAATATTAAACTTGTACTTAAGCTGCTCAACTAAAGATATTCTGTACTCTTTTTTTTTTATTTGTACAGGGTACAATCTGAGAATCCTACTTTTTTTCTGATTTCCCTTCCACTTTATTGTGAAGGTCCAAACTAAAACAAGGTTCAAAAAAGAGCTAAGTTCATGGCAGACAGATCCATTTCTGGCTATTAACCAGGATGGGCAGGGATGCAACACCATGCTCTGGATATATCTTGTCTGTGTTTGCCAGAAGCTGGGAGTGGACAACAGCGGATGGATCACTTGATGATTTCCAATTCTGTTCATTCCCTCTGAAGCACCTGCAATTGATCCCTGTTACAATACACAATGCTTGGCTAGAGGGATCATTACTGTGACCCAATATGACAGTTCTTAGGTTCTACTGTATTTTTGCTGTAGACTGTTTCTACATAGAATCCTACTTTCCTACTGTTCTTCCATTATGATAAACAATGGAGAACTATAAAAACAGAAGTTAAAACAAAGAGAAAGATGAAAAAAAACCATAATCATGTACAATAATGCTTTGAAAAATATTTGTAAGCATTGGGTGTTGATTATAATTTATTAAAGGTGTGGAAAAGTTATGAAAAATAAAGTATGAGGTTGTATGTTGAAGTGATGTTGTATGTTGTAAGAAGGTACAAAAGGGAACTCTCCTATTCTTCAATCACAATTATTTGAGTAATTGATTTTGTTGGAAAATTTACTCCTAGCACATTTTGCAGTTGAAGATGGAGGCCAATTCAATGAGGCACATGATATATTAAAATGTGCAGAGACTCCATCTGAGTGAGCCTTCCTGTAGGTGTTCACTGAACTGTTTCTCTTCTTTTTCAGATGAACCTTGGCTATTGCCGTCCTTTCTCAATTATTGAAATCACTGTGATTCCTCTGAATTGGAAATTGAAAAAGAAGAGAACATGGTATAGCATGGCTGTGTCTACATGAGAAGCTTCTGGCCACAGGAGTCACTGTTGGAAGGGATTTTCCAGCAAAACTTCTGTTGACAGATTGCATCTACATCTACAACTGACAGGAAGCTCTGCAAACAGTGCTGCCCAATGAACTGGAAGCTGTCTGTCTGTCGAGAAAAGGTCCCCAGAGTGTCTGCATAGCTGTTTTGTCAACAGAACACTGTTGAGAAAGGCGTTATATTTGAACAGGGAGAGATATAATGCTGCTGACAGATGTGCTGGGTTTTGTCAATAAACTGTCAACAAAGTGCATTTTGTGTGTACATGCTCCATAGGTTTTCCCAGCAAAAGCCCAGTTTTGCAGGCAAATATCTGTCATGTGGATGTAGCACATATGTTTGTTTATGACATTGACTACCTTCATGTGTTGTTACATGTGTGATGAAAATGTGATGTTTAGAATTATATTCTTATATTGATCAAAACCTTGCTTTTCTGGCAACACAAGTTTTTCCTAAATCACCTCTAGGCATTTTCTTCTATGGATTTTTACAACGTCTTAAGGGAGTACCTCTCTCAATTTTTATATGATAAATTACAAATCATATTTATCTGCTCTCAACATAATTCTTCCAAATTTGATACATGACCTATAAACCTGTTCTCTCAATGCAGAGGTTCTTTCCCAATCGCACGTATTGTGTTGACTTTGGAAAAAATATAAAATTAGCACCATCTAAGGACCTTTAGTTTGCTTGTTAGGACAAGATAGAATGCTGTACAGGACTGAACATGCTATGGTTCTTCTGAAGAAGTCTTCTTCTTTCAACAAGAGATATTAAGGCAGCAAGGCTGAGCATGCTAACACAGGCACAGAAGCAAAAAACACTCATGAATTGTTGCTATATGCATTGATAGCTGTGTGTGTGTGTGAGAGAGAGAGAGAGAGATGATTCACATGTGATCATAAAAAAAAACCAAGAATCAGTTTTTCCGATACTATCATAAAAAAGAAATATTTAGCAATCTGAGACAACGTACCCTTCAAACACTGTATGGTAAGGACAACTGAAGTTGGGGAAAGATGTGCATTTTTGTTTGATGAACAATCTGGTGTGTGAATATTACAGAATCAACTCCCCAGCCCCCCACAAAGAAAAACCTCTTTCAACAATTGCACTCAAATTAACATTTTCTGGGGTACTGCCCTTTTCAAAATAAGTGTCATTTCAATATACAACAATTCAAACTGGTAAATAAGATTGCTACACTAACCGTACTTTTGGGAAACAAATACAGGAATGGGATGAAATTTGATAAGGGAAGATAAAGAAGGAAAGAAAAAGCCTGAAAAAGAGAAAGATTAAATGCCTAACAAGACGATTTTTATTGAAATACACTAAAACCTATTACATGCGAACACATTCATGCCACATCTACACTGGACCACCCTTCCAGAAGGGGCATGATAATGAGCTAAGGGGAACACTCAAATAAGGTGCAGGCTTAAATATTTTGAACCTCATTTGTATATTCCCACAAGATCTTGCTTCCAGAAGAGCCTTTCTGGAAGCCAAAGCTACCAAGTAGACAGAGTTCCTTTGGAAGAAAACTCCCTTCCGGAAGACCCCTTATTCTTCAAATATTTGAGGAATAAGGGTTCTTCCGGTTGGGGGAATTTCCTTCCAAAGGAACCCTGTCTACATGGCAGCTTTGGCTTGAGGTAAAGGCTCTTTTGGAAGTGAAATCTCACAGGGATATGCAAATGAGGAATGAGATATTTAAATCCACACATCTGGAAGGGCAGTCCAGTGTAGAAGTGGCCTCATCAGATTCTGTATGTTGTAAGTATCCTAGTTCTCATATGTTTGCAAAATCAGTTGCCCCAAAAGTAAAATTGTATTTTATTTAAAGCTCCCTTTCTGAAAATCAGAGTTTCAAGTTTCATTTAGCTTTCTGTTCTGTAATCCCTTATTCATTATTACTGATATCAAAAGTGATCTTGGTCTCCTACAACAAACTAATTGAGGAAAGTAAATGATAAATTTTCCCCTCTTAACCTAAGATAAATAAAAATACAGATTAAGTGAAGGTTGTTATTAATTGGGCTCGTCTATACTAGCCCCTTCCTTCAAAGGTGGCATGTAAATGAGCCTGAGTGGTCAATAGCAACGAGATGCTGCCCTGCATATGCAGCACCTCATTAGCCCAATTCCTGTCACACAGACTTTGAAGTTGCTGACTTTGAAGCACTGGCAAGCCTTGTACCTGTGGGTACTTTGAAGTACCCATGCGACTCCAAAGTGCCCTCACTCCCAAAACATTTTGGGAGTAAGATCAATTTGAAGTTGTGTGGGTTCTTCGAAGTGCCCATGGCTACATAGCTTGCCAGTGCTTCAAAGTTAAGAACTTTGAAGTTCGTGTGGTGGTAATTAGGCTAATGAGGTGCTGAATATGCAGCACAGCACAGCTTTGCTATTTACCACTCAGGCTCATTTATGCACCCCCTTTGAAGGAGGGTGCTAGTGTAGACAGGTCCATACTGTGTCAATCACAAATCAAGCAGCAGTTTGAAACATTATTTAATTTTACACATTTCAACATTTCTGATAAAACCTCTCTTTCACATTTAGGTTCAAGAACTGATCCTATTTGATTCCTGCTGTTAAAAGTATACATATCTGTTGGGAATACTTATTAGTTTACCCAGCAGGAAGCATTTGAGATTATAGTCTATTACACATGATGCACAGAAGACAAAGATGGTTTAGTTACACCAATTTGTCATTAAAGAGATTGCATATCAGGGGTGTAGAAATATATATATATATATCACTTGATAATGAGTAATACATCATGCAGAAGCTGCCTGTTAGTAAGAAATCCAGAATGGCAAGTAATTTCCTCAATTTATTTTTCATGATCCTGATTAGATGTCAGCAAAATGGAGGAAAATCAAAACAAAACAACAACCTAGGAAACAGAAGTCCCCTACTACACAAGGAAATTTGTAGTGGATGTTGCAAACAGTCTCCCCCTAAAATCTCTCCCTCAAAACCCTGTCTCAAAGACAAAGTATTTAGACCAGTGGAGAAGGGCAGGGCTTCTGGGTGTTTCTGAGGAGGGCAGTGTGGGGCTGACTCCATCCCCCTCACTCAGAGCAGAATGTAGCAGCCTGCCTGCTTAGTGAATAACTCTCATTGTCTTTGTGAATTCCTCCAGGATCATACAACAGGTGTAAACGTTTTAAGGTTCCCATGCATTGCCGGGGGGATGTAAAGACAGCATGACCTTATACATGCTTGTGGTGTTTTAGTGATTGAAACTGGTCTAAAATTTTAGACTGAAAAAAAAATAGAAAACAAACAAACAAACAAACAAAAACCTACCAAAGTATGCTTCATGAATTAGAGGGCATGGTGTGGCAGCTGGTAGCTGTTCACTACCCTATAGCAAACATGAGTTTGATTCCCTGCCCCCCTCACTAGCTCTTTAGGTACCTATTATGTACCACTGTGCATATGGGTGCCTACATTTATTGACTAATAACTAGAAATAAAGGATTATACCTAATTACATTATTATTAGGCAAGGGTGTTTGGGGATTTCCTCCAGTGCTCTCCATTCCCATCTTTCACTGATTGTACCTTAGTTTAAACAAACAAACAAAAATATTTTGACTTTGGTTCACCCATTTGGTGAATTATGCCACTGTCTGGTACAATTCAGGTGCATAATTTGGGTTTAAATATACCTGGCACAGTATGCAGCCCTTATGCCCTGGGACTCCTTCTGGAAATAAATATTTTGCCTGGAAGATTGGTTCAGGCATATCTTGTTATGTTGCTGAAAGCAATGCATAGCTACAGCTGTATCATTTAATACATGCTAAACAAATTAATGAATCAAAAGTTTAGCTCTTTTTTCATAACACACAGGGTTTCTTGATGTGACATTAACACACTTCGCATCGGAGCTTACAAGAGATACTCCTGACCTGTGGTGCCAAGTAGTTGGCTCAGCTTCATGATTAGTGTTTTAACAATAACTGTTCAGACTGGAAATGATCAGTCTTGTATTTTAATTAGAAATGAAATCTGAATAGATTTGTAGCTAAGTAACCAAGTACAACAATTAACTATGTTTTCATTAACAGGTTTTGCTACAATCTAAATCAGGAGAGAGAAGCCTGTGTTTATTCATTCCTATGTCTCATATACATAATGATATTTTAGAATGTGGATTCAGTCATCGAAACAAGAGTTTTCTTAAATAGAGGCAGCAGAACCTGCTTTTTAAGTATTTTAAAATTAGAAGACAGAAGAAGATAATTTTCTCAAAAGCTTATTTGATTTTTACAGTTAGGTATTGAGACGCAGATTAAGCTGACACTGAGAGCGTGCCTGGGACCTCTGCTGCACCAATTTGTGACTACTTCTAACATTCATATTTTTATGAAAAAATAGAATTTGATAAGCAGTAAAAATAAATGTCGTTTGGCCAGCATAGAAATGGTTCCACTCTGAAAAAAGGCCAGTAATTTCCATTTAAAAATAACCACATATTTCACTCTTCCCCCATTGCAGCTGTTTGTCAAAGACTCCTTTTTAGCAGCTCTGATAACACATTTCATAAAAGGCTTCTGAATAGAGCAATAACTTTTCAATGTCAAATAAATCTTCCTCTTCCGCCTCCTTGCTGCCAATCCCTTTCAACACTGGCAACTTTTATAGCCTTCTTCCAAATTCATACTTGCGTGCTGGGCTACAATGCAAATTGGCCTTTCCATGGTCAGCTGATATCTAGTGTAAATACTGAGTCTTTGACCTCCCCATTGATTGTCTTTTTTACATAATCATTTCAAGGACATTTTACCAATACATCTCCAAGGTCTGTTCTGGATGTGTCCATACCCGTGTAGTTCAGCATCCTTTAGTTGGATAGTCTACAACTGGGGAAACCCTCACCAGGCCCCTTCACAATCTTATTTTGTTTCTTATCAAGAGGTGCCCAACCATGTGACTATTTCAATTTCTTTTTTTCCATGGTGGAGACCATACCAAATTCCTTTTCTGTGCCTGGCCAAGCCTATGTTGCATATATTAGGATGGGTTGAATCACAGTTTTATACACTGCACCTTTAATCTTTATTAACTTTTTTCTTTCTTTGGTCACAGAGAACTGGTGTCATCTCCTGCCATTTGTACTGAGTAACTTTGTTATGATGCTGAATTCAGAGGGCACCATTAATAGCAATAGCTTACCCTAGGTTCAGCAATCCCTTCCCAACCATGAGGATTACATTCCTGAAAAGCTCCAGAGGAAGAATATTCATAGTAAAGGAATGTGAGACCTTATGGGAAAAATAGGGTTTGGGGAATCGTGGTTGGGAGTCAATGTATAAAAGCCCTTATAAATATTATCAAGACTAAAATCAAGCAATAAAGACATCACACTAAATAAAGTTAATGTAAATGGTATTTTGCACATTTTAAATACTGATAGTGTCTCATTTTTGTACCTTTGATTCTGAGATGACTTCCTTCATAAGTGATGTGTGCATTGTTTGGCAAAGCTTGAGATGACTTAGCAGCACTTGAGAAGCTTTTAGAAGACCCCTGAGTGATCGTTGAGTGGAGGTCTCTTATGGAGTTCCTTTCTCTATTTTTTTGAAGAAAGCATGAAGTGTAAGCTGACTTGTCTTCTTAAGAAGGTCTTTTTTGTAGCTTTCTGTATGTTTGTAGCAATTAATTGAAGCCTAGTGTGAAGGTCAAGCTTCATTCTATGAAGGGATCAATTTTCAGCATGAAATCACTCAGGTATAAATCTTGGAGCAAAAAATCATTAAGATTAATTAGTGTCAGCTGTGATTTTGGTCCCAGTTCTTCCTTTCCACTTTTGTCATCCCTAGCTGTAGGTCTTTGTTAACTCCTGAGAATGAAAGTAAAGAGGGTCAGCAACTTCATGAGAGTTCATGTCATCAAAGCCTTCACCACCCAAATATTTTTTAATCACTACAAAGTTTTTTATTTCACCCTCAACTGCAGAAACACCAGTGAAATTATTCACTGCCTCCTTCCAAACTTTCTCTCATGCAGCATTAAGGGTAGACTGTTTTATGTCATGCAAGGATTCTTTAATTATGATTATTGCAGTTAGTGTACCCTATCACCTTAAGCTGTGGATTATTTTCAGTTATCTCTTTAATGTGGTCAGGTGCACGTAATAACTAATGAAAGCTTTTATTACACTCTGAGCAAAGGGTTGAAGGAGTGTTATGATACTGGGGGAGAGAAAGACAACTTCAGCATTAGGGTGACCCAACAGTAATGAGCACTGCTGATGGGGTACATTGTCCAGAATCAATACACACTTTAAATGAAAGATTTTTTCTTTGGTTAAGGAACACTCAACTTTATGGATGCAGCAATTGTGAAGCCAGTCTGAAAACAGTGCACTAGTTACCCATGCTTTTCTATTAGCTTGCCAGACAATAGGAAGATGGTTTTATTTTTGCGTTTAAGAGTGCATGGGTTAAGGGTTCAATAAAGAAATACGGGTTTCATCATGCAGTAACCTAAAGGAGTTTTGAAAAATAAAAGTTAGCCTGTCCTTTGCTGCCTGGAGCTGACCTCTCTTCCACTGAAAGAAATGTGCATTCAGGCATACACTTCCAAAAACACTGGTTTAGTCTGTACTGAAAACTTGTGCCCTTCTCCTCAGTCAGTTTCTTCATGTAGTCAGGAAATTGAGCTGCTGCTTTACAATCAGCTGATGCTGCTTTTCCCACCAAGTTCATATTATGTAGGTTATAACACTTTTTAAACTTATCAAACCGGCCCTTGTCAGCCTGAATTTTTTCCACATCTCCCTACTATGAACTTTCAACTGAATTCTTGTAAATTCATTTGACTTATTACAAATAATATTCATACTGAGACATTTTTTCTAGTTTTGGTCCTCCAACCAATCACTCAATGCCCATTTTTATTTATTCTGTGAGTGGATCGTGTGACCTGCAAGACACTTTTAAAGATGTTGGCATGCCACTGGCAAGAGTGGCTCTAATAGCATCCTAATTTTTCTTTATTGTATGAATTGTAGATTTGTTAACACCAAAGAAATGCCCATCAGCACAATTAACTTCATGTTGGGCAAGCTTTTCAAGAACTTTCAAGTTACCTTCCAAAGCCATCACACTTCTTGCCCTCTTAGCAATATTGGAAACACTTTCACCGCTCACAGGCTTGCTCACACACTGTAGGGACATTTTTAAATGATTTATTCAGTTATTCATTTAGTGTAGTCAATTCATTATTCAATTATCACTGATTCTCACACAAAATTAAACATAAAATATTCACAAATATTGTAATGCACAAAGCACAAAGATGCTATGTGAGTTCCTAAGATGGAATAACATGGCAGCTAAACAAAGAAGGGAAAAGGAAGCATCTTTTCACCTCCAAGCACATCAACCATTCTCACATGAGTCTGTGAGACAATATGGCTAACCATGCGTACGTGCAAGGTTTGAATGTGTGGGTTGTGATGGCTCATGGTGGCCCACGTATACTCAAGGCAATTGACTTGCATTTGTGGAACAGGTATAGAGAACATCCTCATGTGCCCAAATCCTGCATTTGAGGAACTTGTGGTTGGGAGGGGCTACTGTATTTACACACTTCTTCTCTTCTACTCTCTCTGCCTGTACTGTCCTTCATGGGGAGTCCTTCTCTTTCAATTATCATAGCATATGTCTTAACAATCTTCACTCTCAGTTCCACCTGTTAAAACCTGTATTGTCTCAGGGTCTCGGAATCTTCTGCACATATCATTGAGTCATCAGTAAATAATATATTCCAAGGCATTTTATCACCCTTATTACAGATAAGAGAACTGCAAACAAACAAAAGGGCTCAGCACTTTGTTTGTGGGACAGTGTTTACTACATGTTGAACCTCTCTAATCTGGCACCCTCAAGACCTGACTAGTGCTGGATGAGAGAATTTGACAGATCACGGGAGGTCAGTGTTATCTAGCAACGTTAAAAACACTTCCACTGCTTATTGAGCTCTTAGAAGATATTTAGGATATAAATTACAGTTACATAACAGCACAGAACACTGAGAGCCAGGACTCATGGCTGAAAACAAACTTTATGAGACCATGGGAAACTTGGCCACACCCATGGTAAATGGTGATCCAGCTACTTAAATCATGATGGATTGCAGATGTTGTTGGATAAGAAACTTCAATATTAGAGAGGTTAAACCTGTAGCAATTCTCTTTGGTAGCCCCTCTCTGATTGTGGCAGGTACTCCACCATACATCTCTGCGATAAGATTGGCGTATCCTTCTCAAACACTTCATTGAAATCTCCATTAAATTAATTCTCTTGGAACACGATTTTACTCCTTCTCCAAATCCATGAAAACTGTGTCCAATTTCCATGAATTACTTGAAAGTTCATAGAGCAAAAATGGCATCATTTGCACTCTTTCCTATAAATTCATATTGACCCATCTAATTGTCAGCTGTTCCATGCAGAAATTTCCCAATAATCATTTCCCAAATTTCATAATATGTGACATCAGCTTACTTGGGCAATAACTAGCACACCCTGTAATATGTTGTGCAAAGAGCTTTTATGCTATTCATTAGGCATTTTCTTTGTCTTAATATCATTGAATAGACTTTATGCAATAGTTTCCCAATTACTTCAGCACATCCAAAGATACTTCCTCTGGCTCAGGTGCTTTCTATTTATTTGTTCTGTAGGCAAGCTATCTCTCTTACATTCTCTTAATTCCTCCCTTGGGTACCTTTTACTCATCACTCTTTCAAAATTATCACTCCAGACTTTATTGATTCACCATTTGTTTTCAATATATCAAGCTCATTTCCAATATAAGCAAGCTGATTCAATCCTTCATTGTTTTGTCCTGTGCTCTGGCGAGTTCATAGTGCCTTCATGTTCTCCTGCTTGGTTAGATAGATCATCTAGGTAAAACCTGTAGTTGTCTCAACACTTCTTTTGGATTCCTTACATGCCATCATATCACTGCCAAAGCCATTGGACTTCCATTTTTTAAAGGTTACCTTTTTCTTCTCAACAGATTGTTTGAGTGTTATTCCACCAAATCTCCCTTTTTATCACTGGCTTCTTCACTTCTAGGCTTCAAGTGTTGTTTGCAGGAAAGCTGACTTTAGTCTGAGCCCACTGTCTTCCAAACATCCTTGTAGAAGTCTACACATTATGGCCCCATCTGCGCTAGCAAGATCTTTCAGAAAAGCCAGGTTTTTTTCCAAAGATACCACAGAATGTCTACAGACAAAACACATTCTTTTGAAAGTAAACTGAAAGAAGGTTGTGCTTCTTTCTGAGGCGCTCCTCCAGTCTCTGATTAGAAAGATCACCTACTTCAGAAAAACTCTTTCAAAAGAAAATGTGTGTAGCTGCTTTGCTGCCCCTTCTTTCAAAAGAGGAGTTCTTGGTGTCATCCAGCTGGAGCACGGAGATGCCCTGGCCAACGCTATTGGAGCTCTAAGGTCTCTGCATCCAGCCACCTTAAAGGCACAGGGAACCCCACAGACCCCATGGCAGGAAGCTTAGAGAGTGCTGGCAGCAAGGACATGAGCCCAATAGTAACAAGCCCTCTCAGCCACCCCTGCAGTGACCAGAGGCAGGATGTCTGACACCCAACCATCCCATGATTTCCAGGGACCCCTGGAGAGCTGGGCGAGGGATCACAGGAGCCCTCCTGGGTCATTAAAAAGAGGGCCCTGCTGTGGACAGAGCCAGAGCTCTGGAACCTTCTCTGGCTCTGGTGGGACAAGGAGGTGCCAAGAAGCAGAATGTCCCTGCCTTTGCCTGGCTGACCACTAGCTTGACCACCCGAGGACACCCAATCCATAACAGGAGAAAGTACACTCCAAAGTCAAGGAGATGAGGCAGGCCTACATCCAGGCCATGGATACGGTCAACCATTCAGGGGCAGCACCCACCAGTTACTTCTACTAATGGGAGCTCAACAGCCTCCTCAGCAGCAAGGATACCTCCCCTTCCCCATGGTCCTATACACCTTCATGGATGAGCTAGAACCTGAGGTGGAGGTAGAGAACCTCCTGGGACCCTCCACCTGGATGACCCTCCTGGAGACAGAACTAGAGCTGGAGCCATCCTCGGATTAGGAGGGATCCAGCAATTGGGCACTGGTCACTGCCATTCTATTGGCTTCCTCCTGCCAGTCACCTTCAAGCAGGACCTTCCTGGATCTTCCCAAGGGACCTTCCACTAGGTACCTGGCATGTTGTACACCCCAGGGCACGGTGAGGTAGTGCCCACCTCTGCCACAGCTGGAAGCAGTCCAGCCACATGGTCACCAGCCCCAGTCCAGACACACCTCAGACAGCAGCACCTTCTGGCCCACAGAAATGGCGTCTAGCAACACTCAGCACCCACTCCTGTGAACAGCACCATGAGCTACATATGCGGGGAGGAAATGGGGGGAAAGACTGTGCCCAGTGCATGCCCCACCCATGTTGGGACCCCCTCAGTGCCCAGTAACCTCCAGGGCCACTGGGACATCAGACAGGGGTGAGGGAGCTGCTGCCCATGGGGGTGGGTTGAGGGCATGGCTCTTGGTGCTGGACTGCAGGACTGACTATCCTTCCATCCTTACAGCTGTGCATCCGAGGGCTAGGTGAGCCCTGTCCAGGCTGTGACAGAGAGTCCACCGTCAGTGTAGGAGACGGCCAGGGTACCCCGACCACGGGTGCCCAAGCAGGGCTGTGGCCAGAACGCATATTACCAAGGGCAGAATGAGAAGCCTTCTGCCTACACAGCAGCCCTCCACCAGCAGAATGCCCTGCTGAAGAAGTACCTGGCACTGGAGTGAGCTGACCTGGCCTGGCAGCAAGATGCATAGGGTGAGGTGGCGGAGGCCACCGGGTCATTGCTAACTAGCTGGCCCAGCCTCGCAGCCACTCATCCCAGCTTCCCCTTCCACTGTCCTGCCTGCTGTTCAAGTGACTGCCCCACCCATCCCCGCTGCTCTTGCTGTCCTGTTCCCACCCAACCTCCCACCACTGCCTTCTTGAACTCAGACACTGGCTCATCTACACAGCAGGCCCCACCATGACAGCACCCCCTCCTTTTCAACCTGATTCCTCTACGCTGCACCCAAGCCTGAGTCAATTGCACCTCTCCCATGCCCCTGCCTCACCATGGTTCTGGCCCCATTCCAGCCCTGATGGGGACCCTAGACCTGGGGCGGTGAGAAGCTCCTGAGACTACTGTGGCTTGTGGCCCTTCATCCCCTTGGAGGATTAAGGCCCCCCTACCCCCTGTAACATCCCTCACAATTTCATATGCCCCTTCCCCTGTCCAATGACCCCCAATGTATATAACTACCCCCCATTTCCCACTGTACGTAGTTACTTCCACAGTTTGTATTTGTCACAAAGTTCATATATTTTGTTAAACAGTTAATTTTTAACACCCTTGTCCCTAGTTATTGGTGGGGAATTAGTGTGGAGTGGATGGGAGTAAGGGCCTGTGGGGGTGCCAGGAGGAGGGTCACTCCGGTCTGTGGGTAAAGCTTTCATGGAGGGTCTCCATGATCCCTGCCCCATCCCTGTAGTCCTGGTGGTTCAAGGCAGTGGTTGCCCACCCCTGCACAAAGGCCTTGCCCTTCCTTTCCACCACAATGTGGAAGAGTCAGCATGCCCCCCGCATCACATAGGGGGTATTATGCTTCCCAACTTCCAGGTGCATAAAGAGGCACTTGAAACAACCCTTCAGACCCCTGAATGTGCACTCTACCAGACAGTGTGCCTGGTTCTTCTGGCTGTTAAAAATCACCTGTGTTGGGTCTGAGTGGCTTGTGTAAGGCCACATGAGCCAGGGCTGCAGGGGGTAGGCCACATCTGTCACTATACGCAAGGGTATGGTGATGTCCCCAACTGGGAGCTCCTGCTGGGGAATGAAGATCCCCGCCTCCATCCTCTGGCAGAGGCTGGAGTTCTGGGAGACCTACACATCATGGGCTCAGACTGACCAACCCACGCAGATGTCCATAAAGCATCTGTTATGGTCCACAAAGGCCTGCAGTATCACTGAGTGGTATCTCTTCTGACTGATGAATCGGCCCACGCTGTGGTCCAGGGCACAGATCACAATGTCATTGTCATCCAGGGCACTGAAGCAGTCAGGGAATCCAATGGCAGTGAGTCCAGCAACAGCCACATTCAGGTCCCCAACTCAGATGACCTTCTGGAGAACCCCTTACATCCTAACACAAGGGCTGTCAGCCACCTAGGAGAGTAAATGCAAGGGGACCTCATTACAATGAGGCAACACACACAGCTAAAATTAGGCAACACAATTCCTAAAGTGCACAGTTCTCTCCTGAGAGCAACTAACAAATGCAGTACTTATATAGTCCCTCAACCTTGTTTCTGCTGCTGTGCTTCTACGGGGCCACATTCTTGTTACCAGAGAGCAAAAGCATGTCACTACCTTTCAGTGACAAATCCTGAGGCGAAAGTCCTTCCCAAATAGGGAGAAGCCAGCTTAATTTGCATATAATTAGATTCAAAAAGATGCACACACCCACTGCAAGTCAGCATTGAACAATTATATGTCAGCAGAGAGCACATAGTTTTACTAAGATGCTGCTGCCACTCCACATTTTTTAAGATGTATTATAAGTGGGAAAATGGTCATTCTTTCCCAAAGCAAACCAAATACCAAAATGTAACAGAGCTGCTCTTTTGGACAGCTGACTTTGTATATATGTTGAAACAGCTGCACTGAGCTAGCTCACACAATAAATGTTAATTATAATATGTGTATGAATGGTTTTGAGTGACCCTGTACTTTTCTAATGCATAATAAACATATGTCAGTACTTAAAAAAACAGAAGACTTACTGTAAGACACCACATAAAGCCTGCCCCAACCCAATATCATATGGATGTAAGTTCATAACTTTCAGTTATTGTGTGCAACCTTTAAGCTTTGTAACAGTAGCTTTGTTTTATAGACTTAGCTTTGTTCCATATAGTTATATTGTATTTCATGAGCTTTGTTTTATAACAGCTACTTGGTCTATATTAATTATTATAAGTTAGAAAGAGATTGTTTACAGATACCATACATCTTTAAGAAATCCTGGCTGTTGGAAAGTTAGGTGTGTCTGCAATTTCATTTAGGGTGTGTGTGTGTGTGTGTGTGTGTGTGTGTGCGCGCGCGCAATTGAATCAGTCCCTGAAGCCAGCCTGGCTGGACAAGCAGCTGTCAGCAGCACCATGATGTCCAGAGAACAACAGGAGCTAATCTGTGCAAAAGAACACACCCAAGAAAGAGAAAGAGACCCCATCAAGAGGTCAAAGTTCAATGTGCTGTTAGCTGGTGACTCGTACTCATACAGTGTGCTGCAGCAGTGGAACAGGACAAGAGCTATGGACTGAAACATAAAAAAATGGGTGCAAAGCTTTAGGGAACTTATTGCCATTACTGCTCTGCAGGAATTAGTCTTGGATAGCTGGGGAGACAGGAGGAGGCTTAGGGCCCTTGGCCCTGGGTCCCTTCCCCTCTTCCTAGGTCGGATGGTACTGGCCGCTCCTGAGTATCACGCTGACAAAGAGGTTGTACAATCAGCTTGCCACCCCAGATTCCTGATGGTAGGTAGACACACCCAGACCCACTTTGCCTTGGCTACCTCCATTGTCTCTATGCAGCTCTTCACCTGCATGAGTTTTTCTGTGTACGTTTTTGAATGCAGAAGTGTATGAGTGTGTGTAGTGTGTGCTTGAAAGCTAGTTTCCCTTCTTTCCTTTAATCAAATTGTGGCATTCAATAAAATACATATAAGTGTAACCCTGGCTTGGTCTCTAGTGAAAATAAGGTAACACGAGATTATGTAGAAAGATGATTAGAGATGATAATCATTATCTTTGTGTCTCCATATTGCTTTGAAAATATTTGATGCCACCAGAGGCTCCTGTAAGAGAAAGTGAAAAAAATTTGATAAGGACACTATCATATTTTGCATTATAACATTTTTAAAAGCTCCTTTTAAATAAAAAACTAACCAGTCACAATTTAAAAAAAAGTCCCATGACTTTCCCTTCCTGCAGCATTTGTCGTGTTGTGGGACTGTGTTAGTGCATGAATACATGAAAGAGAAATTGGCAAGGGATGGATTATAAAACAAAAATGTAACTGGCTCATCTGATTTCATTTTCAAAACTAGGAGAAAAGCAAAAAGTAAACTGATTAAGTAATGAGAAAGAAATGAGATTTTTTTTTCCATTTTCAATCATCTCATTTGCTATTAATATAGATATCAGAGATGAAAACACCTGCTTCGAAAATATTTCACTTGTAACCTAAGAATGCCCCTATTTTTTGAGTGACAGGGTGAAATTCTAGCTCCTTCAAAGTCAATGGGAATTTTGCCATTGACTCTAGTGGAGCTAGAATTTCACTTAATATTTAAACTGATTAGCATTCATGGAGTTACAAGTTTTTAAACCTCTGTGCTATTTTGCAATTTGCAGAATTCACTATATGGCAGAAATGGTATGTACTTGGAATGATTACCTCAAACATTTTGATTTTGAAAGACAACCAATTGTTAAAAGAGAAAAGGCTGAAAATATGTTCAAAATATGCAATGGTATATTGTGGAAGTTCTAGCATGTGTCTTCTTTTCTGATTTTAGTAGTGTTTAAAAGTTTTGTGTTTTTTTTATTCTGTCACCAAGAGTTTTGTACATTGTTACTGGTATATTTCAATAAAAATTGCGAAAAAAATTGAATACAATTTCTAAAAAACTCAGTTTTGTGTAACGAAATGATACTTCCCATCCCCAGACTTAATCCAAATTCCATAAAAATCAACGGCAAACCTAAAAAAAATGAAGATTACTATTTTCTTCAATAAGTTTTTCATCAAACCCTAACTTCTTTCAAGATATTAGGAAACGTCAGCAAAAAAAACATTCATCAGACTAATAAATAAATGAAAATAATAAATCTACTTTCCGTAGAGAATGAATGAGAATGTCTCTTATTCAAGCTTCAACATTACTTTGCATTCTCAGTGAAGCCAGGTAAATACAAATGTGACTCATAAAGTATCCCAGACAAATTCCCTAATCAAATACTGAAGTGTTGGCTTCTATTTTATTGCAGTGTTTTATGAGCAGCATATCCCATTTTAACTACAGCAGAAGTTTGGTATGGAATGCACATTGGTTAACCAAATCTCAGTCTTTATGCAAAAACAATACAAATAATCAGACTACATAACTTAATAAATACTTTACCCACCTGTATAATAGTAACAGCAAGTTAGCTCTATTTAAGGAAGCAGGAATAAAAGGAGGCTGGGAAGCGAAACCAGAACCCTGCTTGGAGGACTGAAACAGGATCAAGAAGAGACATATTAAAAATCCATCAATATACATGGGCAAAGTTTGTGTTAATATACTTAAGGTTGTTACTAAATTAAAGGACTTTCAAAATTGTGCTAAAACAGCATTATAGCTGTCAAAGATTAATCATCATCATCATCATCATCAAAGGAACTCTAGAGTTTCCTCACACAACCAGAGCTCTGCTCCTATACCTCATCACGATATAAAATTCACTTAATGGAAACACTTTGCCACAATTACTTTTTAATTTTAAATGCCACTGATTATAACTGAATAAACTACTTGTTAATTTCATATTGATTACCCTTACTGGGCATGTTATTTGATAGCCATCCCACAATGAGGAATAGAAATAATTAGATTGATTTTACAAAAATGTAGAGAAAAGCATTACATGACATACTATAGGTACCTTAAAAAGAAACTATAGATAGATAGACATCTCCTGACGTTGATTAAGTGAAAAACATGCTGGTAGGTCATCAACCAGCTGAAATTATGTGAAATATGTATTAAAGAAATAAAGTGGCTGACGTAGCTTTCAAGCTCAGGTCTAGGTCTTTACAGGTTGTGTTGTATTATAACAAAACTAACTCCATTTCCTTCTTACTGTTAAAATATTTTTCCCATGAGTCATGTTTGGCAAATATGTCAGAACTCTATTCGTTACCAAGCTAGATTTTAAGAAAAATATTGACAATACTTTTAACATTATAGATTTTGCATGTTGACTTCACACACTGTTTCTTGTTAGCAAATTGCACAAATTAAATTTCTATGGAATATTTAGGTCTCTTTAGGGGTAGAAAGTGAACTATATGGCCCACATTTTCATGAATTGTACATTACTATGTGACAGCACCTTGATCTTTAAGAACTCTTTTATTTTAAATTATCTCATTAACCAGATTTTATATCACATAAACCTGGCTGATTTCCTAACTGAAAATTTATCTTTTTTGAATATGACTATTATGCCTGGGTAAAATTCTCAATATTTACAAAGGTCTAAGGAATTTATTATAAAATAATCTATTTTTAGGTTTAAATATTGACACTTGAACTTTTAAAACTTTTCCTGTCCCCTCCTTTATTTGTATTGATTTTGCTTTTAAGCAGATGTTTAATTAAAGTAGTTTCTCCATCACAGAGTCTGATCACACCTATTTTTTAAATCAAAGTTGCAGAGTTGCACATTCCCAATTAAATAAGGAAAAAGAGTCACATTATCTGTTTTAAAAACAGCAGATTAAAGTGTAACAATTATATCAGCATGAAAAAAAAGCCTTAAGCAATCAGGTATTTAATCTGTAAAGGCTTCAATTCCATATCTCATAGATACACTCATCCCTCACTATACGAGTACAGTTGGTTCCCAACTTTCTGCTCTTAGGTGACAACTCATAAGAGGGACACTAAATTCCCATTAAAATACTTGTAAAAGTCTCTGATTGGTTCCAAGTGCTCCTAATTTGGTGAAGGAGTAGCAGCATGTGGTACTGCTTTTGAAAAGTAAGTGAACCTTGGGTTTGAGAGGGAGGGCTTTAGAGAAGCTTAAAGGCTGGGGGCAGTTTGGGGCCATGAGTGGGCGGGAGGGTTACATCCTGGGGGGAGACACATCTTAGCTGCACTGCAGCATACCCACCGTATCTGGAGCACAAGCAGGAGAAAGAGCAGGCCTCCAAGTCTCAACCATCTCTACAGCCAGAGGTAGACACAGCCTCTGAAGCCAGCAGCACCTTGGTCATCACCCTGAAGACAGTCCCTGCCAGCCAGGCTTCCTCCTGCGCCTCTTCAGAGCTGGGTGAGGATCCCGCTGGTGAGCACCTCACATGCCATCCAACCCAGGGCATGGGAAGCTGACGCAGAGAATGTTGTGTGGCTGGATTGGGTGGGACCCTACACTGAGGTGCCGGCATGTGGAACCAAGTTCAAGATAGTGTGTGCCACCCAGACACAGCAGGCTTCCCCCAGACATGGGCACCAGCCTGCGGCCTGCCTCATGGGAGGTCAAATGAGCAAAAGCCCTGGGGAGGGGAGCTTGCCAGTGACTACTACAGCTGGAAGAGGCCTAGTCACAAAAGTGATGGCCTCATCCCAGACTCACCAAGGAGTGAGACACCCAGCACATGGGCAAGAGGCAGCACCCACTCCTGCGGCTAGGTAGACATGGAGGATAAGAACTGTGCCCTACTGCTTATACGCGAGGCCAGCATCCTACACCCACCCCAGGAGGAAGGTTTCCCCCTTCTCCTCAACTATGTTGTGCAGGGGGACATTGTGTTCCCCCACATCCAGGGGGGTGAAAAAGTACCTGAAGCATGTCTTGAGGTGACTGAAGATGCACTCAGCCAGTTGAGGTGGGCATGGAAGAGTTCCTGACTGGAGTCCAGCTGGCCAGTGTAAGGCTTGATGAGCCACAGCATGAGGTGGTAGGCTGCGTCCCCTATGAAGCATGGTGGCATCTGAATGTGCTCAACCACCAGCTCACAGAGGGGGACAAATGTGCACACCACCATCTTCTGGCACAGGCCAGAGATGTAGAACACACAAGAGTCATGTGCCCAGCCCAACCACCTGACATAAATGTCTGTAAACTGGCTATGGTGATTGACCAGCACCTACAGCACCATGGAGAAATATCCTTTTTGGTTTATACACATGGCCACGTTATGCTTCAGGGCACAGATCGGGATGTTGGTCTCATCGATAGCCTCAATACAGTTGTAAGTTTATGGTGCATTACTACTGAAATAAAATGGCCCTGGTGTACTAAAATAGCTCTGCCAATCCCAGACTGAAGCACTAAGGGCATGTCTACACTTCAGCTGGGAGTATGACAGTCTATATAGACAGATTTATGGTGGCTAGACTTGAATTAGAATGCTAAAAATAGTGTGGATGCTGCAGCATGAACTAGTCAACCAAGCTCACATCCAAGGGATAGGGTGGGTCCATGCATAGGTGCTGGAACCAGAGGAGCAGGGGGTTACTACAGCACCCCTGGGCTTTGAGTGGTTTCCATTATATACAGGGCTTTCAGTTCTGTTCAAGAGCTCTCAGCACCCCTATTATAAAAATTGTTCTAGCCCCTTGGATCCATGATCAGGTGACTAGCTAAAGCCACTACCTTGACTGAAATATCTATGCTGCTGTTTTAAGCTGAGGTACCATGAATGTATCCACCTGATAAGTTTGCTCCCCATTGTAGGATACACAAATCCAGAGTGATAAAGGAACGTACACAAGGTCACACAGGATGTGTCTTACAGAGCAAGGAAGGGAACCACCATCTCTAAAGGCCCCGACTAGCATACTAATGACTGCCCCTTTCTTCTTCTCACATGCAGTTGATGCAAATTTTGATAGAGACTCTGTTTATCTTCTTTGGTCTTTTGATTCTAACTTGCCAAAAACAATCAGTACTATCTCTGAATGGGCATAACTAAGGCACATTTGTTTATTTTTTCCATATATCAGAAGACTTCAAAACCCAGTTCTAGACAAGTATTTATATTATTTGTACTTCACTTGATGAACACAGAATATGTATTTCAGACTTTACTTCATGGTGACAGAGTTTGTCCCCTGGTGTTCTTGTTTTACGTGACCTTACCTTCTTGGTGTTTTGATGGGCTGCCTATATTCTCCATGGTACATATATTTTGACAAGCCTGGTCATATTAATTGGTCTCTCAGGAGCTTTCTGTAATAAATCTGTCTCACTGGCAGTCATAAGTACGTGTAACTGCTCTGCCTTCCTTATCATCTCCGTTCAGCAGCGACCATATGGGAGAGATGTGAAGAAACATGACCCAGCTGGACTGCAAAACACTACTTGCCTCCATTGCATGTATGTATACTATATGTAAGAAATGAACAACGAGCAGTTTATTTCATTTTAAATCTCTTTTTGCTACCTTCTTTTCCATTGTAATGAGTGTGGAAGTCTCACTGTGCTGAGTCCACTCTTTCAACTGAGTCAACTTTTTAATAAATTCATTACCTAGTTTTCTATATTGCTTTAAAAAACAAAACAAAATAAAACAAAAAAGCAAACACAAAACAAACTAAACTCAAACCTCCAAGCAATAACATTCAGGCAGGTTTCCACCACATAAATGTTAGCAAATGTCAAGGTATAAATATTGATGCAGCCAATATTTTCATAGAGGAGGGATTTTCTGAAATAATGTGCAGGCTGTCCAGCTAAACTCATCCTTTCATCTATACCTACTGTAGAAAAAAAGTCAACATGCCAACAGCCATTGTCCTCTTTGAATGCTTTGTGGCATCTAAAAATAGACCAGCTGTGATTGTACCTTAAGAGTTCATCCTGGTTTGAGCAGATTTCCACTTAAACTGAAGGAAGTCTTTCTAAAAGCTTATTACCTCTAAGTTTAGGATACATATTTAAGTCTGCATTGTATATTAATATTAATATACGATGAAATTGATGTATATATCTTTTCTTTCCAAGAGTCTCAATGCATTTTACAAAACATTTATAAAATCATCTGGAAAACCTTTAAAATTGTTACATAAAATAACTGACCACTAGGTCGAGTAGTAATCTTTATTGAATAATATAATCACATTTTGTCTCCTTTTCTGTTCATAAATTTAAACAGGTTTGTAATTAAAATTATTTAGAACTGTTACAATTTCTTTCCCTGACTGTGAAGTCCATGTACCTGTTGGAATGTTATTAGAATTCAGACTTGTCCATGTATATTATGCTGGTCATAAGATGCTGTATGTTGGAACAAAGTCTGGACACCGTGTATGAAGCAAGCAGAAGGGTTTATTACACACAGCGCTGGTGCAATGCCACTTTGCCATTCAGGATTTAGTGAAACACTGCCAGACAATAGATTACAATCGATTACATAGATTATCGGTGGTCGGGGGAAACTACGGCATGGGTGTCACTCAAGCCTGAGTAGGTCCTAGCAGCAAGATGAAATGTGCGCAATAAGTCAAGATTCTGAAAAAAGTTATATAGTATCCCCACCCGTAGTTTGTAGAACATCTTATCTCTAGTACAGGTGTTTTTCCTAACAAGTTTATACAACAAAACAGATATGCAATAACATCTATTTGTCTGATTGGATGAATGATGTGTCTACAAGAGCAATAATGGTTCCTTTACACAGGCACATTCAGGGCGTGCTTATCTAGAAGATTAAACCAAAAGAGACAGTAACAGCATAGAGCAATAACACATTTGTTTTGTGTACCAGTGTGAGATAGCAGAGGAGAAAACACCATAACTAGGTTATCATATGCAGTGCCTCTCTGTGGAATGTGGTTACTGAGGCGACTATCCCTCCCTTCAGACGCCTAGGTCCTGTCCGACCTGGGATGACCTTCCCTGGATCTTGTGAGTAAGATGAGGGAGAGGGGCCCAGAGAGGTATTTTTCTATTTATGCTAACCAGTTTGCTGAAATATAGGATTATAGGTCTGCTCCAGACTTTAGGAACCAAGTAGAGGGTTTTTAGTACAAACCATAGCCTGCCTCAGGAATTTCCATTCTACACAATACCATCTCTGTTTTCTCACTGAAGAATTACAAATTAACCAATGCAGCATAGGTGAAATGCTTCAATTTCAAGCTTCAGTTTCATTTTCTGCAGGTATTTAGAACATTTACATTTCAATGACTCCAAAGTTCATAATAACATGAAAGGTTTGCACATATGGACAGGCTGGTTTTTTTGAACGTGGATGAATATCCCTAGAAAAATCGTTTCTGCAAATCTCTTTATTCCAGCATTAGTTTTGTGTTGTGGTAACACATGTTTTCCTCTTCATTTTAAGGTTACATAAATGCTTGTATTTCAGGGGTAGGTAATCTAGTTACTGGGAGTCAGTTCTATGTTAGTGTGCAGAACAGATCTTGAGAATGTATTAGATGCTTGGAGGTAGATAAAGGTTCCTGATTCTGTTGGAGTCTACTCATCTGACTCCTGGAAATACCTAAGCTGATAAACCCCGGCCATCGTACTAGTGTCTTCTGCTAGCCAGTATGTGGAATTTAGCCTCATGTCTTAACTTCATGTAGAAGAATATCATGGACTACAAGTTTAATGCATAATAGAGTAATAAACAGTCCAATTTCAGGAAGAAGGATTTCTTAAAAGATACCATATGAATAAGCTAGACCACAATAGTTGTTTAGAAATTTTTATATTCCCTCAGATAGAAGCTTACTTTGATTATTTATATATATATGGATCAGTGACCAAATGTATTATAATTAAGTGCCATCAATGGATTCATAGCAGAGGTGCAGACAGCCCCCACAGGCCCAGGGGCAAAGAGGAAGAGGGGACCCAGCTCTGCACCCTGGAAGGGCTGAGGCCAAGAATAGAAGGGACAGCACCAAGACTAGCTCCTGCTCCCACAGAGCACGCAGCCAGAATAGGGCTGCCATGGCATTTCAAAGGTCCTAGAACTCCAGCTGCTGCTGTTGCCAAAATAGCAGCTGTGGCAGCTGGAGCTCCAAGCCCCTTTGAAACACCCTGACTGGTGTAACTGCCCCCTTTGCCCTCCTCCCCATTGGTAGGTCTGCTCCATAATCTGTGATCTGTTGGATAAATATGGAGTTTATGAACGTGCACTAAATCTGTGCAAACAATTTTAATGACATTTTCAAACTTCTTTATAAAATAACAGATAGGCTGTAATGCATCATCTCTTTTTAAAAATGAAATTACTCTGGATTTTGTACGAAGGATGGCAGAGAAGATGAGGGAGTCAAATATTGAAAATAATTAGTTTTAGTGCTGACTCTATAAAGACTTGTGCAGGTGCATTATTTTATACACATGAAAACCCCACTGAAGAGAATGTAAAAAATATGCACATTTGCCAGATTATGAAGCATAGTAAAGTAAATTTTGTTTTGTTAAATGCTGCTGCTTTTCTATGTACAATGAGCAAGGGGCACTGTCAGGATCTGTGGGCTGGGGGAGGGGACAGGGCAGGGACAGGCAGGTAAGCAGTGGGACGGGGGCCAGTGCCCTGTAGGGGTCACAGATAAGTGGGCATTCTGTCCCCCCACCCCACACTCACAAGCGTGGTTTCCCCACATGCCCTGCAGGTCATCTGGGCCATCAACAAAGTTCTTGTGTAGCAGCTGATCTGCTTCGGGGACCTGGATGATGCCATCTGGGGCTTCAAGGATCTGGGTTTCCTGAACTGCTTTGGGGCACTTGATGGCATACCCATTGCCACCCAGGCCCTGGAGCACAGCGGTGAGGACTATGTGAATTGGAAGGGCTACCACTCCTTGGTCTTGCAGGTGCTTGTGGATTCAAAGGGATGGTTCCAGGACATCTGTGTGGGCTGGTCCTGCTGCACCCATGATGCCAGGATGTTTTGGAACTTGGGGCTGGGCCATCTGGATGGCTGAAGGGACCTTCATCCCCTAGTGGGAGCTCCCCTTTGGGGACAGTACGATGCCGCCTACATCATGGCAGACGTGGTCTACCCCTTGCAGGCCTGGCTTGTGACGCAGTACATGGATCACACCCAGCTTACCCAGGACATTTTTAAAGAGCGGCTCAACCAAGCCCACAATACGGTTGAGCAGGCATTCAGCCACTTGAAGGGGTGGTTGAGGATGGAGGTGGGCCTCCCCAGCATCCTGGCAGTGGCTGAGGCCTGCTGCAACCTGCACAAACTTGTGGAGGTGAAACATGAGCCTTTTGTGTAGGGGTGGGATGCTGAGGCAGGGAACAGGTATGAGGAGCTCCCTGTCACCCCATGCCACTGGCCCAGGAGGACAGGGTGCAGGTATTGGAGGCCCTGAACCAGGCCTTTGCCCGGGAGCCACAATGACCCCCCACCCTGTACACACACATCCCACCACCATTCCCACACGTGTACAGGGGACACAGGCTTACACAATAAACTGTCAAACTGCCTGTGGCTCTCCATAACAGTGTGAACTATTTATGGGGAGGGAATATGCTCAGGAGTCTGGGGGAAATCTTGACCTGGGGCGGGTGGAAAACTCAGGAGCCAGGGGACTGGGGGACCTGTGTATAGGAGTGGGGCAAGACAGGGCAGGTGGACTGCAATGACCCAGAAGGGCTGAGGGTTGGTGTGGGTGGGGCCTTACCCCTTGATGGGGGTTGAGGGATGGGATCCCTGTTGGCCATGCCCGCCCTTAGCCCCCTGTGTCCGGGGCCTGGTCAGGGTCGGGAGCATGGCAAGATAGGGGAGCAGCTACGGCGCAGACCCTGCAGCCTCGCTAGCGGAATAGGGGATGGTGGGGTGGGTGCAGGAGGGGCCAGTGTTGGAGTGGTTTGCAAGGGGGCGGCGGCTGGAGCCAGGTGGAAGGTCACGGTCTGGGCCAGGGCATCCAAGTTAGCTGCCACCTGGTCCCAGGCCTGCTGCTGCGTGGTGAGCCACTTTCACAGCTTGCCCATGAGGTCCTGCAGGGCTGCAATGTGGGCAGAGTCCCCCGCTTCCTCCTCCCCATCCTCATGGCACTGACAGATGTCCCAGCAGTGACCCTGAGCTGTCCCCTTTTGGGGTCTGGGCTGCTCCCCCTGCCCTCTGAGATCGTGCTCCCTGGCCTCTGGCTGCTGGAGCTGTGGAGACAGAAGGGGAGAGAGGAACAGTACATTATGATGTTGTCCCTTTGTCATATAGAATATTTGTATTTACTCAAAAATAGTAAGAGGTTGCTGCTGGCATTGAACATTTGTGTGAATGTGAGATCATTTTTTTTCACTCCTTTTCTCGCTCTTCTCCCCACTGCCCATTGGCTGAATGGATTGCTCGCTTGTTTTCAATTCTACATAGAATGAGTTGGCTTCTAGTTACGTTTTCTGAGTGT